>NC_092872.1:681174552-681872677 GCF_028372415.1 Notamacropus eugenii | reverse complement strand
ATTTATAAACAAAGAAAAACAAATGAAAGCATATAATTCTACATATAAAAGCTTTGGTGACATACACAAAACCATGTATTCACACACAACATACTTATGTATATGAATATATGTGTAAATCTCCAAAATGTCAAAATATTTTAACATTTTCAAAGTCTAAGTTTCAAAAAGAGTTGCATCATATTATCTCAGTCTCAAAATCCTCAGTGAAAAATATACACAAAACTTGAATAAAACATGATGTATTACTCAGCAAAAATAAATAAATAAATAAGAGAGCCTGTAAAAAGCTAGTCTCCTGAAGAGGAAAGTAAAATAAATCATCAGTTTATGTCAGCATATGAATATGCTAATGATAATAAAGAGGAAAAGTTCCACTGTTTGATAAAATAAAAACACATTTGAAAGAAGAAAATGATTTTTTCCTACAAATGTTGTTAACCACTATATAGGTTCATAAGAAAAAATCACCACCCATGATGTATGTCTTTTCATTAGAAATTGTATAATGAAAATGACAATAACTTTAATACATTCATTAGCAAAATTGAATATTGAAAAATTAATAAAGCAAACTAATTTCAAAATGTTATGTATTATTAGCATTATGAATATTGGAAAGCACATTTATAAAAATGAATTGTAATGGTAGAAAACTCTATAAAGAAAATCATGCAATGTGACAAATTCTTCACTTCTCTCTTCATGTTCCCTCTAGTGTTATAAATAGGTAGTACCTTAGAAGAGATTCCATAAGGGATAAATATTAAAACCCAGGAATAGACCTGAAGCCAATACTCATTAGTAGTCAACTCATCTTAAATTTTTGAGCCTAACTACAAATACCCACAATCCAATACAGCAGCACAGAACCATACTCCCTAAAGACAAATGATCTGTCCTATAGACAAAGGTATACCACAGATATGTTTCCAGGGAATAGATAATAGGGAAAGGAAGTTATAACCAATAATCAATTTGGATACAGGCAGCATCCTTCATTCTTTTGCTTTTTTTAGGAATTCATTCATTATGTCAATGCATAAAATCACTACTCTAGGGGAAAAAAAAAAACTTCAGGAGTGGTTCAGTATATTAATCAATGCCAAGAAAACCACAAGCCCTTCAGCATTTTCCGGGGGCTTCTGGGCAATAATGCCAAAATCAATTCAACTCAATCTAGGCATTTACTAATTAGTTACAAAATACAAGAAACTGTTTGGTACAAGAGATATGAAGATTAAATAAGTCACAATTTTATAAATTTAATTTAAAAATAACTGACATTTATATAGAATGTCAATATATTTCCATCTTTATAATGTTGAGAGTAAAAGATGTAATTGAAGCTGTATTTTAATTCAGTCCCAAAATCCAAAAGAGAAATTATCTATAAAAATAATATAAAAATGATATTTAAGAACTACTCCAACTCATGTTGCCTATGAAATATAATATTTCCTGAAGAAAATTCATTTTTAAATGTTCAACAATCTGACAAATGAACACATCTGCTGGTAGTTTTAATGTCATTATGATAGCGCATACTATAAATTACAATCCAACAAGAATATATATTGCCCCACCATCTTACCACACAATGATGTGTATTTTTTATTCAGGATATATTTTATTTCATATGCAACATGGATTTCAGAGAAAATTGGAAGATTTCCATGAACAGATTCAACTGAGAACTGAGGGAAGTGAGAAGAACCAGAACAAGGTATACAGTTACAGCAACACTGTGGAATGGTCAACTATGATTGACCTAACTCTTCTCAGCAATATAATAATGCAAGACAATTCTAAAAGATTCATGACAGAAAATACTGTCCACATCAAGAGAAAGAACTACAGTCTTAATGCAAATTAGAGCATATTATTTTCATTTTTTTTGGAGGGGAATTTGTGGCTTTTCCTTTTTATTCTGTTTCTTCCTTTATCACATGGCTAATGTGGAAACAGGTTTATGTGATTGTACACATATATAACCTATATTAAGATGCTTGCCATCTTGAGGAGAAAGGAGTGAAAGAAGGAAGGAAAAAAAATTGACACGCAGAATTTTATTAAAATGAATGTTGAAAATGGTTCAAACATTTAATTGGAAAAAAACAAAAAAAAACTATTTTCCCAGAAAAATTATATATGTTAAATCATACAAAACATATTGTCATATTAGCCTTATCTCAAAGAAAGCAAAAAGGTAAGAAAAATTATACTTATACTCAGAGGTGAACACTTCTCTTCCTAGAGTTGGATAACATTTTTTCATCATGAGTCCTTTGGAACTGTTTTGGATCACTATATTGATGAGAGTAGCCAAGCAAGTCTCTCACAGTTGTTCACCATTACAACATTGTTATTAGGGTGTACAATGATCACTTCACATAAAAATTCATATTGGTCTTGCCATGTTTTTCTGATAATTCCTCATGATTTCCCACAATCATTTTCTATCACTTGTTCAGCCATTCTCCAATTGATAAGCATATCCTCAATTTCCATCGCTTTGCCAACACACACACACACACACACACACACACACACACACACAACAGTTGCAGTAAATACTTTTGGAGATATGTCATTTTCCTTTCTATTTGATCTCTTTGACATACAGACCTAGCAGTGATATTCCTGGGTCCAAGGCTAAGTACTGTTTTAAAGCTCTTTAGGTCCAGTTTAAAATTGTCTTCTAGGAGGGGGAGCCAAGATGGCGAAGTAGAAAGACACACATACACATAGCTCCGAACCCACAAACCACAGAACGGCTAGAGGGGACCAAGCCAGGGCGAATTCTGCACCCAGAGACCACGGAATATTGGAGCGAGGGAGATTTCTGCTCCGGAGAGACCTGCAAACCTCTTGCGGGGGGTCCTTCGCGCAGTGGACTGGGCGCCGGGACGGGGAGCAGAGTACAGCCCTGCCACTGCCACGACACCATGAGGAAAAGATCCGAGAGGGCTACGGGGACGGGATCTCCAGTGGCCACGCTGGTCTCCCCACCCACAGAGGGACCTGCAAACCTCTTGCAAAAGGTCCGTCGCGCTGCACACGCAGAGCCCAGCCTGGACCTGCGGCAGCAGCAGCAGCCGCGGCTCCGAGAGGCACAGATCTGAGAAGGCTCCAGAGATGGAATCTCAAGCGGTGGCACTAGCCCCCGCACCAACAGGTGACTGACGGGGGTAGGTGAGAGATTCTCTTTGGCGGGTTGAGAGGGGAGTGGGGTGCCCCCATGGCTCGGGCGCCCCCAGGAGATAGAAGCCGAGAGGCGGCTGCAGACAGGGGCTCCCCAAATGGGCGGGAGCCTGGATCCATTGTGGAAGGTCTGTGCATAAACCCCCTGAGAGAACCAAGCCAGAAAGGCGGCCCTGCCCCTGACCTCAGCACCTGAACTTAATTTAACACTGAATAGCAGCCCTGCCCCCGCCAAAAACCCTAAGGTGGGAAGCAGCATTTGAATCTCAGTCCCCAAACGCTGGCTGGGAGGACCAGGAGGCGAGGTGGGTGTGAGGAGAACATTCAGAGGTCAGGCCACTGGTTGGAGAAAATGCCAAGAAAAGGGAAAAGAAATAAAACTATTGAAGGGTACTTTATCGGAGAAAAGACACTTCCTCCCTTCCTTTCTGATGGGGAGGAACAATGCTTGCCATCAGGCAAAGAGACAGAAATCGAGGATCCTGTGTCCCAGCCCACCCAATGGGCTCGGGCCATGGAAGAGCTCAAGAGGAATTTTGAAAATCAAGTTAGAGAGGTGGAGGAAAGACTGGGAAGGGAAATGAGAGGGATAAGGGAGAAGCATGAAAAGCAGATCAGCTCCCTGCTAAAGGAGAACCAAAAAAATCTTGAAGAAATTGGCACCTTGAGAACTAGCCTAACTCAATTGGCAAAAGAGGTTCAAAAAGCCAATGAGGAGAAGAATGCTTTCTAAAGCAGAATTAACCAAATGGAAAAGGAGATTCAAAAGCTCACTGAAGAAAATAGATCTTTCAAAACTGGAATGGTATGGATGGACACTAAGGACTTTATGAGAAAGACGGATATCTCAGAACATACCGCGCAGATTCGAAAAATGGAAGATAATGTGAAATATCTTATTGGAAAAACAACTGACCTGGAAAATAGAATCAGGAGAGACAATGTAAAAATTCTGGGACTACCTGAAAACCATGATCAAAAGAAGAGCCTAGACATCATCTTCCATGAAATTATCAAGGAAAACTGCCCTGAGATTCTAGAACCAGAAGGCAAAATAAATATTCAAGGAATCCGCAGAACACAGCATGAAAGAGATCCAAAAAGAGAAACTCCTAGGAGCATTGTGGCCAAATTCCAGAATTCCCAGGTGAAAGAGAAAATATTGCAAGCAGCTAGAAAGAAACAATTCAAGTATTGTGGAAATACAATCAGGATAGTACAAGATCTGGCACCCTCCACATTGAGGGATAGAAGGGAACGGAATAAGATATTCCAGAAGTCAAAGGAACTAGGACTGAAGCCAAGAATCACCTACCCAGCAAAACTGAGTATAATACTTCAGGAGAAAAAATGGTCTTTCAATGAAATAGAGGACTTTCAGATTTTCCTGATGAAAAGACCAGAGCTGGAAAGAAAATTTGACTTTCTAACACAAGAATGAAGAGAACCATGAAAAGGTGAACAGCAAAGAGAAGTCATAAGGGACTTACTAAAGTTGAACTGTTTACATTCCTACATGGAAAGACAATATTTGTAACGCTTGAAACATTTCAGTATCTGGGTACTGGGTGGGAGTACACACACACACACATGCACACACGCACACATCCATAGAGGCAGAGTGCACAGAGTGAATTGAAGAGGATGGGATCATACCTTAAAAAAAAAAAAAATGAAATCAAGCAGTGAGAGAGAAATATTGGGAGGAGAAAGGGAGAAGTTATATGGGGCAAATTATCTCTCAAAAAGAGGCAAGCAAAAGACTTATTAGTGGTGGGATAAAGAGGGGAGGCAAGAGAAAAACATGAGGTCTACTCTCATCACATTCCACTAAAGGAAAGAATAAAATGCACACTCATTTTGATAGGAAAACCTATCTCATAATACAGGAGAGTGGAGGACAGGGGCACAAGCAGGGTGGGGGGGAGGATGGAGGGGAGGGCATGAGGAGGAGAATGCAATACGAGGTCGACACTCATGGGGAGGGAAAGGACCATAAGAAAATAGAAGTAAAGGGGGACAGGATAGGATGGAGGGAAATATAGTTAGTCCTATACAACACAACTAGTATGGAAATCATTTGCAAAACTAAACAGATAAGGCCTATATTGAATTGCCTGTCTTCCAAGGGGAAGGGGTGGAGAGGGAGGGAGCTAAAGAAGTTGGAACTCAAAGTGTTAGGACCAAATGTAATGTTCTTACCACTGGGTAACAAGAAATACAGGTTAAGGGGTCAAGAAAGCTATCTGGCCCTACAGGACAAAAGAGAAGATGGAGACAAGGGCAGGGAGGGAGGATAGAGGAGAGAGCAGATAGGTCACAGGGGCAATTAGAAAGCTCGGGTTTGGGGGGGGAGGGGTTAAAAGGGGAGAAAATTTGTAACCCAAAATTGTGTGAAAATAAATGTTAAAAGTTAAATAAAAAAAAATTTAAAAAAAATTGTCTTCTAGAGCTGTTGTTCCAACAGTTAATTGGAGTACCTATTTCTTATTTCTGAAAGGTGTAAGGTGGTACCTCAGAGGTGCTTTAATTTGCCTTTCTCTAATCAGCAATGATGTAAAACATTTTTATATGATTAAAGATAGTTCTCATTTCTTCTGAAAACTGCCTGTTCACATCCTTTCACCATTTATCAGTTGTGAAATGGCTGTTATTTTGATAAATTTGACTCAGTTCTCTATATAATTGCTAAATGGATCATTTATCAGAAACAATCTGATGTAAAATTTTTGATATCACTTGTCTAAGGTCCTTTTTTAAAAAAAAAGTATATTTACTAAATATTTTATTTTCCCCAATTACAAGTAAAAGCAATTTTAAACTTTCATTTTTTTTAAATTTTGAATTCCAAATTCTCTCCCCCTCCTTTCCCTCTCATCATTGAGAATACAAGGATAAATATAGACTATGCATGTGAAGTCAAGTAAAACATGTTTCCATACTAGTAGAGTTGTAAAGGAAAACACAGAACTTCACAAAATTAAAATAAAGTGTAAATAAAACCACAATGCTTCAATCTGCATTCAGACTCAATCAGTTCTTTTTCTAAACATGGATAGCACTTTTCATCATAAGTCCTTTGTAATTGATTTTGATCTTTCTATTGCTAAGAATAGCTAAATCATTTACTACTGACCATTGCACAATATTGCTGTTACTGTGTACAGTGTTCTCCTGGTTATATTCATTTCACTTTCAGTTAGTTCTTGTAAGAATATCTACGGTTCTTTAAGAGTATCCTGCTTGTCATTTTTTATAGGACAATAGTCTTCCATCACTACTACATACTCATGCTCCCATTCCTCAATTTATGGAATCCCTTCAAGTTTTAATTTTTTGCCACCATTAAATGAGCTGCTATAGGTATTGTGTACATATAGGTTCTTTGTCTTTTTGTTGGATTACGTGGTATGCATGATTTTATAGACCTTTGCACATAGTTCCAAATTGTTCTGTAGTAAAGGGCAATAGTCAGGAAGACTGGCAATGGAACATTTGGCTTTATCTGTTTTTATTAGCTCTGCCAATACATAATTTGATTTTAGGAATTGTTTTAAACATGTTTGGAGGGGGATATTGAGAGTTCTGCTGGGTTCTCTAATTTCTCATCTGGTCTCTGCCCACTGTCTTTGGTGTGTAAGCTTTCAAGTTATTTCCTATGCTTATTGTAGTGTACTTTCACTTATTACTAACTATGGAAATCATTTCTTTCCTCTAACATCCAGCTCAGATGCCATCTTCTCTGTGAAACTTCCCTGTATTACCCAATTTTAAGTGGAATTACTCAATATTGACACTAATTTTGTTAAAAATGTCTTATAAACTTTGAAGATAACAAAAACATGGATGCTTCAAAATGTAAAGAAAACCAGAAATATATGTAAATCTGAAACATCTGGCACATATAGATTGGTTTTATGTTGCATAAGAAATTCAACATGTTAGTGCTAAAAATATACCAAGTCATCTATATAACCTTCTGAATATATATAAATATATATATTATATATAATATATATTATTATATCAATATACATTATTATATTAATATTATATAATATATTTTTTTCTGCTTTGCTCATAGTGTTGGTCTTAGTGTTTCATTTATATTATTTTCTTCCTCTTCCTTTTTTTCCCTGAAAGCTATTATAACTTTCAATTCAACCTGAAATAGATCTTCCTAATAATAAACGTGTTTCAAGCAATGCAAATTAATATATTAAATACATTTGAAAGTATATTTTTCATTGAGAATCTTCAGGGTATTACTAATCCACCAAGAACTAGAAATTGTTATCATACAAGCAACTGGAATTGGTACCATGAATAGAGCACTGAGCATGGAGTGAGGAAAATCTGACCTCAAATACTGCCTGAGATACATATTAGGTGTTTGACCTTGGAATATTCATTTAACTTCTATTTGCCTCAGTTTCCTCAAAGCTAAGGTGGGGTTGCTAATAATAGTACCTACCACACAGGATTGTTTTGAGAATCTCGCATTTGTAAAAGCATTTCACATATATCCTGGAGCATAGAAAGCTTTGATTAATATTTGTTCCCTTATGTCTTCCCCAATTAGATACTGAATTTATTAGTATTCTAAAGTCACTCATAGTTATTTTCTTCTACATTGTGGTCGTAATTATATGAATTGATCTCCTGGATCTTTGCAACATACTCAGTATTAGTTCATCCAAGTCTTCTAATTATTCTTTGAATCTGTGATATGTTATTTCCTATGGCACAAGAACAGTCCATTACAGTAAAATAACTTATTCAGATGGTTCTCAATTTAGGGGCATCACTTATTACTGATAAGTGGATACCTGTTTCTGGATAAATATTTTACTTTCATTATTTTTTTGTAAAAAAAATGAATGAATGCTGAAGTCCGCATATGAGGTTCATATGGACCGTTCCTCAAAGTGATGAGCTATATTTGTGCCAGTATTAAAAACACTAGATTCAGAGTAGCCCAGTCATTTAGGGGATATTATGCTTTCCACTGAGTAATGTTATTTAAAAGTTTCTTTAACATAGAAAGCTTACGAAGATCATAAGAATTAGAGCAAGCAAAAATATTTGCACTTTAAAAATCCTCCTGTAAATAGAGATCACTCCCTACAAAATAATTATTCTCCTAAGATTATTCATCATCAGATTTAAGTGACTAAGAAGATAACTTCATATAACTTTCTTTCCCAACATTCATGCTTCCTTTAGGTATTTTACTTTGACCTTTTGTACCAGAACCTCAATGTCACCTTTATATAAATACACACTACACGCTACACACACACTACACACACAAACACACACACACACACACACACACACAGAGAGAGAGAGAGAGAGAGAGAGAGAGAGAGAGAGAGAGAGAGAGAGAGAGAAATTTACATTTTGAATATTTATTTACTTAGTTTCAACATTCACTTTTATAAGATTTTGAGTTTTAAATTTTCTGCCCAACATTTCCACACCCTCCACAAGACAGCAAGCAATCTGGCAAAGTCTATACATATACAATCCTATTAAATATATTTCGATGTTAGTCATGTTGTAAAGAAGAATTAGAACCAAAGGAGGAAAAATATGAGAAAGGGAAAAAAAGCAAAGAAAAAAGAGAGAGAAAAATTAGTATATTTTGATTTACTTTCAGACTCCATAGTTCTTTCCCTGGATGTTGGTAGCATTTTCTGTCATGAGTCTTGGAACTGTCTTATTTCATTGAATTGCTAATAAGAGATATGTCTATCAATGGGGGTCATCACACGATATTGCTATTACTATGTACAGTGCCTTCCTAGTTCTGTTCACTTCCTTCAATATGAATTCATGAATTCCCCTCTGAGATACATACCCAAAAGAGACATTGTGAATCAATGGGTATGCACAGTTTAATAGCCCTTTGGGCATAATTCCAAATTGATCTCCAGAATGGTTGGATCAATTCAAAACTCCAACAACAATGCAATAGTGTTCAAATTTTCACACATCTCCTCCAACATTTACGATTTTCCTTTTTTATTTACATTACCCCAATTGATAGGTATGAGGTGGTAGTTCAGAGTTGTTTTAATTTGCATTTCTCTAATCAGTAGTGATTTAGAGCATTTTTTCATATGTCTGAAGATATCTTTAATTTCTTAATCTGAAAACTGCCTGTCTATATGCTTTGACCATTTATCAATTGGGAAATGACTTTAATTCTTATAAATTTGACTCAGTTCTCTATGTATTTTAAAAATGAGGCTTTTATCAGAGATACTGCCTGCAAATAATGTTTCTCAGCTTTCTGCTTCCCTTCTAAACTTTGTATTAGTTTTGTTTGGGCAAAAAGTGATAATGGACATCCTTGTTTATCCCAGGACCTCATGACAAATGCTTCTAGCTTGGTCCCATTACATATACTATTTGCTGATGGTTTTAGGTAGATGATATTTATCATTTTAAGGAAAATTCCATTTATTCGTATGCTCTCCAGTGTTTTTAATAGGAATGTGTATTGTATTTTGACAAAAGGTTTTTTTTTTTTTTGCATTTATTGAGATATATTGAGATTATCATGCTATTTCTGTTAATTTCATTATTGATACGGTCAATTATGATGATAATTTTCCTAATATTGAACAAGTCTTGTAAATCCCAATGGTTCTACTGTTTTATCTTTATGATAAGTTACTATAATTTCTCATCTAATATTTTATTTAAAATATTTCATCTGTATTCATTAGGGAGATTAGTCTACAACTTTCTCTTATTTTGTTCTTCCTTGTTTAGGTATCAGCACCATATTTGCATCATAAAAATAATTTGGTAGGATTCCTTCTTTGCATATTTTTCCACAAAGTTTATATAGTATTGGAATAAACTGTTCTTTTATTGTTCAGAGTATTCTCTTATAAATTCATCTGACAAGGAAGAGGTTTTCTAAAGGAGTTCAGTTTCTTTTTGTGAAATTAGGTTATGTATGTATTGTATTTCCTCTTCTGTTAATCTGGGCAATTTTTATTTTCATGAACATTTGTAGACTTCACTAAGATTGTTAGATTTATTGGCCTTCAGTGGGGCAATATAATTCTTACTTAATGTTTTAATTGCCTCTTCATTGGTGGCAAATTCACCCTTTTTCATTTTTGATACTGGTAATTTGGTTTTCTCCTTTTCTAAAAAAAATCTAATTGACCAGAATTTTATCTATTTTATTGCATTTTTTCATAAAACCAGCTTTTTTTGTATTCATTAGTTCATTTTCTTGATTTCAATTTCATTGTTCTCTCCTTTGATTTTCAGAATTTCTAATTTGGTATTTAATTGAGAATTTTTAATTAGCTCTTTTTCTAGCTTTTTTAAGTACCTGCACAATTCATTGAGCTCCTCTTCCTATATTTTATTCATGTAAGCATTTGAAGATAAAAAACAAAAATTCCCCTAAGATTATTTTGACTTTGTCCCATAAGTTTTGACATGTTGTTTCATTACTGTCATTCTTACATGAAGTTATTGTTTCTCTGATTTGTTGTTTGACCAGCTCATTCTTTGGGATTATATTATTTAGTTTCTGATTAATGTTAGTCTATCTTTCCAGGGCCATTAATAACCTATCATTTTTATTGCATCCTGATTTGAAAACATTGCATTTAATATTTCTGCCATTTTGCATCTGATTTTGAGGTTTTTGTGCCCTAGTGCACTGTCAATTTTTTGGGTAATTGCTATGCACTGTTGAGAAAAAATATATTCCTTTCTACCCACATTCAGTTCTCTGCAGAGGTCTACAATATCTAACTTTTCTAAGATTTTATTCATGTTCTTAGTGTCTTTCTTGATTATTTTATGGTTAGATTTATCCAGTTCTAGGAGGTGGAGGTTGAGGTCACCAACTACTTTAGTTTTGCTGTCTTTTTCTTCTTGGAACTCACTTAATTTCTCTAAGAATTTGGATGCTATACCACTTGGTACACGTATGTTTAGTATTGACATTGCTTCATTGTTCATGGTACCTATTAGCAGGATATAGTTTCCTTCCTTATCTCTTTTAATTAGATCTATTTTTGCTTTTTCTTTGTCTGAGATTGGGATTGCTCCCCATGCTTTTTTTTTTTACTTCAAATGAAGCATAATAGTTTGTGTTCTGGTCATTTACCTTTATTCTGTGTGCAACTTTTGACTTCAAATGCGTTTCTTATAAAGAACATATTATAGGATTGTGGTTTTTAATCCATTCTGGTGTCTGCCTCCATTTTATCAGCGAGTCCATCCCATTCACATTCTAGTGCCAATGTTATGTATGAATGATTAGACATAGTTATGTCAATAGGATACAAACTCAGATGCATATATATGTGTGCATGTGTGTATGTATGCATGTAAACATATACATGCACATATATGTATATCTATATGTACACCGGCATGTATAGTTCATGAAGATTAACACTTCTGATGTGAGGACTTGCTGAGATTCCACTTGACCAAGTCTAATATTTAAACACTTATTTTCTTCCACGGGTTTTTTTATATTTCTTTATATATTTTCCAAATCAGCTTTTTGAGGAATTATTTTGATCAGTAAAATTTTGTACCTTTTTTTTTCCTTTTGGCTAATTCTGTTTTTAGATATGATTTTCTTCAGTATTACTGTGTCTCTTTACCAAGACAGTAATTGTCTTGTAATAATTTTCTTTGTTAGATCTCATGTCTTTTTTTGAGTTCTTTTTTAAAGTTTTTATTTATTAATTTTTTGTTTTCAGTTTTTACATAGGTTATGTAGACTATACAAGTACAATCATATTAAACATATTTACACATTAGTCATGTAAAGAAGAATTAGAATCAAAGGGAAAAACTATGAGAAAAAAAGAAAAAATATGCTTTGATCTGCATTCAGACTCCATATCACTTTCTTTGGATATGGATAACATTTTCCATTAGGAGTCTTTAGGAATTGTCTTAGATTATTGTTTTGTTGAGAAGAGGTAAGTCTTTAAAGTAGATCATTGTACAGTGTCACTGTTACTGTGTACACTGTTCTTCAAGATTTTCTCACATTACTGAGCATAAATTCATGTGTTTTCTGAAATCTGCCTTCTCATCATTTCTTGTGTAACAATAGTATACCATTACATTCATATATCACAACTTGTTCAACTATTAGCAGTTGATGGGCATTCCCTCAATTTCCAGTTCTTTGTCATGACAAAAAGGGCTTATATTAATATTTTTGTACATGTAGATTCTTTCCCCTTTTCTATGATGTCTTTGGGATACAAACCAAATAATAGTATTAGTGAATCAAAGGGCATGCAGTTATATAGCCCTTTGGGCTATATAACTATTTTCAAACTGTTCTCCATAATGGATGGATGAGTTCACAATTCCAACAATGCGTTAGAGCTCCATCTTTCCCTTATCTTCTCCAACATTGATCATTTTCCTGTTTTGTCATGTTAGCCAATCTGGTAGGTGTGATGGGGTACCTCAGAGTTTTTTTAATTTGCATTTCTCTAATCAATAGTGATTCAAAGCATTTTATATGTCTATAGATTTAATTTTTTCTTCTGAAAAATGCCTATTCATATCCTTTAACCACTTATCAATTGGGGAATGATTTTTATGCTTATATATTTCTCATAGTTCTCCATATATTTAATAAATGAGGCCTTTATCAGAGACACTGACTGCAAAAAAGTGTTTGCCAACTTCTTGTTTAACATCCAATTATTACATTGGCTTGTTTGAGCAAAACCTCTTAAATTTAATATAAACAAAATTATGATTTTGCATTTCATAATATTATCTCTTGTTTGGTCATAAATTCTTCCTTTTTCCATAGATCTCACAGATTTGCTATTGCTTACTCTTCTACTTTACTTTTAGTACCACCTTTTATGTCTAAATCTTTTTTATCTCACTTTTTTTACTTGTGACCACTACTTCAGTCACTTTTGCTTTATCTACTTCCATATCCTGTCCTGTAACCATAGATGCCCCACAGGGTTCTATTCTAGGCATTCTTCTCATCTCTATACATACTAGTTCACTTGGTGAGATCATCAGCTCTCATGGATTCAATGACTACCTCCATATGGATGACTCTAAAATATAGCTGTCCTATCTCTGTATTTCTACTGATCCCCAATCTCACATTCCCAATGTCTTTTCAAACATCTTAAACTCAGCATGTTCAATAATTCATTATCTTTCTCCAGAAGTCCTCCTCTCTTTATACTGTCCCTATTAATATAGAGGGGAACATGAATCCACCAGGTTTATAAACTAGGCATTACTCTTGACTCATCACTTAAACTCATATACTCAATCTGTTGCAAAACCATGTTGATTTCACCTTAGTAACATTTCTCAAATATGCTACTTTCTCTCCTCTGACACTGCTACCACTGCTTCATAGCATGGGCCCTCAAAATCTGGAATACTGGACTGTTATAATAGCTTACCTGTGAGTATACCTAGCTCAAGTCTCTTCTTACTGCAGTCCATTTTCCATTCTTCCACTGAAGTCATTTTCCTAAAGTTAAGGTCAGACCATGTTACTCCTACTCAACTACACAACAAACTTCAATAGATTTTTATTGCCACAAGGATAAAATTTTACAAATGCTCTCTTTGTTACTCAAAGTCCCTCATAATATAGTTCTCTTCTACCTTTCCAGGCTTCTTATACTTTACCCTTCAAGTACCTCTCAATCGAGTGACAATGGATCTTTGTTCTTCAATGAAAAGAAAGTTCTAGAGGGCAGAACCAAGATGGTAGAGTAGAACCAGGGACCTCTCTGAGTTCTCCCCCCAAACCCCTCAAAATACCTGTAAAAAATGACTAAACATATTTCTAGAGCAGTAGAAGTAAACAACAACAACAACAACAACAACAACAACAACAACAAAAACACAGAGTAAAAAAAATTTCCAGTCCAAGACAATTTGTAAGGCTGATATTGCACCAGCTCAGAGCAGGGTACGGCCCCAGCCCCAGAAAAGTGGCAGTCACTACTGCAGGAGCAGCTGATTCTGAAGGTTTGGGACTATAAATAGTGGGAGAATTGAGTGGTTGATCCAGGTCACAGTCATGGGTGCTGGTCTTGGGGCAAGGAGGAGTGCTGGCATGGCAGAGCTCGTGGCAGTTGTGGAGAAGGAATATTATTCACAGTTCAAGGGTAAAAAGAACGCTTGCAGTTCTTCATATAGCAGAATACAGGCCAGGAGAAGGGCAGACACGTCTCCTTTGGTCAACTACTTTAGAGGAATTGAGAATTCGGAGATCCCAAAGATATCTCTGAAAAAACACTGCAAAAAATCCCTGAGACTTGTGGCTATACATTTCCACTTAACAAAGGGCTCAGACATCAAGTAATTGACTGGGAAAATGAGCAAAAGGGGGAAAAATATATAAGACTACAGAAATACAATTGCCAGGGAAAAAGATATTTTCTTATGAAAAAGAAGATCAAAGCATAGAAATGGAGAACAACAAGGTCCAGGCTCCTACACCCAAAGCCTCCAAGAAAAATATGACATGCTTTCAGGCCATGGAAGACCTCAAAAAGAATTTTGAAAAGCAAGTAAGAGAAGTAGAGGATAAATTGAGAAGACAAGTAAGAGTGATGCAAAGAAGTTATGAAAAATGAGTCAACTGCTTGGTAAAGGAGACCTGAAAATGCTGATGAAAACATCTTTAAAAATAGCTTAACCCAAATGACAAAAGATATCCAAAAAGTCAATGAGGAAAAGAGTGCCTTAAAAAAGCAGAACTGACCAAATGGAAAAGAAGGTCCATAAGCTCACTGAAGAAAATAATTGCTTAGAAATTAGAATGGAGTAAATAGAAGCTAATGATTTTATAAGAAATCAAGAAATTATAGAAGAAAACCAAAAGAATGAAAAAATAGAAGAAAATTTGAAATATCTTATTAGGAAAAAAAGACTAACTGGGAAAATAGATCTAGAAGAGAGAATTTTAAAAATTTCGGTCTCCCTGAAAACCACAGTAAATAAAACATCCTAGACATCATCTTTCAAGAAATGGTCAAGGAAAACTGACCTAATATAGTAGAACCAGAGAGTAAAAGTAGAAATGGAATGAATCCACCAATCACCTCTTGAAAGAAATCTCAAAAGGAAAATTCCTAGGAATATTGTACACAAATTCCAGAGTTCCCACATCAAAAAGAAGATACTGCAAGTAGCCAGAAAGAAACAATTCAAGTATTGTGGAAACACAATCATAATAATACAGGATTTAGCAGCTTGTATGCTAAGGTATCAGAGGACTTGGAATACAATATTCCAAAGATCAAAGGAGTTAGGATTAAAACCAAGAGTCACCTACCCAGTAAAACTAACTATAATACTACAGGGGATAAAACAGGGGATAAAACTGAATTTTGATTAAATAGAGGACTTCCAAACATTTTTGTTGAAAAGATCAGAGCTGAGTAGAAATTTTGACTTTCAAATCTAAAAATCAAGAGTAACATGAAAAGGTAAACAGGAAAGAGAAGCCATAAGGGACTCATTAAAATTGAACTGTTTATATTCCTAAAGGGAATGATGATAATTGTAACTTCTGAGACCTTTTTTAGTATTAGGGTAATTAGTGGGAATACATAAACACATATGCAGATGCACATATGCGTGTACACATACATATATACACATACATACATATATACAAACATATACATATGTATTGAATGTGTGTATGTATATGTACATATGTGTATGTGTGTATCTATATCTCTCTCTCTATATATACACATATAAATATATGCATACATATACATATATGGATATATGTGTGTATACATATGCATAAAGAGAGACAGACAGACAGAGACAGAGGGCACAGGATGAGCTGAATGTGAAGGGACAATACCTATAAAGAAAATTAAATGTTGAGAGAAATGTACTGGGAAAAAGAGAAAGGGAGAGGTAGAATGTAGTAAATCATCTCACATAAAAGAGACAAGAAAGAGCTTTTACAACAGAGGGGAAAAGGGGGAAGTGAGAGGGAATAAATGAGGCTTACTCTCATCAGATTTGGCTTAAGGCAGAAAGAAGACACATTCAATTGGGTACGAAAATGTATCTTTCTCTCCAGGAAGGGAGGAGGGAAGGGGATAGGAGAAGAAGGATAATGGAAAGAACTGCATATTGGGGAAAGGGATAAATAGAAACAAACATTATTGTGCAAGGGCAGGTCAAAGGAGAGAATGGAATAAATGGAGAACAGGACAGGAGAGAGAGAAATGTGGTTAGTTTTTCACAACATGACTGTTATGGAAGCATTTTCATGGTACACATGTATATGCTATATCGAATTGCTTGATCTCTCAGTGAGAGTGGGGGGGGAAGAAAAAAGAGAATTTGGAGCTCAAAGCTTTAAATATTAATGTTAAAAATTATTTTTACATGAAACTGGGAAATAAGTTGTACAGGCAATGGGATGTAGAAATCTATCTTGTCCTATAGGAAACAGAAGAAGGGGATGGAAGAAGAGAAGTGATAGAAGGGAGGGCAAACCGGGAACAGGGGTTGTTGGGGTGCACACTGTCCTGGGGTGGAGGGAGGGGAGAGATGGGGAGAAAATTTGGAATTCAAAATCTTGTGCAACTGAATGTTGAAAATTTAAAATAAATTAATTATATTTTAAAAAGATAGAAAGAAAGTTCTTTGTTTTAGGTTTTTGGTTTTTTTGGGTTTTTTTGTTTTTTTGTTTTTGTTTTTGTTTGTTTGTTTGTTTTTCCCCCATACCTGCAACATTCACCATCTTCCACTTGATCTACTGACTTCTCTGTCTTCCTTCTAGTCCTAACAAGAATTCAAACTTTTAGAGGAAGCCTTTCCCAACCAACCCCTCTTTATTCTCACAGCTACATTCTCTTAATTTCCTACTTATCCCTTTATCAGCCTTGCTTTGAATATATTTATTTGAATATTTTCTCACATTAGATTATAAATGTCTTGAGAGCAGGAACTGTATCTTACCTATTTTTATACCTTCAGAGCTTAGCACACTGCCTGACGCTTGGTAGGTGCTTAATAAATGTTCAATCATTGATTGATAATTTTTTTCCAATTCTTTCTTCAAATTCTTTGCTGCAACAAAACTGCTACTATAAATCTTTTATTATATGTGGGCCCTTTTTGGATGTGTTTATTTATTTCATTTACCTCCTTTGGATAATCGTTCAGTAGTTGTAACTCTTCTTCAAAGTGTGATATTTTTGTCATTTTCTTAGAATGTTACTATGTTGTTTTTGAAATTTGGGGTAACTCAGTTGAATTTTCAACATGACGTAACTTTTCCTATGCCCAATTCCTGTTTATGTGATAGATGAAGATCCTCCATTCTTCAGAATGTAGTTAGCTCCACAATTATAGTTACCCAATAGATAGGTACTTCTAAACTATATATCTGGATGAAAAGTCTAGGCTTTAACTATACTCAAAAGGTTCAACATGATAACTTGTGGTATTTCTATGAGGTTCAACTAAAACACAAGAAACTACACAATGTACTTTGCAAATCTTACAGTGACATATGAATATTAGTTATTGTGGTGGTACTGATGATGACACTAAACATATGAATGTTTGTAAGGTGAATTGTTCAGTTCACTGTTAAACTGAAAGTAATATCTTCCTTTTCCTTACCAAAGCTGCTCTTCTTCTTCCCCTTTTCCTGTATTCTACCCTCTATTACCTCTTCTCTGAACCTTCTTTTGAGTCTATCCCACTGTAGCAGATGTCATATATCTCTATGAGAGCAATCTTGCTAATACATCATCTGATAATATGACTTCTGTAGTCTAAAACTCTAAGACCTTGGAAATAGATCCTAGCATACTTTTCTTTACATTTCAATATTACAAAAGCATGATTTATATAATTTTCAATATACCACTATAAGATAACTTTATATTTATGTATACATGTATGTATAAATACATACAGAAACATAACTATCTATATCTATATTTAGATAGATAGATAGACAGAGATAGAGGCAGAGACAGAGGCAGAGAGGGCTAAGGGGGAATGAAGGTAGGTGGCTCAGTGGAAAGAGTTTGGTCCTGGCATCAGGAAGACCTGAATTCAAATCTGGCCTCAGACACTTATTGTACCTTTGTGACACTGGAGAAGGAAATAGAAAACCTTTCCAAGTATCGTTGCAAAGAAAATGTTCCATGGGGTCATGAAAAGTCAGACACAACTAAACAACAAACAAAGAAACTATGTTTGCATGTGTATGTATAGACATACAGTCAAATGTGTGTTATGTGCATATATAAATGTATGTATATGTGACAGATGTTTTAGAAAATGTTAGAATCAAGACAGACCATATTTCAAGAATAACTATTTTGTTTAGAAATTTAAGAAATATGATATAGGTTCCATGAAGATGAATAAAAAGCTTACTGCTTTTATGAAAAAAATGAACTCTCTTTACAGATTATTATTTATTTCTAAGCTATTTAGAAGTGGAGGTTATAAATTTATAAAATATCCACAAGGGTCCTGAAGTAAATTAGCATAGAATGAAGTATGTGAATAAAAATGTACAAAGGGAAAATGATAAAATGAGACATTATAATCAAAATTCAAGAATAATTAGAAGAAGTGAAAACTTCTGAGTAGAAAAATTAATATGAATAGTTTAGGAAAAATTAAAATCTAAAGCAAAACTGAAAGAGGTGAACAAAATGTGTTTTGTGAAAAAGTTTGCATTTATTGTGCGTGCTGAAAAGAAAGTTGTTTTAAAAACTCTGTTCTTTCCTTGGGCTCTCCTTAATGCTCAGGAATATGTCCTTTTTCATAACCAGCTGGGGAAATGTACTTTGAAGCTTTCTGTAAATATACTGTCTCAGACAGAGAAGAGCTGTATTGTATCTTTTGAAAGTCAAGGCATAAGCACGAAACATTTTTATTTTAGTTAATGAAGAGCCTAAAAACTGAATGTCACCCTCTTACATATTGTATGTCCACATGGATAATAGCTTCATTTGGCATGAATCAAATTATATCCCAAAAAGTCCTCTCTTTTTAATAACAAGGTGGATAATGTAAAAATTATCATATAACATGTTAAATTATTCAATAAATAATCATGCATTATTTACGCTGAGAAATATAACAAAACCCATCACAGCTTGCTACCATCAGAACTTCTCTCAGAAGATAGGTGTTATTGATTTTTAAAAGAGAGTTTCAAAATTGGCAACCCCAAAGCAATAAATGATGCAATTTATATAAGAAGCCTACACATGAATAAATAATTACAGAAGGGATGAATAACCTTGCCAAAGAAATGTATCATAACACGAACTGCAGTAACAACATCTTTAATGAACTCCCTCAAGTGGATTGGGCAGCACTGGCAAGCAAAACATGCCCTCCTCATTGCAAAGATATTAGAGAGGCATGATTGTACAGAATGTACTGTCTGGCACATTAAAAGAGGAGGGTATTACATGTTGGTTTATTGCAGTTGGCTTTCCTAGTGTGTTGATCAGCTTGATCTTACTCTTCACACACATTCACAGAGTCTCCAATGCCTTCACTCCTTCTTTGATCCTTCCTTCTCCTTTCCAACTTGCTAACTTCACCCCACTCACTACCTATCTGGGATACAATCATCTGTTGCCTCCTTACAACCTCTTTCCTGTAGTCTGCCCCACACTAGCATCTACTACAAATTAATAAAGAAAAAAGTTAAGATGTAAACATGGGATTATACAAACTTCCTTGTGAATGCCTTCCATAATTCTAAATTATACAGCACTGAAATCAAATAAATACAAATTCACATTTCTGAAATCAAAACTCTTCATAACCTAGCCCGGTTAATTATACATTACTCCCTATGTCTAGAACTCCATGCTCTAATCAAACTAGACCTTTTTACTTTAATGACACACAATATTCTATCCCATGTATTCATGTTTTTGCACAAATCAGCCTGTCCCTGCAAGGCATTGTCTCAAGTTCACCTCTTAAAATTTCTACTTTATTTCAAAACAATTTAAACTCTATTCCCACATGAGGGCTTTTCTAACCCTCCTAACTACTAGCATCTCCCTCAGAAGGTTTTTTGTGTATATATGGATATTATGTATAGGTATATCTGTGCATGTGTGTATACATTATATAATTATTAACATGTACTGTGTATAATATGGAGTTATATATAACATTTAGTTATCATATACACAAAAACATATATATATATGTGTGTGTGTGTGTGTGTGTGTGTGTACACACACACACACACACACACACATAGAGAGAGAGAGAGAGAGAGAGAGAGAGAGAGAGAGAGAGAGAGAGAGAGAGAGAGAGAGAAATAAACTATACTTGTGCTCATTCAGAATTATATTTCAGAGGAAGACACTAGCAGTTCAAGGATCAGAAAAGCACTTACGTGGGAATAGAACTTGAGCTGAGTGTTGAAGTGAAGTAAAAATTATAAGATTATGAATGTGTAAATATATACAATTGTTATCAACTGTGTAATTGTTGTCTCCTTTGAAAGAACATAAGTTACTTGAGGGTGGAGAAATTTTATTTTTTTTCTTTTTTATCCAGAATTCCTGCCAAGATGATGATGGTGCCTAGTTCACAGCAAATGCTTCAAAATCTTGGTTATTTATTGAATAATTGACTGAATGTCACAAAGTTCTACTAGAGATTATAATCCACTGGAAGCTTCAGTTCTCTTTTTCTATGAACTACTTTTAAGCTCCACATCCCCTGTTCCATACAGATGTTATTGGTTTCTGCATCCAAGAATAGGATTTTATATGTATAGGTAGTATTTTGTTTTATCAGACTCAAAACTCCAATCCAGATTTTTTAATCCTATATATACAATTCAAAATAATTGATAATATTTCCTTCTCTAGATCAACTTGAAAATCATAATTGAAAGCACAACAGCTGCGATTCAAGGTCATGAAATTAAAAAAAAAATCCAAAGGAAAAGATTGAATCTTTAAATTTAATATCCACATACATTGTTTGCCTTCCATGAAATCAATTAGAAATTTGTATAATTTAGCACTGGGGCAGCTAGGTGCTGCAATGAATAGTGCACCTGGCCTGGAGTCAGGAAGACCTCAGTTCAAATCTTGAATCAGAAACTTATTAGTTGTATGACCCTGAGCAAGTCATTTAACCATGATTGCCTCAGTTCCTCAGCTGCAAAAAAAGAACTGGCAAAGGAAATTGCAAACAACTCCAGCATCTTTGCCAAGAAAACCACAAATAGGGTCACTAAGACTTGTACAGAACTTCAATGACTAAACTACATCATAATATAGCACTACTGATTTTCAGTTTCTACATTGTTCTTCATTTCAGACAAATACGTATTTTTTTGTGATATTAATAAATATGTAGAGTGTCAATACATTAAAAAATTAAATTTAGTGTGCTTATGTAGTTTAAATTATATCCAAGCCAAGTATCTTATTTGTTCACAGATTGTAAATTATCTCTATAAACAAGACAATTATGTCTCATTTAACTAGATGGTAGAATGTGTAAAAAATATTGGAGTAGTGTTAATCACACCATGATGTTTACAGATCTGGAAGCTTTCTCTATATAGACCCTTCTTGTTAATATTATTAACTTAGTATTTACTCTTCACTGAGAGGTCATAACTATTTTGAAAGCACAACAGAAAATTTCAAAACTAATTTATTTACTATATAATTAAGTTAGTTAAAAAATACAGAGTAAAAGGTACTAATATATCTGACAAATTGGATTCAAATTCTCTTTACATTATCCCATTAAATTATAAACAAAAATACTTCCTCCTGGTTGCTAACCTCAATCCTTTCTCTTTCCATTTCCTTCATGCTCTGTATGTTAATGAACAGTCACTTAGAATCACCATTAAAATGACCCTATAAATATTTGATTGCACTAATTAAGTCAGAATTCTGTTTTTGTTTCCATTTAGTTTAAATAATTCAGTTTACTAAATTATTGCCTTCAAATATTATATTTTCACTGCACAGCAGATTTCCCAAAATAATATACATATATGTGTGTATACATATATGTATGCATATATGTATAGATAGAGATATGTCTTTGCTTTTTTAATGTTTAAATTTTGGGTGGAATCACTTAAAATGAGAATATTTTTTAGATGTGTATTAGCACCAAAAATGCCATCATGTTCCAGAGCTGGCATTGAAAGAAAACCTTTTGGTCACAGAATTAAAAATAAATATTGCAAATTAAACATGCCTATAGATTTATTTATATTTCTTCAAATTACTTTAAAGTTATTCTTATTTGATCTTTGTAACATACCCAGAGAATTGATATGTTCAGTATTATTATGCCCATTTTCCTGACAAATAAGCTGAAATACAGAAATCTTAAGTGATTTGCTCAAACAGCTTATGGGTGAAAAATTAAAGGCAAAAAATCAAGTTCTCCTAGTCTAATGTTTATACATTTTCAATAACATAACCTATCAGAGCACTGACATCTCAATAATATGAATTGATAAATGAGAATGTCAGCATACTTAGCTAAATATTCTTTTTGCTGACTACATATTTAAAAATTAATGACAAATTGAAATATTTATAGCATTTTAACTTTATGTAGCTATTTTTCTTAATACTATGTTGTTTCAGTTTTAATATTCTCACTTTGCAGATGAATAAATTGAACTTCAGAGCAATCTGAATCTTAGTCTTTTGACACCAAGCCTAACATCTTTTCCACTAAACCAAAATTCCCTCCTGTACAGGTGCATTAACTATATTTTCAGATGTTTAGAAGCATTATGGCTTATCATCTGAAAATAAAATCTGAAAATTGCCTATTCCCTAAATTTAAATTAACAAGATAGACAAAATTGTCCTCATAATGTCAGCAGAGTACAAATAATGATCCTATTTGAAAGCAGTTATGGATACTTCCTTTTCCAAGACAGCTCTGAAAATAATATAAGCTACATGAAACAATATTCCTAAATAGCCTCAAAAGAACTAATGGTAACTTCAAAATGTACTTAAGTTGGCAGTTCAATCACATAATGATTGATACAGCTATACCAGAAGGTATGGAAGGTTTGGTTAGAAATCATAAGAAATACAATACACTTGGGCTAGTCAAAATCTACCAAACAACAAGGAAGCACATATTGCTGTCCATGGTGCTAAGAAAATCAGTCCGTTGGATCATACCTGTAGAGCTCTTATACCTGTAGAGATTTCCAAACACACATACATACATACACACAGTATATACATTTACATATGTGTACATGTATATATGTATGCATACAATGAGTGTATGTGTGTATATATATGTTTATATACCCATACATGTGAATATGTACATATATACAGGCACTTACGTACATGTATACATATGAGTACTATATTCCTTCTTCTGGACATATAGGCATATGCATATGTGCGTATATATAAATATATATCTGTATAAATATCTATGTCTATGTGCATCTATCCATCCTTCTATTTATCTATTTATCAATCTATCTATCTATCCATCTATCTATCTAATACATTGTCTCTACCCTTAATTAATTTGTCATATAACAGAGGGAATTAAATATTAGTTTAAGGGGGCAATTGCATATGGATACAAAAATTACCAAACTCCTTACATCACAAAGCAACGGAACACTGAATGTGTTGTTTATTTTTTCCTCAGTATAATTTAGTGTGAGAGAAAAAATGGTCTAATATGAAGAACAATTTGTTAACAAAACAACAGGGGTTCCAAAAGAAAGAATGTATGAGAAGGATAAATCATGATGATAGCTGGCATTTATATGTCAATTTAAGCTTGTAAAATGATTTACATTTCTTATTTCCTTTGATCTTTAGACCATACTTGTGAGGTAGATATTACTAGCATTTCTATTTTATAGACAAGAAACCTGAAGTTGACTTTAAGTGATTTCCCTAAGGTCTGTAGTGTCAATGTGATATTCACAGTCACTGTGAATATCGTGGCACAAATCTGAATTGCAAAATACAACAGACTCTCCACATCCAAGACAGAACCAAAACATTTATTCAAACACCTGAAAGTCAAATCCATCATAATCTATACACAATAACAATGTAGAGAACAACACCATCCCCAAACAGCAAACTTCCCTTTTAAAAAATGCCCTTCTCACACTCACAATTAGTTGCAGGTTTGCCTGCTTCCTTCAGTTCTTACTGCTCTCTCACTAAATTTCCTCTCAGCTCTGCTCTAGCTCTGCGTCTTTCTGTTCTACACAGTCAGCAAACTCCTCCCACCATAGGCTCCATATGACTCAAGACTCATATGACTCAGGCTTTCATGTGACCGAGGCAGGTCACATGGGCCTATTAATGAATGAGAAAGATCTTCCTATTTTAAATTACAATTATAAGGTCACACAGCTAGTGAGTTACAGACACTAACTCTAATATTACTACTTCTAAGTCCAACACTGTGCCACCTAACCGTATATAGAGAAATATTTAGATCTGGAAGGAATGCCTAGATATAAGCAAGCAGAATGTGGCAACTGGAAAAGGGAGTTGTCACTTAAGCCATATGCAATTATTAAAAAAGCAACTGGGATTTGGAATTCATTCATAGTATAGCAGATTATAATTTCTTTTCCAAGTAGAAATGATAATCTAGATTTGTTCATCCTAAGAAAGAGTGATTCAAACATGGAAAATTCTTTGTGCTGCCTAGAGGCCAGGTTAAAAAAGTGGATGAGCCTAAGGGTGGGGACATATTTCTTGTTCTTGAGTGAGACTTGGTTTATTTCTCACCCTTTAATTATAAGGCAAAGTAGTTTTTGCCATATCTCTCCAAAGGTGAATTATTTTATGCAACTTACTGATAGGATAGGATATTTCTAGGGACCTGTAAGTTTTCAGTTCTTCCAAAATGCATGATTTAAGCAGATAGATGTGAGTGACCACAATCACTAATTTCTGCCCAGGAACTGTGAGGAGGGTCCCCACTCCACTGTGATCACAAGACTGGTATGCTACTCCCTGCCTTGAGAATGCAACCTAGATCTGAGTATGGACAAAGCAACAGAGTCCTGCTGCCAGTTCCAGCAAAGAGACACCTGTAATGTCCTTCTGACCAACTAGTTGTCTGACCTCCATACTATCTGTGGACTAGGAGCTCCAGAAGCAGCTACTACCATTGCTGATCTAAGGAGAGGTGCTTACTCTTCTCCTCAACTGTGCTCTGGTCTGTGAGTAACCACAAGCACTCTTTACTGCAACTATGAGGAGGATAATTTGCCCACCTAGTGGTTGAGGAAATGAGCAAACTACAGAAAAAACCTCTGAATATAGAAAGTTATTTTGGTGACAGGGAAGATCAAAATACAGACTCAGAAGAAGGCAACAAAGTCTAAGTTGCTAGATTCAATGCTTACAAGAAAAATAGGAATTGTGATCAGGCCATGGAAGAGCTCAAAAAGGATTTTGAAAATCAAGTAGAAGAAGTAGAGGACAAATTGGGAAGAGAAATGAGAGTGAAGCACAAAACAAAATGATTTATGAGTCAACAGCTTGATAAAGGAGACAAAAAATACTGAAGATGATAAAACTATATGAAACAGAATAGATCAAATGCTAAAAGAGGTCCAAAAATGTCAATGAGGAGAGGAATGTCTTAAGAAAAGCAAAAGTTACCAAATGGAAAAAAAAAAAAAAAGCACAAAAATTTACTGAAGAAAAAAAAAACTTCTTAAAATGAGAATTGGCCAATGAAAAATGAAACACAAAAGCTCAGTAAAGAAAATTAAAATTGAGCAAATAGAACCTAATGATTTTATTAGAAAGCAAGAAACTATAATATAAAACCAAAAGAATAAAAAAAAATAGAAGACAACATGAAATATCTCACTGGAAAAACAACTGACCTATAGAACCGATTGAGGAGAGATAATTTTAAATTTACTGGACTACCTGAAAATCATGATAAAAAAAGAGCCTAGATATCTTTCAAGAAATTATCAAGGAAAACTACACTGATATCCTAGAACTAGGGAGGGGGATAGAAATTGAAAGAATCCGCAATAACACATGATATAACAGTTTCTACATTAATGGATCTGAGAGCTTGAAATATGACTCAAACAATCTAGGATTAAAACCAAGAATCACTTACCAAGCAAAACTGAGTATAATCCTTCAGGGGGAAAAGTTGATATTCCATGAAACAGAAGACTTCCAAGCACTCTTGATGAAAAGATCAGAACTAAATAGCAAATTTGACTTTCAAATACAACAATCAAGAGAAGCATATCAAGGTAAACAGGAAATAAAAAATCATAAGGAACTTATTAAATTTGAATTGTTTGCATTCCTAAATGGAAAGAGGATATTTGTAACTCATGAGACCTTTCTCAGTATTAGAGTAGTTGGAGAAAATTTCATATATGTGTGTGTATGTATGTATACACATATATGTATGTATGTGTATATATACATGTATATACATATACATGTGTGTGCATATGTATACACACAGAGGGTACAGGGTGAGTTCAATATGAAGGGATTATCTCTAAAAAAATGAAATTAAGTGTTGAGAGGAAGGTACTTGGGGAAGTTGAAACAGAGAGGTAGAATGTAGTAAATCATCTCACATAAAAGATGCAAGAAAGAACTTTTACAATGGAGGGAAAGAAGGGGGAGGGGAAAGGAAATAAGTGAACCTTACTCTCATCAGATTTGGCTTAAGGAGAGAATACCATACAAACTCAATTGGGTATGGAAATCTTTCTTACCCTCCAGGAAAGTAGAATGAAAGGGGATACAAAGGAGACCAGCAGATTGGGGCAAGGGGTAATCAGAAGCAAACACTGTTGAGGAGGGACAGGTCAAAGCACAGAAAAGAATAAATGGAAGGTGGGACAGGATGTGGAAAGACATAGTTAGTCTTTCACAACATGGCTCTTATGGAAGTGTTTTACATGACTACACATGCATAACCTATATCAAACTGATTGCCTTCTCAATGTGGGTAGGTGGGAAGTGAGAAAGGGAGAGAATGTGAAACTCAAAGTTTTAAAATCCAATGTAAAAAATTGTTATTACATGCAATTGAGAAATAAGATATACAGTCCATGTGGGTATAGAAACCTATCTTGCTCTACAGGAAAATAGAAGAGAAAGGGATAAGAGAAGGTGGGGAGGGTGTGATAGAAGGGAGGGAAGATTGGGAGAAGGGATAATCAGAATGAATGCTATCTTGGGGAGGGGGAAGGGAAAGATGGGGAGAAAATTTGGAATTCAAAATCTTTTGGAAGAGAATGTTGAAAACCAAAAGTAAATTAAAAATAAAGTAATCAATTAAAATAAATAAATAAATAATGTTAAGCTCTCCTGCTCCTGGAGCACATGGGGCATTGCCTCAAGCTTCTTTTACTGGTGTGCAGGGGCCTGGTTACTGTATTTATGCCCTGGGGCCTCAGATGCTGGCTGCTGGAGGCTTTTGGCGTCTGCCAGCTTACCTGAACCTGAACTATGGCTCCAGTGTTAGAGTCCCGAGGGTGTTGAGTCTGGGTGGGATTTTTCTGTTTTTTCCTGGGGTAGCAAACAGATTTCCACTGATACAGGACACCTATCTACCCAGGGATGCACTGAAAAATGTATAGATCTGAGGAGGCCCTTCTGCCAGTTCCCCTTGCTATTCTAAGGCACATAGTGGGCCTGGTATTGGCATTTATCTGCTCCATTACACTGTGTCTCTGGACCTTCTGCTGGTTTGCTGAGTTGATACTTGCTACTGGCTTAATGGAATGTTTCCTGTCCATAAATGTGCTCCCCTTTAACCAAGTGAGATGGACCTTTCTTGCTGATCCTCCAAGTTTCCCAGGCTAAAAGATTCCTCACCCCATCTTTCTGCTGGTCCCACTGTTCCTGGAATTTTCCAAGGGTACTATTTTGGGGGGTAGTGTTTTAGAGGTCAATAAGGGAGAGTGACAACAATTTACTGCCTACTTTGCCCCCTTGGCTCCCAGCTCATACTTTTTCATTATTTCTCCACATACCATAAAATGATAAAAATGTTATTACCGAGAGAGCAAGAGAAAGACAGAGACAGATAGACAGAAAAATGGGTACATCATGCTCCCAAGTACTTCAAAATGTTCTGGATGTCAAGTAATTAGTTTTTATATTTCACTGTATTCTCCACAATGCCTAATAGCTTCTTATTCATAAAACCCTATTCATAAAATTCTTCTTCATTAATAATAATACTTATTGATGAAGTGATTAAGTAAATATATTTAAGGCCTATTATAGAATCACAATACATCAGAGGGACCAAGAGATCATGCAGTTTGTTTTCCTAATTTTATACTTTGGAAAACTGAGCCCCAGAGAAATTAAATGACGTAATTGGTTAGTGTTAAAACATGAATTTGAACATGAGTTTGAGTAGTGTTCTTTCTGTTACACAATGCTTTTCCCACTGTAAACAGATTGCTTTTCTTTTAGAGTACAGGGAAAAATAAGATATGCATGTGGAGTCAGGATGTGATAAAAGTGTGGAGAAAAAGGATGGAATTATTGAATAAACCAGCTCACCAAAGTTAAGAAGAAATAAATAATGGCTAGTGATTGGCATTCCAGGGAAAAAAAAATTTCCTTAGAACACTCCACCTAATCAAACTGGAAATGACTTTTTGAATTACTCTCCTTCACCTCCCGCAATGTAGGGGATTTTGTCTTAAAGTTGAACAATGAAGCCAACTGTACTCCTTGGGGGACAAATAACCTAACTCTCTTTCTATTCATAATTTTGAATAATTCAGATCAAAGTCCTCAGCGCACAGATTTTTAATGGTCATTAGAATTTATGCCTCCCAACAGGTTCATGGCAGCTTAAGATAGCAAGTGAAATCTCAAAATTAAATCTATTCCCCAAACCTTATCGATACACAAATAAATATCATTAAGAGACAGAAGGCAAAAGTGCAACTTGGAAGATTTAGAAGGATACTGTATGACAATATGATTCATTGGGAAAATATTTCCTATGAAATGGATTAGTTCAAATTTTGTTTAATTTAATAATTTGTTGAAGAGTTCTTTGGTTTCATGATAAAGGAATAGCTGAAAGATTTTCACTATTAATGAGTGGGTTTGTGCAGATCAGTTCTTTAACCATGAACATTTTTTTTACTCTATTAATTAGCCACAAGTTCATTTTATGGTCTGTCTGCTCAGCTGACTCAATTCACTAAAATAGTTAGTAGTCTGCTCTTTCTTCTAGTAAGACTTCTAGTAAGTCTAAACAACTTGTTTGTCCACTATCCAACCAAGTACTGGGTTAAAAAACTTTCTGGTAAGCTTAAATATATTTTAGTATCATAGCATTTAGAATCAGAAATGGAAGGGGAAGGAAACAATCTCTATTAAATACATACTATATCCAGGAACAATGGTAAGCCTTGTTTAAATGTTCATGTTTAAATGTTTAAAATATGAACTCATTGTATCTTCAAAGCAACCCTAGGTGGTAGGTGTTATTATCCCCATGTTACAGTTAAGGAAAGTGTGACAGTGGTTAAATTATTTGTCCAGGGATGCAAAGCTAGCAAGTCTCAGAGGATGGATCTGAACACAGGTTTTCCTGACTCCTAGATGAGGTAGGTGGCACAATAAATAGCATATGGGCCCAGAGTTAGGAAGCTCATGTTCCTGAATTCAAAACTAACCTCAGATATGTACTAACTGTGTATACATGGGCATGTAACTTTACTCTGTTTGCCTCAGTTTCCTCATCTGTAACACGAACTAGAGAAAGAAATGGCAAATTACACCAGTATATTTTGCAAGAAAATCCCCAATGGATTAACTAAGAGTTGAACTCTACTGAAAAATGACTGTCCTGATTCCATGACTATGATTTCCTCATCATTGTGCATGTAGCAAATAGCAGAGATAGAATGCAAATCTACCTCTTCTGAGTCCAATTTCAGAGCACTTTAAACTATTGAGATGTTACCATCAGTCAATAAGCACTTATTAATGCTTTGTATGTGTCAGGAACTATAGTTAGTGCTATTGATAAAACAAAAAGCCAAAATAATATCGCATCCTAAGAATCTACTATGCTAATGGTGGAAAAAGCATGTACTTCAAGTAAGCAATCAATTGATCAAAAATTATTTATATAGAATCTACTAATGAGAGGACTAGAAATCCAAAACTAAGACAATAACCACTACCAAGAATCTGACCTTCTAATGAGGGAAAATATAAATACATATTTATGTGTTTTTTTCCAATTGACACAGACACTAGCAGGCTGAATTCCTAGAGTTCCTCTGGTCACATCTTTCCCTCCAAATTCTAGGAGTCACTTGAAGGCTTTGAATTTTTATAATGCATTTAAGTTGACCACCAATGCTATTAGTTTGTCTTCAATAATAGTAATTTCTATCAATTATCTGTCATATATCATTGATGCCATGATTATTGCAATGACATCATATAACCAGCTAATATCAATTAGCTCATATAAAACTTAGCTGGAGAAAACTGCAACAGAAATTTAAAAGAATAACCTAAAACTGTGGTATATTCTCCAATATACTAAGATGTTCTTTTACCATTTCTACCTATCTCAAAATCCTATCATGACAGGCATGTGATGAAGCAGCAGGTGTGGATAGACTGGGAGTGGCAGTCACAATTCTGCACAGAGGTGGCCCAGGCCATAGGGTCAACTTCTCACTGGAAGCAGCAGTGGGATTTGATAGCCCCTAGATGTCTGAGATTTGTTAAAGATTGAATTGCTTACTTCCTGGTGTAATAAAGGGACTTGGAAAGGTGCCCTAAAATTGTCTGATTACTCAGCCTTGGCATGATTACTGCAACAGGTGGGCTTCCACCCTGTGGTCAAAACATACACAAAAAATTGGCATTTAATAGATTATGCCTTTGTAAGAAGAGAGAGACAAGGTGTGAGTAAGAAAGGCAATATGTGGTGCAGAGTGTTGGACTGATCATAGACTTATCTTCTCTAAGTTTAATGTTTGCATTCAACAAAAGCGGAGGCCCCAGTACAAAATGACTACCAGAAGAATTAATGTCAACATATTAGAGCACTTCTCTGACAATTTGTTGTAACTTGGGGGGAAAGTTTATCCAACACACAGCTGGCAACATTGGAGCAGAAAAGAAGTGAGAAGCTTTCAGAGATTTGGTGGTCAACACTGACATTGCTCATCTGGGTCAGAACGCTTGCCAACATCAAGCCTGGTCTGATGAATATAATGGGGAAATTCAGAAGCTGATAAATGATAAATGACAACTCCACAGGGTTTACCAGCAAGGTAGTTCATCCATCTCTAAAAAGAAAACATTCAGTTCCATAAAAGTAAAGTAGAAGTAAAGATTACAGTGATGTAGAATTTGTGGCTTAATAAGAAAGTAAATAAAATTCAATTTATGCTGATAGTAACAATCAAAGGCTATTTATGGGCCAAAGACCTGTGGTGCATTTCAACTACACAGTACTGATGAAACTGCACTGAGATGGACTGAACACCTCCACATTATTCTCAACAGGTCATTATCAATCAATGCTGGATGTTTTGATCATATACTTAAGGTTGGATTCAATCCTTCCGTAGCTGAAGATCCAACTAAAGAAGAGTTTTGGAATGTCATGAGGCTCCTTTTGTGTGGTAAAGCACCTGGTGCTGATTCCATTCCAGTTGAGACTTACAAGGCAGGGGATCTGTTGAGCATACAAAAGCTGACTGAAATATTCTGAGTTATATGGCAAAACTAGGTTATCCTCCAATAGTTCAAGAATACTTCCATTCTCCATCTCTAGAATGTTAAAGGAAATAGATTGTCCTATAACAAATACAGTGGGGTCTGTCATTGCTAGCAAGATTCTTGCCTGAGTTCTCATTAAAACACTGATCCTTCACCTAAAAGATGGTCATCTGCCTGAGAGCCAGTGTGGTTTCAGAAAAGTTAAAGGAATGGTTAAAATGGTGTTTGTTGCCTGACAACTATGTCTCTGGTGCTCTATTCATTGTACCACATAGCCATCTGGGTAGGATTGGGTGGGGTGGGGGGGAATGAGAGAGCCCAGAAGAAAATGGAAGCATGGATAGGTGATAAAGGAAGGAAGAAGGTAGAGTTTCAGGTAAGAGTGAAATTTACTCATGCTTATGTGTATATTTAGTGGAGTCAAGATGAAGTGAGGTCAAGATATGGAGGAACTGTGAGATGAATGTGTCAGAAAGACCCTCATTAGAAACACTGACATTTTCAAGTGTGATAGCAGAGGATAGATTGGAGAAGACAGAAATCTAGCAGTTCCAAGTTGTCTGAATTTAAGCAAGTAATTTCATTTTTTTATCCTCATCTCAGTTTCTTCACATTGAAAAGGAAAGCAATAATTTCTGTTACAATTATGTGTACTTGTGTATGCATATGAGTATACCCATAATTCCAAATAACTGCAGAAGCGTTAGTTTTCTTAAATTAGTCAGTCAAAAGTACCTGCATGTGCAAAAGGACCCACAGGTACAAAAATGTTTATAGCAGCTTCTTTTGTGGTGGGAAGAATTAGAAACTGTGGAGCTGTCCAGCAATTGAGGGGTAGATGAACAAGTTGTGGTATTTTAATGTAATGAAATACTATTGTTCCATAAGAAGTGATGCGCAGGTGTATTTCATAGAAACATGGACTTACATGAACTAATGCTGAGTGAAGTGAACAGAACCAGAATATTGTAGAGAGTAATAGCAGCATTCTGCAATGGCACAATAGCGGCATTTGATAGACTTAGTTCTTCTCAGCAATACAAAGATCTAAGACAATTCCAAAAGAGTCATGATGGAAAATGCTTCTCAAATCCAGAGAAAGAACTATGGAGTCTGAATGCAGATTGAAGCATATCATTTTCACTTTTTTTGTTTTCTTTTTCCCCCTTCTCATATTTTTTCCTTTTTGTTATGATTCTTTTTTCACAGTAAGACTAATGTGGAAATATGTTTAACAAGATTTTATATGTATAACCTGTATCAAGTTATGTGCTTTCTTGGGGAGAGAAAAGAGAGAAAAAACCTGAAACTCAAAATCTTACAAAAATGAATTGTTGAAAACTAGTTTTACATGTGACTAGAAAAAATAAAAGACTATTAAATGCAAAAAATCCCACATTTATCATCGAAACATTTCAGCACTATGATTTCTGAACTCATCGTTACTGTAAGTTTAATGTACCAGTCAAATCGATTATGTCAAAGAGAAATTCTTTCATCATATTTTACTGCTATTTTTGAATTTATTGCTTTTCTAAATAGCATCACTCAGATATTTCCTGTGGTTGAAACTGTGAAATATGCCTCTTAACATGATTACACATTCTTGGACTATATAACTCAGGAGAATACAGTGTTTCTCAATCATTTCTGGTCTTTGTTCTTTTTTTTTTGTTTTGAGCATTAGATAACTATGCCACATTTTGCAACCTCTGTGGAACTTTTCCAAAATGGACTTGTAAAGAAATAAAGTATTATGAGGTCTAATAATAATAAGATGTCACACAATCACAGGATCTGAGAGTTGCAAGAGGCTTCAGTAACCACATATTTAAATCCATATATGAAATGGAGTCCAGTATAACATGCATCAAGTGGTTTTCTACCTTGTGCTTGAAAACTCTCAAGAAACATCAAGGATTATGAACTCATGACCTATAATAACAGAATATTTCTGGGCACTTTAAGAATAATACACACTTTCTTTATGAGCAGATGAGTAGTGCTATGAGATCTTGGGCAAGTCATTTAACTTTGCTTGCCTCTGTTCCTTCATCTGTAAAATGAGTTGGAAAAGGAAGTGACAAACTACCCCAGTACCTTTGACAGAAAAAACCTCAAATGAAATCAAGAAGTGTTATATATGATTGAAAAAATGACTTGAACAATAACAGTCATTATCATTCTCATTTTATACAAAGTAAATATAAGTTGATGAAAGTAATCTTCTCTATAGTAACATAGCGGTAACATTCTCTACAGTAACATATCTGTGCTTAAAACTAGGTCTTTTTCATGTACCAGTGTTCGACCCCATATGTCAGAGTGGTTTGGAAAATTTCCTATAGTTTAAAAAAAAAAAAACAACTTAGGATCTCAATTCCTCTCAGGAAGAATCCTTTCTATAACAAAGAAAAGTGGTAAAATTGTACTTCTCACCATTATTCATTCATCCATTCTTTCATCCAGTAAGCACCCATTAAGCACCTATTATGAAGAAGCACTGTAGTAGTCACTGAGAATTCAAAGATAATGACAAAACAGTCCCTATCCTAAAGATTACATTCTACTGGACTGTTGTGTTTTAGGAAGACACTAATTTATTCCAAGTATTAAAGTAGTTACCTTTTGAAAGTTAAGAAACCTGTAATATGAGGTTAAGCCCTTTTTTACTACAGAACTATCTTGTCTGGAACTGAATAGCTCTCACTCTTTACAGTGTAACATCAAAAACATTGACCTTTCAAAGACATTCACAGCCTGGTCCCAACTTACCTGTCCAAATTTTTCCCAGTACCCACCTATATTTCAATTCATGAAATATTTATCACATACTTATCTAATATAATAGATTGTCCAAAGTCCTAGGAATGTTGAAAAGAAAATAATGCAACACCTACACTCATGACATTTAGATTCTAGTAAAAAGGATAAAACTTATATCCAAATAAGTATAATAGGAGACAGTACATAGGACAATGTAATTAGTGGTAAAATGGGCAGTTAAGGAGTCTGGACAAAGTTCTAAAAAGAATGTACAAAGGGAGAGATCTCTTTTTTGCTGAGAGGTTCAGTGAAAACTTTACAAATTGATTATCCCTGATCTAGACCATGAAAAAGAGACTTCTCAGAGGCAGAGAAGTGACTAAACTGCATTTTATATGGGGGGTAGATGTGAACATACTAAAAAAGATGGCTAATATTGACTATTACTCCACTTGTTTGAGAACATATAATGTAAAAGGCAGTTACTAAAGTAGGTTGAAGATAAATTGTGGGATGTTTTCAAAACTGAAATGACATCATCATCACTCACATTTATGTAGCACTTAAGTTTGCTAAGTGCTTTACTTATATTATTATGTTTTATACTCAGAACAAATCTGTGATGTACATGGTGCTATCATTCCACTTAAAATGGGGTTTGGGAAAACAGCTTTGGGGAGGTTTAGAGATTCAGTCAGAGGCATACAACTAGCAAAGTTCTGAAATAGGATTCCAGCTCAGGTCTTCTTGCCATGTTAAGATACATTAGGAAGATTGTGTTCTTACCTGATGAAAATGAGTTGCATTGGAGGGTGAAGATGCTAGAGGAAGGAATACTAGTTGGGGTGATATTGGAAGAGTCCACACGAGACATCAAAAGGTCCAAGACTAGTGAAGTGTGAATAGAGAAGTGGAGGAGTAAAAAAAATATTAAGAAAAAGAACCAATAGAAGTTTGCAAATAATTGAGTACAGCAGTTGACCAAAAGAGAAGATCAAAAGACTATAATAGTCACAGCCTAATAGTGTCCCAATTAGCTTCCAAGGCCTTGAAGAATGCTTCTTTCTTCCCTCACTGGGAAAGGCTCTGAGGTTCTTTGGAGACTCTTCTTCTACCTCAAGGATCTTAAGGATCCATCAGAATGTTTTCTTCCTTGTGTAGGCATTATAATATGCTGGCTGAGGGAGTTGAATTTAATAGATCACAAAAACCAGAAATTTTGATTCTGATACTAAAGAAGAGGAGGGATATAAAGACTGGTGTGAGATTTCAGTCATTAGGTTTAGACACAGAATTTGTCCTGTGAAATCTCACATGGCTACAATGGGAAAAAGGAGCTCTAAGATGGGAGCATAAAAGAATTCAAGGATTTAGAACTATAAAAGGTTTTTTTTCTTTTGTTTTTAGTTTTTAACACTCATTTTTATAAGACTTTGAGTTCCAAACTTTTGCTCCTCCTCTTTCCCCTCCACAAGATGGCATGCAATCTGATATAGACTATACATGCACAATTATATTAAACATATTTCCACATTAGTCATGTTATGAAAGAAGAATCATAACAAATGGGCAAAAATCATGAGAAAGAGAAAACATAAAAGAGGGAAAATAGTATACTTCAATCTTCATTCAGACTTTGTAGTTATTTTTCTGGATGTGGATAGCATTTTCCATCATGAGACTTTTTGGAATTATCTTGTTATTAGATTAGATCATTATATTGGTAAAAGGGGTTGTCTATGAAATTAGATTTTTGCACAATGTTGCTATTACCACATACATTATCTGGGTTCTGCTCACTTCTACAAATGTTCTTAAACATCATTTAGGTCAAGGCCCTCACTTATAATTGTGAAAATTGAGAACTAGAGAGGAAAATGATTTCTACATGGAAATATAAGTGATAAATGTCAGAAATAAGATTCAATCCTAGGTCTTCAAATTTTCATTCCAGTGCCTTTACTATCATCATATAGATGATTAAATAGTGCAGCTGATACTGTGAAGATGTGGTTTTGAACCTTTCCTTAGGAACTTGCTTATTAGTTATATGACACTGGTAAGGGAACTTAATGTCCCTCAGCTTCAATGTCCTCAACTGGCAATGAGGTGATCAAAATGGTCCCAGAACCTAAACCACAAAATTGTAAAGATGAAGTAAGATAACATGAGTGTAGAGCTTTACAAACTCTTAATCACTGCATAAAGTTTAGTTATTAAGTGTTATAATATGCAGTGAATAGTGACAAAAAACTTAGCTCTGAAGGTTTTTTTCTCTTTCATTTTGACTTGTGATTCCATCATTGTGGGAATTCGTAATATGGAAACCTTCTTCATTGCTGCAGAGTGGGAACTTTTCAGTAGTTTTAAATTGTTAGGGAGTTTCAAACAGAACTGAGAGATTAAGTGATCTGTCCAGGGATCTGCAGCTACTGCCAGAAATAGGACTTAGCCAAAGTCTTTCTAACTTCAAAGTCGGTCCCCAAGAGATTTCTCCAGGCTACTTTTAACTCTGTACCAGGAACTATAAATAAAGTGAATAGACTTCCTTAAAATAAGAGTTCTGCACTTCCAAAGCTGTCAGCATTACAAGGACAACTCTAAGCATGGCTAGATTGATACCACTCAGCTCTCTGGAATCCTCAGTCTCTACTTTCTAATGCAGTTTCCAGGTGAAATAAGTGGCAAAGAATTGGTTTGGATACCAAAGAGAGAAAAGCAGAAAAAAAAAACAAAAACAAAAACAAAACTCTTACCTTTCACCCACCCCAGGCAGTGGTGAGGTTTAGGACAAAAGAAGGGAAGGAAGAAACAATTTTATTGAGTATTCAACCAGTCCAGACAGGTGTAAGACAGCAAAAGGAACCTCATTTTGGAAGTTTTTCATTGAGAGAAAGGGCTACTGATGGATTCATTGTTGAGGTTTTGTTGCCTTTTCTCGAAAAGAGTCTATATCTGTAATATTGGGATGGTTGGATTTTCAAGCCAAAAGTTTTTGCCAACCTTCTGTGCTATCCAGAAAAGAGATTTTTCCATGTTCTTGGGAGAAAATGAAGCTTGAGCCAAAAGCTATGTGATACTCCAAACAAAGTTAGGCTTTTTGTGTGTGACAGTCTGTGAAAAAGCAATATCTCTTAGCTTACATTTGACTAGCCATTTCTGCCATATATAAAATAACTGACACTTGGCAGAGGCTCTTTCCTGTCTCCATTACACTTCAGCCAGGATTTTGCAAGCCATGAGGCTAGATTTGTTTCTTTGGAGGACTATTTCTTGGTTTTCTTTGACTGAATGCTGGTTTGTTTTGTTTATTTTAATAAGCAGCCAGATAGCACAGCTGATAAAACTCTGGCCCCAGAGTCAAAGAGACATGATTATAAAGTTGGCCTCAGGTTCTTCTTAGCAGTGTCATCTTGGGTAAGTCATGTGACCTCTATTTGCCTCAGTTTCCTTAACTATAAAATATAGATACTAACAGCACTCAACTCCCAGATTTGCTGTGAAGATAAAATAAGGTCTTTGTAAAGTACTGTGCCTGACACACAGTGGGTCTTATTTAAATGCTATGTTATTACCATTATTGTTATTTTCTACCCAACATAGTTTTATATAGTGGAAAAGATGGTAGATTTCAAGGCTGATTGCTTATGTAAGAAACTTGCAAATGCTATTTACTACCTGCAATAATTTGAGGAAAATCACCTAACTCTTCAGATTTGAATGCCTTTATTTGAATGCCAGTCAAATATAAAATGAAGACACTGAACTAAAATATGTAAGATCATTTTCAGCTCTATAATCTTTGATATGACATCATTTTTACAAAACTCCAGTATCTCTTAAATAAATCTGGAGGTGAAAGAGAGAAAAGTTCTTCTTATAATTCCCTTAAAAATGAGATTAGAGTGATTAGCTCAGTTTGATTTTATTGAAGATCGGTGAATACTCAAAGCAGTGCATGCCGTCATAAAATTCTAAAATAAATTTTCCCTCCATAGACTTCTGGCAAAGATTGGGACCTCTCTGTAATAATATAATTTTCTTACTATACTTTGGAAGTTTAATCCATAGATGCTTCAGCTAAATGTAATTTGAAATTCTCTCTGTCTCTCTCTCTGTCTGTCTGTCTCTGTCTCTCTCTCCCCCCTCATTTATATGTGAATTAGATCATTTTCAAGATACTTACAAAGAGTGAGATTTAACTACATCTTATAGAAAATCATTTATTTCAGCCAATACAAGACTATTAAAAACACAAATAACATTTCTCACTGAAAAATGCATTTTTCTCTTCTATTAGACTAATTAGCTGAAGACACTCAAAGTTGGCACAGGCAGGTTGGCTTCCCAGCCAAGGTTTCATGGTAACCCTCTAAATAATGCTGTGTCAGGCAGACCAGATTCCCACCCTGTAGGAAGCCATGGGCCCTCTTCTATCACACTGAACAGCCATGTGCACTGACTGATAGAAGCCCACAGACCTGTAGTATGCAAGAAAAAACATAATTAGGCTAAAAAAGAATTCAGGCTTTGAACAACTATAATGTAACAAATTAAGTAAATAAGTATGTGTGGTACCTGAGGTGTATCTGTAACTGACTTCTCTGTCAAAAGCCAACCCTATCTATTTTATGTTGGTAAGAACATGAAAGGCTGGATTATAAAATCAAAGCTTTAGATCTGCAAAAAAATTCAACCTCCTCATTTTTACAAATGAACTAACTCAGATGAAGAGTGTTAAAATGACTTTGTCCAAGATCAGGTGGCAAATTGAATGAAGAAACTTCTTCAGGAGGCATTTTCCCTTTTCTGTATCCAAATTCTCATTTCTCACTTCCCAGAAGAGCTTGTGAAGAAAAGGCTTCTTTAGGCATCACTCCCAGAAAAAATTAAGTTCTTTGGAGGTTGACTGCCTTAAATAATGATGATCACCACCATTTTTGATGATTGGATTCATGGAAAATTGTTTTTTTTTTAAATTTTGTGTATTCAAGGAGACATTTGATAAAAAATAAAACCATATACTTGGCTATATTTGCATCTTGTACTTATTATCTGAACACGAGAAGAGGTGTATAAACCACCTTAGACATGATAATGATGGTAATTCGCTTCATGAGGAGATTTAGGTAGTGCATTTTTTTTCCTTTTCCAGAAAATGAGTACACTATGATTCACAGATTTTAACCAAAGTGATGTGATGATCACATAGGTAAAAATTACTAGAACTGTGATTAAATTCAGGTCTTCTGACTTCAGATTCAGTGCCTATTTTATTATGCTTTACTCTCTATAATAAAGGCTCACTAACTGGAATTTGGAGTCGGCAACAGTTTCACTTTCTCTGTCCAAATATTAGTTTATCAGCTAAAATTTTGGGCCTAAATTTCTACCGACCATTTAGTTATGAGAGAATGATTTGTTGTAGCTGTAAAACATGTTGACTGGTTTGGCTACAGAGAGAACATTCTTGTATCCCGTTTTGTGAAATGGGACAAATCAGGGATACAAAATAAGAAAGTCCAGGATTTAGAAGGAGTTTCTTTTCTAGAGAAATAAAAAAATTTGCATATGTTAGGCATTGCTGCCTATTCTATTTTACTAGGTGACAGACTAGATGACAGATCATATAATAACAGCAAAAGGAGTTATATTTAATAGCAAAATTCAAGATTTACCTACACAGTAATTAAGTAACTGCACAGTAACTAAGACTACATCAGCAGTAAAAACACAACAAAACCAAGAAAGACCACATGTAACCTAATTTGTATATGTCCCAGAGTACCTAGCAAAATGTTTTGCACATGAAAGATTCATAATAAATACTTGTTGAAATGAAAATAAAAAATAGACAATGCTATAAATCATAGTTTATATTGTTTGGTGAAAGGAGTATAGAGAAAATGTTAAAGAGATATCTGTAGACTGAAATCTAATATAATTAAATTAATAATAATTGACATTTATGTAGTCTATTATGGTTCACAAAATGCTTTTCTCACAACACTCCTGCACTTTAAGTTTGGTGAAAAGCAGTGTTTATATGCTTATGTTGTACATAGGAGCACAATTAGCTAAAATGGGGAAGTAACTCCACAGTATCATTGCCAGAATCAGGGCTTGAACCTAATTCATCTGATGCCAAAGTCAGAGTATTTTAAACTTCTTCTTGAAAATGGAATGAAAATTCATAGACTTTTTAATAATTAAACAACATATTTCATCATCTTCCACCACTTGTATGGATCATACATCTCCTTCAAACCTTGTTAATCTCAGTAACAATACCTTTTCCCTCATAAAGAGTTGGCAGAGTGGATAGAGCTTTTGAACTTACATCAGAAGAAACCCAAGTTTAAATCCAGCCTAGTTATGTGACTCTGGGCAAATCACTAAATTGCAACCTGTTTCATTTTCCTCAATTAAAACTTTAATACCGAAGCATAAAATAAAGCCTTTTCCATCCCAAAAGGTAAAGTCAAATGATCACTGGCCCAAAAAGAATTCATAAAATAACTTTTAAAAATACTTTAAAAAGCAAATGAGAGAGACAAATCTTTTTTAATACAATCTAAGAAAAACAAGAAAAGGAAATGAAAATGAAAACAAAGTTAGCCAATTTAAAAAGGAGATGCAGAATTTTAAGGAAGAAAACAATTCCTTGAAAATTAGAATTGAGCAAGGGGAAGCCAGCAAAGTTATAAGATACTAAGAAATAATAAAAACAGAATATGAAGAATAAAATAAAGAAGAGAATGTAAATTATCTCATGAGAAAAACAACTGATCTCAAGAACAGACAAAAAGAGAAAACAGGAGGACCCAAGATGGTGGAGTGAGAGCAACTACTCACCAAAGTTCTTAGAAAAACTCCCTCAGATACCTCTAAAAAGAGAATCTGCCCAAATTTTGGAGGTGCCAAATCCAATAGGAGACAGATGGTGGCAGAATCACAGCCCAGGTCAGAATGGAAAATCGACAGGAAGCATCTGTTCCATGGGGGTTGTATAGTGTATAGCACAGTATCCCTGCCACTGCAGGGCCTAGCAAGAAAGCGCCAGAGTGGTCTGAGGAACTGGCAGCATGGCAAGATACTAGCTCAGGGCAAGAGTCCAGCAGAGTCAAGAAAGTGAGGGCCACAGAAAAAGCCCCAGATATCTGTAGCAGCTGCTCCTGAGACTTTCAGCCTGCAAACTAAATGCCTATAAGTCAGCTACTTGAACTTTTGGAACCCAGAATGGTAGAGTGGTCAATAAATGCTCTCTCCTCCTCCCCTTGTTGACCTTGAAAGAACCATAAAATATTTCCCCAGTAAAATCCTGGATTGGTGGGATCAGCATAAGGGGAAAACAGTTTCTTAGCACCTGAGGCTAGGTAATAACTAAGGGGGATTCCTCTTACTGTGGCAGAGGACTAGAGCTCCAAGGTGGTGGAGCCTCACAACCAAAATAAGGATCCTGGTGCCTCAGCACTCCATGGGAAATGGGGAGACACTAGAACAGCCCAGGACCACCAAGCCCTGAGCTTGCCTTTGCTGTAGCTCAGTTGAGGAGATCTCTCATGACCAAACCACCCCTCCCCCACACTTCACAAGCTAGCTCCAGGGCTAATCCAGGGAAATACAAACAGAATTCACCTTTGCTTTCTCCCACCAGCCAGCTCAGCACCAGGTTCTTTCACTTCTAGCTGAAAGAAGCAGAGACCTCAACACACAGCCTAACCACCATGAGCAAGAAGGAAGAAGGAAAAGATCATAGAATTTTTCTCTGGGTACAAGGACCAAAACATGAACACCATAGATGTCAGTATTGAGATTGTATTCCCATCTGAAACTACAGAAGGGACTATGAACTACTCACATGCACAAAGAGCACTCCTGGAAAAGCAGAAGAAGGAAATAGAAGAAAAAATGGCCAATGATGTAAAAGTATGAAAAAAGAATTCACTGAAGGGAACAGCTCTTTAAAAACAAAAGTTGAACAAATGGAAAAGGAAGCACAAAACCTAACTGGGAAAACTGGACAAATGGAAAAGGAAGTACAAAAGAAAAGTGGAGAAAATAATTACTTAAAAGTAATAATTGGACAGATGGAAAAGGAGATGCAAAAGTTAATTGAAGGAAAAAATCTGATGAAAATTAGAATTGGACAAGAATAAATGAATGACTATATGAGACATCAAGAATCAGTCAAACAAAATCTAAAGAATGAAAGTATAGAAGAAAATGTAAAATACCTGATTCAAAAAGCAACTGACATTGAAAATAGATCCAGGAGAAAAAAACTTAAGAATTATTGACCTACCAGAAAACCAGGATAATATCTTCCAAGAAATCATCAAGGAAAACCAGAAGTGGTTGATCCAGAGGAAAAAATAGTCGTCAAAAGAATCCAACATTCACCTCATGAAAGGGATCCCAAACTAAAAACACCAAGAAATATTGTTGTCAAATTCCAGAACTATCAAGTGAAAGAGAAAATACTGCAGGCAGCTAGAAAGAAACCATTCAATTCTCAAGGAGCTAGAGTCAGGATCACACAGGACCTTGCAGCTTCTACATTAAAAGATCAAAGAAACTGGAATATGATATTCCACAAGGCAAAGGAGCTAGGACTACAACCAAGGATCAATAACCCACCAAGTTTAGCATGACATTTCAGGCAAGGAGATGGAAATGCAATGAAATAAGGGATTTTCAGACCTTCCTGATAAAAAGGTGAGGACTGAATAGAAAATTCTATCTTCAAATGCAGATCTCAAGAGAGGCATAAAAAGGGAAACAGGGGAAAATAATACTTCTTACTCAATTTGGGTAAACTGTTAACCTCCCTATAAGGGAAGTTGATATATGTCAGTCTTGAGAATTATATATCTATTATGAAATATAAAAGGGATATATAGAGAAAGAAGGAACTGGTATAAAGTAAAGTAAATTATGTGATGAGAAAAATGTGATTTAAGGATACGAAGGGATTGTAACTGGAGATGTGAAAAGTAGGAAGAAGAAAATGGTAAAATACATCTCAGAAAGACATACAAAATTATATTACAGTAGAAGGAAAGAAGGGAAGGAGATGAGCATTATTTGAGAGGTACTCTCATATGATTTGGTTCAAGGAGGGAGCACCAAATTGAAGTATATAAATCTAATTAGTTCTATAGGCAGTAGTAGGGGAATGGGGAAAGAAAGGGGAGGGGAAGAGAAGGGAAGGGAAGGGAAGGGAGGGAAGAAGTATTCAGGATAAAGGGCAATAAAAGGGAGGGGGCTGAAAGAAAGAAGGGAAGACTGGGGGGGTGGTCAATAAGTTAAAACCCTATTGTGGAGGGGAAGGGAGAAGGGAGAACTAAAAGCAGAAATGGTGGGAAAGAGGATGGAGGAAAAGACACAGATAGTAATCATAACTGTGAATGTAAATAGGATGAATTTTCCCATAAAAGAGAGATAGACAGAAGAATGGATAAAAAAATATATTCCAAGAATATGTTATTTAAAAGAAACACATTTGAAATGAGGAGATATACACAGTGTAAAGGTAAAAGGTTGGAGCAGAATATATTATGCTTCAGGTGATGTGAGAAAAGCAGGGGTAGAAATCCTAATCTCAGAAAAAGCAGAAGCAGAAATGGATCTAATCAAAAGAGATAAGGAAGGAAACTATATCCTGCTATAAGGCACCAGAGAAAATGAAGCAATATCACTACTAAATGTATATGCTCCAAGTGTTATAGCATCCAAATTGTTAGAGGAGAAGATAAGGGAGTTACAGGAAGAAATACACAGCACAACTATACTAGTGGGGGAACTCAACCTCCCCCTCTCTGAACCTGATAAATCTAACCTTAAAATAAACAAGAAAGGGGTTAAGGAGGTGAATAAAACTCTGGATAATGTAGATATGATAGATCTCTGGAGAAAAAAGTTGAATGAGGATAGAAAGGAATATATTTTTTTTTCTCAGCGTCTTATGGCACATACACAAAAATTGACCATGTACTAGGCCATAAAATCCTCACAATCCAGTGAAGAAAGGCAGAGATAGTCAATGCATCCTTCTCAGATCATAATGTAATAAAAATAATATGTAATAAAAGGCCATGGAAAGATAGACCAAAAATTAATTGGAAACTAAACAATCTAATCCTAAAGAAGGAGTGAGTTAAACAAGAAATCATAGAAACAATCGGCAACTTCATTCAAGAGAATGACAATAATGAGACAACCCCTCAGATCTCATGGGATATGTAAAAGCAGTTATTAGGGAAAGCTTTATGTCTCTGAATGCCTATGTGAATAAAATAGAGAAAGAGGAGATCAATAAATTGGGCATGCAGCTAAAAAAAGCTCGAAAAAGAACAAATTGAAAATCACCAAGTAAATACCAAATTAGAAATACTAAAAATCAAAGAAGAGATTAATAAAATTGAAATTAAGAAAACTATTGAACTAATAAATAAAACAAAGAGCTGGTTTTATGAAAAAACAATAACATTGATAATACTTTGGACAATTTGATTTAAAAAAAAAGAAAGAAGGAAAGAAACTACCAATATCAAAAATAGAAGGGGTCAGCTCACCTCCAATGAGGAGGAAATTAAAACAATAATTAAAAAGTACTTTGCCCAACTGTACACCCATAAATTAAAAAATCTAAATGAGATGGATGATTATTTAAAAAAATGTAAATTGCCCAGATTAACAGAAAAGGAAGTAGAATACTTAAACAATTCCATCTCAGAAAAAGAAATTGGATAAGTCATCAATGAACTCCCTGGGAAAAATATCTCCTGGGCCAGATGGATTCACAAGTGAATTCTATCAAACATGTAAAGAACAGTTAGTTCCAATACTACATAGATTCTTTGGGAAAACTTGGGAAGAAGGAGTCCTCCCAAATTCTATTTATGATACACATATAGTTCTGATATCTAAACCAAGAAGAGCAAAAACAGGGAAAGAAAATTATAGACCAATTTTTCTAATGAATATAGTTGCAAAAATTTTAAGTAAGGTTTTAGCAAAAAGAATACAGTACCTTATTACAAGAATAATACATTATGATTAGGTAAGATTCATGTCAGGAATCCAAGGCTGGTTGAATGTTGGGAAAACTACTAGCATTATTGATCATATCAACAACAAAGCTAACAGAAACCACATGATTATCTCAATAGATGCAGAAAAAGCTTTTGACAAAATACAACACCAATTCCTATTAAAAGTATTGGAAAGCATAGGAATAAGTAGGACTTTCTATAAAATAATAAGTGCTATCTACCTAAAATTTTCAGCAAGCCTTATATGCAATGGAGATAAGCTAGATTCATTTCCAGTAAGATTAAGGGTGAAACAAGGATGTCCATTATCACCACTATTATTCAGTATGGTAATAGAAATGTTAGCTGTACCAATTAGAGAAGATAAAGAAATTGAAGGAATTAGAATACGCAAGAAGAAACTAAGTTATCAGTCTTTGCAGATGATATTATGATATACTTAGAGAATCCCAGAGATTTCAAGTAAAAAAACACTTGAAATAATAAACAACTTTGGCAAAGTTTCGGGTTACAATATATACCCACTCAAATCTTCTGCATTTCTATATATTACTAATTAAGTCCAACAGCAAGATGTAGAAAGAGAAATAGTATTTAAAGATAGGGTGGACACTATAAAATATTTGGCAGTCTACCAGCCAAAAGAAACCAGGGACTATATGAACACAATTACATGGCACTTTCTGCACAAATAAAGTCAGATCTAAGTAAATGGAAAACATCAGTTGTTCTTGGATAGGCTGACCCAATACAATAAAAATGATAGTTCTATCTAAATTAATTTACTTATTTAGTGCCATACCAATCAAACTATCAGATAATTATTTCCTCGAACTGGAAAAAATAACATCAAAATTTATCTGGAAGAACAAAAAGTCCAGAATAGCAAGGGAACTAATGAAAAGAAATGCTAGGGAAAATGGCCTAGCTATACCAGATTTCAAATTGTATTACAAAGCAGCAATCATCAAAACCACGTGGTGCTGGCCAAGAAATAGAGGCATAGACCAGTGGAATATTTTAGGTACTCAAGACACAGTAGGCAATGAATATAGGAATCTACTGCTTGATAAACTTCTGGGATAAGAACTCACTGTTTGACAAAAATTGCTGGGAAAACTGGATGAAAGTGTGGCAGAAACTAGGCATAGACCAATGCCTGATACTGTACACAAAAATAAAGTCCAAATGGGTACATGATTTAGGTGTAAACAATGATACTATAAACAAATTAGTGGAGCAAGGAATAATGTGTTTATCAGATTTATGGAGAAGGAAAGAATTTTTGACTAAAGAAGAGATAGAAAGCATTATGAAGTGCATAATTGATCATTTTTATTACATTAAACTGAAAAGTTTTTGCACAACCAAATCCAATGCAACCAAGATTAGGGGAGAAGCAGAAAACTGGACAAGAATTCTTGTAACTAGTGTCTATGATAAAGACCTCATTTCTAAAATATATGGTTAATTTGATTTTATAAAAAGAAAAAACCCAAGTTACCAATATCAAAAATGAAAAGAGTGAATTCATCATCAATAAAGAGAAAATTAAAGCAATAATTAGGAGTTATTTTGCCCAATTTTATGCCAATAAATCTGACATCTAAGTGAAATGGTGAATATTTACAAAAAAACATACATTGCCCAGACTAACAAAAGACGAAAGGAAGGTTCCCTTATTCTTACTCATCTTCCTCTTCTTCTCTTCTGTTGTAAAAGCTCTTTCTTAACTCTTTTATGTAAGATGATTTACTACATTCCCATTCGCTTTCTCATAGTACATTCCTCTCAACACTTAATTTTCTTTTTTAATCATCCCTTCATATTCAGCTTACCCAGTGTACTCTCTCTCTCTCTCTCTCTCTCTCTCTCTCTCTCTCTCTCTCTCTCTCTCTCTCTCTCTCTCTCTCTCTCCCTCTCTCTCTCTCTCACACACATTTGCCTTTACATACTTCTCTTGATTCTTGTATTTGAAAGAAAAATATTCTATTCATTTCTGGTCTTTTCAGCAAGAATGCTTGGAAATTCTCTACTTCACTGATGTTACATTTTTCCCCTGAAATATTATAGTTGTTTTTTCTGGGTAAGTGTTCCTTGGTTTTAATCCTAGCTCATTTGACCTTTGTAATATCATATTCCAAGTCCTCTGATCACAATGTAGAAGCTAAATTCTTGAGGGCCAGGTTGGAGTGCTGTTGACAAGATCAGGAAAGACCTTTGGGGAAACTGTTCTTTGAGACTGTGTTCATTATCATCTGAAATGGCTCTCCATGCCCCCTAGATGTTGCTGTCGCCATGAGACAAACATGAGAATTACAGAAAACAAGGGATATGTAAAATAGATGTCCTCTAGGTTAACAGTCTTTAAAGACAATAAGACTGGTCCAATCACTGGGACAGGAGACGAGCAGAATGTCACGTAGACTTGTAGTTTCTGACTATATATACCCTAACCCTCAGATCAATAAATGGAATTGGTCTATCTTTTCCTGCCTCCTGTGTCTCTTTTTTTCACCACAACACTAAGTCATGTAGGGACGCGGGCCATCTGCTACAATAAATTTTGTGTTATCCTGATTCAATTCTTGATTTCTTTCTTTCTGGTTGATCATAACATTTTCTCCATGACCTTGGAACTCTGAAATTTGACTACAATATTCCTAGGAGTTTTCCTTTTGGAATCTCTTTCAGGAAGTGATCAGTGTATTCTTTCCATTTCGATTTTGCCCCTTGTTCTACAATATCAGTTCAGTTTTCCTTGATATTTCTTGAAAAATGGGATGATGTTTGGTCTCTTTTTTCATCACTGTTTTCAGGTAGTCCAATAATTTTTAAATTATCTCTCCTGCTTCCATTTTCCAAGTCAGTTGTTTTTCCAGTGAGATACTTTACACTGTTTTCTATTTTTTTCATTCTTTTGGTTTTGTTTCATAATTTCTTGATTTCTCATAAAGTCATTAACTTCCATTTGCTCCATCGTAATTTTAAAGCAGTTATTTCCTTCTGTGAGTATTTGGACCTTCTTTTCTATGTGGTTAATTTTGCTTTTTAATTTTTCCATGTGGCTAATTTTGCTTTCATTGTCTTTTTGGACTTCTTTTGCCATTTGGGTTAGTCTAATTTTCTTTGTTATTTTTTTCAGCATTTTTTGGGTCTCCTTTAGCAAGCTGTTGACATGCTTTTCATGATTTTCTTACATTTCTCTCATTTCTCTTTCCAATTTTTCCTCTGCTTCTCTTACTTGACTTTCAAAATCCTTTTTGAGATCTTCCATGTCCTGAGTGCAATTCGTATTTTTCTTAAAGGCTTTCGATGCAGGAGCTTTGGCTTTTTTGTTTTCTTCTGGTTGTATGTTTTGATCTTCCTTGTCATTGATAATGTAAGAAAATACCTCTTCACTGAGAAAGTGGGAATTTATAGTCTATTTTTTGGTCCTGTTTGGTCATTTTCCCAGTGAATGACCTGGGCCTGGGGCCAGAGCTGGGGCTGAGGCTGGACCATGCTTCTCTCTTAGCCAGGTGAGTGACCCTTCCCACTGACATTAAAAGCTGCCTTTAGCATTTGAGGGTTGAGATTTTTGGAAACCACAGCAGCGGCCACCAGCAGTTAAGTCCTCTAAGGCCTGCTCCAGTCCCATCCATGCTAGGGTGGCCCACCCCAAACAGTGCTCTGCTCCCAGCCTGGTGTCATATACCTTCCTGTTGACCTTCCAGATTTTCTTGGTCTGAAAATTTGATTCGGTCTGTCATTTTGTGACTTTTGCTCCTCTAGAATTTGTTTAGAGTCATTTTTATAGGTTTTTCGAGGGGCTTGGGGAGCGACCTCTAGCAGCTCCCTGCTTCTACTCTGCCCATCAGGATTTTACTCTTTAAAACATTGTCTGTAATCACCAGATTAAATTACAGTTTATTTGATCATCTAAGAGTCAATTTATGATTTACTTTATTAGAGATTCCTTCTTAAGCTTATAGATGATCCAGTCTAGCCTATATAAAACTTGGACAAGAATCACCTCTACAACCTTATTGACATGTTTGAAGAATTCATGTAAAAATCCACTACTTTTTTGAGACCATGCATTTTATTTTAGTATCACTCATCAATGAAGAGTTAGTTTTCACTTACATCAAGTTTAAAAAAAAAACCACAATCCTTTTGCAACTTTTGCACATTGCTCCTACTTCTACCTTATGAGATCAAACAATCCCCCATACTATTCTCAGGTAATAACAAATCAAGAATTTCGGGGAGGAGCCAAGATGGCGGAGTAGAAAGATACACATATGCTAGCTCCAAACCCACAGCCCATAAATTACCTGTAAAGAAGAACTCCCAACAAATTCTGGAGCAGCAGAAGCCACAGAACAATGGAGTGGAGGAGATTACTGTTCCAGAGAGACCTGAAAAACTGACCCAAAAGGTCTGTTGCACCCCAGGCCCAGAGCAGAGCCCAGCCCCGCCTTGGCTGCACAGCACTGAGAGGAGCAGAGCCAAGCAGGCTCCAGGGATGAATTCTCCAGCAGCTACGTGGGGCCCTCCACCAACAGGTGAAAAAGGTCAGTGAGAGAGTCTTTTTGGGTGGCTGAGAGGGGAGTATGGTGTCTCCATAACTCAGGCCCTATCAGGAGGCAGCTGTGGAGGCAGCAGCAGACAAGGGCTCCCAAAGCAGGCAAGAGCCTGGATCCATTGTTGAAGGTCTCCACATAAACCCCCTGAGGGAACTGAGAACTACATGGAAGCCCTGCCCCCACATGAGCACCTGAACTTAATCTCAACTGAATAGCAGCCCCGCCCCTGCCAAAAGCCCTGAGGCTGGGAAGCAGCATTTGAATCTCAGACCCCAACTGCTGGCTGGCTGGATCTGGAGGTGAGGTGGGTGTGAAGAGGAAGCTCAGAAGTCAAGTCACTGGCTTGGAAAATACCCAGAAAAGGGAAAAGAAATAAGACTATGGAAGGTTACTTTCTTGGTGAACAGATATCTCCTCCCTTCCTTTCAGATGAGGAAGAAAAATGCTTACCATCTGGGAAAGACACAGAAATCAAGGCTTCTGTACCCCAAACAGACAAAATAAATATTCAATGGGCTCAGGCCATCGAAGAGCTCAAAAAGGATTTTGAAAATCAAGTTAGAGAGGTGGAGGAAAAACTGGAAAGAGAAATGAGAGAGATGCAAGAAAAGCATGAAAAGCAGGTCAATACCTTGCTAAAGGAGACACAAAAAAATGCTGAAGAAAATAACACCTTGAAAAATAGGCTAACCCAATTGGCAAAAGAGGGTCAAAAAGGCAATGAGGAGAAGAATGCTTTAAAAAGCAGAATTAGTCAAATAGAAAAGGAGGATTCAAAAGCTCACTGAAGAAAATAGTTCTTTCAAAAGTAGAATGGAACAGATGGAGGCTAATGACTTTATAGAAACCAAGAAATCACAAAACAATACCAAAAGAATGAAAAAAATGGAAGAAAATGTGAAATATCTCATTCGAAAAACAAGTGACCTGGAAAATAGATCCAGGAGAGACAATTTAAAAATTATGGGACTACCTGAAAGTCATGATCAAAAAAAGAGCCTAGACATCAACTTTCATGAAATTATCAAGGAAAACTGCCCTGAGATTCTAGAACCAGAAGGCAAAATAAGTATTCAAGGAATCCACAGATCACCACCAGAAAGAGATACAAACAGAGAAACTCCTAGGAACATTGTGGCCAAATTCCAGAGTTCCCTGGTCAAGGAGAAAATATTGCAAGTAGCTAGAAAGAAACAATTCAAGTACTGTGGGAATACAATCAGGATAATACAAGACCTAGCAGCTTCTACATTAAGGCAGCAAAACTGACTATAATACTTCAGGGTAAAAAATGGTCTTTCAATGAAATGGAGGACTTTCAAGCATTCTTGATGAAAAGACCAGAACTGCAAATAAAATTTGACTTTCAAGCACAATAATGAAGAGAAGCATGAAAAGGTAAACAGCAAAGAGAAGTCATAAGGGACTTACTAAAGTTGAACTGTTCACATTCCTACATGGAAAGACAATATTTGTAACTCTTGAAACTTTTCAGTATCTGGGTAGTGGGTGGATTACACACACACACACACACACACACACACACACACACACACACACACATACACGCACACACAGAGACAAAGAGCACAGAGTGAATTGAATAGGATGGGATCATATCTTTAAAAAATGAAATTAAGGGATGAGAGAGAATTATATTGGGAGGAGAAAGGGATAAATGGAATGGGGCAAATTATTTCTCATAAAAGAGGCAAGCGCTCTTAGCACGTGTGGAGCCAAAGAGAAAAGTAGGGCTCCGCTTCTTTTCTTTCCTCTCTCCCCTCCCCCTCTCTCCCCCGCTTGTACTTCTACTTCCATTCCCTTAAGCTTAGCCTTCTTAGGAAATCTCCCCCTCTTCGTCCTAAGAAAGAAGACCCCCTGCACTTGTAACCGAAACCCTGTAATAAAGCTCAACCCCTGTTTGACTCTGGAACGTCCTTTCTCTCATACGTGCATCCGGCGTGGCCAGCCGAAGACCTGGACAGGTAAGAAAGACTCGGGTAGCCCAATACAGGCCTCTAGGCTTGGCAGTTGGCGCCCCAACAGGGATTGGGAGCGTAGATAATCCTGGGTGCTTTTGGGGTACACCCGGAAGGGGCTGTGAAAGAAGCGAGTCCCGAATCCTAGATTCGGAAGGAGAGAAAGGGGAGAGAAGCTTCCCAAACCCCTGGGAAAAGGGCAGGGATGAGGAATCAATTGCCAGTAATAAAGCCAGAGGAACAGGAGGTCTGGGCTGAGAAACTTCACAGGGAATGCAGGGAGGCGGGGGTCACAATAGAGTTAAACAACCTCCGAGAATTTTGTAAGGAAGGGCCGGAGAGGCCAGGGCGGGATTGGAATAAGAGTGGAAGCGGAGAGAGGGGAGGGGAGAACACGGGAGGGACGGAGGACCCAGGCAAGCAGAAAGTTCAGCGGAAAGTTAAGGAGCGTAAAGAAAAAATAGACCCGGAGCTCCATCTAGCAGATGGAAAAGGCGAGGCAGGGGAGAATACGCCGTGCCTTCCCTCCGTGCCTCCTTATAACCTGCTCCATTGGTCAGACAGTTCAGGGCCACAGTCCAGTTTGGAAAAAGGAATAAGAAAGGCTATAGAGAATGGAGAAGATGTAGGGACATTTCCTGTGTTAGAAATAGCGGACCCCAGTGTCCCCGGTGGGGTTCGGAGGAGCCACATACCCATAGAGTGGAAGAGAGTGGCGACTCTTAAAGAGGCTTGTACCAAGCATGGCCCTAATTCACCCTTTGTTATAGCCATGCTTGAAACTCTCAGCGGTCAGTTCGTTCTGACTCCTAATGACTGGAAGAGCTTAGCTAGAGCCTGCCTTACCCCTGGGCAGAATGTGATTTGGGTATCAGAATTTTCTCAGAGGGTAAAGAGCACTACCGGTGGGCTAGGGGCTTAGGCCCCCAAGGCTTATCAGCAATTTACAGGAACAGGGCAGTTTGAGGCTACAGGAAATCAATTACAGTACTCAGCCTCTGATTATGTTTTGATTGCCGGAATGGCTATTAGCCGCCTCGGGATGAAGCTATCAAATTTTTAGTAAGGGCCATTGCTGTTGTACTGGAGTCCCCACCCTTGAATTGGAAGTCAGACACCCCGATTTGGGCTTTGACTCCAGAAAAACTCCAGGCACTACAACTATTGGTTAAGGAGCAATTAGCACCCTGGAATGCTCCTGTGTTTGTTAAAAAGAAAAAATCTGGGAAAGTCAGGTTCCTTACAGATGTTAATGAAGCATTTGTAAGCACCTGGCAGCAGCTATACCTAAGTAAAGAGCCACTACGCATTCTTATCATCTTTACCTTAAAGGCGATCCTCGATAAACAAAGAAGGGGAAAAGGTCGCCTAATACAATCAGAGCTAAGATTAAGAGGCCTAATACAATCAGAGCTAAGATCAAGAGGCCTAATACAATCAGAGCCTGATACAGCTGTATCAAGGAGCGCACATACTACTCCAGCTATGAGACATTTTAAGATACTAATAGGGGGTCGAGGGTATGTTTGTGTCTCCACAGGAAAAGGTGATGCGTGGATTCCCATTAGAAGGATCCGTAGGTGGGAACCGAGGTCGGAGACGACGGAGACGCAGGAGGCGGAGACCCCGGAGAGCCCAGAGACCCCGGAGAAGGATCATACACCACCTGAGCCTGCTGCTGACAGCTTTAACCTTGCTGCCCAGAGAGGAAGCAGCCCTCATCACAACCGCAGACACTGCTGCTGACAGCTTCCCATCTAGGCATCCTTTTTTCGCCAGCTGAATGAGGACTTTGATATCACAAACCCAGGACACTTGGGTGGGGAGGAGGTGACCAATTTTCCACCTGTATAGATCCATTTGCAAGATTAAGGGAGTGGTGACGTGTAAGGCGCCTACACCAGCTGCTTCTCTTAAAATATGCTTTGGGATTTTAGTTGATTGCACTTCCCCTGTTGTAACTCAGCCATTTAGTTTCATCTTTGTTTTATTTGATGCCTCCCTTTGTCAGTTGTGCTAGCTGCAGATTTCTGTGTGAATGAAGTCTTGTTGTAAGGTACTCATATGCTAAAGGCCTTCCTTAATCCACTCAGCCTCCAGCCACTGTTTGCTCTAGAGCCAGGTGCGCTCCGCGCATAACAAAGAAGGGGATATGTTGGGACTGGAAGCTCAAATCCGTGTGGACAGTCTCGGGCAGGTAAAAGTGGGACCTCTAAATCTTAGAGTCTTACGAGGCCCTCCATGAACAGCGGGGGTTCGAGAAGGTCAGACCGAGCTAGCTCGGCTAGCTCGGGTATTTCCGCCTCTCCCCCGGAGATACCTGATGGGTGGAGTCTCCCTGCCCTCGAGGTCGTCCCGGATTGGAGCACACCTAGTTACCTAACAGCATGGTATTGAGATGCAAACTGTGTGGCTGAAGATTAAGTAGGATTCAGGAAGCCTAAAAGCTCTCTTAGCACGTGTGGAGCCAAAGAGAAAAGTAGGGCTCCGCTTCTTTTCTTTCCTCTCTCCCCTCCCCCTCTCTCCCCCGCTTGTACTTCTACTTCCATTCCCTTAAGCTTAGCCTTCTTAGGAAATCTCCCCCTCTTCGTCCTAAGAAAGAAGACCCCCTGCACTTGTAACCGAAACCCTGTAATAAAGCTCAACCCCTGTTTGACTCTGGAAAAAAAAAAAAAAAAGAGGCAAGCATAAGACTTTTTAGTGGAGGGAAAAAGAAGGGAGGTGAGAGAAAAACATGCAGTTTACTCTCATCACATTCCACTAAAGGAAGGAATAAAATGCACACTCATTTTGGTATGAAAACCTATCTTACAACACAGGATAGTGGGGGAGAAGGGGATAAGCAGACTGGAGGGGATGATGGAAGGGAGGACAATAGGAGGAGGGAGGAATTAGAGGTCAAAACTCTTGGGGAGGGACAGCATCAAAAGAGAAAATAGAAGCAATGGGGGGCAGGATAGATTGGAGGGAAATATAGTTAGTCTTACACAACATGAGTATTATGGAAGTCATTTGCAAAACTACACAGATATGGCCTATATTGAATTGCTTGCTTCCCAAAGGGAATGGGTGGGGATGGAGGGATGAAGAGAAGTTGGAACTCAAATTTTAGCAACAACTGTTGAGTACTCTTCTTGCTACTAGGAAATAAGAAATACAGGCAATGGGGTATAGAAAGTTATCTGGCCCTACAGGACAAAAGAGAAGATGGGGACAAGGGAAGGGAGGGATGATAGAAAAGAGGGCAGATTGGTGATAGGGGCAATTAGAATGCTCCGTGTTTTGGGGTGGGGGAGGGGACAAATGAGGAGAATATTTGGAACCCAAAATTTTGTGAAAATGAATGTTAAAAGTTAAAAAAATAAATTAATTAAAAAAAATAACTTCAAGACACCTATCCCATTCCCAGAATTTGTTTTTTTTTTTTTTCCAGATGGCATATCCTCAGTTCCTTTAATCAAGGTCCTTTATCATCCTCACTATCCTCTTCTGAACTTTGGTTTGTGAGTATTATTAAGCCTAGTTGTAGTAGTAGAAGGAGTAGTAAGTAACACTTCTCTAGTGCTTGCAATATGCCAGGCAATATGCTAAGCACTTTACAGAAGTGAATAAAATAATGCAGATGTATTATAAGGAAGAATATGATGGTAGTATTACCTATTCCCTTTAGTCCTCAATAATATACCAATATTAATCTAATCCAAATAGTCTTACTTTTCTTGTCTGTCTTGTTATTTTTGTCTGCTTGTGTTGACAACCCACTAAAGTTATTCTCATTGTTCAATACTTGCTGATTCTCATAGGTGAGCCTTTCTTGAGAAAGCATGGAATTGAATGAAAGAGGCAAGGATAGAACACTGGACATATGTTCTTTGCTATATTGAACGTTTCCTTGGAATCAGTGGAAGAACTGCCTTTTGGGGTAAAGAACAGATTCTGTACTATGACTCAGGAGGCCAGACAGATGGTTCTCAGTATGGGCAGCAGGCCAAAAATATATGGTAAAAATATCAGTGTGCTTTTTCAAGAAACTTTTACCGAGGCATTTTGAAGGAATCTGAGTGCACGCAATCACTATTATGAGCTCCAAAGGGCAATTGTTCCCTAATCTACAGTTAGGACATTGACTTTACTCTATCCAGAGATCTTCATATATATGGATTTTTTCTAAATGTGATGTCATGGCCAGTGGAATTGGAAACTTACAAAAGTCATTTACCTATGGACTAGAAAACTAGTGTATTTAATTGATATGGCCCCAAACTCATCCATACCTTTGTTGCTACTTGCAATGCTCTCCTTTTCAATTCTACCTATTAATGTCATACTCAATTTTGAAGGAAATTCACTTTATCACCACCAGTGAGGATATTGGTATTACACAACTCACCAACTGGATTCCCAAATCAGTTCTTGGGCACCAAGCTACCACAACTCCCAAACTATTCCACGAATAAAGACTGTAGGACTATGTCTTCTCTCCTTTCTGCCTGAGCCATGCAAATCAGTCACCATCAGAGAAGAGACCAGGAATAGAGATATCTGTCCCTGCTTAAGAGAGAAAAATGAATAAATAAGTCATGCTCTATTTAGTGAGTTCCCAAGTACTAAGTTCATTCTATTTGGGTTTCATTGACTGACTCTCTTCCATTAGTCCACATGACTTCTCTGATTAAACAAGGAGTTTTGAATTCCTGCAAGGTGATGGAGGATTGAGGGAAGGATTTTCTAGAATTTTAAGGTAGAAGAAAATTGAATTGATGTCTTAGTTGGAGAAAACACAGAACTCTCCTTAATACTGAGAAGAGAATAACCTACTGTTTTATGGTTAATAAACCTTTTCCAATTTCTCTCAAAAATTTTAATTCAAAGGTTACCTAGGTGATGACATTAGCAAACACATCCCATTCTCTCATTTCTCATCTGCTTTAGACTCAGTCCCTTTTTCTACAACGATCTTGCCTTCTACTGTGCACTATTGTTAGCAAAATTATTTTTTATGTTACACCTCTTGCTTTCATATACCTTTCATATTTTTCCAGTCATATAAAGTTCGCCCTCCATAGAAGATATCTTTAATGAACCCATCCCTGTACATCCTCATCACTATGAGATGCATATTGTTTCATGACTGCTAACACCCTAGGCCAAAAGGAGATGTAGGTATATCCTATTCTTCCTCATTACCACTTTCAAACTTTCTCCCTACTTTTTTCCTCTAAACAACCTCTACATAGGGAACTATTAAAGAGGACTCTGGCAAGAATCTTGCCAGGAACGGCTAAGTGAGAGACCCCCCTATGATTGTTACAGGACAATCTATTTCCTTTATCTTTATAGAGATAGACAATGGAAGCATTCTTGAACTTCTAGGAGGATAATTTCTCCTGCCATATAACTTAGAAAATTTCAGTCAGCTTTTGTATGAACAATGGATCCCCTACCTTGTAAATCCCAGCTGTAACAGGATCAACACCAGGTGTTTTGCCACATAAAAGGAGCTTAATGGCATTCAAAACCTCTTCTTTAGTTGGAGCTTCAGCTAGGGAATAGCTAGGTTGATCCTTCACCTGGAAGGTGGGTATCTACCAGAGAGTCAGTGTGGCTTCAAAAAAGACCAAGAAATAGTTGATATGGGATTCGCTGCCTGACAACTCCAGGAGAAATGTCAGGAGCAGAGCAGAGGTCTGTACACAACGCTTGTAGATGTGACCAAAGCCTTTGATACTGTTAGTCATTTGGGCTTATGGAAAATTATGTCAAAATTTGGTTTCCCAAAGAAGTTCATCAGCATTGTACATTAATTTCATGTCAGCATGCTTGCCCAAGTTCTAGATAATGGATAATGCTCTCACGCCTCACCAGTCACCAATGGAGTAAAACAAAGGCTATGTGCTTGCTTCCATGCTTTTGAGCATGATGTTTGCAGGCATGTTGTCAAATGTTTTCATGAGTATGAACACAACATCAAGAACAGCTACCACACTGATGGTAAATTCTTCAACATTAAAATACTACAAGCCAAGACAAATGTGGAGGGAGTGTTGGTGCATGATTTTCTGTTTGCAGATGATTGTGCACTCAGTGCATCCTTTGAAGCTGAGACAAAGTGTAGATCAATTCTCTGCTGCTTGTGGTAATTCTGGCCTAATCATTAACACTAAGAAAACACATGTGCTCCATCAACCATTCCAGCCACTCATTGAACCACCAATTACAGCAAATAGGGAAATTTTAAACACTGAGAATAAGTTCTCTTACCTTGGTAGTGTACTTTCCAGGAATGTACACATTGATAATGAGGTTGATGCGTGAATTGCTAGAGCTAACTCAGTGTTTGGGGGGCTCTGAAGGAAAGGGTAGGCAAGAAAAGTTAGGTCTACAGAGCCTCATTGTTGAATACTTGTAAAACCTGGACAGTATACCAGTGCCATGCCAGGAAATTGAATTGCTTCCTTTTGATTTGTCTTAGGAAGATTCTGAATATCACATGGAAGGTTGAGATACCAGATACTGTGGTCCTTACTCGACCTAAAGTGTGAAACATTCAAACTCTGCTTCAGAGAGTGCAACTCTGATGGACTGGCCACAATGTTTGAATGCAAAATGTATGCTTGCCAAAAAGTCTGTTTTCTGGAGAACTCACACAGGGCAAGTGTTCATTGCAAGAAGCAATGCAAGGGCACTCTCAAGGTTTCTCTTAAGAATTTTGGTATTGAGAGGGACCTGCAAACCTCTCGCAAAAGGTCCGTCGCCCTGCAGACGTGGAGCCAAGCCCGGACCTGCGGCGGCCTGCGGCGGCTGCTGTGGCCGCGGCTCTGAGAGGCACGGATCTGGGAGGGCTCCAGAGACGGATCTTCAGCGGCGGCACAAGCCCCCCCACCAACGGGTGACTGACGGGGGTAGGTGAGAGAGTCTCTTTGGCGGGTTGAGAGGGGAGTGGGGTGCTCCCATGGCTCGGGCCCCCCCAGGAGATGGAAGCTGAGAGGCGGCTGCAGACAGGGGCTCCCCAAACGGGCAGGAGCCTGGATCCATTGTGGTAGGTCTATGCATAAACCCCCTGAGGGAACGGAGCCAGAGAGGCGGCCCTGCCCCTGACCTCAGCACCTGAACTTAATTTAACACTGAATAGCAGCCCTGCCCCCACCAAAAACTCTAAGGCGGGAAGCAGCATTTGAATCTCAGTCCCCAAACGCTGGCTGGGAGGGCCAGGAGGCGAGGTGGGTGTGAGGTGAACATTCAGAGGTCAGGCCACTGGTTGGAGAAAATGCCAAGAAAAGGGAAAAGAAATAAAACTATTGAAGGGTACTTTATCGGAGAAAAGACACTTCCTCCCTTCCTTTCTGATGGGGAGGAACAATGCTTGCCATCAGGCAAAGACACAGAAATTGAGGATTCTGTGTCCCAGCCCACCCAATGGGCTCAGGCCATGGAAGAGCTCAAGAGGAATTTTGAAAATCAAGTTAGAGAGGTGGAGGAAAGACTGGGAAGGGAAATGAGAAGGATGATGGAGAAGCATGAAAAGCAGATCAGCTCCCTGCTAAAGGAGAACCAAAAAAATCTTGAAGAAATTGGCACCTTGAGAACTAGCCTAACTCAGCTGGCAAGGGAGGTGCAAGGGGCCAATGAGGAGAAGAATGCTTTCAAAAGCAGAATTAACCAAATGGAAAAGGAGATTCAAAAGCTCACTGAAGAAAATAGATCTTTCAAATCTGGAATGGTAGAGATGGACGCTAAGGACTTTATGAGAAAGACAGATATCTCAGAACATACCGCGCAGATTCGAAAAATGGAAGATAATGTGAAGTATCTTATTGGAAAAACAACTGACCTGGAAAATAGAATCAGGAGAGACAATGTAAAAATTCTGGGACTACCTGAAAACCATGATCAAAAGAAAAGCCTAGACATCATCTTCCATGAAATTATCAAGGAAAACTGCCCTGAGATTCTAGAACCAGAAGGCAAAATAAATATTCAAGGAATCCGCAGAACACCGCACGAAAGAGATCCAAAAAGAGAAACTCCTAGGAGCATTGTGGCCAAAATCCAGAATTCCCAGGTGAAAGAGAAAATATTGCAAGCAGCTAGAAAGAAACAATTCAAGTATTGTGGAAATACAATCAGGATAGCACAAGATCTGGCACCCTCTACATTGAGGGATAGAAGGGAATGGAATAGGATATTCCAGAAGTCAAAGGAACTAGGACTGAAGCCAAGAATCACCTACCCAGCAAAACTGAGTATAATACTTCAGGAGAAAAAATGGTCTTTCAATGAAATAGAGGACTTTCAAATTTTCCTGATGAAAAGACCAGAACTGGAAAGAAAATTTGACTTTCTAACACAAGAATGAAGAGAACCATGAAAAGGTGAACAGCAAAGAGAAGTCATAAGGGACTTACTAAAGTTGAACTGTTTACATTCCTACATGGAAAGACAATATTTGTAACTCTTGAAACATTTCAGTATCTGGGTAGTGGGTGGGAGTACACACACACACACACACACACATGCACACACGCACACATCCATAGAGACAGAGTGCACAGAGTGAATTGAAGAGGATGGGATCATATCTTAAAAAAAAAATGATATCAAGCAGTGAGAGAGAAATAGTGGGAGGAGAAAGGGAGAAGTTATATGGGGCAAATTATCTCTCAAAAAGAGGCAAGCAAAAGACTTATTAGTGGTGAGATAAAGAGGGGAGGCAAGAGAAAAACATGAGGTCTACTCTCATCACATTCCACTAAAGGAAAGAATATAATGCACACTCATTTTGATAGGAAAACCTATCTCATAATACAGGAGAGTGGGGGACAGGGGCACAAGCAGGGTGGGGGGGAGGATGGAGGGGAGGGCATGGGGAGGAAAATGCAATACGAGGTCGACACTCATGGGGAGGGAAAGGACCATAAGAAAATAGAAGTAAAGGGGGACAGGAGGGAAATATAGTTAGTCCTATACAACACAACTAGTAGGGAAATCATTTGCAAAACTAAACAGATATGGCCTATATTGAATTGCCTCTCTTCCAAGCGGAAGGGGTGGAGAGGGAGGGAGCTAAAGAAGTTGGAACTCAAAGTGTGAGGACCAAATGTAATGTTCTTACCACTGGGTAACAAGAAATACAGGTTAAGGGGTCAAGAAAGCTATCTGGCCCTACAGGACAAATGAGAAGACGGAGACAAGGGCAGGGAGGGAGGATAGAGGAGAGAGCAGATAGGTCACAGGGGCAATCAGAAAGCTCGGGTTTGGGGGGGGGAGGGGATAAAAGGGGAGAAAATTTTGTAACCCAAAATTGTGTGAAAATAAATGTTAAAAGTTAAATAAAAAAAAAAAGAATTTTGGTATTGACTGTGTAACATGGGAAACACTGGCACAACATGTCATGCCCACATCAGAGAAGGCACTGTCCTCTATGGGCAAAGAATTGAAAAAGCTCAAAGGAAATGAAGGATGTGCAAATTTAGAATATTCACCCCGAATGTTCACACATATTATTTGTGCCCAATCTGTGGTAGAGCATTCTAAGCTTTTATTGGTCCTTACTCTATTATTGGGTCAAAAAATAAGAAAGCACTTATCTAAGAAAAAAGACATTCCTCTTCAACAATGCTTCCTAACTCTAAACTTGCTGACCACTCATGGCTCTACAAGCTAATAATGGCTTGTCTAATGGCAAGACCCAATGTGCTACAAATCTTTGATTTATAAGTTGGTGCTTGGAAGAAAGTCTCTGTCAATATAACTTGCCAGACATTGATCTTGACTTTTATACTACTTCACTTAACCCTTCAAATTTTTCAGACTTACAAAGCCCTAGAATCCCAGCCTATGATCTACTTTGATTTAATTTCCCACATAAACAACTCCTTTTTTAGCTTTTCTTGTTCAAGGTGATGCTTTTCCCTCTGCTCCTGAACTTGTCCACCTAACTCCATCCTATTCTATCCTAATATCATGTTCATTTGGTCTTAATCCTGGATATCTTGAATACATGCCAATCCAACATGCTGTTATAAATTGTTTTTGTGACTGTGAGTTCTGGCCACTTGAGCAAACTGTAGCATACTCCTCTATTTCTGACTATCCAGTCACAGTGCCAAGCAGCATAATCCAGCCAAGATCTACTTCTGAAGGAAAATTCTTGGCCTAATATAAAAACCATTGTGCTCACAAGAAAAGCAACTATTTTTATGAAATGAGGCAAAATTATTTCTCCTTCTGCTAAGGGGGAAACCATATAACTAGGTTAAATTAGTGGTGAGCAGGTCAGTTATACAACAGGAGATGTTATCATTTTATTTAATTTTTTCAAAAAGACAGACAATCCTGAGAATGCATGTCCATAGCATATCTCTCTACAAAATCCATGCTTAATCTATAACCACCCAGTTAGTCACTAATAATTTTTTAAAGGTTTCCTATGTGCCCAACATTGTGATGAGTGCTAAGGTTGCAAGTACACTCAAAAAGTAAACAATCAAGAAGTGCAGAGATATTCAAGAATTACACATTCTAATGAGTATGAAAGAAGACATAAAATCCTATAAATTTAGATCTGAAAAGAACAGGATTATGGGGGAGCCAAGATAGTGGAGTAGAAAGACACATATACTCTAGTACTTCCCCACAGCCCACAAAATAACTGTAAAAAATGACTCTTAAATTCTAAAGCAGTAGAACAACAGAGTGAAAGAGGTAACCTGGAAGGCCAACAGGAAAGGTCTATCTCACCAGAAGCTGAGTGGAGCGTAGCCCAGACATGGCTTCGTGGCCCTGGGAGGAACAGGACCTGAAAAGACCTCTGGGGCAGAATTCCCAGAAGAAGGCATCCCACATCCCTCAAACCATAAGTGACAAAGAAAACTCCAAAGGTCAGTGTGGGAGGGCTTTCCAAGCTGGGCAAGAGGGGAGTGTGGTCCCCCTAGGACTGGCCCCAGGTGGTGGTAGAGATGGAGGAAGCAACAGCATCAGCAGAGGGCTGCGGTTGGCTACAGTGGCCACTTAAGAGACATAAGAGATCATCTAGTTCAATCTACTTGTATTAGAGTTATAGAAACTAAAGGCCAAAAAAAAAGTTAAATAATAACCCTGAGGTGACACAAGGATATTAAATTTGTTTTCAGATTTTCTATTCACATATCTAACATTCTTTCCACAATGCCATATTTCCCTGAAAGTACTAGGTTTAAGGGTAATCATAATTTGGTCTCACCAATCACAGCTCTCCATCTAAAGATTGCTTTATAAAAGTTTGTTTTCCTTAATGGGCAGCATTTTCCTAAATAAATTTTCATATTTTAAGAGGAATCTCACTTTTCACAAAGCATAAGAAAGGCATTTTTTTTCTGCTCAACAGGAGTTTCTGTCAAATTGCTTAATCCCAAGAGAAGGTTCTGAAATTTCCAAGAAGGTTCTAAAAAGAAATTGAAAAGTGTACTTGCCCATTACAAAGAGAACAATGACAAAGACAGCATTCATTCTGCAGCTGGTTTGGAAATTTTCACTCAACAAATTTATACAGTGCTTTTATTACCTACTGAGAAAATTAGTCCCAGAAAGGCAACTGTATATGAAATAAGGTTTGAAGATTTGTAACTTTAAAAATATATATTCAGTTATAATTATGCAAAATACAAATATCAACTAATGTTGAACATTACTTTCATAAAGGCCATGGAAAAACAGACAGATGATTCAAGGGACAGAACAAGATTTTGTCGTCAATAAAACCACCTCCAAAAATGAGGATTTAGAAGAGGTCAAGGGAAATTAGAAATTCATTTGTACCAGGCAAAGTGGTGGAACATCTGACAAAATATACCATCACTGAATATGTATGAAAATACCGTATATTAAAGGTAAGTAATTTCTTCATGCATTTTCTTTACTTTTATATGGAATCAATTGAATGAGATAATGAAGATCATATATAACTTTCTGTATTTCATTGTTTAAAAATAACTTTTTCAAACCCTCATATTCTCCTGACATTTCTTTAAACATTAATCCTAAATCTCTGCTCTTATTAGTTGAATTACTTTATAAATCTATCGACATTTGGTGCTTCCTCTTTTTGTCTTCTTATTCAGTTCTAAAATGTCGGTAATCTTTCTTTCACTCTCTTTGAAAATTGTAATGAACTCTTTAAAATTACTAATGATCCAACACTCAAATATCAAGTCCCTTTCTTAATTCTTATTTTTTCTTCATCTTTGCAGAATTTGACACTCTTAGCCACTCTCATTTCATGCATACTCTCTCATGTCTAAATTTTCCCGATATTTTTCTCTCTTGATTTTCATGATACTTGATTTTCGTTCCACCTATCAGATTGCCCATTCCCAGTCTCTTTGCATAGTATATACATCAAGATTACATCCTGGTCCTTCTTTTTTATGTTTCTCTACACTCTTTTACTTGAGGATCTCATGAGCTTCAATTGGTTCCCTTATAATCTGTATGAGATAACTTCCAGTTCCTCTCTACGTATAGCTTTATTCCCTTTTTTGTCCTGTCCAGCACCACCAGTCACCATATATATTTTTATAGATCAATATAAATCTCATAAACAAAATTTCTAGAATATAACTCATTTTCTCCCCAAAGTTTACTCTTTCTTCTGAAATTTGCTTTCTAAATTGAGCCTGCTATCATTCTTTTAATCATCTAGCTAGCTTTGCAACCTTGGAGTCATATTGAATTCCCAACTCTTTTTCGACATGTTCAGTCAATTGCCAAATTTTGTCATACCTTTTTCCACATCTTCCATATAAATCACCTCCCCTCCACTAAAATAATTATTGTCCTGAGAATTTTATCATCTCTTTCTCAGACTCTTATTATAGTCTGTCATTTGTTTCCTCTTTACCTCAAGCTTCTTACCACCCTAATGCATCCTACACTCAGACCATGTCACCAACTGCTCTATGAACTGCATGCTCCACATCTCTTCAAGGCTAGATAAAGACTTCTGGTTAGCCTTACAAAAATTTAGAACCTGGACTTTTTCTACCTTTCTAATATAATAGATATAGACAGATCAAGATTTATATGTAGATTTATATGGATGAATATCTATCTATAATCCCTACTTCACTCTCTCTATAATCCTGCTTTATTTGAACAATTTACCTTCACACAAGATGCTGCATATCCTATTTCTGTGTGTAATGAGAGACTGGCCAATAAGAATAGTCCCTTTTGGTCATATATATGTTTTCAACAGGTGCAATTCCCATCTGACCTTTGCAGCATATATAAAAGTCCTATCACTGATCCCAGTCTGCTAACCATGTTATGACAATAAACCTTTATGATTGATTCTTACAAGAAAGTTTGGTGCATTCAAAAGATGTCAGTTAACCAGGACTCTGGCATTTTCTGATCTGTTTTTGTTGTTGTTGTCTTTTTAATACACATTAACTGTTGAAAGTATCCATTTTGGGAGGGTTCTTGGCTATTTTCTAATTCAAGGTTAGGATAAAGTTGAGAATAAGGGGCTTGCCTTTCCTTCTGTATTTCTTGTGTCTATTCTTTCATGGTTTTAGGATATTAGCTAAAGATATAGCCTTGTGACCTTTAAAGGGTCAAGAGAGTAAGCCGCCAGATATATAGAAGCAAGACGCTAGGACAGAAGTTAGCAGAAGCCAGACAGTAACATTCAAAGTCTAGAATCCTGCCTGGTAAACCTTTCCAGTGGAAGAAATATGTGCTTTTCATTATTCATACTGCATTTGGAAGTGAACCAAATGGGGACTGATGTTATGGAAAACTGCTTTATGTTTTGAATATACACTTCCCATTTCCTGAGAAGGTGTATGTGAAATTCTATCCCAAAGTGTTGGGGAAAATGCTAGTAATTATAAAATCGTGATATCTTTGAAGGAAATACCTTTTTATAAAGGTTAGTTGATGTTAATTGGCTAAACATGTAACTACAATGCTAATAACTGACTACTAATTGTAGAATATTAAGGAGTTTAATGGAATAGCATTAGATAAAGTCACCCTTACCTCACTGGTGCACACGTAGAAGGCCAAAAGAAAAAAAATTTAACTTGTCTTATACAGAGAGATTCCAAAGTCTCATGACGTGACTTTACATGGACTGTCTCCTGTTATTAGAATGGGACCACAAAATATGAGACCTCTATTTGGAGGCAGAAAGGCTTTAGAGAGGTAAATTGCCTCGAGACAGAAGAATAAATAGTCAGTGGATTCAAAGTCAGAATAGATTGACAAGAAAAGAATTGTTTACTGCTCTATTGAGAGCAGGGGTAGATTTGAGAAGAACAGATGGCATTCCAACTAATGAACTATGCAAAATGTACTGAGAAAAGGTGCTTCATATTAGACTGAGCAGGGAAAGAGAACTGGCCCTGCTGATCCTCCTGAAACAGTGTATCCAAGTTCATCACACCTGCAGGGAGAATCGGAGATTGGCCAAGCCCCAGCTCAGATTAAAGACCTCTAGCCAGAATAATGACCACAAAACTTCAAATTAGTAAACTTCAAATGAATGAGGCTATGATAATGTGCTCATGGATTCCAGAAGCCTGGTTGTCCCTATCTACCCTGCTTCTCATTACTGTCTCATTTTTTTTCAGCTTTTTGTCTGCTAAACGTGTTTGTCAGATTTGTTATCTTCAGGTTTAATACCCTCCCCCTGTAGGTGCCTGTTCCCTTAAGCCAGATGTCACCCTTTGCCCGTAACTGTGATGTATCACCCCTAGAGCTGGCATCGACCAATGTCCAGATGCTAGTTTAAGAACTGACCTCTCAAATGGGACCTCTTGGGGTAGGGGCAGCTTTATGTCCTTCAGCAGAAAGTAGTTATGGAAGAGGAGATCAGATCTTTGCCCCTTAACCCAAGAATTTAGGGCCCTTTCATCTGAGGGGGAATGATGGGGTGTTTGTGTTCAAGCCCCACCCTAAGATATTGCTTTATGTGTTTGTGTGATCCCTGTTATATTTTTGTAATGCATTTGATTGTCTTTCAACTGTCGCGCAATGAAATAATTATTTCTATCTTTCATCATCTTTGCCAAATTCATGGATATGGAATAATAATTCAGAGTTTTTTTTAATTTTCATTTGTCATACTTTTTTTAATCTGGATTTTTTTCATGCAGTTGTTAATTGTTTCTGTTCTTTTGAGAATAATTTGTTCTTATTCTTTGACTTATTTATTAGACAACGGATCTTAGTGGTAAATTGGTACAAATTTTTCATAGATTTTGCAAGGCAAACTTATTAGAGAAGAATTCTATAAAGACAAAGCAGTTTAATTACTTATCAATTGATATTTTTTAGTTTCCTCTACTAATCACTCAATCTGAATGAAACAACTAATGAATCCCAGGCACTGTGTTAAGTAGTCTGATACGAATAATAAGTGAAGCAATTCATGCTTTCAATTAGATCAAATTATAGATAGTATTGCATGAGACATGACCTTCACATTTTTTGAGGTGACATTTTTAAATTTAGGTTGTTTATTCACTAAGATTGCATTGTAGTATCTGGTATAAAGGTTGGTTTCAATCTATTCTCCTACAAACTGCTTTTGAGTTTGTCAATAATACTTGCAAAATAAAGAATCTCTTCCCCAGCAGTATGTCTTTTTTGTTTGTTAAACATTAAACTGTTGTGGGTATTTCTTTCAAATTTTCTTGCTTATATATATTTTTTTCTGAAACTAATATATCTTGTATGTTAATACGTGTATCTGGAACTGACAGTTTAAATAGACACTAAACAGGTCCTGAAATTGAACAGAAAGAAAACAGTATGATTCCTTCATGAAATTATAAAATTATTTCTTATAACCTCAATCTTCTCCTAGGAAAAAGGTTTGACTCTTTTATATCAGTGTTGTACCATCACTTGTTTATGATTATAAAGCATGGAAAACAGTATTCTACAAAGATTTGGAAGTGAATAACACAAAAAGGACAGTGCCCAGATTCATGACATGAGAAAATCACAATGTGACTACCAAGCAAGTCTGCAAAGGAATGGGGGGAAACATTGAATTAAGAAAAAAACCATGACAGAAAAACAAAAAGATTATTCATGGATAATAGTGAAGGATCACAAGTGGATATCTGAAATACTCCCCTTTTATTCACAAAAATTCAGAAAAAAGGCAGGGTAAGGCTTTCAGCACAAATTGCTAAACTTGTTGGAATACTAGATGGACGTACAGATATAGATACGTATATATACATATATATATATATATATATATATATATATATATATATACGCATATACACACATACATATATATGTATGTATATATATATACACACACACACACACACACACACACACACAGATAGAGAGAGACAGAGAGAGGGAGAGAGAGAGAGAGGGAGGGAAGGAGGGAGGGAGGGAGGGACATGCATGGATTAGATTTATTTATTTCCTCTGAAAACTATTTTATTTGCCTTCTAAGAAGGTTTCATTTTTTCCACTTTTTATCAGAATACCTAGAACAGTGCCTGGAACACTTTTAAAAAACTGTCTTTCAAAATACATTCAGACTCCATCAATTTGTTCTTTGGAAGTAGATATTTTTCATTGTAAATCCTCCAGAAATATCTTGGATCATTGTTTTGCTGAGAACAGCAATAGTTGACCACCATATAGTATTGCCATTACTGCGTACAATGATCTCTTAACTCTGCTCAACTGATTTGCATCAGTTTATATAAATCTTCCCGTTTTTTTTAAATCACCTTGCTAGTCATTTCTTATAGCATGATCATATATCACAAGTTGTCCAGCTATTCCCTAATTGATGGGGATCCCTTCAGTTTCAAATACTTTACCAATATAAAAAGATCTTCTATGAATCATTTTGTACATATACTTTTTATACACACTTTTTCTCTTCTTTTGCTCTCTTTCAAACATAGCCCTAGCATTAGAATTGCTGGATCAAAGGATAAGTAACATTTTATGACCTTGAGGGCATACTTTCAAATTTTTCTCCACCATGGTTGGATCATTTCACCATTTCACCAACAGTGCATTGGTGTACCTATTTTTTCCATACCACTTCCAACATTTATTTTTCTTTTCTGTCATATTAGTCAATTGGAATGGTGTGAGGAGGTGCCTGCAAGTTGCTTTAATTTGTTTTTCTCCAGTCAATAGTGACTTAGAGAATTTTTCATATGACTATAGGTGTCTTTGATTTTTTTTGTCTGAAACATTCTGTTTATAGTCTTTGATCACTTATCAATTGGGGAATGACTGGCATTTTTTATAAATTTGACTCCGTTCTCTCTATATTTTAAAAACAGATTTTATCAGGTAAACTTCATCAATTTCTTCTAATTTTCTGTTTTTCTTCTAATCTTAGTTGCATTATTATTGCTTGCCAAAAATCTATTTAATTTAATGTAAGCAAAATTAGCCATTTTACATGCTTAATGTTCTTTATTTCTTGCTTGGTCCAAAATTGTTCCCTTATCAGGGATCTGACAGGTAAACTATTTAATACCCCAGTGTAGGTAAATTAATTTATGTAGAATTGTCATTTTTATTTTATTGTCTTGTCCTGATCTATATATACTTAAGTATGTATGCATATATGTGTGTATTTATGCCTGTGTGTACCTATAAAATTGCCATGTGATGTTGCAACAGATTTATTTCTCCATGCAAAGAAGTAACATGTATGAAGATCTTCAACTTCAAATCACTAGAGAGTTATTTTATAAATGTTAGCTCTTATTCCTTCATAAATGATTACAGGTGTATCATACTCTTTTCCATGTAGATACTTAGATGGATAATTTCTTACTTGATTACATTGTTTGATTTTTCTAGTGTCAGAAGGATGTTAAAATAACCCTTCATTTTTGCCTTAGTATTAATGTAGATTGGTATTTTAGTTAAAATTTTTCTTTAAGCACTTATGTGCAATCCTACTTATGTGTGGTATGTGTGTGTATAATGATATTATTTCATGTTGGGACTGGAAGCTCAATTCCGTGTGGACAGTCTCGGGCAGGTAAAAGTGGGACTTCTAAATCTTAGAGTCTTACGAGGCCCTCCATGAACAGCGGGGGTTCGAGAAGGTCAGACCGAGCTAGCTCGGCTAGCTCGGGTATTTCCGCCTCTCCCCCGGAGATACCTGATGGGTGGAGTCTCCCTGCCCTCGAGGTCCTCCCGGATTGGAGCACACCTAGTTACCTAACAGCATGGTACTGAGATGCAAACTGTGTGGCTGAAGATTAAGTAGGATTGAGGAAGCCTAAAAGCTCTCTTAGCACGTGTGGAGCCAAAGAGAAAAGTAGGGCTCCGCTTCTTTTCTTTTCTCTCTCCCCTCCCCCTCTCTCCCCGCTTGTACTTCTACTTCCAATCCCTTAAGCTTAGCCTCCTTAGGAAATCTCCCCCTCTTCCTCCCAAGAAAGAAGAACTCCCTGCAAACTGCCAAGCCTAGAGGCCTGTATTGGGCTACCCGAGTCTTTCTTACCTCACCTCCCGAGGTCTTCGGCTGGCCACGCCGGATGCACGTATGAGAGAAAGGACGTTCCAGAGTCAAACAGGGGTTGAGCTTTATTACAGGGTTTCGGTTACAAGTGCAGGGGATCTTCTTTCTTAGGACGAAGAGGGGGAGATTTCCTAAGGAGGCTAAGCTTAAGGGATTGGAAGTAGAAGTACAAGCGGGGAGAGAGGGGGAGGAGAGAGAGGAAAGAAAAGAAGCGGAGCCCTACTTTTCTCTTTGGCTCCACACGTGCTAAGAGAGCTTTTAGGCTTCCTCAATCCTACTTAATCTTCAGCCACACAGTTTGCATCTCAGTACCATGCTGTTAGGTAACTAGGTGTGCTCCAATCCGGGACGACCTTGAGGGCAGGAAGACTCCACCCATCAGGTATCTCCGGGGGAGAGGCGGAAATACCCGAGCTAGCCGAGCTAGCTCGGTCTGACCTTCTCAAACCCCCGCTGTTCATGGAGGGCCTCGTAAGACTCTAAGATTTAGAAGTCCCACTTTTACCTGCCCGAGACTGTCCACACGGAATTGAGCTTCCAGTCCCAACAATTTCATTCTCTATAGTGCCTTTAAGTACAATATAATTTAATTTCCCCTTGTGTTTTCTCATCTGAAATCATAGATAAAACTGCTGCTACTTTGCAATCACTTGAAGAATGACCAATTCAGTTATAGCATCTTATTTTAATTCTGTATATGTGTTACACACACGGTTTTCCATGTAAATTGTTCAAGTTTATTTTGTAACCAAGTCTAGATCTCTATGGTATTTTCTTCCCTTATATAAAAGTAAGTTCATGCATTTTCTACAGTCCCTCATCTCTTATTACCCAAACTAATTCTCTCAAAAGTATTTTAATAAATATATTTCCATATTCTGTATATATTCCCATTTTCTCTCCCTCACTTTTATTTCCTTCTTTTTCGTTTGAAGATATTACTGATTAACAGAATTGGATCAGATTTCAACAGGTATCTAGCGTAAGTCAGATTTGAGACATACTCAGTTTCATATCCCTTAGGAACCAGTCAGCCACTCCCTTGTGTAACACCAACACTGCCCTGGAAGCAGTGATCAAATTAATAAAATGGCAGCCAATTCTAGTTTTTCAGTACTGACTAAAGTCATATCTTTTATGACTACAAAATTAATGGATGCCATAAATGTGAGAACTAGAACTAGTAGAATATATGATAAAATGAGGACTTTAAAAAAATCTCAATTATACAAAATATGAAGATTAAGGTAATGATGTAATTAGAGAAAAATAAACAATGAACAAAAACTAATAAAAAAGAAAACCCTCAAATGATATTATCAATTCAATTGTGGAAGTGCAAGATAGGGGAAACACTGATTGCCAGTAGGTTATATGACAATGATATGGGGGTGTTAATGTACTATTTTCCTTGGAAGGATTTCAAAATGTAAGGTTCAACATTAGCCAATTTTTAAACCTGGCTGCCATTTTAGACTACACTAACACAAATCTAGGTTTCATAAGAAGAGAGCTCAGGAAGACTACTTCCATTCTCTGTTCTACTGGGATCATATCTGCACAGTTATATTGAATTTGAAGTACCCAGTTGTAGGAAGGATGTTAACAAGGCAAACAATTTCCAATGTAAAGTGATTAAAATATTATAGGGTTATGTCATATAAGAATTATTAGAAGGAACTGGGATTTTCACTCTAAGAAAATAAAATATGGGGAGGAATGACTGTTTTCAAATATTCACAAGGCTGTCCTGCAGAAGGAAACATGTTTGGCTCCAAGGGCAGGTAATAAATAGGCAAGTAATAAAGCTTATATTTTCTTTCTGGCAAAAGTTGGATTACTACTTGCAAGATGTATAGGAAGAATAACATAAGGTTCCTTTGACAAGGTAACAAATTATGTCACTTCTAATTCTAAGATTCCATGATAATTCTATGGAAAACATTGAGTTATAAATTGGTGCATTTTTACATATCTAAGTATCTGACTAGAGAAATGTAGAATGGAGATAAATAAATGCATTGAAATATTCTAACTGCTCAGTCTCAGGGATAAGCATAGAAACTATCCATATTTCATAATGTATTTGGTGGATGAAAATACAAAGAAATTGTGATACTTATGGATGGCTTGAACCTCTGAATGAATATTCACTTGCAAGTGGAGGGGCTATGAGTACATAATGATCTTGAATTACTACTTTAATAAGCATAAAAGAGGATGGACTTCAACATGGTTAAAATAATGTAATACATTAAATGAAAATATATTGAACTGTACGTATAACAATGAGATATAAATTATCATTCATAGAATAATAGAATCTTAGAGTTGGAAGACATCCTAGGGTCATCTAAATGATGGACCTGAAGGTTGTTCATTAAAAGGCCACTTAGAGATATTCATCTAAAGATTAAGGTCACTGATGATAAAGATGGCTTCATCCTTTATCTCTTATATATTCCAAAAAGGGCAGCAGATAAGTTGATAATCAATAAAACCAAAATGAAACACCACCAAGTTCTTCTATCCATCATGGAATTACATAATAGGAAAGCTAAAATTCTGTGGAAATGGCCTGAAGCTGATAAAATCTCTGCAACATAGGCTATGAAGTTACTGGGATCTTGATTCTGGCCTTTTGGACATGTACAAAAGGAAAACAAACAAACAAACAAAAAAACAAATGCCAGGTAATTACTCAAGTAGACCAATATGTCTCCATCCCAGGAAATGAATGCAGGAAATAGGACTTTGTAAAAACAGCAATGAGGTGGCACAGTAGATAGAGCATCAGTTCTAGAATTAGGAAGCCCTGATTTCAAATCTGGCTTCAGACACTAATTATCTGTGTGACATGGGGTAAGTTACAACCTTGTTTGCCTCAGATTCTTTATGTGCAAAATACACAGTAGAAAGAAATGGCAAATTACAATAGAATCTTTGCCAAGAAATCCCCAAATGTGGTCATCAAGAATTGGAAACAACTGAGATGACTGAAGATCAATAATGAAAGGTCTGAAGCTAACATAGCTCCTAGGTCAATGAAGAGGTACCACATTCAACTAATTGAGATTTAAAACTGGAACTGCTAGGTAGTCCTTCAAGAGGCATGAGAAAAGCATGATCTTTGATATTCATTATCTGTTCCAGAGCATCAAAGACACACAAACAGACACCCTAGGGTCTTTGAGGGATGATGGGGCTATTGCAATCTCTGAAACCTAATTATTCTCAGTCAAAAATTCAGTACAGGAAAAAATAAATGGCCAGGTATTGATTGTACTAGGCAAAGAAATTATAAGCATGGTTTGAGCTAGCAACTGACCTAGGCAACCAAAAGATGCAATGGATTTTGGCAGAGGGTGGAGTCTTGTTGTCTTTGGCTAAGAAAGAGTACAGGGAAAGAGATGAACATCCAGCCCCCTCTTGAAGTACTATTTCAAAGGAGTAACATGAGCCATTCAAATACTACAGGAAACAGGATCAGGTAAGGCATACTCATGTCTTTCTTTAGTGATATAGGGAGTAGAGTTTGGTTTCCTGAATGTCTTTTCAAGAAAATATCCCTTTGTAAAAGCTAGTCATGTTCATTGTTTAGATGATGTGAGGGCACTAATCACTGTTGAGTGGTGTTTTGTGGAAATATGAAAGATTGGGGGCAAAAGCCAATACCTTTAAAAGAATTACTCTTTCAGAAAATTTTTTATTTCTTCAGGGGAAGATATTGCTCTGGAGGAAATAAAAACCTGCTAAAAGATCAAATTTTATATTGCTGTATTTGAGTCAGGTCAACAATACTTTATTAAGCACCTACTATGTGCTAGGTACTGTATTAACACTGGGTATATAATGAAAATTTTTAAACAAAAGCAGTATATTATCTGTAGAAGCTATAGTGAAGAAGATAGTATACAAACATGATACGGACAGGAAATTAAGAGATAATCTCAGAGGGAGATACTAATATTAGGAAAGATGAGGCTTCTTGAAGAAGGGGAATTTTTAGCTGAGACATAAAAGAAGTCATAGAAGACAGGAAAAGATGTGAGGAAGGAAAGAATCAGAGGCATGAGGGACTGGCAATGCAAATACCATTTTGAGATGCATTTTCTCATACATACCTTATTTTGAAAATTGATTGTTTATATTTTTTCACCATTTGAGTGTACTATATATGCCATTCCCTAGTAAATAAAATACTCAAGTATATGAATATGTGGTTGCTAAAAGAGGAATTGCAAGCTATGAACAATTATTTGAGAAAATTTAAGAATGATCAATTGAGAAGTATAAATTCTCTTCCTGTGGATCAATTGGCAGAGATGACAAAAAAAAAAATAAAAATGTCAATTGTTGGAAAGACTAAAGGAGAACAAAGAAACTAATTCACTATAGATGGAGCTATTAATTGGTCTAATCCTTCTGGAAAGCAATTTTAAATTATAGTCCAATCCACTCAACTGTGCACCCCCTTTGACCAGGTAATACTACATATATGGGGTGTGGCATGTGTTCAGGGAAGACTAGTACCTTTGGTGTGATGGCTGCCGAACCCTTTTCAGGCCTCTTTCCACCTTTAGTGTCCACCTGTTCTGCCTAACTCTCACCTGTGGCTCCAAGAAGGTGAAGCATGTGCAGCGACTACACCCCAGTAAACCATTTTACAGGTGGGCTAAACCAGGTTGAGGGTAACCAAAGGTTCTCAAACCCATTGGTGAGTTAGGAGGGGCATCTACCGCAAGCATGTGAAGCCTTCATCTGGTTGAATGAGAAGATGAGAACAACTTTTTCCAATGGCCATAAAGACAGGTGAAGCAGGCAATGTGGAGTGCTTAGAATTTGGTTAGACACCAAAGATGTCAAAGTCATCCACTGCATCCTGAGCCATTGCCAGCTGTCATGACTCTGTCCTGTCACTAGACTATGATGACTCAGGTGGAGAGAATGAGGCTGATGACTTCGTGCAACTCTACCTCACTGATAGAGTCCTCCTTAATAGGATGATCCTTCACCTGGAAGATGAGCATATAGCTGATCCAGTGTAGCTTCAGAAAGAGCCAAAGAACACTTGATATGGTGTTTTCTGCCCGACAAATCCAGGAGAAATGTCAGGAACAGAAGAGAGGTCTATATACAACACTTGTGGATCTGACCAAAGCCTTTGACACTGTTAGTCTTGAGGGCTTATGGAAAATTATGTCAAAATTTGATTGCCAGGAGAAGTTCATCAATACTGTATGTTAATTTCATGATGGACAAACCTCTTGTGCCTTCCCAGTCACCAATGGAGTGAAATAGGGCTGTGTGCTTGCTCCCATGCTTTTTAGTATGATGTTCTCAGCCATGTTGACAAATGCTTTCAATGAGAATGAACACAGCATCAAAGTCAACTACTGTACTGATGTTAAGGTCTTCAATTTGAAAAGGTTACAAGCCAAGACCAAAGTGGAGGGAGTAATGGTGCATGATTTTCTGTTTGCAGATGACTGTGCACTCAATGCAGCCTTTGAAGCTGAGATGCAACAAAGTATGGATCAATTCTCTGCTGTCTGTGCTAATTTTGGCCTAATAATTAACACCAAAAAGACACAAGTGTTGCATCAGCCACCACCACACCATCCATACTATGGAACCATCAGTTACAACAAACAAATGGAAAAGTTTCGAATGCTGTGGATAAGTTCACTTACCTTGGTATTGTACTTTCCCGGGAAGTACACATTGACAAGGAGGTTGATGCATGCATTGCCAGAGGTAGTTCAGGGTTTGCGAGGCTCCGAAGAAAGGTTTGGGAGAGAAGAGGTATTAGACTTACTACCAAACTGAAGGTCTACAGAGCCATTGTGCTGACCCCATTGTTATATGCTTATGAAACATGCACAGTCTACCAGCGCCATGTCAGGAAACTGAATTGCTTCCTTTGGAACTGTCTTAGGCAGATTCTGAGGATCACCTGGCATGATAAGGTTTCAGACACTGAAGTTCCCACTTGAGTTGAATTGTGAAATATTCAAACTGCTTCAGACAGCACAACCCCCAATGGGCGGGCCACGTTATTTGAATGCAAAATGCACGCTTGCCAAAAAGACTATTTTATGGAGAACTTGCATGGGGCAGGCAATCACATGGTGACCAGAAGAAACAGTAAAAAGACACTCACAAGGTTGTCTCAAGAACTTTGGATTTGACTGTGCAACATGTGAGACAGTGGCACAGGGCCACTAAGCATGGCATGCCCACATAAGAAAAGGTGCTGTGGTCTTTGAGCAAAGCAGAATGGAGACAGCACAAAGTAAATGCAGGATGTGAAAATTTGGGATATCCACTCCAAATATTCATATGGACTATCTGTGCTCAACCTGAGGTAGGGCATTCTGAGATCACACTGGTTTGATCAGTCACAGTCAGACACACTGAAATTTCACTTTACAATGATGATGTCATTCTGGTCCTCTTTGAAGACAAAGGACAACAACCAACTACATATAGATAGATAGATAGATAGATAGATAGATAGATAGATAGATAGATAGATATTGACATAGACATAAATATAGAAACAGTTATATACACACATATATACATACATATACACACATATGCAGATATATGCATGCATATACGTATATGTGTGCATGTTTATGTGTACATATATGTATGTGTACATATATGTGTATAGAAATAAAATACTATATACTACATACACGTGTGTATGTATATATGTATACATATAAATACATATATGACTTAGTATGTCAAAAGACTCAAAGACTAAGGGAAAGGAACTACATATACAAAAATTATTTATAACACCATTTTCATTGTAGCAAAGAACCAGTAATAATTTTGGTAATGACTGATTTTGGAATGGTTGTGAATAAATTTTGGTATTTTAATGTAATAGAATATTGTTATGTGAAGACAATGCAAAATATAAATTCAGATAAATCTGGGAATATTTCTATCCACTGATGCAAATGCGAGTGAACATAATCACAAGAAAATAATTTTAAAATTTCTATAATAATATAAAGTAAAACAATTCTCAAAAATTTCAGAATCTTCATCTGTGAAATTATCAATCTTCTCTCCTAAAGACTCATGACAGACTTTGTACCTCATGGCAGAGGTAGGACTAAAGGTGTAGAATGAGAAATAAATTTTTTTAGACAGAGTCAATGTGTGAATTTGTTTTACTCAACTATGTATATTTATCATGTTGGAGGGCAATTCTTTTTGAAGGGAGGCAGGGTGAATTGGGAGACAGTGATAAGAATGAAAATAGGAAAGAGGATCAATGAAACTTTAAAATATTCTCAAAAAAGAAAAAAAGTATAGTATAACTCATTCAATCCATACCGTGTTATTATTATTATTATTGTTGTTTTAGTATAAAGTGAGGCTCAAAGCAGAGAAGTGTATGATGGCCTAAAGTGTTTACCAGTTTCATAGAAGAAAACCAATAGAAAGTCTATATGGAAGACTGATTCCCTACATAATAATTAATGCCAACCAGTATGCATTTTATCAAGTGTCTGCGACATGTCAGACACTACCCCTGGGTCTCAGGGATTTAAAATAAAAATGTAACAAAAATTTTTTAAAGAAACCAAGTAAACAAATAAACAAATGAAGTACATAAAAATCTCTCACTGGAAGGTATTTGCATTCTGCTTGGCCAAAGAAAAAGACATCCATTAAGATGATAAGGGTATTCAAAGCTTTTTTTTTCTTTTTTTGCTGATGCTTTGCTGATTTTATCAAAATTTTAAATATTACTATTTCATTGATAGTCTCAATGAAATCTACAACCACTCAAAAGATTGGTCTAATCATCCAGACAGAGAAAAACAAAACTGTCTTTCACATTACGATGTGCACAATTAGATGGGCAAGCCTGATAAATTACTTGTTTAGTACTTCTACTCCATCAGGAAACTGGTGGCACAATGGATAGAGTATTGGGCACAGAGAGAGAGGAAAACCTGCTTTTCAAATGGAGCCTCAGATACTGTGTCACACTGGTCAAGTCACTGATTTTCTACTTGCCTCAGTTTTCTCAACCAAAAAATGGGAATGATAATACCACTTATCTTGCAAACTTAATGTGAGGATGAATTGAGATTATATTTCTTAAAACTAAAAAGTTTAGACCAATGCTAATGATATACTATCTTTTCTTCCCTATTTTAGACAAGTGTCATAAATGAAACAATTACATAGAATTGAGCAGGCCAGATTATATTTGAAAAATTATATTAAATAAATTCTACCTCTTCTTGATCTCTTTGCAATATTTGACACCTTCCACAGAAAGCTGTCCATATCTCAGCTTTGAAGAAATCAATCCTTCTTGATTTCTCTTCTACACATACTACTGAAGTTAAATTTTTAAATTGAGATAAGATGTTTAAATCCGATATTTCCTATTATGTATTTGGATAATTTATAAATCTAAAGTTAGCATAAATTGAGAACTGAACTTGAAATCAAAAAGAATGACTCTAAATTCCATCAAGATAGTTACCATTCATTGGACCTTAGTGTGACCCATATGACTCAATTTCTTCACATAAAAAAGGAGGGGTTTAAACTCAATGAACTTCAGAATAACTAAAACTTATCATTATGTGATTCCAAATTCATTTTTTGATGATTTTTGTATGAGAATAAGAATAATTGTATATCATAATATTCTATTGTTTATATTTGTTGTGAATTCTTCATGTATCATTTTGGTCCTTTGTTTTCCTTGAGTTTAATAATAATCTAATGGGATATAAGTGATATGTGTGTGTATACAATATATTTTTTTATCCCTTAAATATAAAGCTTAGTTTATGTTCCTTGTTCCCCACTTTATTTCTATATTGATTTTCAAAATATCTAATTGTATGGTATTTGGTATTAAATGCTTTTTTTTCCTAAGGTTTTATGTGCATGCTTAGTTTATTATTTTTGTTTATTTAAGAATTGCTTTGGCTAGATCCCACATGTTTTGATATATGGTGGCAATATTTTTTTCTGTAAACTAATTATTTTTGTTAGATTTTATTTAAAGTCTAGTTCTTAAATTTATAGTAAAATATCATAAATTCTCCTTTTAAATCTAGATCTTCAGCTTTTATTTCCCTAAATTACAATAAGTATTTTTTAGAGTTTTCCTCTGTGAATCATGCATTTGATGTATTTGTTCTACGTTAATTCATGAAATTGTTTTGTATTAGAAAGTGATAATATTTTGTGAAGGTATCATGTGTCTATGCCTTAATTGACACATCTGTATTATATGTTTTCCCATTTAAAATTTTGTTTAGATCCTTTACTTCTTTCATGTATGATTTTAGATGTTTTTCATAAGATTTTCTAACATAAATGGTATATACTGAATTTTCTTTCTGTTGATGACTTCTTATTTCATAGATAATTATTTACATACTCCATTTTATATAATATAGATATTATTTCCATTCTATTTGGTGGAGGAAATATAATGTAATGAATGGAATTTGGACATCAGGCCATGAAACATTTAGTATTATGGAGCAGTGACTTAACATCTCTAAGTTTCTGAACTCCAAATTTGTTTATTTTCCTCAAAAGTATTTTTTCAGCTCCATATAAAGATAATTATCACCACTGATTTCTGAAAAATTTTGAGATGCAAATTTTCTCTCTACGTCCTTCACCCCTTCCCCAAGACAGTAAGCAATTTAATATAGGTTGTACATGTGCAATCATGTTAAACATGGGGGGGCGGAGCCAAGATGGCGGAGTAGAAAGACGCACATACGCTACCTCCAAACCCACTGCCCATAAAATACCTGTAAAAAAAAGTACCACTGGAGAATTCTGGAGCAGCAGAAGCCACAGAAAGGAGCAGATGAGATTTCTGCTACAGAGAGCCTGAAAACCTCTTGCAAAAGGTGCCTCGTGCCCCGGACCTGGAGCAGAGTCCAACCCTGCCTCAGTGGCACAGCGCCGAAAGGAGCAGATGCAAGCAGGCTTCAGGGACAGAATCTTCAGCAGCTGCGCGGGTCCCTCCATCCACAGGTGACAAGGGTTGGTGAGAGGGTCTCTTTGGCGGGTTGAGAGGGGAGTGGGGTGCCCCCATAACTCAGGCCCCCTCGGGAGGCAGCAGCATAGGCGGGAACAGACCAGGGCTCCTCAAGCAGGCAGGAGCCCAGATCCATTGTTGAAGGTCTCTCCATAAACCCCCTGAGGGAACTGAGCCCTGAGTGGTCGTCCTGCCCTCACCCAAGCACCTGAACTTAATCTCACACAGAACAGCAGCCCTGCCCCTGCCCAAAGCCCTGAGGCTGGGAAGCAGCATTTGAATCTCACATCCCAAGTGCTGGCTGGGAGGATCTGGAGGCGAAGTGGGGGTGGAGAGGACACTCAGAAGTCAAGTCACTGGCTGGGAAAATGCCCAGAAAAGGGAAAAAAAATAAGACTATAGAAGGTTACTTTCTTGGTGAACAGGCATTTCCTCCCTTCCTTTCTGATGAGGAAGAACAATGCTTACCATCAGGCAAACACACAGAAGTCAAGGCTTCTGTGTCCCAGCCCACCCAATGGGCTCAGGCCATGGAAGAGCTCAAAAAGAATTTTGAAAATCAAGTTAGAGAGGTGGAGGAAAAGCTGGGAAGAGAAATGAGAGACATGAAGTCAAAGCATGAACAGCAGGTCAGCACCCTGCTAAAGGAGACCCAAAAAAATGCTGAAGAAAATAACACCTTGAAAAATTGGCTAACTTAATTGGCAAAAGAGGTTCAAAAAGGCAATGAGGAGAAGAATGCTTTCAAAAGCAGAATTAGCCAAATGGAAAAGGAGATTCAAAAGTTCACTGAAGAAAATAGTTCTTTCAAATTTAGAATGGAACAGATGGAAGCTAATGACTTTGTGAGAAACCAAGAAATCACAAAACAAAACCAAAAGAATGAAAAAATGGAAGATAATGTGAAACATCTCATTGGAAAAACAACTGACCTGGAAAATAGATCCAAGAGAGACAATTTAAAAATTATGGCCTACCTGAAAGCCAGGATCAAAAAAAGAGCCTAGACATCATCTTTCATGAAATTATCAAGGAAAACTGCCCTGAGATTCTAGAACCAGAGGGCAAAAAATAAGTATTCAAGGAATCCACTGATCACCACCTGAAAGATATCCAAAAAGAGAAACTCCTAGGAACATTGTGGCCAAATTCCAGAGTTCCCAGGTCAAGGAGAAAATATTACAAGCATCTAGAAAGAAACAATTCAAGTATTGTGGAAATACAATCAGGATAACACAAGATCTAGCAGCTTCCACATTAAGGGATCGAAGGGGGTGGAATAGGATATTCCAGAAGTCAAAGGAACTAGGACTTAAACCAAGAATCACCTACCCAGCAAAACTGAGCATAATACTTCAGGGGAAAAATTGGTCTTTCAATGAAATAAAGGACTTTCAAGCATTCTTGATGAAAAGACCAGAGCTGAAAAGAAAACTTGACTTTCAAACCAAGAATGAAGAGAAGCATGAAAAAGTAAATAGCAAAGAGAAGTCATAAGGGACTTTACTAAAGTTGAACTGTTTACATTCCTATATGGAAAGACAATATTTGTAACTACTGAAACTATTCAGTATCTGGGTACTGGGTGGGATTACACACACACACATGCACATGCACATGCACACACACATAGAGACAGAGTGCACAGAGTGAATTGAAGAGGATGGGATCATATCTTATAAAAATGAAATCAAGCAGTGAGAGAGAAATATATTGGGAGGAGAAAGGGAGAAATGGAATGGGGCAAATTATCTCTCACAAAAGATGCAAGCAAAAGACTTTTTTAGTTTGGGGAAAAAGAGGGGAGGTGAGAGAAAAACATGAAGTTTACTCTCATCACAGTCCACTAAAGGAAGGAATAAAATGCACACTCATTTAGATGTGAAAACCTGTCTTACAATACAGGAAAGTGGAGGATAAGGGGATAAGCAGGGTGGGGGGATGATGGAAGGGAGGGCATGGGGAGGGGGGAGCAATCTGAGGTCAACACTCATGGGGAGGGACAGGATCAAAAGACAGAACAGAAGTAATGGGGGATAGGATAGGATGGAGGGAAATATAATTAGTTTTTACACAACACTACTGTTATGGAAGTCATTTGCCAAACTACACAGATTTGGCCTATATTGAATTGCTTGCCTTCCAAAGGGAAGGGGTGGGGAGGGAGGGAGGGTAGATTCACAGACAGGGGCAATTAGAACGCTCGGTGTTTTGGGGTGGGGGGAGGGGACAAAAGGGGAGAAAATGTGGAACCCAAAATTTTGTGAAAATGAATGTTAAAAGTTAAATAAATAAATTAAAAAAAGAAAAAAAAGTCACATTAAACATATTTCCACATTGGTCTTATTGTGAAAGATGAATCAGAACAAAAGAGAAAAATCACAATAAAGAAAAAATAAAAAAAGTGAAGAAGTATACCTCGATTTGCATTCAGACTCTGTAGTTCTTTCTCTAGATGTGGTTAGCATTTTCCATCATGAGTCTTTTGGAATCTTGGATCATTATATTGCTGAAAAGAACTTCTATCATAGTTAATCACTGCACAATGTTGCTGTTGTTGTGTACAGTATTGTCTTTGTTCTGCTCATTTCATTGAGTTTCAGTTCATGTAAGTCTATATAGTTCATGTAAGTCATGTAAGAGCTGATAGAAAAATTTTTTCGATATGTGAGTTCCTTTCTTTTTTATGATCTCTTTGGGATGCAGACCTATTGTGGTACTTCTAGATCAAAAGGTCATAAAGGCTTTGGTTGCCCTTTGAAAATACTTCTAAATTGCTCTCCAGAATGGTTGGATCATTCACAACTCCACCAATAATGTATTAGTGTTCCAATTTTCCCACATCTTTTCTAACATTTATCGTTTTCCTCTCTTGTCACATTAGTCAATCAGATAAGTGTGACAAGATACCTCAGAGTTGTTCTAATTTACATTTATGTAATCAATAATGATTTAAAGAATTTTTTCATATGATCATCAATAGTTTTAATTTCTTCACCTGAAAACTTCTTGTTCATATTCTTTGATCATTTATCAATTGGGAAATGACTTATATTCTCATAAATGTGACTCAGTTCTATAAAGATTATGGAAATGAGATCTTTATCAGAGACACTGGCTGTAAAAATCATTTCCTAGCTTTCTGCTTCCCTTTTAATCTTGGTTCTATTGACCTTGTTTGTGCAACAACATTTTAATTTAATGTAATCAAAATTATCCATTTTGTATTTTGTAATGTTCTTTATCTCATTTGGTCAAATATTCTTCCTTTCTCTATAGATCGGACAGGAGAATTTTTCCTTGCTCTCCTAATTTGCTTATAGTTTACTGTTTGTGTTTAAATTGAGTAACCCATTTTGACCTTATCTTGGTATCTGGCACAAGGTGTTGGTCTATGCCTTGTGTCTGCCATACTATATTCCAGTTTTCCCACCAATGTTTGTCAAATAATGAATTCTTATCCCTGAAGATGTAGTCTTTGGGCTATTAAACAGTAGATTGCTAGTGTCACTGACTGCTCTGTCTTTTGTACCCAACCTATTTCACAAGTTCACCACTTTCTTAATTAGTCACTAACAAGTAGTTTTGAAGATTGCTGCTTTATAATAAAATTTAAGATCTGGTATGGCTAGGCCACCTTCTCTTGCTTTACTTTACATTATTTCTTTTGATATTTTTAACATTTTGTTCTTCCACATGTATTTTGTTATTACATTTTCTAGCTCTATGTAATGTTAATTTAAATGAGAAGTTCTTTCATGTTCATTAATAGGCTCATGTGACCTGCCTTGGTCACATGGGAGCCTGAGTCTCAGGAGTCTGAGTCCCATGGAGCCTGTGGTGGAAAGAGTTTGCTGAATGTGTAGAACAGGAAGAGGCAGATCTAGAAAGGAGTTGAGAGGAAATTAGTGAGAGCAGTCAGAGCTAGGAAGGATCCAGGCTGCTAGCTAGCATGAGTGAAGCAGCTTGCTTGTGATTTTGTTTAATTGAGCTGGTTTTTGAGAAGCCTAGTAGGGGGAAGCCTTGGAGTTGATGTTTTTCTTCACACTGTTATTGTTTATAGATTTTTGTTGCTATGATGAGTTGGCTTTCTGGTGTCTGAATAAATGTTTTGGTTCTGCCTTCCATGTGGAGAGTCTGTGGTATTTCACAATGCCCGTGTCAGGATATCCATGGCTGCTGTAGGTGTTGTGAATATTGCATTGGTGCTACAAATGGCTATGAGAGTGCAATCACAAAATATCAGACCTCTATTTGGAGACAGGAAGACAGAGGGGACAGAGGGAGAAACGAATGTTCAGGGATGGGAGGATTTGCCTTATCCTCCCTTGCAAGAGAATGGGCTAAAGGCATAGGGCTTTGTGAAAATGGGAACCAAGGCTTCAGAAGGGAGAACCCAGAGATTCAGAAAGATATTCGCAGGAAATACCCAAAGGACCAGGAAAAGAAATGGCAGTATGTAGGAGAGTCTGGGCCATGCTAACAAGCTATTGAATTATATGTAAAAGTAGAAACAAGCTGCTAGAGGAGAAAACTCAGACAGAAAAGGAGGTAGCTAATTTGCAAGAGAAGCTTTCTTTGCTGAGCTCTCCTTTAGAAGATCAAAGTAGCAAGAGAGGATGTGTGGGCAGCTTTTCAGGCAGAAGCACGAGAGGAGAATCAAGGGGGCCCCACAGTATTTGGGGAGGTAATTGAGGATTTCCCTCAGCAGGATGTCACAGACATTTTGAGTAGATTCACCCAAAGGATGGGAGAATCACTGGTATCTCGAATAGTGAAAAGCCTTGAAAAAGAAAAATTTCCTTACAAGAGAAGAGTAATAGCCAGTGGATTGTTTACTACTCTGTTGAGAGCAAGGGTAGATTTTGGAAAAATAGATGGCATTTCAACTAACGAACTACATAAAATATATTGAGAAAAGGGGCTTGATATTAGATTGAGCAGGGAGAATGAGAACTGTCCCTGCAGATCCTCCTGAAATATTGTATCTAAGATCATCACACCTGCAGGGATAATGGAAGGTTGGCCAGGCCCCAGATCAGACTAAAGAAAGTATACCTCTAGCCAGAATGGTGACCCCAAAATTGCAAATTAGAAAACAGTAAGCAATAATGAATAAGGTTGTGATAGTGGATTCATGGACTCCAGAAGCATGGCTAACCCTATTATCAACCCTGCTGCTTGTTATTGTCTCCTTGATCCTTTTTGGTATTTTGTCTGTTCATCTTGTTTGTCAGATTTGTTTTCCGTAAGCTTAATCCCTCCCTCTCCAGATGCCTGATTGCTTAAACTGGATATCACTCCTGTCCATGACTGTGATATGCCACCCCAGGAACTAGCATTTACCAAGCTCTGGATGCCAGCTAAAGAACTGAATTTTCATTCCCCAATTTATAAATGATCAAAGGAAATGAACAGGGAATTTTCAGAGGAAGAAATTAAAGGTATCTATAGTCATATGAAAAAATGCTCTAAATCACCATTGATTAGAGAGATGCAAATCAATACAACTCTGAGGTACAACATCACACCTATCAGATTGGCTAACATGGCAAAATAGGAATATGATAAATGTGGGAGAAAATGTGGGAGAGTTGGAACACTAATTTATTGTTGGTGGAGCTGTGAGTTGATCCAACCATTCTGGAGAGCAGTTTGGAACTATGCCCAAAGGGTTACAAGAATGTGCATACCTTCTGACCCAGTAATATCGCTTCTAGGACTATATCCCAAAGAAATCCTAAAAATGCGAAAATGTCCCAAATATATGAAAATATCTATATTAACTCTTTTTATGGTGGCCAAGAACTAGAAATTGATGGAATGCCCATCATTTGAGAAATGGCTGAACAAGTTGTGACATATGAATGCAGTAGAATACTACTGTGCTATAAGATATGATGCACAGGTGGACCTCAGGAGAACCTGGAAAGACATATATGAGCTGACGCTGAATTAAATGAGCAGAACCAGGAGAACATAATACACAGTAACAGCCACAGTGTGCAAGGACTGCTGCCGCTAGATTTAGCCCTTTAATAGCAATGCAAGAAACTAAAACATTCCCAAAGTATTCTTGAGGCAAAATACCATCCACATCTAGAGAAAAACACTATGGAATCAGAACACAGAATGAAGCATATTCATTTTTTTCTATTTTTTTTCTGTTATGTTTTGGTTTGTTTTTTCTCAGGATTTCTCCCATTTGTTTTAATTTTTCCATGCAACATTACTAATGTGAAAAAGATCTTTAATAAAAATGTAAGTGTAGAACTTATATAAGATTGCATGCTGTTTCAGGGAAGGAGGTGATAAGGAGGGTGAGAAAATTTAAAACTTATAGAAGTCATTGTCGAAAAATGAAAACAAATAAATTATTTAAATTTAAACAAAAGAACTGAAACTTCAGATAGGACATCTTGGGGTAGGGACAGCTCTACATCCAATTTCAACAGGAAGTAGCTATGGAAGAAGAGAACTTTGCCCCTTACCCCAAGATTTTGGGTCCCATTCATTCAAGGGGGTAATGATGGGGTGCTCAAGCCCCACTTTAAGATATTGATTTATATGCTATTCTATTTTATCCCTGTTACAATTCTGTTGATACTAGTTGCCACACAGATCTATATAATGAATATGAAAAATCTTGGGGCTACATGTAATGGTAATTTAAATGAGGAAGTCTTTCCTATTCATTAATAGGCCCAGGTTACCTAACTGGGTCACATAGAAGCCTGAGTCACATAAGTCTGAGTCACATGGAGCCTGTGGTGGGAGGAGTTTGCTGAATGGGTGGAACAGAAGGAGGGAGAGCTAGAGCATAGTTGAGGAAATTGGTGAGAGAATGGTTAGAGATAGGAAGGGTGCAGGCTGCTGGCTAGCATGAGTTAAAGGGATTGATTGTGATTTGTTTAATGGATCTGGTTTGTGAGAAGCCTAGCAGGGGAATGGCACTGAATATGTAAATTAATTTAGATAGAATAGTCATTTTTATTGTATTTGCTCAGCCTATCCAGAAGTAACTGTGATGTATGATTCAGTAATACCAATACTGAGTTTATATCACAAATATGTCAAAGAATGAAGAAAGAAACCCATATATACAAAAAATATTTATAATAAATCATTTTTTATGATGACAAAGAATTGCAACCTGGGGGGAGGGTGACCTTCAATTGGAGAATGATTGAATAAGCTGTGAATAAGTTCATGAATATGATAGGATATGATTGTACTGTAAGAAATGGTGTAGGGGGTGGTTACAGAGAAACCTGGTAATATTTGAATTAAATAATGAAAACCAAAGTGATCAGAGATAACAATACATATAATAATAAAGATTACTGAAAATCAGCTTTGAAATCTATAGGGACCCTGATTAGCAGAAGGAATGACCACAATATCAGAAGATTTATGAAGAAATATGAAAAGGACATATCAAAACAAGCAATCTTCAGATAAAGAACTGGTATACTTTGAATATAGACTGAGGCACATTTTTTTATTCCTTTTTTTGTTCTTTTTTTTTTTTTTTAAAATAGCTATTTTATTTGTTTTCAGTGTTCTATAATCACCCCCGTATATCTTCAATATATTTTCCACTCTCTCCCCCTTTTTTCCCTCCCTCCCTGAGACGGTTTGCAATCTTTTATAGGTTCTACACATATATACCTATTAAAAACAATTTCACCATAGTCTTGTTGAATAGAAGAATTAAAATGAATGGGAGAAGCATAAAAAAAATCAAAACATAACACAAAAGAAAATAGTCTGCTTCACTCTGAGATCTAATTCCAAAGTTCTTTCTCTGGATGTGGAAAGCATTTTGCCTCAAAAGTCCACTGAGAATTTTTCAGGTCCTTGCATTGTTATGAAGGCCTAAATCTACCAGAAAAATTCCTCGCACACTGTGATTGTTGCTCTGTACAAAGTTCTCTTGGTTCTGCTTCTTTCACTCATCGACAATTCATATAAGTCTTTCCAGGCTTTGAGGCGCATTTCTTTTGAAAAATGTAATATGTAAATTTGTTTTTCTTGATTATATATTTTTGTATTGTGTTTTTCCCCCTTTTTCATGATGGAATAGGAGATAAAAGTGGGAAGGAGAAAATTTAGAGCAGAAAATAAAATAAAATTGAATTAAAAATATGAATTACCAATCTCCATTCATAGAATGCGTTTCAACACCAAAAGTTCCATATCTTTACATATTTGCAAATCAAGAATTTTTGTCTCCCTCCAAAATTTATATATGAATGTAGGTATGCATGCTTATATACATGAAAATATGCACAGAAGCACACTTGGATATTGATTGATATTATTACTACAATATAGTGTTGTTCAGGTGTTTCTCAATTATAACCAACTCTGTGACCTCATCTGAGATTTTTTAGTAAATATCATGGAGTAGTTTGCCATTTTCTTCTCCAGCTCATTTTACAGATGGGGAAACTGAGACCAACAGGGTGACTTCATCAGCATAATGCAGGTAGTAAATTTCTGAGGCCAGATTTGAACTCAGGAAGATGAGTCTTCTGACATCAAGCCCTGCACTCTATCCACTTTACCACCTAGCTGTTCTGATACAGATATAGATAGTACAAATGTATAAATGGTATTGAAAGACAGAGATTGAAGTAGAAATAGCAATAAAAATACAATTCTTTCGAATGTAAGCTCTTGGAGGGTAGGAACTGTTTGAATTTTAATCGATTGTATCTCCCATACTTAACATAGTCTTTCTTACACACAGGAGGGCTTAATAAATATTTGCATGGGTTTAGATTTAGAGATAGATGATATAGATCACATAGATGATGTAGGTGTAGATGTAGATATTATTTGTTACCATCAGTTACATCAACTCAGTGGAGCTAGAAAAGGAAAGGCAATGAAGGAATGAGATTCAAAAGTATTCAGTAGTAATCTGCAATATTCAAGAAAGGAAGGAAGGAAGGAAGGAAGGAAGGAAGGAAGGAAGGAAGGAAGGAAGGAAGGAAGGAAGGAAGGAAGGAAGGAAGGAAGGAAGGAATTTTTTAAAACTAAATGAAAGGGCAATTATGAAGCCTGTACTCTTTGCCAACATCCTTCTAATAACTAGAAATAGGAAAATAAATATACTCTTTACTCACACGGATGTTATATTTAATTTTGAGAAACAATACACAAAATAAGAGGTCAGTTGTACTATGGTAGAGAAGGCCCAAAGTCCATATGCATGAATATAATAAAATTTAATCTTCAAAAGCTGCTGAAGTAAAAATATTCTTAATCCTTTTGGCACCCTACTGAATTTCTCTGATGTTTTTCTTAGCAAGTTCATAAGTTGTCATCTGTAACACATGATCAGACTAATACTCAAAGTCTTTTCAGGTGAGTAGGACTTAGCGAAATTTATAATTGGTTGAAATAGGCTCCTAGAGACCATATTTACCTAAATAATTCATCAAACCACTGTAGTAAGACTTTAAATAACTTGGAAAATTTAGAAACTTCCTTTTCCACCAGATCACCTTTGTTTCATCCTTTGTTTGGATGAACCAATAATTTGAAGATGGAAAATATTATCTACTATACTTCTAATGGAAATGGTGGAAAATACTTTAAAATGATTTTGAATGCTGCCTAACAGGAACATAAGCAGTACCTGCAATATGGTGTTTTTTTTTTATTTGTATTTTTTTCAACTTTCTTAATTTGAAATAGGCAGAAAAGTAGAGAAGGTGAAATGAACAAGGATATTTGAAAGCTTGATGGACAAAGTAGCCCATCTTCTCATTCTGCAGACTTCCATTTATCCCTCCATCAGTCTCCCTGACAAACAGAACACTTTTCTTTTTCTAGGGGAGCTTAAATGAGTTGGTAAATGAAAATGGAAATTACAACCTCCTAGTTTACTAGCACAGTGACTGAAGACAGCAAAGCTCACTGAAGAAGTGGAATGTTTGTGACAATGATTAAAGACACTGTGTAGAACTGGGTTTTAAGAAGACCACTGTGTTTGTGAATAAGAATATCTTTCTTCCAGAAAAAAAAAATGTCCATGTGCTTTAAAATATGAAAAGACATCCTGCTGCCTCTCTGGAACACAAGACTTGTCATTTTTATTATATTGAACTAATTAAACCATCAGTCATCTTCCATTATAAAGTTTCTATTTGTTTATGGTCACTCTATTAATGTGATGAATGCAAAGTCATTTATCTTTCCCAAAGACTCCTCAGCCATATCTAAATTACTTTCCTTTAAATGGCTGAAGATTTCTAATTCAAGTCTACATGTAGTGAGATATATAGCAGACTGTCTGACAGCAATTTGGACATGCCCATATGCCCATGACAAGCTTCATAAAAAACGTGGAGATTCTCACCATGCAAAAGGCATGTTTACTTCTCTCTCTGTTTATTAGTCTGAAATTGAAACTTAATATCATCTGAAAATTGAGTATCTCAGCCTAAACCAAACCTGCAAAGACTGCTGGAATTTAATTCTTGAGTCAGTTTTAAAACCAGAAAATGTTTAAAATATGTTTATCTCTATCTCATTTTAGCCTTATTTTTCATTACTATCCATATCCTCCAACTATGTCTCTCAGGAGTCCAATGAAATATAATTTTAATTTGGTCACTTTTCATTATTGTTCCTAAAGGAGATATATGAGCATTTTAATCTCCAAAGGTCTGACTCTGGTTTGCAAATAACCTAATGATCATAACTTTTATGCAACATCTACCACTTCAAGAGAATTAATGTAGGCACTAAAGCAGGTTACCAAGGAAGGAACAATACCCACATGTTTTGTCCATAAGATTTCAAAATATGTGGTCAACTCTGACATCTTACATGATGCCAAAACAATAGATTTAGTTCCCAAACGAATCCCTGCAAATGTGGAGTACATATGTTTGCAAAAGGAATAATCCAAATAGTTGATTGAATTTTCCCCAAACTCACCTAAACATTTGGCTTCATCTATATATTTCCATAGTTGATACAACAGAAGATTTTGCAGTAAATGAAATGGGGAAGGTAGAATCAGACTTCTCACCACCATTTTCCACATCAGTCAGTCAATAAGCAATTATTCAGTGCCTACCATGCACCAGCCACTGTTAATAAGTAACGATGCAAAAAGATACAAAAGCCAGTTGCTGTCGTCTAAGAGCTCACAACCTAAAGGGAAAGAAAACAAGCAAATATGTACAAATAAGATAGCATAAACAGAAAATAATTCAAAATGGAAGACATAAGAATTAAGAGAGATTGGGAAGGGCTTTCTGTAGAAGATGAGATTTTAATTGTGACTTAAAAGAAGACTGAAAGTCAATAGGTATAGTTGAAGAAGAGGCATATTCTGCCTATGGGGAATAACCAGATTAAACGTTGGAGATGACAAATGGAGTGTTTTGTTTATGGAACATCAAGGAGGCCAGTACTACTAGCTTGACGTGTTTGTAGTGATGAATAGTACAATTCATCTCATCCAATTATCATTTATGAAGCACATGCTATGAGCCCAGCACTGTGCTAAGTACTGCACGTACAATTAAGAAAAAGATCTTGGCTGTCTTCAGGGTTAATTACCTAAATGGGGACTCAGTAAACAAAAGGAGGTAGGGGACAGCAAGTGATACTTAGTTTTGAAGTATCTTATTCTATGGAGATGAAACTAGGCAAAAAAAAAAAATAGATGCAAGGGGAGGATAAGTTTTAATATGGAAAGGTACAAGGAGACTAGGTTGTAAAGGGCTTTTGGAGAGAGATGGAAGCATTTTGTTTCATTCTTTATATATGCAGATATCATGAGCTCATTATTGTCATCCTCATCTTCATCTCATTTTTGTCTTTTTATTGGATTTTGAAAGATATAGTACTTTTGCCAATTGATATTTAGCTTTAATTATGCTATATTCCTCATCTCTGTCTCAAGATTCCCAGACTTCCTTTAAGTTCCAGGTAAAAATCTACTTTCTACCTAAAATTTTTTCTGGTCCCTATTAATGTTAATGTCATCCCTCTCAGATTATCTCCCATTAATCCTGTATATATCGTGTTTGTCCATAGCCATTTTTATGTTGTCCCTCTTTCCCTCCTCCTCATTAGCCTATGAGTTCCTTAAAAGCAACTGTTTTTTTTCCTTTTATACTGTGCCTAGCAGGAGGCCAGAAGATAATAGGCACTTAATACTGATCTTCTTGACCACATTTAATTGTCTTTTTACTATTTCATGGGTGTGTGTGGCTAAATCTGTAGTGTATTTTTTTAACTTAATGGGATTATTACTAATACTATGGTAATACCATTTCTTTTTCATCTTTACCTCTGGGGTTCAGATTGAAATTGCCTTTGGCCAATTTACTATCCTGCTATTACTTCTTTTCTATTTAATGTTCTGAACACCAGTGCACAAGTTTTTTTTGTTTTTTTTGTTTTCTTTAAATAAAAGGATTAGGACAAAAAGATCATCTTTACACTCAGTGAAATCTTCCTAGATAAAACCCTAATAATAAAAATGTGAGACGAAAAAAAGTTGTTATTCTTTCTGTTACTCTGGCTTCTAAAATCCACTTAATCCTGATGGTCTGGTATTCAAATGTCCAGGATCATAGTACCAAAGATTTGGAGATGGATCAAAATTAAGCACATCTTGTCCAATATTTCATTTTATAGATTAAGAAATTATGATCCAGAAAGCATAATCTGCCTCATATCTTATGGGCAGAAAAGCACAAAAGCAAGTTCAAGGTCACGAAGTGTTTTCAAAATATCTCAGAGAAAAATACCTACCAAATGATCTTTCATCAGAGAAATAAGAAGTTACATGTATATGCATTAATAATGACTCACCTATTTCTTTTGAATAAACAATTTATTCATGGATGTCTATGAGATCTCCAAGATAAGAGTTAAGTTCTTTTGTTTTTATGTCCCCTCGATATTAATTTCTTATTTTATGTCTCTAGTCTGGTAAAATGCAAAGGCAAATTATCTCTGAAACCTTTTTCTGAGTATGCGTGGTAGAAGCAACATGGAGATGTATTGGTTTAATTCCCATTAGAAAACATAATCCAGATGCAAAAAATAGATTAACCACATGTAAATTTCCTGAAACAATAAGGAAATAATATTTGTGGATACTTACATCATTTTTACTTGAAATTGCTTCTTTCACTATCTTGCATCAATGACAAAAGATATCATTGACATGGAAATACTGGAGAAAATGATAATTCAGAACCTTTCCAAAAAATGAAGATAAACAATAAAAATTCAAAATATGTAATGAATTGTATATTCCATAACACTGTGAAAAATAGAAAGCATAATTGCCTTAATTTTAGAGATATTAAAGATCAGAGCAATTAAAAAATTTGTCCACAATCACCAACAAGAAGTGATGGAACCGAGAACTGAAGCCACATCGTGTGTCTTAATTCCAAGTATTTTTCACTTTAATCTTCTTCCTATGTTCATCTTCCTTTGCACCTAAGAAGCCATAATATTTCCCTGGAAAATTAGTCAAATACATCATAAACATCCATTTGTTCATATAATTAATTCAGATTGGAATTCTTGGTATCCAAATATTTAAGGAATCAATATGGATTTGAAAATAAATTGTATGCTCTTTATCAATATGTCCAGCATCATGTCTTTATATTAATGTCCTAAACAGAGAATATTAAGCATATCATAAAACTGTAATAAAAAAATTTGATCACTTTCACTTACCACAAATAGGTTAAATAATGCATAGAAAAGATGTTATATAAAATGTATTATTCATAACATTGCTCCTACATATATTTCAAAATGGTATGGTACTAGCTGCTTTGGGAATTTGTGTCATGGTATGTTATGTTGTTCATGACTTTCTACTCCACCACACATTTTTGCCTAAAGAAGATTCTCTAATTGGATTGTCAGTCATTCACTAGCTAACTTTTCCAGGTGACATGTTTTCTTTAACCATTTCTTTGTTCCATTTTTACTTTTTGAATAATGATTCTGACACTCTGCTGTCTCCTGCATATACTTCCCAAACAATCCACTCTTTTACTTTGCTTTTCTTGACTTGAACAAAGTTCTCAACAGCTTGAGATCAGTGTGAGTCAAATAAGCTTAGGTAACTAGTGCATACATTGAATTATTTTTATTGAATAACATTTTTACTATTTTTGGTGATCACTGATTTTTTTAAAAATTGACTGATATTGAAATACTTATGTTGATACCTTCAGTTTTGGTCAGTTGCTTTGTAGTTTGCAGATATTTTTGCAAAGTTGGCTGAATTTAGAGCATTTCCAACACAACAACCCATTCATATTTTGCTAATTTCATTTAGAAGTATGTTCTTTATTGACTTATTTCTTTTAAAACACGTGCACTGAATATGAACTTGAGAGCATAAAAAAGATAAGGTAAATTAGTCACATTACAAAAGGACTGAACTAAACATCCTTCCTCTTCTTTGCCCTCCATCAAACCTGTTCTAACTGATAAATTTGGAAAGAAATACATAATGGTCAAATTTATTTTATTACATAATTTTGGAATATTGTAACAAATATGTAGTTTATGATCATGTAGTTTAACTCCATTATTTTTATTTGATGCAACTGACACCCAAAAAGTGAACATGAACAATTGTTCAAAGTGGCATAGTCATCATAACTTTTAAATGACAAAACAGGGATTCAAATCCAAGTCTTCTAACCCCAATTCCAATTCCCTTTACATTATAGACTGTCCTTTTATGGAAATCAACAAACTAGAGAAAAATACTGTTTATATTTGAGGTTGTGTATCCTGATCACGCATTTGATGTTATGAGATTAAGTCAAAGGATAATTCAGCACTCAATCTCTACGTACAGATGGTCAGTGAGGTAGCAAGTCAACATTGCTGAACTCATGGTCTATGGAATTTTGTCCTTGTTGCTGTCTATGGAGAAAGTATGAACAACCACAGCTACAGAAAAAAGATAGAAATGGAAGCATTTTTAAATTAATGGGGCAAAAGGGCATGTGTTTGTGGAAAAGAACAATAAATTATTTTAAGTTAAACTTGGAATTAATTCCCATTCCTGCCCTCCAAGACCTCTGCCAGTTCTAAAGCTACAATCGTATGTACAAATTAGTATGATGTACATTATTGCTGAGGGCATTAACAATGGAATCTTGGGACAGAGATCCTCAACTACTAAGGCTTATAAAATTCAGAGACAATCAGTCATAAGAGCTTCCATATATTTTAATATGAAAATAAAGCCTTGCTCAGAAGTGACTTACTTGTTTTTTTTAAATTTCCCATTAGAATGAGTTACTTGTGAGGAAGGGCTATCTTTTACCTTTCTTTGTATCCTCAGGATTTAGTACATAGAAGATACTTAACAAATATTTGTTAATTAGACTCGACCCTTTGTTTTTCTGGACCTCCCTCAACTGAAACAACATTAGTACCTTACGAAAATTCCATTTTTCGAGTGTTGATAACAACCTAATCCTAACCTTAATATCCTTTCTGCTTTCAATATTTTGCAAATATTGCTCAAGGGAAAGGAAATTGTCTCAAATCATCAGAAAGAGACACAATAAATGACCTTGAATTAGAATTTGTCATTATGAATTCTCTATTTGTTTTCCAACTATACCTCAGTGTAGACAAGGGTACAAGAGCCATGCTGTGGGAGAATATGTGGGACAAATGCCCTGCTGGATGCCTTCCTTTCATTGAAAACATGCCAGAAAAGCTCAAAGTATGCCCAGTAGGAAAGGTAACTGTGGAATCCAGATGGCTGAGGCCAGATAGTCTCACTGTGATGCATCTCCACCCTTATTCTTAACAACAGAATCAGCAAAATTACAAGAGCTTTTGGTAATTTTGTTCCCAGTAACATCCCCTCATATAAGTGGGATACAGTAGAAAAAGAGCAGTGGTAAGACCTGGGTTCCTATCCTTGTTCTGTTTCACTTATTCAATCTTGACAAGTCAGTCATCTTCTTGGGGGGGTCTTGCTTTTCTTATTTGTAAAATAAAGGATTTAAACTAGATGAAGCTATGATCTCTACCTCTAAATCTATGATCCTATGACCCCATTTTCTTCCATGTTTAAGTTCCTGGTAGTTCATCTCAATGATGAAATGTAGCTAGTTTTCCCTGGAGAAAAGGGAAAAAAAATACAGAGACATTTTCTTCTTGCTAACTTAGTTTCACAACTTTCCTTATTGTTTAAATATTTACTTCTCAGCATTAAGGTTTTCCATCCCCCTACAAGATGGATAAAATAGAAAATTCAGTGGGTTTTGGAGTCAGGATCCAAGTTCAAAATTTGCTTCTGACACTACTTGGGTGAACTGTCCTCTGCATTTGATTTTCTTTTTCTGTATGATGTAAAATCTCTAAAATTCATTCAAGCTTTAAAAGTCTGGGGCCTTATAGTCTATCATGCAGAGGAGGCCTTCTGAGTACCCCTCAATCACATATGCCTTCTTCCTATGCTTTCTGTACATAGGAAAGTATGTATTCAATGAGTGCATGTTATTTTCCCCACTAGATTGTGAACTCCTTGAGGTGAGGACTTGTGGTTTTCCCTTTTTATGTGTATCCCTAATGTTTAGCACAGAACCTGGCATTTAGTAGTAAGTATTTATTTCTTGGGTGCTTTCTGACAAAATAAAGAGATACCTTAAAATCACTCACAATATTCTTCCTAGCACTTTGGGGTAGCTGACTCAAATTATATCAAATTGGGACTGGCTTCTTCAAAATTAATTAAAGCACAGATGACTTCAGACTTTTTGCAATTTTACTAAAGCAGCCTCAGGAAAGGACAAATCCAAGCTCCAGAGTTTATGATCTCCCTTTTTGCTAATTCCTCCATATACCCAATATTTTTTGTGGGTATACATATTTGTATATATATTTATAGGCATAGGTACTGGACCAGTGATATTGATGGTGATAAAATTCCTCAGAAGGAATTTCCTCTACCAATGGAAATTGAATCCTTCTTAGAAAAAACTTCTTAGTGAGTCATTTAGAGTGCTAAAATGTTAAGTATTTTCTCCACGATCACAAAGCTAGTATTATCAGAGGCCAGACTTGTTACCCAGTCTTCCTCATTCCAAGGTCATCTTTTCATCCACTTGTGTCACACTGCCTGTCCAATATGCATATAGCTTGTTTTTTGTGACAGATTGTAAGCTGCTGGAGAGCAAAAGCTACTTTATGATGTTTTCTTTTGTATCTCCATATTCTAATACAGTGCCTGGTGTATAAATAGTGCCTAATAAATGTTAGTTGACAAAACAATTGTTTAATGACAAGCAGTTCTCAAGTTCTTTTATTGTATGAAATCCTACACTAGGCTGAGAAACTAATATTCCATAGAGAACTTAGTAGATAAATGGGTGAGAGGGAGGCAGAGAGAGACAGACAGAGATATAGAGAGAAGAAGAAGAAGAAGAAGAAGAAGAAGAAGAAGAAGAAGAAGAAGAAGGAAGAGGAGGAAGAGGAAGAAGAAGAGGAGGAAGAGGAGGAAGAGAACTCCTAACCAAAATTGCACTTATGCACTAATATTTCTTGGCTTAGGACTCAGAAAGTAAGTGGCTACACTTATCCTTAGGGTTCTAGGGCTAATTCTGAGGGGTTGTATTGAGGGGAAAGGGTGATGGGGGATTATTTACTGTGGCCCCTAAAATGCACTCCCCAATGATTTTCAATTAAGTTATATTAATTAAGCTTTTACAAACTGGTATTTACTAAGGTGATATAGGAAAAACAATTTCTTTCAACTATACCCCCAACTGGGCGCATACTCTCCCACACATAAATACAGAATCCCAGGGGGAAAGGCTCAAGTTTAGAGAACATAGATGCCAAAGTCATAATTCATTGCTCCAGAATGCATGAAAGTTATTTTCTGCCTCTGAGAATTTTCATGAAGTGCCCTTTAGGTGTGAAGCTCTCTGCTGGGCTCTGCCTTGAGGTTGCTATAGGACACTGTCTTATATTCTGTGGCTCTAAGATATTGTAGCATGCCCAGTGGTTATATCTTGGTAAGACCATCTTGGCAGACACACTAAACCAGCTTGAGGGTAGCCAATGGGTCTCAAAACCATCAGTGAGTAAGGGGGATGTCTAATCCAAGCAGGTGAAGGTTTTCTTCCCCCTGATGCAATGGGCAGATGAGAAAAATATGTACTAGTAGTCATGAAGGAGATGAATCAGGAGCACTTCGAACTTGTTCAGACACAGAAGATGGGAAGTTCAACCAATGCTTCCTTGGCCATTGCCAATCCTCTTGCCTTTTCTCTTGTTATTGGATTTTGATACCTGTGGAAGAGAAAGTGAATCTGATGACTTTGTGAAACCCTGACTGTGACTTATTTCAATTCAGTTCTCATGCAAGTCAGGGTATTACCCCATGATGTCATCAGTCCTCTTTGAAAATGAAGCATGAAAAACAACAGCATTCTCTTTCTATTAAGGTAATTAAATATGCGCATTAGATTTTTTCCCCTGGCAGTTGCAACATAATACCATTTTTATTGAGTTTGAAGGTCACATAAATCTTTTGATATGTTTTGTGACATGTGCTGTTGTTTGTATTTATGAAATCAGTTTTTAAAGGAAAATGTTGAACTTTATATGTATCTCTAGTAATTGTCATCATGTGATATTCTCTTTTAGTCTAAACTTTTAAAATATTTTTAAATCTCAATTCTGTCATCCAATGAATCTGTTGTCATTTCTGAATTTTCTTCATCTTTGTATTTGACATTTATGCCACTTATGTCTTCATCCAAGTTACTGATAAAATATTGACTGGAAGAAAAAACCAAAGACAAATCCCAAGAGCATTCCAATACACAGACACTGAAAACTATATGTTAATGATTACAGTTGATGTCCATTCATCTCGCTTTAAATCTTCATAATTATATGATCAAAAAGTACATTTAATCACATGAAATATTTTTCTATAATCTACAAAGATATGGAATATTACAAAATAGGTTGCAGAAATATAGCCCTACATACTATGTTATGACATTTTCCAAATTCATTATACTACTAAAAAATGAGATGAGTCCATTATAGTCTATTCCTTTACTTCCTCTAAGGTGATAACTACTATTGCTTTGCATTTCTAAAAAGAAACAAAACATTATATTCATAATAATTACACATCTTTTTTACCATGAATTGAAGTAAAACTCACTTTTATTTTGACAAATCTGCTAAATTCTCTTTTGTGAAAATGACATTTTGTTTCTCTAGTCCTATAAGAAAGTTTAATTTTTTTAAAGATTAAAAATGGAATGGATTAGATTAGATTGAATTAAACATTTATTTGCATTTACCGTATAGCAGACAGTACGCTAAATACAATCAATGACAAGTGAAAAGGAAAGGTAGTACTTGCCTTCAAGGAACTTACATTTTGATGAAGTAAGACAGTCATATAAAGGAGCTGTAAAGGGAGGGAAAAGAAGGCTTCTGGATACTAAGGGCTGAACCAGGTTAGGGAAGATTATGGCTGGAATGGGTAACTCTTTAAATGAAGGTTTTTAAAAGGAACATAGTACTTGGAAGATAAACTTGCAAAGTGGGAAGCATCTCCACTACAAGAAGAGGGGAAGAATTAATCTAACATCATGAGCCACACCACAATGGAGGTAAGAATGGTAAGTTGGGTACTTCTTCAGAGTTCCAAGGAAGATCTCACTTACCAGAGAAAAAGACTGCAAGAGTAGAGGCAGAGTAGATGAAAATATGTTGAGAAGACTCATTAGTACATTGGATGACATAATTAAGATTTTTTAAAAAATGGTCTTAAGAAGATGAAATGAATGGCCAACTCCAGTATGATGACATCTAAAATGGATAAGAAATTTTTGTCTGCATGTTCTTTAGCTGGAAGACTTAGGAAGAAAAACTTCTCCAAAAGAAATTATGATCATGATGAGGGTTGGAAGGGATTTTTAAAAAGAAATGTGATTTTAGAATTGAGATTCAAGCACATGCACCCAAGCACCCCATCAATTGTACCATGGAAAATATTGCCAACAGAATTAATAAAATCTCAGCACAGCTTTTCTTTTCTTTTCTTGTTTTCCTAGAAAATGATAGGTGGTTATGTTTTGAAAATATAAGTAATTATGTTTTTATGAAATCATCACTCTCATACTCATCTTTTTCATCATACTAAAATATTAGGAAAAAGTCATATGACTGATCCAAAGGAGACATTCATTTAGTCTGATTTATGATAGTTATAATGGGACATGACTTGGACTATTACAGGTTAACTTTTTGCTGGCAACTACCTTAATACCATTTTCAATGTTCTCTCTTTCCCTTGGGCCACTTTCTTTAAAAAGGCAGAATCTCTCTGAATGATATTCATGTGCTGCTTAATTCCCTATCCCCTCTCCTCTCTTTCTTCTATACCTTCAAATCTTTGATGTAAAAAATAAAAAAAATTAAAAAAAAGGCTTTCAAGTCATTGTCTTGTGACTTTTATACATAATGTCCACATTTCATATTTTTAAATGATCTTATAAATCTTAGTCACAAAATTTTAGCAACCGCCCTAGTCCCTGTCTTTGAGAAGGTAAAACTATCTTTTTTTTTTTCCTTTTGCACTTTTTCCTATGATAAGTTTAACCATATTGCTGCCCAGTTACTGCAGAGTTCATTCGATATCATCACTCTAGCTCCTTCCAGTGGCAAAGCACAAACATGTCACAAAGAAACAGAACTCTGAGCAGTCCAAAATAAAGGATCATGAGACTGACAAAAGATTATGTCTGTATTTTAATGTTTTTTTTCTTCAAAATTAATGTTAAAATCGTAATGGAACACAAATTTGTAGTTGAAGTTCATTCAGAATTTGTAAGGCATTTAGGTAAAGTAAATTAATAAAATATTTCTTAGCCCGTCTACACTAATGTGCAGTCAGAGATAATCGGTAAAAACGTTCCAAGCCCTGGAAATATGCCAGCCAGATAATCCCATCAAGATTGTGAAGTGCACATCTCCACAAAACTGAATCTTATTTGGATTTGAGAAGAAATAATTTATTTTTAAAATAGAAGTATTTTTTCTCTATTTTTCTTTCTTTGTTTCTTCTTCCCTTTTCTGTAATCCTTTTTCTTATCATTTTTGTCTTGCTTCGTATTTTCTTTCTTCTCTGCCTCCGTTCTTTCCTCCCTCTTTCCCTTCCTTCTTTTATTTTTCCTTCTCTCTGTAATATTCACTAAAGGTTTTTTTAATGGAATTTTAGGAAAGTTTAATCAAGATCCCAAAAATTTTGCTGGAAAGTTAAAAGGAAAAAATATGACAAGATACATACTTTACTTAAAGATTATGTGAAAGAATAATCATCTTCCCCTCAAATTAAGATTTATAAATTAAAGGTGTTATAATAATTGCCCAGGAAAAAAAAAACATCATTTAGAATATATTTTGTCACAGGAATTTTGAACCTTTGGCTGATATAATGAAAGAATAATTAAATTTTTTTTTCAATTAGTAAGAATTAATATTAATATTAATGTCTGCCTTGCTAAGTGCAGATCTAATATCCCCCCCCCCAAAAGAAAACCTTTTCTATAATGCTTACATTATATTAGGAAAGATAACATATTCACATAAAAATATAAAATATATCAATTGAATGAAAGAGGGTACTAGCATTTGAGTGGTTCAAGAAATGTTTAATGTAGAAGGGAATACTTGATTTGAGACTTTAAGGAAGCGAGGGAATGCATGAGGTGTAGGTGAGAAGGCACTGCCTTTGAAAAATAAGGAATGTGGCAAAAAAGGAAAATCACAAATGTTGAAGTGTATTTTGGAAAATGGAGACACTAATGTATTGTTAGTGAAGTTGTAAACTGATATAAGTATTCTGTAAAGCAGTTATAAATTTTAACCAAAGGACTATTAATCTTTGCATACCCTTTATCCAGCAATACCACTGCCAGATCTGCATTCCAAAAGATTCAAAAAGAACACCTGAAAGATGAAAAACCTACATAAATAAAAATATTTCTAGGAGCTATTTTGGTGGTGGCAAAGAGTCGGAAAGTGAGGGGATAGCCATCAATTGGGGAATGGCTGAACAAGTTGTGGTATATGATCGTGATAGAACACTATTGTGCTATAAAAAAATGATGAGCAGGATTCTCTCAGAGAAACCTGAAAAAACCTTACAAGAATTGATGCAAAATGAAATGAACAGAACCAGGAAAATATTGCACACAGGAATTGCAATATTGTGTGATGATCAACTGTGAATGACTCAGCTACTCTCAGTAATACAATGCTCCAAGATCACTCTGAAGGATTCATGATAAAAAAATGCTATCCATCCTCAGAGAAGAACTGATGGAGTCAGAATGCAGACTGAACCATACTATTTTTTAACTTTATTTTTATTTCTTTTTGGGGGGGAGGGTTCTGTGTTTTCTTTAACAACATGACTGCTAATATGGAAGTAGATTTTGAATGATTGCATTTGTATATATCAAATTCATCGCCTTTTCAATGAATGGAGAAAGGAAAGGTGCCAAGCCTAGAGGCCTGTATTGGGCTACCCGAGTCTTCCTTACCTCACCTCCCGAGGTCTTCGGCTGGCCACGCCAGATGCACGTATGAGAGAAAGGACGTTCCAGAGTCAAACAGGGGTTGAGCTTTATTACAGGGTTTCGGTTACAAGTGCAGGGGGATCTTCTTTCTTAGGACGAAGAGGGGGAGATTTCCTAAGGAGGCTAAGCTTAAGGGATTGGAAGTAGAAGTACAAGCGGGGAGAGAGGGGGAGGGGAGAGAGGAAAGAAAAGAAGCGGAGCCCTACTTTTCTCTTTGGCTCCACACGTGCTAAGAGAGCTTTTTAGGCTTCCTCAATCCTACTTAATCTTCAGCCACACAGTTTGCATCTCAATACCGTGCTGTTAGGTAACTAGGTGTGCTCCAATCCGGGACGACCTCGAGGGCAGGGAGACTCCACCCATCAGGTATCTCCGGGGGAGAGGCGGAAATACCCGAGCTAGCCGAGCTAGCTCGGTCTGACCTTCTCGAACCCCCGCTGTTCATGGAGGGCCTCGTAAGACTCTAAGATTTAGAAGTCCCACTTTTACCTGCCCGAGACTGTCCACACGGAATTGAGCTTCCAGTCCCAACAGAAAGGAAGTAGACAAGAACTTAGAATTCAAAATTTAAATAAAATTAAAATTGTTTTTAAATATAATTGAGGAAAATAAAATGCTAAATAAAGAACTAAAAGAAAAACAAATTTAAAAAAAATGAGTGATAGCCAGTGCAAAAGAACAGAGATGGGAGATGGGGGACAACATGAATACTAGAGTAGCTGGGAAATGGAGAATAAGGGAAAGATTAATATATAATGAGACTGTAAAGTTAAGTCAAGGTAGGCTTTGAGGAAAATTAAAAGTCAAGCAGAGGAGTTTATATTTTATCCCAGAGGCAATAGAGAGTCTTGGATTTTATTGAAGAGGGCACTGAGATAGTCAAACCTGCCTTTAAGGAACATCACTGTGGCAACTTTGTCAAGGAAATATTGGAGAGGAAAGAGATTTGAATGAATGAAAGAATGAATAATGTTTAAGTTCTTACTTTCTACCAAGAAGTGTGCTAAATGCTGGTGATAAAACAAAGTTCTCAACGAAATCATACTCAAATTGGAAGAGATAATAGAAAATAGAAAATTCAGCTGCAGGGCTGATGGAAAGGTGCAATATTCTTAACATTTCCATAGTAGGGGAAAATGGTGAGGGCCAAGCATCTTATGTTACATTAGCAAGTCAAATTACAAATGTCAGGGATCTGCAATGTAATGAAGTCTGGAGGGATATAGGAGACTTTGGCAGGTCAAATAGTAGAGGCTGATAGTCTTTCATCTTAATGGAAGGAATAGATGTGTACACTCCCATCTCATCCAAACTGTGTGAGCAATCAGTCAGTTCCAATGGTTTTCCCCTGGAAAAAGCCAAGGATGAAAGTGTATATGAAAGGCAAGTGGGATCTGAGAGCTTCTGGTTGTGATATCTTCCTGCTATCCAGCTTCCCAAAATATTTTTGAGGAAAGGATACTAATCAGGAGGGCACTGGTTCTCTTTAAAAAATGAAGGACAAACAAACTCTGTGTGTGTGTGTGTTTGTGAAATAAACCAGCTGCTGAATGATGAGGGCCTGAACTAAGACAGTGATTATATGAACAGATACAAGGGTAAATATAAAAGAGATTCTGAAGAAAAAATATGGAAACATTAAATATATGGGTGAAGGAGAATGTTTCAAAGATAACACAACAGTTGTGAAGCTGTGAATACTCACAAGAGAAACAGTGAATTTTGGAAGAAGAGATAATTTTCAGGGAATATAATAATTCAGTTTGTCATGTATTGAGTTTGTGATGTCTCTGGGATATTCACTTTGGAATGCAAATTAGTTATTGATTGAGACTTCTAGATGGTGCGTTGGAAAGAGTGCTGAGCCTGAAGTCAGAAATAATTGAAATAAAATCTGGCTTATGAAACTTATTAGCTGTATGACCTTGGGCAATTCACTTAGCCTCTCTTTGTCTCATTTTCCTCAATTATAAAATGGGGTAGTGCTTGCACCTGACAAGGTTATTGTAAAATCAAATGAGAAAGTCATATAGCACTTAGTTCAACACCTAGTGTATTTTCAGTGTAATATAAATTATTATATAATGTCCCTCCTTCTCCCTTCCCTTATATAACAAGGGATGATGAATCTTCCTTATGAGGGAGGCGAGGGAGGTTTAATTCAGAATGGTATGATAGTATGAAATAGAAGTACCTTGCTAACCAAATTAGAACATGGGAGATATCCTACAACTGGTGTGTAAACTATATATTAAAGAAAGGGACTGTGGGTTGGCTGTGGAACTACAACGGATGTGTACTAGAAAGGTACATTTTAGCCGGCACCTCTCCCTTTGTCATCTTTTTTTTTTTTTCTTTTTTGTTGGAGTTTGGGAAACAAACAATTTGCTATAAGGGGAGGGTATTCTGATCTTCCCTATCTAAGGCCAATATGTGGCTCATGAACATATGTTTCTCTTTGCCTCTTCATATTTCTTCTTTCCTCTGGGTGTAAAGAATAAATGCCAAATATACTGATGATATCTATAACCTCATAAGATTTTAAAGGGCAGGAGACTGAGCTACCAGAATCTAGGAGCTATGACAAAACATTCCAGAAGCTTTATAGTGCAGAATGAAGTCTCAATCAATCTGACTGTTCCAGTCCAAAAAAGGTGAAAACTGAATTCAAAAAATAATTTTTTGGTACTAATGTTATATGGAAAATAAATTAAGTTTGAAACCACTCTCCCTAGGAACAGAGATGGTATAAATCAGGGTATTTTCCAGGTATTGAGTAAAAACACTTATTCTTCTCTTCTGGTTTTATCTGTGAAGTATAACTCTTTGTAAAACATAAATCATATGAAATGGTCAAGTGAAACTTGGACATTAATCATCTATGACTAGCAGTACAAGCAACTCATTAGAAAAAGTGCTTGAATCAGTCAATTAGAGAAATTCCTCCAGTTCCCTAGGAATATTCATATTTCTGAGTAAGGAGATTACCTAAGCTAGTTGTTGTAGAGTAAATGCAGAGTCTCACTATATTGATAAATGGCTAGAGTTTAAGGGAGACATTGTAGCTGGATATGTGCATCTGAGAGACATACATAGAGATACTCACAGGTTGTGATCTGTCCTTCATTCTCAAAGACGACCATGACATCAGGGAGATGATGACATAACTTGCAATTGACTTTGGTTTGAGTGAGGGAGGGCTGTGCAAAGTCACCAGCCTCACTTTCTCTTCCAGAGCCATCTGGGTCCAGTGGCTAGATAGTCATTAGGATGAACGGAGATGGCCCAGGATACAGTGGGAAATCTTGGCCCATTTTAGCTAAGATCTTTTCAGGTTTTCACTATGAGTGAGAAAATACCCATTCAGTGAATAGGCCTCTTTAAGAGGTAAATCAAGGAATGGCCTTTTTAATTTAAAAAAAAAAAAATAAAACTGGGAGAGGAAGACCCTCAGGGTTGCTGGCCAAAAGAGAGTTGTGCAAGATACCTGAATGGGGACCCAGCTGGCCATTTCCAGTTGGGCAACTCAGCACCTCTCCTCTGCCATCCTTTCCCTTTTCCTGAGGGTGTTCTGCCCAAAAGAAAGGAAATTTTTGCCATCCAAAAGCTACCTATTCTGGGAATTACCTGCTAGATTTCTTTCTAAATCCAAGCCATAAACCCAATTCACTCTGTATCTCAGTGACTGAACCACAATAGGGCCCTGCCAAAGCACCACTTAATCGTTATTTTTTGGGCCCTTCTCTCTAAGAGTGAATATAAGTAAGTAACCTTTTCTCTTTTGGCTACCAATCCTGAGGGTCTTCCTCTTTCAGTTTGATTTTTTAAAGGTGCCATCCTTTGATTGACTACTTGACTCACTATTTCCCAGAACTCAACATAAATTTTGACAGTTATCCTGTAGAACTTTTATGATAACATGTCTGTTTTGGACAAATAGAATGGGTGGACAATAATCAGGGCCTCGAGTTGAACAGGAGGAAGGGAGATCTTTAGACCACATTTGAGGAATTTCGAAGCTCTTTACCTCATTCTAATCTTGTCATGAAAGCAATAGTCCATCTTTTAAATACTAAAATTTTTTTTCTGGTGTTGCAATAAATGGACCACCAAAGAACTGAAGATGAATATCAGACAATAAATAGAATGATGCATTATTAGTAGATGTAAGAGCACTGCAGCATATAACTAATGAGTTCCAAACAACAAGAGTAAACTATACCATGTAGGAATTGTATGACAGGAAGAGAAAAGCTGATTATGTGACAAGATCAAATGGTGACAAGTAACCAGCCACAATATTCCAGTAGTATTCTTGGGAGAAATCAAGACAGACCTGTAGCACATCGAGTGGAAATCTTGTGAAGAACTTTTGAATGAACATGGACAATGGTCACACAGAAGGAGCAAGCATGGAAGGTTTGCAATCTGTGATGCTGTAGAGAGCTTCCAATAAGAGGTGTTCACAAATTTATTTGAGCAATATTACATCACTATAGAATATAAGTTACTTAAGAACAAGGACTGTGGCATACATATCAATGTATTCTGAAGAATTTCTTTTTAAATGTTGAACATTTTGGACCTTCAATTAATATGTTTTGGAGGGAGAAAGGCAGGAAGTCATGGTAAAAGAAATAGCAATATGAAAAAGTGAAAGGTTTGTTACAATACTGTAATTTCCTATTTCCTTCTAAAGAGCAATTGCAAAAATCTAATTTCAGATGAATAAGTATTCTTGCAATGTGTTCTTTCTTTAAAGTCACATTAGAGGTGTCAAATGTTCAACACATCAGTTTTTCATTAGCCTGAAAGAGCAGAAGTATTAGTATAAGAAGTCGTTTCTTACAATCAGTTCATGTATTAGCACATGCTCATCTGCAGTATGACTGTAAAGTAGAACCTATTACAGTTTAAAGCATTGGATAAATAATAGTAATGCTAAAATTTATAATTTATGTTTATATGAGTAGATTTACCTGATTTACAAAGTGATTTAGACACATGATACCATTTAATCTTTACAACAATCCTGTTAGGTAGATAACACAGGAATTATTATTCTTATTTTAATATGTGGAAGGTGAATCTCAGGGAGGTTAAATACACTGAGGAAGATGACACAGCTAATAGATGTCAGGGATAGAATCTGAACTGGACAATAATGGAAACATTATTTAATTCATTACATGTAAATATATCTTTGGCTGATAAACCATTTTAATGCCCTATTTCATTTAATAATTATAACTAATGTTTTCTACCACTCAACTAACCATATTATGTGTGTTATCTCATTTGTTCCAACACAATGTGTGTCATGATCAAATGAGGTAGCATATGTAAAGCACTTTGCAAACTCTTAATATTATATAAATGCAAGTTATCATCATCATCACCATCATCATCACCATCATCATCATTGTCACAATACCCCATAGAGATCACCTCATCCAACTTCCCCATTGTACTCATTGGGAAACAAGTCCAAATATCTCATTGTAGGAATAAGATTAACTTATTTCTGTCATCTCTTACCAGAAGAATCTATGCATGACTTTTGCCAAATCACCTCTCTGAAAGCCTCTTTCTACTATAGCTCAGGTATTTGTCATGAGGACCATATCCTCTTGCCTTCCAACTATTCCCAATCATTGCTCTTTTAAACCACATGTTCCATTATATAAACCATCCCTGCTTTAACCTTAAATATAAAACACCTTTTACTCTCATTAATTTTTGACAGTATGTAATAGAAGACACATGCTTCTTTTTTTTCCACCTTTAACATTAAAAGATTAGCTAAACAATTAAACAAAAGATTCAATGCATGCTCTGCCATTCTTCTTTAGAATATTTTTTTTTGCCTCCTTTCCACCTTCTCTTTATTTCTTGCTCTCAATATTGCCTGTCACCTAGTACCTCATATGGTGGAATGCTAAGAGCAAAAAGCCTAGGAGTTACTAGATTGGTGTTCCAGTCTTGGTTATACTGGTAATCAATGTCTTCCCCTGGATATTTCACTCCCCTTCCTTTTGTTTTCATTTTATTTAAGCTGAAGAATGACAATCACAAAATCAGAATAAGAGAAATTTGGGGGAGGGTATAGTGCAAAAGAGAAGAACAAATAGCTTTATTAAACTTCCAGTTAGCTGGGAAAGACTTCCTGGGAGTTGTCTGTAAAATATTCTTTTACTGAAGCACTGTGAAGCCCAAAGTCTTGTGAGATGAACCAGTTGCAAATCAATCTGACTACAAATAATTTCATTCACCTCAGTGTACTACCTATATTCTTGCTCTGATAATGAGATTCAGTGCCAGTTCTCCAGTTCTCTCCTGAAGAAGAAAGATATTTGCTCTCTAGGGCACAATGTAGCTGTGTCCCATTTTTACAGCTTTACAGATCAGAAACAGCAGTTTTGTGGGTGGCTGTCAGTGGTGGATGGAATGTACCCTTGGTAGAGTTTACATATCAGGCTATTAGGCTTGTAATGTACTTACAAATTTCTTGGCTCAAAAAAGGTTCTATTTAAATGTAAGTCTAACTTCATTATCACTGACACATGAACAGGAGAAAGGAAAAGAGAGACAGAGAACATTCTGTTAGCCAAATTATACCCTTAAATATACTTGCAGAACACTCATTTATTCCTAAGGGCAGAGTGGGCTCTTGTATTTCTTTAAAATAGTTTATTTGGCCCACAATTAATGAGATAGAATAATAGAACGAATGCTTTCTCAAAAGCTGATTGGTTCACCATAAAATGATTCTTGCTTTTATTCTGATGTAGCATTTTACTTGGATTCAAAGGAAAATATAGCTTTTTCCATTGAATTTTCTATAGTATTTAGAGAAAATCATGTTTTTGACAAAGAGAATCATCGTCTGAAGGGTAAGTACTTAATTACTTTAAGAAGACCAAAATGTTACTTAGTCTCTTCTAGTATAGTGAGCTATGCCTGTAGTATGCTTTGTACCTGGGGGGAATTGGCATTAATAAAAAAGCTGAATAGTAGGCAGATTGTCAGAGATAAAAAGAATAAATTCCTTGGAATTCTCCAACCAACAGGTACATTCTGATTTATTTTATCCCCAGCATTCTTAAAGTCTGTCAACAAAGGAAAGGAGATTTGAAAACAGGGTATGAAAGATTGAATTGTGACTATGGGCATTTTACTCACATACTAGTCATAATCTCTTCAATTCCATTTAATTCAATATGGTCTCTATCAGATAACATTGAAGAGCTATTGAAATAGTTCTATGTGCCTGGTCTAGCAATTTAACTTTACAAAGCCAGATCTTACTTCTTCCTTAACAGACTTTATGAATTAGGTGCAAACTATGAAGAAAGGAGAGGAAAATGGAAAGCCTGCCAAAAGAATCAAGATTTATTCATTATCTACCAAATTAAAGACCTTAAAGAGAACTTGAAAAATTAGTGCTTTGAATTTTTTCTTCAAAGGTCATTTTAGCATGCCCACAAAAACTGAGCACGGAACAGTCAATGTCTTTGACCATCCTCGACATTTGCAAAAGTCAGGAATAATATCTTTGTATTAATGGATTATACAGATTTGTGACCACACTAGAGAATTTGTGAGCATTGTCTGTGCTTGGAGATTTCCTAGATCCATTGGGAAATCTCCCCCACATTCTAACCATTCATCTAACTCTAAATGCATACTATCCATATAATGAGTGTTTCTGCTTCCCTTTTAAATCAAAATGCCTGCAGGAGACCTCTGTTTCCGAACAGGACAATGATTTTGTCACAATATTCCCCTTTAATTCTCTTAATTGCCCATGTTACCTTGTTTTTCTTTCTTTTTGTGTTCAAGCTAATCATTAACTCCCATCTTTCTCTTTCTGTTCTACTCCATATTTTCTCTCCTCATTTTTATGTTGTATCAGTTCAACTCTCACCTCAACTCACAATCCTTTTAAGTGCAAGAATATTATTGATTATAAAGAAAAGATATTTAAGAATCTCAGAGTTGGAAAAGACCTGAGGTGACTTTGTCTTGCTCATACATAAGCAGGGGTTTTCCTTCAAGCACTCTCACAATTGATTATTATGCCACCTTTTGAAGCCCCTCAGTGAAGTAGAATCCATTGTCTTCTAAGTTATTCCTCTTTGGGATAAATATAGTCATTTGAAATGTTTTCTTCTATCATGGAAAAGTTTGTCACTCTGCAGCCTCTATCCATTTCTACTTTGTATAATCTGATTTCCTTTTGCCTCATATTTACTGAAACACAAAGAAAAGGTAAATGACAAAGATAAGCATATAACAAGTACATAGACAGATAGACAGACAGATAGATAGATAGATGGATAGATAGATAGATAGATAGATAGATAGATAGATAGATAGATAGATAGTTATAGGTATGTCTTTCTTGCACAAGTTAGAACATCTTAAATTTAGTAAGAAATCTCCTGCATTAGGAAAACATATGAGGTGCCATGAAACACCTCCTCCTTTGTAAATATTTTCAGAAATGATATGGAATAATTTAAAAAACCCAGTTCAGATTATATCTATATCTACACACACACACATACATACATACACACATATGTAGAAATATGTGTATGTCTATGTATTTTTATTTGTATGTGTGTATATGTATATGTGTATATATATATATGCTTACACACACACACATATATATATACACATAGACATATAGATATGTATGTGTGAAGAGAGAGAGAGAGAGAGAGAGAGAGTAAGAGAGAGAGAGAGAGCAAAAGGTAAAGGGCAGACTGCAAAAAAGAAAAACAAAAGTACTCTAAATGACCAGTATCTGGGGAGATTCATAACTCTCCCCTTCTAAATTCATCATTTTAAAAAGTTCAGTCACTTATAGGACACTACTGATAATGAAACTGAATTAGCTCTCCTAGATCTTAGTCAGATTATAGCTAACTTTACAAGGGATTTAATGTAAGGTGTGGAAGCCCATTGTGTTCTACTTAAGTATGGGTAAGGACAGAGCCATTTGTCTAGATAGCCCAAGGCTAGAAATTCTCTTGAGCACAGAGGCAATTTCTCTGTCCAAGGGTGACTTACGTCCCCCTCAGCCCCTCTTATAAACTGTGAGCCCTGAAACCATGATTGTCTTTTTTCTAAGAGATGTGGAAAAAAATAACCATCCTTTTTATTAATAACTTGATGGCCTTATTAATAAAATGATTAAATTTCACATTAACGATTTCTCTTGAACTTTTTTAACCATCACAGGCCATATGCTGTATCAATAAGCACCCTAACATACACAGGTGGGCCTGCTATCACAGGTTCTTAGATCTGCATTTATAAAAGGAAAGGCAACTTTTGAGTGGTTAACAATTAATTTAATCAAAACACATGTATCATTCCTTTAAGCAAGCAAATATATGATTCACCTAGTTCAACAGGGTCAGCACCCTGAACTTCAATGAAAATACACAGTAATTAAAAGTCAACAGACATGGCTTCCTCTGCCTCAATTCAACACACAGTTGAACCCCAAATGCCTGACCATAGTTACCAGAGAAGAAAGCATGATATCTGGGTTTTCAAAGCCAGGGGCTCTTAAGGGCTTCCAAGAGTCATCATCTGGCCAACCACTCTTACATAAACTAAGCCCCAAAGTAAAACCTCACACTCAGAGTATTTGTACCTTGTTTTAGAGCCAGAGGTCATCCCAACCCTTGAGAGCTAGGGCCTCATTAACAAAAGCTGTGGGTATGCCTACAAACTTCTCTAATCAAATTTTCCTTTAATGGATAGGCCCAAATGGGTGGAGAAGATCTTTAATCATATTAACAGTACAAATACATATACTGTTTCTAGTTAAAGAAACTCTAATTTCTGTAGTTTACTCCTAATAAAGATTCTTGATTGATAAAGGCAAGATTCAATCAAGCACTTGATTATACTAAAACAAAAGCAGCAATATATCCCATTTTGCTTACGATCATATATTCTCAAGTTCTGGTATCCTGAGAAAGTCAATAATGGACATAACATGTTAGAGAAGAGCTGATATTTAGGGAAGAGAATTGGAATATACCATTGTAGAATAACAGTATGACTTACAGAGAAACGTGAAACAAGAAATCATTCGAAAACTCATTCAAAGTTGTATGGCCTGTCCTTCATTCTCGAAGAGGACTATGACATTAGGGAAAACATGACGTGACTTGCAACTGACTTTGATTTGAGTGAGGGAGGGATGTACAAAATCATCAGCCTCACTTTCTTCTCCAGAGTCATCTGGATCCAGTGGCCAGATATTGATTAGGACAACTGGAGATAGCCCAGGATGCAGGTCAAAGTCTTTTAAGCTGAGACCTTTTCATGTTTTCACTTTGAGTAAGGCAACACTCATATAGTGAACAGGCCTCTTTAAAAGTGAATCAAGGGACTGTCATTTTAATGAAAAAAAAATCAAACCGGGAGGGGAAGACCTTCAGGATTGCTGGCCAAAAGAGAAACAATTACTCTTTACATTGAATCTGAGCCAGAAGGGTCCCCAAAATAGCCATTATATGATGCTTTGGCAAGGACCCATCATTATTCAATCTATGAGATACAAAGTGAATTGGGTTTAAGGTCTGGTCTTTGAGAAAGAAATCTGCCAGTAAACTCCAAGTTGACTAGATAGAAACCTATAGGATAGATGAGTAAAATGAGTGAGCTGACCTTACAAGAGTAGTGTACAAGTCACTAAACCTGAAAATGAATTTAGGTTGGTTATCAATATTTTAGATAACAATAAAGCCATTTTGCGAAAAAGAATGTGAAAGAAGACCAATAACTAGTAAATAAGATGAAGATAACAGATCTGTTTTCCCAAAGATTTGCTTCTCTTTCTCCAAATATTTCCCTTCAAAGATAAAAATCAAACAAACCAAATAAAAACAATCTCTATTTTGGAATTTATCTCTTTTTCTAACTTAGGGAAGACAGCTAACCTACAATTTCATTGTACTATTTTTAGAAGGGCAGCTAGGTGGTGCAGTGGACAGAGCACCAGTGCAGGAGTCAGGAGGACCTGAGTTCAAATCTCACCTGAGACACTTGACCCTCACTAGCTGTGTGACCTTGGGCAGGTCACTTAACCCCAATTGCCTCATCCTGGGTTACCTCCAGTCATCCTGATGAATATCTGGTCGCTGGATTCAGATGACTCTGGAGAAGTGAGGCTGGTGACCTGCACAGCCTTCCCTCACTCAAAAAAACAAAGTCAACTGCAAGTCATGTCATCATTTGTCTGATGGCATGGTCTTCTTCTGCAATGAAGGACGAACACACACTACTTTTAAAATTCCCTTCTCTCTATGAAAGAAAATAAGATAAATATGTACAGAAAACTCATGGCTAGTTTCCAAAGCACCATAGACACCACAATGATTCTCAAGGGTTGCAGATGCAGAGTTGAGTAGGAAGGCAAGAGCTGGCATAATCTCAGAATCATCTGCTATTAACACAGCTATTCTCTGTGTATTAATTAACCCCCCACCTCTACTTCATACCACTAAACCCCCAATGAACATATTTTCTCATAGAAGTTTTAGTTGCTAGAGGAATAGCAAATTTCTGTGCCTGTGTCTAAACAGCAAAACACACGGGTATACTTTCTCTTCTGTTCTCATTCTTTGTGTCTTTCTGTGTCTTTCCAATTTTTTCTACCTTAAAAGTTTGGCAATCTCGTGTACTATCTCCCCAGATTCCTCAATCACATCCACACTGATTTAAGACAACATCCATCATTAATCCTTACTTTCCCTGTCAATATATTTGTCCTTACCTGTTCTGACCCTGGTCAGAGTTGTAACTAGGTTCGGTAAGAGATGCTTCTATATCATTATTACATCTGTATTAGATTTTCTGGTGGCACAAAGTTAGTACAGAGAGATAAAATAAAAAGTTTAGGATCCACAAAGTCCTCATAAGACTGGAATAATAGGCAAAAATATTTAAGATGAGATTGGCTTGAAAAATTGTAAAGTTCTAAAATAAATATCTTTTTCTACCAATATTTATTTCCAATGATATAACTCAATTCAGGAACATAAGCCTGAAAAGTATTGAAGTTGAGAATCACCCAAAGCAGAGTGGAGATGCATTGGATGTAATTGGATAATAAGAAGGTTGTAACATATTACAAATAAGGAGTTATCAGCCAATGGAAATTTAAATGACTGCTGTCAAAGAACTGTTTGATTGGGGGAAAGGGAGTGAAGTGATCTAGTCACAAATTTGATATATTCCTGATGTCAAGATAATTTAAAGGAGTCACTCACTTAAGATTTGATAAAACACACACTTATGATTGGACATGGAAGAACATCAAACATGTTATGTAAGTAGGGATACATTGTGTTCTAATGCATTAGAAGGAATATCCATACTGATGAGTCAAAACATTTACTCTAGCACAAATACAATTTCTTCCATTTTTTAAAAAAAATCAAATAATAACTTAAATTTTAAATGAAGTCAAAATTTAAATCATAAATTTAAGAAAGGGGAAATATGATTACAGGTATTTTTGGTGAGGAGAAGGTAGGTAGTCAGCTGCAAAACCTAATGTAAATCAAGTGTGAAAAGCAAATGATATGTTCATTTGAATGGAGAGAAATAGACCATCTAGGATAAGGTTAAAGCCCCAAGATCTCTGCCACAGTCAGACCACATCTGTCATATTTTATTCCACACTAGACAGCACATTTTAGAAAGAGCACTGAAGAACTAAAGAGTGGCCAGAGAGGTCCTGTCCTTGCCCAAGCTTCCTGGCTGGTCTCTCTTGCTCTCTCCTCCCTACTCCTCCTTCTCCATAGGAGCAGGACTAGTTGGGAGTGAGGGTGGGAAGAATCTCCAGTTGCTGGGCAGCCCAGGGGCAATCTGGAGCAATTCTGCTTCCTTAGGCACAGGTGGCTGCCCAGTCACCTGCGTCTGAGTGGCTACCAAATTTTTTTCGGGACTGGATGTTGCGGCGGGATTTCCCCAGTCCAGTTCTTGGGAAACTCCAAGTGCAGATCACAGGAGGTTGGACTAGGTGCGCACTCCAGGGCCAAGCATTCAAGGGAGTGGCCCTGGACAACTAGTAAGAGCAAACATCAGTCTGGAAATCAAAATTTGGAACTGGATAATTCAGTTATAGAATGAGTAAGTGACCAAGGCTTTGTGGAAGTTGTGATCAGTTTCGCGTATGTGTATGTATTTTTTTTTAATAATGTAGAACAAAATATTCACCCTGAAAACTAAGAGTTACAGCTTCAGACTTTTCTTCCTAGTGACACAAACTGTCGACATCTTTTTTGCAGTACCTGCATTATTGCATATTGGCGATATGGTTCACGGCTTGGAGCCATTAGTTGTACAGTCTGCAGACAACCACTTACCTTACTCTTACCAGCATTTGGTGAAGAAAATCAGATTCAGAATTGCATCAAGATATTAATGACTATCATTGAAGATTCTCAGGACAACTCACATCTATTGTGTTGGGATTGGAAGCTCAATTCCGTGTGGACAGTCTCGGGCGGGTAAAGGTGGGAGCTTCTAAATCTTAGAGCTCTCACGAGACCCCCCCCCCAGGAAATGGCAGGGAATCGACGTGAACCGAGCTATCTCGAGTAATTCCGCCTCTTCCCGTGAGAAACGTGATGGGAGAGAGATCTCCCTGCCCTCGAGATTGTCCCGGATCTGGGCACACCTAGTTACCTAACAGCACGGTATTCAGATGCAAACTATGCAGCTGAAGGTTAAGTAGGATTGAGGAAGCCTGAAAGCTCTCTTAGCACGTGAGGAGCCAAGAGGACAGTAGGCTCCGCTTTTCTTCTTTCCTCTCTCCCCTCCCCCTCTCTCCCCGCTTGTACTTCTACTTCCAATCCCTTAAGATCCTAGCCTCCTTAGGAAATCTCCCCCTCTTCCTCCTAAGGAAGACCCCCCTGCACTTGTAACTGAGACCCTGAAATAAAGCTCAACCCTTGTTCGACTCTGGAACGTCCTTTCTCTCATATGAGCATCCGGTTTTGGCCAACCGAAGACCTCGGAGGTGAGGTAAGAAGACTCGGGTAGCCCACACAGGCCTCTAGGCCTGGCACTATTGTAGAAAGAATTATGGATCTACCCACTTTACTGAGACAAAGCTGCAGTAAAACCCTTTCTGGACGTTCCGCATCAGGATATTACTTTGCTTACTGGGAGCTTTTTTCTCTCTGATAATCATCCTTGCATTTTGTTCCTGAAGCCTTTTTGGAAGTCTAAGATATATAGATGATTTCTTTCTCTTCTTTTCATTGCTTATATACATCTCCATCATGTATCCAGAAGTACTAACACAAAGACTAAACATAAGAAATTAATGAATGTTGCTTGAGCTTCTGTGGAAAACTATTCAAACAAACCATACCAAAATACTTGAATATAATATTGATTCAAAAGCATCTTAGGAAGTTTTGCTAATTGGAACTATCAGTATATTGGAGGTTGTAATACTGAAGCTTGATTTATAACTGTCTCAGCAATGTCTGTTTGGTTAGTAACTAGCTATATAAAATAATATCTTCTGAAAAGGTCACTATATGGGTGGAGGAATTACATGAAAAGGAATATTTTAATATCTTGACTTTATCCCTCAAAACTAAAGCTATTGGTTATGTAGAAAGTTACTAATAAACATAATTTTTCCACTACCTTGCTATATGAAGTGTATATTTTCTTGTTATAATAAAATGTTACATATAATTTGAAAAGTTGGTATTTTTAGCATATATTATGTTTTATGCATTTGCAACACAATTCTACTTTTCCATTCCAGCCCAACTATTTTATCTGCTAAAGCTGAAAGAACTTTAACCTTGTACAGGATTTATGTAATTCATACATTGGTTTACATAAAACAATTTTAATAAATTCTAAACTTCATAGCTTAGTGCAATGACTTACAAATAGTAAGCACTCAATAAACATTTGTTGAATGAACAAAACATATATGTTTCTTCTTAACTAAAACAGTATTAATCATTTGAAATACTTAAATCAATTGCTTGATTTTTTACAATTATAGTCATTTAACAGTAATTTGAAAAGGGTAAAACTGAATCCAGGAAGCTGAATGAAATGCAAAATCATAGTAGTTGGATGAATCTAATAGGAATACAGACTACAAAGCTTGTGACAATCATAAACAAGTTAAACATTAACAGAAATGAAACTGCTTCAAACTTGGGGTGCATTATGCATCGGTGGAATGAAAAAGTGAGGGAGAAAAATATTTCTTTTCCTGGGAGTTTACATTTGCCCTTAAAATTCCTCAACTGACTTAACCTGGCATAGGTTTTTAATGAGCTTTGTAACAATTACAGATTGAAGTGACAACTAATTCTTAATGTATCATCAGTGATGACACATAACAAACTGTTTGCCTTATTGGTCAACATTTATTGAGCCCCTACTGTGTGTAATACTGTTATTGGCATCAAGAGGAAAACAATTACAAAATCCTGTTTGTAAGTCATTCGGGTACAGACATTAAAGCAGAAGAAAAGTGATACACAAGGTGACAAATTGTATCATTTTGTTTAGGTAGGAGGATTGGGGGGTTTATTATTTGACACAAAAGTCCAGAATATATCCCTGGAAGTGTCTGTAATATAGTCGTCATTACTATGGCATAATTTAGGTGTGAGTCTCAAGCAAAAAATGAACTAGGTACTTTCTCACTATTGTTTATAAAACCTTAATTCTTACAGTGGCTCATCAGAAAAAGGAAAAATAGCAGCTATGAGAATTCTTGCTACATCTACAAATACTAAACTGAGGGATTCCAGAGTGTGCAAAATTGAATTATCCTGTGAAAGGAGATTTTCAGAATGTATGCCTTATCTACACTACCTACTATTACAATTCTGATAAACATTGGTCTTATTTTAATATTCTGGATAAAGATATTTTATCAAAATTTGTAGCATTTTAAGCATTTCAATATTTGAAGCCACATCAAATTTAAAAAGGGCATTTTAAGATTTATGGACCTTATGTTCATTGCATGCAATTCTGGTGATGGATGTAAAAAGATTTTAAAACTAATGTGTTTAAACTTTCAACCAAGTTAAGTTCTTCATTTTTTAATCAATGTTTGAAATCAGTCATACTTCCCATGATTCAGAGTAAAAAAATCACACAAATCAAAGAGATGACACAGAGTGCCCAGAGGAGTACATAGTAAATTGATCAGTTATCTGGGAAGCAAGATAGAGTCTGGACAGTTCCCCAAACCCTGCCCATTGGTCAGATATCAAAACCACCACAATTTTTGAATTTTAAATCATTAATCTTTATTATGGCAAGAAGAAAACAAAAGTGATTTAAATCACTCTTTACTGTGTTGATATCTACCTCACAGTGTTGTTATGGAGACAAAATACTTGAGTTTAAGCTTTATATATACAAGTAATTTGTTCTTTCAAATAAAAGTAGCATATATTAAAAAAAGTAAGACTAGTAATGAAGATATTGAGGAGATTTTGAAATCACATAAGGATAGACTGAAAAATTTAGCTGAGAGATTAGAGATTTAAAAAAAAAAAGATACGGTTGGTGTTTCCAGGTACATGTCATGTCAGTGAGGCATTAGCTTTGTTATGCTAGATTCAGAGAATACCAGTAGAGTCCATGATAAGAAATTATAGAAGAGCAGATTTCTCCATGGTGAAAGGAAAGAGAAAGTTTCTAATAATAAGAGCTATTGCAAAAGTAAAAGGATTTCTTTCTCACAAGAAAATGGATGCTCTGTAAAATAAAGGTGTTTAAGACATGAGAAAGGGGGTGAGGTGAGAGAGGTGGAGAATGATGCAACCAAGATTAGAAGGAAAGAAAAAAGCTGGGAAGCAGTTTTTATAGCCAGTGTCTCTGATAAAGTCCCCAGTTCTAAATGAGTCAAATTTTCATGAATACAAGTCATTCCCCAATTGATAAATGGTCAAAGGGTATAAGCAGGCAGCTTTCAGATGAAGAAATTAAAGCTATCTATAGTCCTATGAAAAACTGCTCCAAATTACTGTTGCAAATTGAAATGCAAATTGAAACAACCCTGAGGTGCCATCCCACATCTATCAGATTGGCTAATATGACAGAAAAGGAAAATGACAGGTGTTGGAGAAGATGTGGGAAAATTGGAACTCTAATCTATTGTTGGTAGAGTTGTGAACTGATCCAACCATTCTGGAGAGTAATTTGGAACTATGCCCAAAGAGCTATAAAATTCTGTATAACCTTTGATGCAACAATAATACTACTAAGTTTGTATCCCAAAGAGAACATAAAAAAATGACCAACATGTACCAAAATATTTATAGCAGCTCTTTTTGTGGTAGCCAAGAATTGGAAATTAAGGGGATGTCCATAAACTGGGGAATGGCTGAACAAGTTGTGATATAGGAATACTATTGTGATATAAGAAATGATGAACAGGCTGATTTAAAAAAAAAAACAAAAACTGGAAAGACTTACATGAACTTACACTGAGTGAAATAAGCAGAACCAGGAGAACATTGTACATGGTAACAGAAACACTGTGCAGTAATCAACTTTGATAGACTTAGTTATTCTCAGAAATACAATGGTCTATCACAATTCCAAAAGACTCATGCCAGAAAATGCTATCCACATTCAAAAAAAGAACTATGGACTCTGAACACAGATCCAAGCATACTATTTTCAACTTTTTGTTTTGTTTTATTTTGTTTTTTTCTCTTGGTTTTCCCTTTTGTTCTGATTCTTCTTTCACAATGTAACTAATGTGGACATATGTTTAAGATGATTATACGTCTTCAGACTATATCAGATTACTGTCTTGAGGAAGGTGGAAGGGAGAAAAAAGTTTGGAAGTCAAAATGTTATAAAAGGAATGGTGAAAACTTTCTTTACACGAAATTGGAAAAAAAATAAAATACTGTTTAAAAAATGAAATAAAAGAGATGAGAAAATGCACACTTGTTGAAAAGGTTGAAAAAGAGATTACTATACATATATGGACTGGACTTGAGTTATGATACTCCATGTAAATCTGAGATTTACTAATTTTCTAATTCTGAATGATACTAATATATTCACAACTGGTTGTAGAATTGTACCCATACATTTAAGATTAATGAAAAAAATATCAATCTGCAGGGAGGTATTTAGTGGATTCTCACATGGCATCATCTTTGACCTGGAAACTGTATGCCTAATTATCAGTCACCACCAGTCAAGGGATATATACAAAGGTGTGGATGAAACAGTTTAAATGGGTTCTTGAGAGTCAACTGCAAATTTTCATTGTGAACATTTATACTTCAGAAACCAGCAAATGCTGTAAATCATGGTTAAAGTTATTGTTTATATAAAATAAATAAATGGAGAAAGTGTTAATAATGCAGATTGAACTCCAAAGTGTGTTATATGTATTCAATAAGACTTTATACTCAAGTGTTATTTTACTTTTCTATAGATTTTGTATATCTACAGATTATAATAGATATTATATACTTTTTATAGAGCCAGATCAGAACACTTTTTCATGGATGTCATGATTATCAAATTGGTGGTAGAGATACACAAGATGATTGAAATTGCTTCTAAAAATAATTTGAAAGAATGAAAATGATTGTAAAAAATATAAAGTCCTACTCCGAGTTTGAAAAATAAGTTGAATATATACTGGAATGTGAAATGAGTGGTTTGAATGTCATTCTCATGAATGAGATGATTTAGTGGATTATAAACTTAGTGTGGATCAAGAGTACTATCAGTTAGGCAGTGAATGACCATTTGTTACATACTTCTTATATTCCAAGAACAGAGCTAAATCTTGAGGAAACAAACAAAACAAAACATAATCCCTGATTTCAAGGAGGTCACATTCAAATGGATGAGACAATGTGCAAACATATACATAAAAGATGAATGCTGTTTACATGGAAGACCATCTCAGAGGGTAGGCTTTAGGATAAGAGAGCAAATAGTTTTAAACATCTCTTTCTCTTTTTTTTTTCCTTTTTTACATTTCAAATGCCTCTTTATTAATGAATTTAGTGACATTTGTCTCTATTCATTTAGTGTTAAACTCAGAATTGCAGTTTAGCTCATCCTGGGCTGAATCCTGAACTCCCTAGTTCTTCAGAACTGTTTATCCCATTCCCTTTTGAATTATCTTGTGGGTATTAAATAGTCTTGTGTTATTCAAATTCCCTTTCCTTTGTATTTGATGTTTATTTTTTCCTTCTAATTGCTTGAATATTTTTTTTTACTGGATTGAATGGTTAAATTTAATCACTGTATATCTTTAAATTTGCAGCATTAATTTTTCTTTCTTTGGGGTTTTTTTAGTTCCCACTTTGTTTTCTGTGTTCAGACATTTTCTGCACTTTTATTGTATTTTGTCTTACATGGTTCAATTTTTTTTTCTTGTCACGTTCTTTTATGATACCTGTAAACCTCATTGTTTCCACATTCTGTCTTGAAGGTCAATATGTTTTGTTTGAATAGAAAGCACATTTTCTTTTAATATTATTGGTTTTTGCTTCTCTTCTAGATTGTCCTTAATGACTATGTATTACATTCCAATCAACAGTCCTTCCTTTATTTTTATTTTGAGCTTGTCATCATAGAGTCAAATTTTTCTATTCTGCCACTTATTTAAGCTCTGCTGACCATAAAGTCTTTTGTTATCATTTTATTTCTATTTTTAAAAGAATAAGAACATTCTGTGGCTCTAAATTTTCACATTCCACAGGTCTTATATATCATTAAATGTTGAATCAGTTTTTTTTTCATTTTATAATAGCTATTCAAAGATAACTGAATGAATTTTCTTGATCAAGAGATCATATATCCTCTAATTGTTAATGTTTTCCTTGTTGATTTATCTGCTTATGTACAAGATATTGACTTTTCTTCTTCCTAAAATTTTAAAGTTTTTTTTTCTTTTGGGGGGCTTTATTTTAGCCTTTTCCTTACTCTCTGATTTCCTTCACTCTGCTGGTGGTTTCCCTATGGACTGGATCTCAGAGGGTCTCAACCTTCTCCCAAGATGGGCAATTCACAGTTAACTCTCTTAGATCTCTCCTCCAAATGACATTTGGGTGGATGGAACTGGTTCCAGATGAAAGGCAAACTCTTTCTCTCACTTTGGTTGGTATGATACATATTTCTTCCTAATACCACACACGGAGCTTGTCCTGTCATGGTGTCCTGTCACACTTCCTTTGTTCCTCAGTTTTCTGTCTGCTCACCAACAGTACACAACATTCTCTTTAGCAACTCCAGTCTGTCTTGCCCAGGTGGACTCCAAGAAGCAACATTGATTTTTCCTCTTATTCTTTTGGATTCTGAGCAGTGCAGACCATGGAGAGAGTAAGTTGCTGTATCTTTGATGTATATTTTCTATTTTAGAGAGGCTTTTGAGATCTGAGAATCTATTTAGTCTATCATCTTGTTGGTTGGTGACCCAGAAAAGCAGATGCATTTGTTTTTCTAAAGCTTATTTGAATGTTACTTTGGGAATTCTTTCCTGCTTTATTTCCTAAGTATAGGTGACCAAACAGTAATTTCAAGTTAGCTACTTAAAGCTTTTGAGATGATTTTTTCAGCGTGAGGAATTTTGAGTTCCCTTTTTGAAGCTTCTTATGTCAAGTAAAATTTCTGAATCAGGATGATCCCAACTGAGGAGTAGTTCAATGTAATGTAATGTCTCACCAGAAACAATGGATGTAGAAGAATCTTTTTGGAAAATACAGAGTGAAATGTAAAATGGTGGTTTAGCTATTCTGGAAAGGACATCACGTTTTGATATTTTAATTATATGCCTCCTGTGCCTCTTCTTGAGATTTAGACTTCTGTAACTAAGGTATCCAGGAACTTCTAAAATACCAAGGTAGCTACTCCTAAAAGTTCCATCTCAGGATCCTCATTTGATTACCCACATTCCTGGCTCCCAGGTCACTACTCCAACTCCTTATCCCTGTTGAGAATCACTTTTGGCACCTGAAAATGAGGACAAACAGCACAGAACAGAAACAAACACTCACAGGCTCATTTCTCACAGTTTAAATAAAGGAAGGAAAGCAAAGATGAGGCAAGTTCCTCCTCAATCACTAGTTCAGTTCATTGTGTCCAAACTTGGAAAAATAGTTTAGACTTGTCAAAAAGAATAAAGCCAAAAAAAAAGAAAAAAAGGACTTGGGGTTTTTAGGATGATGCTGAGTTGAAAAAATTCACCACAGTATTGAAAAAAAGGAAGGGTTAATAATGCAACCAATTTAGGAAATAATGGCTGAGGTAATCTGAGGGTTGGATAAATTACAGCACATAATAAATACAAGGAACAGCATTAAGGATCATAAGATTGGGGGAAAGAATGACACAAGATTAGATAAAGGAATTTTGGAGTTCATGATCATTGAAGTGGAGTACTTTTGAGTGATGACAAGCTTAATGGTATAATCATTTCAAAGAATCTAATGAAGTCTTTGAACAGAAGTATAGATTACACAACAAAGAAGGTGACAGTCTTGCAGTATGCCACTGTTGTTAGAAAATGTCTTCAATGTTCTGTTCTGTTCTGGGAACTAGTAATACTTCACCTACAAAAACAAAATTTAGTGGATGACAGTGCTTATCACAAAGCCTGTCACTCAGTGGGTAGATGCTAAATGTTTATCGACTAACTGGCTGACTACTCTTTTTTAGTATTTAATTTGTTGGGTTTTTTTTTTCACTTAGAAAGATTTACATTTCTTCTTCTTGCCATTAAAAGGCAGAAGTAGGAACAATAGGTAGAATTCAGAGGTGGATAGATATTTTAAAATACAGGAGAAAATACACATATTTAGAATTGCATAAAACAAAGTAGGTTAACTTTCCTTTGAGCAGAGGTATACAGATAGAAGCTGGAAGCCCCATTGTTCAGAATATATATCAGAAGTGAACCACGCTTCTCATTAAAGTTAGACAAGATCTTTTAAACATCAAGGAATCCTGTTTATCTTTACATGCTTCTTTTGATCCTTGTCTTGGGAAGTCAAATTTTTCTGTACAGATCTGTTTTTTTCCTCAACATGAATGATTGAAACTCATCTACATCATTTTTTCCCTTGAAGTATTATACTCAGATTTGCTGGGTAGGTGATTCTTGGTTTCAGTCCCAGTTCCTTTGACTTCTGAAATATCTCATTCTAAGCCCTTCGATCTCTTAATGTTGAAGCTGCCAGATCCTGTGCTATCCTGATTGTATTTAAACTGTACTCAAATTGTTTCTTTCTAGCTGATTACAGTATTTTCTCCTTGATCTGGGAATTCTGAAATTTGACCACAATAGTCCTAGGAGTTTCTCTGTTTCGGTCTCTTTCAGGAGGTGATAGGTGAATTCTTTCAATATTTATTTTGCCCTCTGATTCTAGAAAATCAGGGCAGTTTTCCTTGATAATTTCATGGAAGATAGTGTTTAGGCTCTTTTTTTGATCATGGCTTTCAAGTAGTCCTATAATTTTTAAATTATTTCTCCTGGATCTGTTTTCCAGGTCAGTTGTTTTTCCAATGAGATGTTTCACATTACCTTCTATTTTTTTCAAATTTTTGGTTTTGTTTACTAACTGGTTGGTTTAACTCAAAGTCATTCATTTCCCTGAACTCAATTCTCTCTTTCAATGAATTATTTTGTTCTGTGAGCTTTTGAACCTTCTCCTCCATTTGGCTAATTTTGCTTTTTAAAACTTCCTTCTCCTAGTTGACTTTTTGGACCTCTTTTTCCAATTGAGTTAGCCTCTTTTTAAAGCTGTTATTTTCCTCAGCATTTTTTGGTTCTCCTTTAGTAAGCTGTTAACTTTTTTTTAAGGTCTTCTATTGCCTGAGCCCAGTTTAAATTCCCTTTAGAGGCAGAGGCCTTGACTTCCTCTGGCGGTATGCCTTGTTCTTCCTCATCCAAAAGGATGGGAGGAGACACCTGTTCCCCAAGAAAGTAACCTTCTATGGCCTTATTTTTCTTCCCTTTGGGGGGCATTTTCCCAGCCAGTTACTTGACTTCTGAGTTTCCTTTCCACAACCACCTGGTCTCCAGTTCTGCTAAGCCAGCACTTGGGGGCTGAGATTCAAATGAGCTCCTCCCAAGCCTCAGGGCCATTCAGCAGGGGCAGGGATGCTATTCAGTATGAGATTAAAATCAGCTGCTCAGGTTGGAGCAGGATCACCACACAGGTTCAGTTCCCTCAGGGACTTTCTGATAAGACCTTCAACCATGGATGCTGGTTACTGTCTGCTTTGGGAGCCTTGTCCACTGCTGCCTCTACTGCTGCCACCTGAGGAGGCCTGAGTTATGGGAACACCCTGTTCCCCTCTCAGCCAGCTGAAAAGACCCTCTCACTGACCTTTGGCACTTGCGGGTTGAGGAATCTGTGCTGCTGCTGGAGATTCTGCCCCTGAAGCCTTCTTGGATCTGCTCCTTTCAGTGCCATGTGGCCAAGGCAGGGCTGGACTCTGCTCTGCTTCCATTCCTTTCCTGTTGGTCTTTCAGCTTTCTGTGGGACAGAAATCTCCTTCTCTCCATTGTTCTGTGGGTTCTGCTGCCCTAGAATTTCTTGAGAGTTCTTCTTTACAGGTATTTTATGGGCTGTGGGGTAAAAGCTAAGCATATGTGGGTCTTTCTACTCCGCCATCTTGGCAAAGTGAAGCAAAAGCAAAAAGTATTAAAACAATTGACTGAATTAATTACTGAGAATAAATCCATGACATCTTTAGTTTGGGGGAAAGAATTTCAGTCTAAATTTCCTAGAGGAAGGTAACCTTGGGTAAAATTTGGCATTGATGGAAAAGTCAAGGTTTTAATGGTAAATTTGATTTTATGATTGCTATTTAATCAGGTACTAGAACATGTATAGAAAGGCATGTAAGCCACTTAAGACTTGTCTCAAAAGATGTTCCTTAGCCAAAGTGAAATTATAATCATATTTGAAACCTGGTTATTGTAACTTGCCATTTTTTAGATGCTATGGGACTATTAAGTCTTCTGAGTCTAACTCCAGGAATAGATAGCAAGAAAGGCAATCTGAGCCCCCAACCTATGATGTCAGTAAGCTGGTGAGGTGCTGGTATGACTGCAAAAGATCATCTCATGGGAAGGGTGGGAGAGTAGCTGTTGAGACTGGGCTGATGTAGGATTCTCCTGACTCAATTTCCCTACTGACATCTGGCAGACCTTAAGCCTGACTGAATGCAAGTGGATAATCTAATCCTGCCTGGAACTGACATGAATTTGGGGAGATATTATATCCCTGCAATGTCCCTATTCTTGGTGCCAAGTTCCTATAGTCAAAAGGTTTGCAAGCTTAATACCAGATCTATTCAATTATAGATTATCGGTAGAGAAACATCCGAGGTTAAGCCTAAAATTAAACTGTTAGGCATAGGACTTTAGACCAACAACAATAAGTTAGAGTCCTTTAATTCTTAGTAATACTGTGGAGACAATTAGGTCAAGAGCTTGTGAAGTTAGCAACATAAATATTATTTGTGTCTCAGTTGGTTAATGTTTAAAAAAAATTCTTTTGTGGTCCATACTGTAAATGCTTTAAAAAGAAGCATCACCTGACCAAAAGTTTGAGTTGTTTTATCTCTTACAAACTGTGTTAAAAAATGAGAAATAAAAATTTTAAAAAAACATCAAGGAATTCATGGGTCTACAACTGAGTTATGGTGCCTAAGGCAAAATGATCTCTTTAATATCTAAAGATATATTAAAGACTATTCTCTGCTATCCACCAAAAGTGTTAGCATAGTAGCACTGGCTAACCACCACGGCTAGAGTTGAGGATTTTTCTAAGCCTGAATTTCTTGTTGAAGCCATTGAATTGTTGAAGCCAGATAAACAGCTGAAAATAGAAATAATTACTATAATTCCATCACAATTCTGTGAATTAGGAGAATTAAGAAAGACTCTCATAGGAGACATTCCAGTTCAGCCACAAAGGAAAATAAGGATTCTTCATTCAGCAGAACAATTTGGAACTATTCCCAGATGGTTATAAAACTGTGCATACTTTGATCCATCAATGTTGCTGGTTTGTATCCCAAAGATATCATAAAAAAGGGAAAAGGACTCACATGTACAAAAATATTTATAGCAGCTCTTTTTGTGGTGACCAAAAATTGGAAATTGAGGGGATGCCCATCAATTGGGGAATGGCTGAACAAATTGTGGTATATGAATGTAATGGAATACTATTGTGCTATAAGAAATGATGAGTAGGTGGATTTCAGAAAAAAAAAAAGGAAAAACCTGGAAAGAATTATGTGAACTAATGCTGAGTGAAGTGAGTAGAACCAGGAGAGCACTGAATACAGTAACAACATTGTGCAATGACCAACTTGATAGACTTAACTCTGCTGAGCAATACAATGATCTAAAACAATTCCAAAAAACTCATGATTGAAAATGGTATCCACATAAAGAGAAAGATCTATGGAGTTTGAATGCAGATTGAAGCAGACTACTTTCTTTTTTTTTCCTTATTCTTGGTTTTTTCCCTGTTCTTGAGATTCCTCTTTCCATAACATTACTAATGTGGAAACATGTTAAATATAATTATACATGTACAGTCTATATCAGATTGTGTTCCATCTTGGGGAAGTTAATGGGGAGAAAAGAAGCGGAAATATTGCAACTCAACATCTTATAAAAGTGAATGTTGAAAATTACTTTATATATAATTGGAAAAAAATAAAATACTATTAAGTTTGGGGGTGGGGAGAACGTAAGGAATCAAAGATACAGTAGGATATCATTTACACAGACACAGAGAGGAGATGAAATCCAATATCAGACAGCAAAAAGTGTGCTACATTGACTGGAATACAAAGTGTTTAACTTTTCGCAGCCACTAGCAATTGCTTCTACAGAGGAAAAAACTGGGATGAAGTAGGGAAGACATCCCCTGAGAAGAGATAAAGAGATAGATTTAACCCTGAATTTTTCTGGAAATACTATACTATCTCTGGATGAGGGGTTAGCACTAACACAGATATTAAAACAATGGTTATTGTTGCTGTTAGTCCTTTGTTTTGAAGAGGACCAATTGTGAAGGATTTAAATGAGGTAGAATTGCACAAAGTCATCACCCTTACTCTTCTAGAGTCATCAGTCTAGTAGCAGGATAAAATTCAGGACAAATGGTCTGGGATACATTGAATGACTTTAACATTTTCAATGTCTGACCAAGCACTATGCACTCCACTGCGCCTTCTTTAGCCATCTTTATGATCATTGGAACAAATTGTTCTCATCAGCCCTTTCTGGGAGGAAATCTTCACATGCTTGAGATAGGCATCTCCCTAATTCAATGATGGGGTTAAGGCCTATCAATTAACTTTAATCTGACTTAGCCCATCTGCCAAGATGTTTTACCAATGTGTGGCCACTGCACATGCTACAGCTTCTTGGAGCCACAGATGAGAGTTGAGTGCCAAGTGGACACCAAAGGTGGCTGAGCATCCTTAAAATAGACTCTTCAGGTTCTCACAACAGAGGTACTAGTTCTCTTTGAACATCCCATACACCTCTTGAAGACAATAACAAATAGTTTGATACTACCTCCCTGATTGGAAAAGGAGAATTTATATAGAAAAAAACATCTGGGGATTTCTAGTAGTAGTAGAAGTAGCATGAGTGATTGAAAAATTCTAATCATCGCACTATCCCCTTAAGACAATATTTATAGAGACACAGAATTTCTCTATCCATTTAATGATCTGTATTCTTTGTAGCTAAAACAATGAATTGAATTTTGTTAACATTTGAGTCAGATTCTCCTTAACTAAACTTAATTTGATCAGTCCTCTTGTCTCTTTATGTCTAAGCCATCAGTGAATTGCAAAAATTATTTACTCTATTGAGCATTATCATTTGACGTAAGAAAGATTTACATTGTAGTATTTTCATACACACATATACACATACACACACACACACACACAAGCACATATAATAATAGACTGTGATCTTCCTTGGTGGAGATACCACAGTGACTAGACCACAGATACTTCTGCCTCTTGATTAAGAAGCATGTTCATACTGATTTAGAAACCTTGGTAATTCCTGTGAGTTATCTATAAAATACAGAACCAGCTCAGAACCAAGGGATTCAAGAGCCTAACAGCTTAGCCATGCTAGCATCCAGCCAAAACACTGAGAAATAACCAATTAATGGAAGGAGGAAAGAGCACTTTTATATCTGTGTGATCGCGGGCAAATCACTTAACCTTGTTTGTCTCTCTTTCCTCATCTGTGAATATCTATTTAATTATTTATTTAAGAGAATCTACTTTATCTCATTTAAGAAGAGGAAATGCAAACCACTGTAATATCTTTGCCAAGAAAATGTCAAAATTGGTCATGAAGAGTCAGACATGACTGAAATGACTGAACAAAAACATCAGCAACCTATCTCATAAGGATAACTTTAAATTGCTATATAAATATATCATCATCATCATCATCATCATCATCATCATCATCATCATCATCATCATACCTGTTGCTATAGGGAAAAGAGCATTGAAATGTGCTAGGAAACTTGGAATCATGTTCTAATCACATGACCACAGACAAGTTACTTAACTTCTATGAGCCTCAGCTTCTTCGTGTATAAAATACTGATGCCAATATTCCCTCTACCTAAACGACAGTTTGATTGTAAGAAGAGTATTTTGCAATCTGAAATATTATATTCTAATAGTTACTATTTAATAGTAATAATGATAAATAACACACTAGTTTGTTGCAGTCCCAGTTATACCAGCATTACAATTGCAGGTTATATAAAACTATGAATCATTTCTGCATATCTTGTTTTTGAGATTGCCTTCCTACAAACCTCAGACCTAGGCATTTTTTTCCACAGGAAATCAATCATACGGAAAGATAGGTGGTTGAATGAAAATTCTTTGCCATCACTGCACCTGTGCTATCTGTTGATGGGCTCTCTTCTTTCCTTGAAAGTTCTGAATGATTCACAAATACTGGGGAATGGATGAGTTGCCTCTAGCATGTGCACAAGAAGAAAAAAACAAAAACAAGAAAAAACAAATAATCAATTCTGGTCTCAAACATGGCCTGGGATTTGCCCTTTGAAAGGCCAATGCTCTAACAGCCTGTCAGTTCACTATTCTAAAGGCCAGGAGCCATGAAGTAGCCCACTAACTGCTGGTCACTCTCCTTGAAAACAAATAATATTTCTCTGTCTGTTTACAAAGTAATCAGATGCACTGGTCCCAGCAGGAAAACTTGTCTAGTTTTTGTTATGGTCAACAAAATGTTATTTAAATAGCCATTTGGAGAAAAATCAAACAGCATGGAGTCTACATTTGAGAGTTACCTTGAGTATATATATTTTATCCCAACTTACAGTATAGAAAAAATAGATGATTTGTTTTCAACAAGAAAATGTCTTTAATACATTGCTCAGTGTAGAGTTGCCCACAAACTGTTACAACATTATCAACTATTTCCATAACTCAGGTCACAACACTGCATGTGATGACTCATAGACTACAAACCTAATGAAACCAAATTTATTTTTTAGATCTCTCTTTGTATGACTTTAAGCTAGTCATCTCTTTTCCCTGCTATCCTGATAGTAATGACATTGTTTTGGACAAACATAAAGGAGCTAATACTAATGCATGTCTCCAGGGTTCCAATCTTTCTTCACAGCTGATATGTCTTCTATTGAAACACAAAGAGAGTTCTCTAATTAGATTACATAAGAAAATATAAATCAATTATACGAAATCAAAAATTTCTGATGCTAAATAAAGTCATTTTTGGTTTGTTATTTTTAGTTGAGTCTGTCTATAAGGACAAATTCTTATCAGCCTTTGTGGAGAAATGGTCCACTTTCCCAGTTACTACTACCACTGTCATCAGTAGAACAGGCAAGCCAGTCTACTTCAAGCAACAGTGCACTAAGGGAGAAGGAAGAAGAAGCAAGGGCCTCCTTCATCAAGGCAACCAGAAAGTCAAAAAAGCCTTATTAAGAGCTCCCTAGGTAATAGACATTGTGGAAATCTCCTAGCACGTTGCTCTCAAACCCCACTAAAAGAGTACTACCTTCCCCCCACCTCCATGACAACCTGGCCTGCTTTAATTCAAACCAGTAGTTACCTTCTGGTGGACTACCAGTGGGAAGGGAGCTGCCATTTGGGCTACCCATACTCCTATCTGCTGCCCAGTTGCAACTCATAAGATGATAAGTCTCCAGTCTTCAGGAACATTAGCACCACCACACCAAGATGGCAGTACTTTCTTTACTCTTCCACCCATTGTATACATTACTCAGGGGAGCAACTCTATGGAGAAACAACTTGGTACCTGACTCTGTAGGTGTGGCAGCTTCCATTATAATTACCAAGGAAATAGAAAATGAAGTTCTCATCACCAAAGCCCTTTGTCCATCCACCTACTTGCAAATTAATTTTTCTAAAGCAAAGTTCTGATTATATTAACTTCTGCTTACCCTGACTCTAAGGAAATACTTCTGGTATTTCCTTAGTATTTCTAGGATTAAACGATAAATCTATTGGTTGGCCTTTAAATCTTTCAATCTTTTTCATCTGCTTACCTTTCCATATTTTTTGTACTGAATACTCCCCTTGAAGTACTTTATATTCCAGTTGTACTAACTTCCTTTTCATTTTTTCTCCATGCTTAAAATTTATATCTCATTTTAATACCTTCCCACTGACTCTCCTTCATTTTTGGAATGTTTTTTTCCTCTTCACTTGCATCTCTTAGATTTTGTGGCTTCCTTTAAGACTCAGTTTAAATTCTTACTTCTGAAGAAAGACCTTTATTAGTCCCCACCCATATCCCAGCTACTAGTGCTTTGAAATTATCTCCCATTTACTACTACGATTACTACTACTACTACTACTACTCCTCTTCCTCCTCTCACACACACACATATATATATATATAAATATAAATACATACACATAATACATGTACATATACATAAATGGGTACACACACATATGCACATGCACACATTCTCAATCTATTTTGGATTGATTAGTTGGCAATAGGTCTGGGTTTTCAAAACCCTACAATAGTGGAGTTCTTGGTAGATCCTAGTAAACTAGAAGCATTTCAAGTATGGGTTCAGTGAGAAATATGTAATTATCATCTGAAAAAAAAGGCTAAATTCAGAGAAGTTCTTTAAAAACTTAGGCATAAGGGATACATTTTTTTTTTTGACATAACCCTTTGAATTGAATAGTAACTTGTGGAAATGACACAATTTATGAAGTGAAAAGACTACTCTATAAATTCTTGAAGGAAGAAACAGTATTTTATAACCCACATATGAAATTAGTACATTGTAAAAAACTTAATATAGCTGAATATGCTCATATTTAACCTTTACAAGTCTGAGGAATCAATTAGAGACTTTAAGACATTGATGAAAATTTTAGAAAAGCAATATGAACAAATTCCCTCTTTTTCATCTCAAATTTTCTAGGTCAACAAACAAAATTTATCAAAAGATAAATATCACCAAAGGATCCACCAAAAGTTTTCTAAGATTGTGCTTATCATAAATAGAAGTAGCTTCCCCTTTGCAAATATCACTTTCAAAAGCAATTAACATTCAAAATAGATAAAAATGGTGTTTAATTGCTTTGCACATTTAATCAGGTCAGATATTTTAAATTTGGGTATATTCTCTAAATCCCATTTATGCTCTAAATATATGTTGAATGACTAGATGAGGGAAGTAAATAATTAATAAATGAATGCCCTTTTCCCAGAATTTTTGTGAGTTATTTTGGCACTGTGTAGATGTTATCTTTTTTTTCTAAGTTTGTTTCTTCTTCTTTGTAATGTGTCCAAAATTCCATTAAGGCATGGTCATTTATGTTTCTCATGATGCCACATAAAGTGTAGCAAATTGGTCAATGACAATTGAATTATCTTTTCAAAACACTATTACAGGTACATGCTATCATTTAACTCTCCTGTACAAAGTACTAACTTCACATTTGAAATTCAAGATTATATTTTGATAACATGGAAAATGTTAATCAAATGTTATTAATATAAATATGCATCTTTATTTATATAATGAATTCTAAATTTTATACTTTTAAAAATCATTTTGGAGTAAGCACATCTCACTTTGAATAAATACATGCAATCACTTCTCAGCCAAAATTAGGTAAAAATCTGAAACTGAAAATAGAATATTAATTTTAAGAAAAATATAACAAAATACTATCTAACTCCCAATATAAATTATTTTACATGATATACATAAATACACACTATGTATATACATATACATATATGTGTGTACATATATACACGTTTCTATTTTATACCTTCATATTTATGCATATGTAACAAACACATTACACAGACACACATATGTGTACAATTAGTATTTGTAGAAATTCTATTTAACAATGTCATCCCCCATCTAAATTTCTGCATTTTAATCTCAGCTAATATTAAGCCTCTCAGTATATATCTCATTTTCTTCTTCCTATCATTCATCAATGAATCAACATTTCTTCACTAATCACTTACTCTCTGTCAGGAACTATAATAGGATCTGTGAATGCAAATATAGTCATATGGAAGTAACAAAACAAATCACAATGTCACATTGTAACTGTGGACAAAGGAAGAACATATTAAAATATTTTGAATAAATATGAAAAACAAAAAATTCAAAATAATGAAATACCAGGTTATTTAAGAGAGAAGGCACTGGCAGTTAAGGAAATTAACAAAAGATTCAATTGAAAAATGGTGATAGAAATGTATTGATGAATTTTGGAGAAAGAGAAATATCCTCTGAAGTAGAAGTGAGAACAGAGTGTATTCTAAGTCTAACATACATTTAGATGAAGTATAATATTTGAAGAAAAGTTAAAAGTGTCCTTTGGCAAGATTGAATACTATGAGAGTGGGAGTAATATAGAATGAGGTTACAGAGATAGCACGGAGCAAGATTGCTAAAAACCTTAAAACCCAAATCAAGGTGTTAATAATTGACTCTAGAAGCAAAATAAGGATTGAGTGTGGAAATGACATAGTCACATCTTTGTTTTAGGAAAACCCCTCCAGGCAAAGAATGAAAGATAGGACAGAATTGGAAGGCACTTGAAACAGGGATGCCAATTAGGATACCATTACAATGATATAAGCGAAAGGTGAAGCTTTTAGGGCTTGAATAGTAAAAGTGTTGGGGAGGCACAAATTAACAACTAATTGGTTATGTGGGCTAGGGGAGAATAAAAATAACAAATACAAAAGTTAGGAACCAGGGAAGGCCCTTGACAGAAATAGTATAGTTAGAGGAAGTATGACTGTGCCAAGAAAGAAGAGTTCACTGTTGAGTTTGAGATGTATAAAAGATGTCTAACTTGAAATGTCCTAAAGGCAATTAGTGATTTGTTTTTGAATCTCAGGTTATATTGCTCTGGGAGTCATTGCCAAGAGATAATTAAGCCTTTGGAGACTGAAGAAATCACAAATAATGTAGAGAGATGAGAAGGTCTGTGATATAGTCTTTTGGATCCCCTAAAATTATCAGGTATGAACTGGATGATGAAATAGAAAAAGAAAAGGACTGGAAGGAAAATTAGAAAATATAGGAGAAGCAGGGATGAGTAACAACACAAAAAACCAGTGAGGGTTTCCAAGAGGAAATAATATTCAGGAGGCATGGATCATCAATAGTATCAAATGTAGAAAGTTTGAGAAAGATGAATATTTTTTAAAAGGCAATTAAATTTGGCAATTAAGAAATCACTGGTAGATTTAGAGAGAGCAATTTCAATCAAGCAAAGAGGAGATCAGAAGCTAGAATGAAAGAAATTAATCATTGAGTTAGCGTCCAAAGGTCCCTTGCCATTAAAAAAATACTTTAAAAAATATATATTTATTTGACCCCATGATCCCTTCAAGTTATTTTGTTCTTTATTTCTATTTTTTTTCACAATGTAACTTCTGGAAAAATTCATTTATTATACAGATTCTGCATAAATATTGCCTTTGCTTCCTTTCTTTTCATTCCTTATAATATAGCTTCTGAATTCATAAATAAACTAAAACTTCTAACCCAAAATATAAACTCTGACATACCCTAAGACTAACTGCAAGACTCCTTAATGGACCACTTCAATAGAAATATGTTTATCTGTAGAGAATAATTTATACCTAAATTTATAAAGCTATAGCTTTACATGATATTACCAGTACGATAAGTACCATAAATATTCATGCACTGTTCCAGGTTCTTCTTGGTCAGAGAAATAGCAAATCAAGTATTAGAGAAAAGAGAATTGGATTTCATATTTGAGCTATATACCATATTTGAGATAATATTTTCATCTACTTAAGTTTCTTTTTCTTATTTGAATCAGGTCACCCTTTGTATCATTATGATGACCGTCATCAAAGAGGCTTTGAAATTCCCCCTGGCTTCATGAAATTTGACCAATACTTCTACATACAAGAATATCCATGGGATCTCTTTATCATTAGCACATCAAAAAAATCAATATAATTTTGCTGTCATAAAATTACACACAGTATACATTTAAATAATTCCTTCTTGCAAAATCAAACATAGAAAGTGATATCCATAGGAAAATAAAAAAAGTATACTTTGAAAATATTTTCAAGGTGTCTGTCTATAGTGCTAGGTCTAAAAGAACAAGTAATACACATTGGAGCAATGTTCTGAGGAAGAGACATCATTATCATGTAATTTATGTTACTTTTCTTAAATAATGTATTGTTTTCTATATAAATTCCTGACTTTCAAATGAACTAATCAAAATTACTAAAATTAGCTATCATTGTTCAATTGTCTTAGTGGTGTTGGTCATGATGATTTAATGGACTATCAGTTATTTTTCACCTATAAGGCATTAACTCTTATCACATATAAGGTGTAAAATGTAACTCCTTTAGGATTTGCCTTTGTCATGAACAATGTTTTCCAGTTAAGATCAAAGCATGGTAAGTTCCTGAGGAGTCCATCTCTTCTATATATATTCCAAAATAAAAATTAAAAAAACATACCAGATCCTCTGCCCCCTCCCAAATAATAATCAAATCAAAAGAGAAACAATAACAAACTCTTTAATCTATTCTTGAAATGCATGGAAAAGATAACCTGTATTCTAAAGAAAATTGGTCTAATCAGAAAAAATACTACTATAAGTGTGGGTAAACACATCAGAAGCCAAACAGCACTCTAACCAGAGAAGCTCTAGGGGCACCTGAAATCTATAGTGACCTATTCCCGCAAAGATGAAGGCCCAAAGTTCATAACCTACAAAAATCCAGAGAGTTAAAAAATGTACAGCATATGTGTTGCTATACACCTCAAAGAAATGAAATTCATAAAATTCTGAACTGAAATGCTCTAGAGGACCCAGAAAACCAAAGAACAATGAACTTGTATTATCCAGGAAGTGCATAAATATTCTCACATTTTGAGTGCAAATACACTAGGAGAGGTAGACACCATTGGCGGGAGAGCTGGACAATAAGACCAAGAAAAAATAGGGTCTGACGACCTCCTCCAACAACGAGAGAAAAGAAAGATCCTGAACATGAAGCCAAGTACTAAAGGAGGAAATAAGATTGGAATATAACTAAACAGAAGAAACTGACCCATATGAAGAAATAATCTTGATCTAGAAATTCCTGTAATCAGAAGAAATTATCACTATTAATAAAGCCTCATAAAAGGGATGGAAAAATAGCTTAGCAATAAGGATTATAATAGTACCTGGGAGAAAGGAAACTAAAGATTAAAATAAAAATGTGTAAGTGAACTAAGAGTTCTTGAAGAAAAAATTAGAAAGGGAATAATTACGTTAAGAGGAAATCTTACCTAATACTCCCTGAATATTGGAATCAACCAAAAAGAGATCAAAGAGTCAATGAAATAAGAAAAAATAGTAAAAATTTTTTTTCTGTTTTCTTAGTTCTGTTGCTCTTTCCAATCATGCAAATTATAAGCCATCCATACCTAGTGACTCTATATTATTCTTTCTGATGCTTTCCAAAAAACAAAAACAAAAAGCACCATTACATTCTACCCAATAGACAAAATGTCTTCCAGGAAAGAAATATTGATTTTAAACTTAAAAAATAAAATGACAATATATAAGCTTCCTACTATTAAAAGCAAGTTTCTTTGAAAAAGATTTATAGAGAGATAATGTATTCCCTAAACACCATGACCAAGCAATAAATCCTGGATGCTGCATTTAAGAAAGCATAAATGGAAACTATTTGAATCTCATAGAATTAGCTGATAAAAAGTGGGAGCTATCAGATACATCCCTGAAGTGAAAATATCTCAAAAACATATAGTTAAAATCTTGAGTTTCAAAATGAAAGAAAAGGAAAAAGAAACTTACAAGTAGAAATGAGAAGTTACATAACAAAGGACTATGGGAAGGAACACCCAAGACCTTTGAGTAACTTTTCTGAAGTAGAAAAAAAGCATGTAATATGACATTTCAAAATCTAAAAGATAAAGGCTTACAAATATGAATGACTTAACCTGAAAGACTGATTATAAATATCTAAATGGAAATGCATATTTAATGGAACTTTAAAAGATCAGATCTGAAAAATAACTGGCAAATGCAAGAGCAGATATAAAGAGGAAACAGAGTATTTAAATATAGTTGAGAATTTTGAAGTGAATACACAATGACATAGTACTTACATTCTAAATTGATGAGGAGAGAAAATTGATTAGTGTACTTCAGTAATCCTAATGTCTTCAAAGTTCATGAAGGAAGTTAAATAAGACAACCTGAGGGGATGAGGTCATTTGTTCTATTTTTGTGCACTTATAGAAAAAAGAAAATGGAAGAGAAGTAATACACTAGAAAAGAACTTAAGAACAAATGGAAGTTGCTATTTCTCCTAATTGAGAAGTAAGAAAAAAATTTCCTAAATTTTATAAAACATAAAAGAAGAAGGTGGGAGTGTAGGAGTGATAGGAACCTCCAAATTCAAGGGCAAAAGACTTGGGTCCTATGTTGAAAGAATCTGACTCAAGCTTTTTTTCAGTCAGAGACAAGATTTATTTTTTTTTTATTTTGTAATGTTTAACAATCACTGCCATACAATTGCGATTTTATCCCTCCCCACCTACTCCCCACTACCCCTCTCCCTCCCCACGACTGCATACAATTCTGTATAGATTCTACATATACTTTCCTATTGAGTATATTTTCACTATAGTCATGCTATGTAGTCAGACTAAGATAAATGAAAGAAATCGTATAACAAATCAGAACATGATACACAAACACATACACATACACAAACATGATCTGCTACAATACGTGAGTGACTTCCATATTTCTCTCTCTGAGTGTGGCAGGCATTTTGCCTTGAGATCTTCCATTGGGATTTTTTTTTTTTTTTTGGTAAGAAGTTCTTGTGTTATTACAAAAATCTACGTCTACCAGAAAAAACTCTCACACACTGTGGTTGTTGCTGTGCATAAAGTTCTCCTGGTTCTGCTCCTTTCACTCAGCATCAGGTCATATAAGTCCTTCCAGGACTCTCTGAAGTCTTCTTGTTCATCATTTCTTATGGCACAATAGTACTCCATTACATTCATATACCATAATTTATTCAGCCATTCCCCAATTGATGGACATCCCCTTGACTTCCAGTTTTTGACAACTACATAGAGTGCTGCTATAAATATTTTTGTACATGTGGGACCCTTTCCCATTTTTATGATCTCTTGGGGATATAGTCCTAGTAGAAATATTGCTGGGTCAAAGGGTATGCACATTTTTGTAGCCCTTTGGGCATAGTTCCAAATTGCTCTCCAGAATGGTTGGATGCGCTCGCAGCTATACCAACAATGAATTAGTGTTCCAACTTTCCCACATCCTCTCCAGCATTTATCATTTTCTTGTTCTGTCATGTTTGCCAATCTTATAGGTGTGATGTGGTACCTCAGAGGTGTTTTGATTTGCATCTCTCTAACCAATAGTGATTTAGAGCATTTTTTCATATGATTATAGATAGCTTTAATTTCTTCCTCTGAAAATTGCCTGTTCATATCCTTTGACCATTTATCAATTGGGGAATGACGTGTATGATTATACATTTGGATCAGTTCTCTATAAATTCTAGAAATGAGGCCTTTATCCTCGAGCTTAGCTGTAAAAATTCTTTCCCAATTTACTACATCCCTCCGGATTTTGGTTGCATTGGGTTTGGTTGTGCAAAAACTTCTCAGTTTAATGTAATCAAAGTTATCCATTTTGCATTTCATAATGCATTCTATCTCTCCTTTAGTAAAGAATTCTTCCCTTCTCCATAGATCTGATAAATACACTATTCCTTGCTTCTCCAGTTTATTCATGGTATCAATCTTTATACCTAAATCATGTACCCATTTGGACTTTATTCTTGTGTACGGTGTCAGGTATGGGTCTATGCCTAATTTCCACCACACTGTTATCCAGTTTTCCCAGCAATTTTTGTCAAACAATGAGTTCTTATCCCAGAAGCTGGGGTCCTTGGGTTTATCAAACAGAAGGTTGCTATATTCCTTGCCTACTGCATCTTGAGTGCCAAGTCTATTCCACTTGTCTACCTCTCTGTTTCTTAGCCAATACCAAGTGGTTTTGATAATTGCTGCTTTATAGTACAGTTTGAGGTCTGGTAGCGCTAGGCCACCTTCCCAAGCATTTCTTTTCATTAGTCCCTTTGATATTCTGGACCTTTTGTTTTTCCAAATGAATTTTGATATTATTTTGTCCAGCTCTAGAAAGTAATTGTCTGATAGTTTAATTGGCATGGCACTAAATAAGTATATTAATTTGGGTAGAATTGTCATTTTTATTATATTAGCACGGCCTACCCATGAGCAACTAATGTTTTTCCACTTACTTAAATCTGACTTTATTTGTGCAAAAAGTGTCTTGTAATTGTGTTCATATAATCCCTGGGTTTGTTTTGGCAGGTAGACTCCTAAGTATTTTATACTGTCTACCCTAACTTTAAATGGGATTTCTCTTTCTATCTCTTGCTGTTGGACTTTGTTGCTAATATATAGGAATGCAGAAGATTTGTGTGGGTTTATTTTGAACCCTGCAACTTTGCCAAAGTTGTTTATTAATTCTAGTAATTTTTTACTTGAATCTCTGGGATTCTCTAGGTAAATCATCATATCATCTGCAAAGAGTGATAGCTTAGTTTCTTCTTTGGCTATTTTAATTCCTTGGATATCTTTATCTTGTCTAATTGCTACAGCTAACATTTCTAGTACCATATTAAATAATAGTGGTGATAATGGACAACCTTGTTTCACCCCTGATCTTATTGGGAATGCATCTAGCTTATCCCCATTGCATATAATGCTTGCTGAAGGTTTTAGATAGATACTGCTTATTATTTTATGGAAAGTTCCCTTTATTCCTACATTCTCCAATGTTTTTAGTAGGAATGGATGTTGTATTTTGTCAAAAGCTTTTTCTGCATCTATTGAGATAATCATGTGGTTTTTGTTAGCTTTGTTGTTGATGTGATCGATAATGCTAGTAGTTTTCCTAATATTGAACCTGCCCTGTAGTCCTGGTATGAATCCTACCTGATCATAATGTATTAATCTCGTGATAAGATGCTGTATTCGTTTTGCTAGAATCTTATTTAAAATTTTTGCATCTATATTCATTAGGGAAATTGGTCTATAATTTTCTTTCTCTGTTTTGTCTCTTCCTGGTTTGGGTATCAAAACCATATTTGTATCATAGAAAGAATTTGGGAGGACTCCTTCTTCCCCAATTTTCAAGAATAGTGTATGTAGTATTGGAATTAACTGTTCTTTAAATGTTTGATAGAATTCACTTGTGAATCCATCTGGCCCTGGAGATTTTTTCCTAGGGAGTTCATTGATGGCTTGTTCAATTTCTTTTTCTGAGATGGGGTTGTTTAAGTATTCAACTTCCTCTTCTATTAATATGGGCAATTTGTATTTTTTAAAATATTCATCCATCTCGTTTAGATTATCGAATATGTGGGCATAAAGTTGGGCAAAGTAGTTTCTAATTATTGTTTTAATTTCCTCCTCATTGGAGGTGAGTTCACCCCTTTCATTTTTAATATTAGTAATTTGGTTTTCTTCTTTCTTTTTTTTAATCAGATTGACCAAAGGTTTATCAATTTTATTAGTTTTTTCACAAAACCAACTATTGGTTTTATTTATTAATTCAATAGTTTTCTTAATTTCAATTTTATTAATCTCTCCTTTGGTTTTCAGTATTTCTAATTTGGTATTTACTTGGGGATTTTCAATTTGTTCTTTTTCTAGCTTTTTCAACTGCAAGCCTAAGTCATTGATCTCCTCTTTCTCTATTTTATTTATGTAAGCATTCAGAGATATAAAACTTCTCCTAATAAATGCTTTTGCAGTATCCCATAAGTTTTGGTATGTTGTCTCACTATTGTCATTCTCTCGAATGAAATTGTTGATTGTTTCTATGATTTCTTCTTTAACCCAACCCTTCTTTAGAATTAGATTATTTAGTTTCCAATTGATTTTTGGTTTCTCTTTCCATGGCCTTTTATTACATGTAATTTTTAATGCATTATGATCTGAAAAGGATGCATTGATTATCTCTACCTTTCTGCACTGGATTGTGAGATTTTTATGTCCTAGTACATGGTCAATTTTTGTAAAAGTTCCATGTACTTCTGCGAAAAAAGTATATTCCTTTCTATTCCCATTTAATTTTCTCCAAAGATCTATCATATCTACCTCATCCAGAGTTTTATTTACCTCATTAACCTCTTTCTTGTTTATTTTGAGGTTGGATTTATCGAGTTCAGAGAGGGGGAGGTTGAGGTCCCCCACTAGTATAGTTTTGCTATCAATTTCTTCCTTCAACTCCCCCAACCTCTCCTCTAAGAATCTGGATGCTATACCAATTGGAGCATACATGTTTAGTAATGGTATTGCTTCATTGTCTATGGTGCCTTTTAGCAGGATATAGTTTCCATCCTTATCCCTTTTGATTAGATCTATTTCTGCTTTTGCTTTGTCTGAGATTAGGATTGCTACTCCTGCCTTTCTTACATGAGCTATAGCACAATATATTCTGCTCCATTCTTTGATCTTTATCCTATGTGTATCCCCCCGTTTCAAATGTGTTTCTTGTAAGCAGCATATTGTTGGATTATGGCTTTTAATCCATTCTGCTATCCATCTCCGTTTTATGGGAGAGTTCATTCCATTCACATTCACAGTTATGATGACAATCTGTTTATTTCCCTCCAACCTCTTTCCCACCATTTGTGCTTTTAGCTCTCCTGTCTCCCTTCCCCTCCTCAATAGTATTCACTTTTCTCCCCCTCCTCCTGCAGCCTTCCCCTCCTTCTTTTGACCCCCCTCCCTTTTAGTCCCCTTTACTCTTATTGCTTCTTTCCTCCCTTTTAGCCACCCTCCCCTTTCTTCCCCCTTCCCCTCCTACTACCTATAGAGCTTGTTAGGCTTATCTACTTAAGATTATTTTTCCCTCCTTTGAACAAATCAGATGAGAGTACCTCTCAAACAATGCTCATCTCCTTCCCCTCCTTCCCTCTACTATAGTTTTGTACTTCTTCCTGTGATATAATTTGCCATTTTCTGCTTCCCCCTTTCCACACCTCCTATTACATTCCCTTCTCATACTTAAATCATATTTTTGACATGACATCATTTACTTTATGCCCGTTCCCTCTACATATATCCCTTTTATCATAATAGCTGCATAGTTCTCAAGATTAACAGGTATCATCTTCCCTTATAGGGAGGTAAACAATTTGCCCTAATTGAGCAGCAAGTTTTTGTTTTTGTTTTTTCCCCTCTGTTTACCTTTTTATGATTCTCTGGAGACCTGCATTTGAAGATCAAATTGTCTATTGAGTTCTGGTGTTTTGGTCAGGAAGCTCTGGAAATCCCTTATTTCATTGAATGACTTTCTCCTTGCCTGTAATGTTATGCTGAACTTTGCTGGGTAGTTGATCCTTGGTTGAAGTCCCAACTCCTTTGCCTTATGGAATATTGGGTTCCAATTCTTTCGATCTTTTAATGTAGAAGCTGCAAGGTCCTGTGTAATCCTGACTGTGTGTCCTTGATATTTGAATTGTTTCTTTCTGGCTGCTTGTAGTATTTTCTCCTTCACTTGATAGCTCTGGAATTTGGCAACTATATTTCTTGGGGTTTTGAGTTTGGGATCCCTTTCGGGAGGGGAACGGTGGATTCTTTCGATGACAATTTTGCCCTCTGAGTCTAGTACTTCTGGGCAGTTTTCCTTGATGATTTCCTGGAAGATATTGTCCAGACTCTTTTCTTCATCATGGGTTTCTGGCAGGCCAATAATTCTTAGATTTTCTCTCCTGGATCTATTTTCCAGGTCAGTTGTTTTTCCAATTAAATATTTTACATTTTCTTCTATCTTTTCATTCTTTAGATTTTGTTTGACTGATTCTTGTTGCCTCATTGAGTCATTAGTTTCTACTTGCCCAATTCTAATCTTCATCGTAGTGTTTTCTTCAGTTAGCTTTTCCATCTCCTTTTCCATCTGACCAATTTTTCCCTTTAAGGAGCTATTTTCTCCATTTAATTTTTGTACTTCTTTTTCCATTCGACCAATTTTCCCAGTTAGGTTTTGGGTTTCCTTTTCCATCTGATCAATTTTCCCAATTAGGTTTTGGGTTTCCTTTTCCATTTGATTAGCTCTTCCTTTTAGGGAATTATTCTTTCCAGTTAATTTTTGAACTTCCTTTTCCATTTCTTCAATTTTCTTTTTCAGGGTGATGTTCTCATCAGTGAATTCTTTTTTTATAGTTTCAAAATCATTGGCCAGTTTTTCTTTTATATCCTTCTTCAGACGTTCCAGGTAATCTAGTTGTGCTTGCGAGAAATTCATAGTCCCATCTGAGGTTTCAGATGGAAGTACAGTCTCAGCCCTAACCTCTTTGGTGTTTGTGTTTTGGTCCTTATCCCCATAGAAAGATTCTATGGTTTTTTCACTTTTCTTCTGCTTTTTCCGATTCATGATGTTAGCTGAGTGTTGTAGCTTTTGGTTCTTTCAGTCAGAAGGTACAGATCTTTAAGTTGAGCTGATGTGTGTCTAGACTAAAAGCAGGCTTTTGTTTTTTGTTTCCCAGATCAACCCTGGGGTTAGCTTGTTAGGTATGTGTGAGGGGTGGTCTGGTCTCAGGATATCTCCTCAGCAGACTTGAGGCAAAGGCAAGGTCAGGGTATGGTGATCCCAGCTTCCCTATTGTCTTCCCTTTTCCCCTGGAGGGCTGGGGCACGCCTAGAAGCTAACGTGTGTTCCCACCCCTCCTGGGGCTTGTCTCCCAGCTCTGAGGCTTGCCTGGGTCTCAGTGCTAATTTTCTCTGCCCTGGGTCGTCTGTCTCTCCAGATCGCCTCCACCATAGTAGGAAGAATCCCCCTTTGCCACTTTTCCAGCCTCTGGTGTTATGAGACCACTCGCCCCCTTCTGCTGTTCCCGCTGATCCAGGATTAATCTGGGGAAGAATTTTATGGTTCCCTCATGGTCATCAGGGGGGAGGAGAGAGCACTTACTGATCACTCTGCCATCCCAGTTCCTGGAAGTTCAAGTAGTGACCCACCAAAGTCTGTCTTCAGGCTGAAGATTTCAAGGGCTGCTGCGCTGATGTCTGGCACTCAGCGGCTCTCACCGGCTCGGCCTGGCTTATCTCCTGCTCCGCTGGTCTCGCCCGCCACTCTCGGGCTCCTCTGGTCCCCTCCGCCCTGCCGCGCTGACTGCGCTGCGCTGTGCACCGGGGTCTTACCCCCGTGGAACAGATCCCTCCTGTGGACCCTCCAGTCCAGCCGGGGCTCCGAATCTGTCAAAGTCTGTCACCCACTAGATTCTACACCTCCAAAGTCTGGTCAGACTCTCCCCCCAGAGATATCCAGAGGAGTTTTTCCAGGAGCTTAGGTGAGTCGTTGCTTTCACTCTGCCATCTTGGCTCCGCCCCCTGATAAGATTTATTAAAACACAGGTTGGGCTATGCAAGATTCCTCGTGAGTCCACACTATTGGCCAGTTTAAGAATCTGAGCTTTTGTGACACTTGTATTGACAACCCGACCAGATTGAATCTGAGCACTTTAATGGAAGCAAGATGGACCTTTTATATGGAAAGACTGTGGGAGGATCTGGATATGATCTAGGAGTGCCCAAGTAAGCTGGGGTGGCTGGGAGTATAGATGAAATTAGGGAATGGTGATCTAGGGTAGGGCCAGGTGAAGACAAGTAATGTCACAGTGAAAGGGTATTTGAAAGGATTAAGGGAAATGGGCCAGGTGCCCGAGAGATGTGTGATATGTGGGAAATTCCAGGATCTTTTAAGGGTTTATCATTAGTGCCCAATCAGGAGAAGACATCAAATGACCTACACTTTTATCTGTTGCCAAACAAAGGTGGGTTGAATACACAGACACAAACACACAAAATTTGAGATCAAAATATGACAAAATCATCAAAGATAAACGTAAGCCCAGGAAATACAAAAATAAAAAAAAAAAAGAGGGTTTTACATTGATGGAAAGTTGGGTAAAGAAGAGACCCAAGCAAAAGAAATTTTGGAAAGTGAATCATAAGGGGGATGGCAATAAAAGGAAAGAAAGGAAAAGAATTGTTGATTGGAGTTTGACCAAGGGGAACAATGGAGTGTAAGAGAATGGAAAACCATCACTTCAATTATAGAACAAGAATACTGATGTCATTCTTTTTCTTTTAAAATCTTTATAAAATTAGGATGTGGCAAAGGATATGATGGACTGAAATATACAATAAAAACTGAAGCTTTGAATGAGTATTCTCACTAATGTTATTGTTGAGTCATTCAGTTGTATCTGACTCTCTGTAACCTCATCGAACATATTATCCATGGGCATTTTGTGGCAAAGGTACTAGAGCAGTTTACCACTTCTTTCTCCAGTGCCTTAAAGGAAACAAATATTAAGTGACTTGTCCAAGGTCATACAACTAATAAGTGTCTGAGGCTGGATTTGACCACAGATCTATCTGACACCAAGCCTAGTGCTCTATGCACTGAATCAACTAAGCTGTCTATGTCAGTGTACATCAAATGAATTAAAACACTGTAATGTTTAAACAGTTCAAGACACATGTTGGGATTGGAAGCTCAATTCCGTGTGGACGATCTCGGGCGGGTAAAAGTGGGACTTCTAAATTTTAGAGTCTTACGAGGCCCTCCATGAACAGCGGGGGTTCGAGAAGGTCAGACTGAGCTAGCTCGGCTAGCTCGGGTATTTCCGCCTCTCCCCCGGAGATACCTGATGGGTGGAGTCTCCCTGCCCTCGAGGTCGTCTCGGATTGGAGCACACCTAGTTACCTAACAGCATGGTATTGAGATGCAAACTGTGTGGCTGAAGATTAAGTAGGATTGAGGAAGCCAGAAAGCTCTCTCTTAGCACGTGTGGAGCCAAAGAGGATAGTAGGGCTCCGCTTCTTTTCTTTCCTCTCTCCCCTCCCCCTCTCTCCCCGCTTGTACTTCTACTTCCAATCCCTTAAGCTTAGCCTCCTTAGGAAATCTCCCCCTCTTCCTCCTAAGGAAGACCCCCTGCACTTCTAACCGAAACCCTGTAATAAAGCTCAACCCCTGTTCGACTCTGGAACGTCCTTTCTCTCATACATTTATCCGGTTTGGCCAACCGAAGACCTGGGACAGGTAAGAAAGACTCGGGTAGCCCAATACAGGCCTCTAGGCTTGGCAGACACATACATTCTTAGTAATTATTTTACTGAAAAGAATATTATGTTTATTAATAAAAAGTTGGTTATGTGGCAATCTCTCTTATATCAAAGACCACTCATGATAGTTTGTTCACAGTTTATATGCCTTTAGAAGAGTAGGTATTCCTGACAATGGCAATCAATTCTGATTGGTTAACAATTAATGAGAGAATGAATATTACAGTTAGAGACTGGACTATATTATAATGAAGGTCTTGGTGTATGCAGCTTTCATTATCCAGATCTTGGTGAGAAACTCGTCAATTTCCATATCACTGTCTAACAAAAGGGAGAATCAACATTTTTCCAGAAGTGTCTGAGTAACCAGGATGACCAGAAATACCCCTATTAACTCAAACTTAGAATTTCTTTTACTGTGTGGTTATATCTTGGCTTGGGTAAGTCTTGAGAAAGATATCTAACCCTGCTTGATTTCTAGATGAAGTAGAAAAGAGGAAATGCCCTGGTTCAGAGTCAATAATTACTTATTAATAGAAAAGAGAAATAATAGTTTCTCTCAGCATAAAAATAGGAAGAGGACAGCAGAATTTATTATAAAGCATAGTGTGTTTAAAGAAACACATTTGAAAAATAAACATTCATACAAACTACAAAATAAGAGCCTAAAACAGAATTTAGTATGCTTCTAGTGAACTCACAAAAAGGAGAAGATCAGTCAAGAATTCAGACATGATGATAGTAAAATAGCCATGATTAAAATGGAAAAAATAGAAACAACATATACATAAATAAATAATATGCAATTAGAATAGCTATACTCCACATATTCTCACTAGATGGAATAGAATTTAAGTACATTCAAAAGTTAATTGAATTATAGAGAAGAAATGTTAATTAAAGTTAAAGATTTTCCTACCCATTATTAGGCCTCATCTGAAGCCCATTAAAGGAAGCTTTTGTTAATTTTAATGAGGCACTGGGTCAGGAGGGTCATGATACCCTTGGGCTGTGAAAAGTGGTTTTGCTTTGGGGGCTTACTCTTTGGAAGAAGGTTCATGTGCCAGATGAGACTCTAGGTAGGTGTTAAGAAGCCCCCTGGTTTTGAAAATCCAGATGTTGGTGCTTCTCTCTCTGGTAACTATGTATGTAAGTAATGGTCAGACAGTTGGAAGCCCTGTCTGATGGTCTTTATTTCTCTACTTGTATTTTCTGTGTTGATGAATGTAATTAAAGAATTCAAAAAGAAAAGCAAATTAAAGAACTTGTACAAAGAACCTCCTGTGTATTCTAGGGTACTTACTGATACAAAGGATAAACAGACAACAAAATTATAAGAATATATGATGTCATTATATCCAAATAAAATATATACATACATACATACATACATACATACATATATATATATATATATACATATACATATATATATATATATGTAACAAGCACACAAACAAGAAATGCATTTATGGTGGTGATTCAACCATTCTGTAGAGTAGCTTGGAACTATGCTTAAAGAGCTATGAAACCAAGGATACCCTTTGACCTGGCAATGCCACTACTAGGTCTATATCACAAAAGATATTTTTATGAAAGAAAAAGGAAAAAGGACCTATATGTAAAAAAATATTTCTAGCACCTTTTTTCTTTGGAAAAGAATCAGAAGTCAGACTATCAGATAATTATTTTCTAAAGCTGGAAAAAATAGTATCAAAATTCATCTGGAAGAACAAAAGTTCCAGAATATCAAGGGAACTAATCAAAAGAAATGCTAGGTAAGATGGCCTAGCGCTACCAGATCACAAATTGTATTTTAAAGTAGCAATTATCAAAACCACTTGGTACTGGTGAAGATACAGAAGGGTAGACAAATGGAATATGCTAGGTACTCAAGACACAGTAGGCAATGAATATAGCAATCTACTGTTTGATAAACCCAAGGATCCCAGCTTCTGGGATAAGAAATTCCTGTTTGACAAAAATTGCTGGGAAAACTGGATAATAGTGTGGCAGAAACTAGGCATAAACCAATGTCTGACACCATACACAAGAATAAAGCCCGGGGGGGGGGGGGGCGGAGCGAAGATGGCGGAATAGAAAGACACACATACACATAGCTCCAAACCCACAACCCACAGAACGGCTAGAGGGGACCAACCCATGGTGAATTCTGCACCCAGAGGCCACAGAATATTGGCGCGAGGGAGATTTCTGTTCCTGAGAGACCTGCAAACCTCTCGCGGAGGGTCCTTCGCTCTGCGGACTGGGCGCCGGGACTGGGAGCTGAGTGCAGCCCTGCAGCGCCCGCGACACTGTGAGGAAAAGATCCGAACAGGCTACGGGGATGAGATATCCTGCGGCCACGAGGGTCCCTCCACCCACAGAGGGACCTGCAAACCTCTCGCAAAAGGTCCATCGCGCTACAGACGCGGAGCCCAGCCCGGAGCTGCGGCGGCCGGGGCTCTGAGAGGTACAGATCCGAGCAGGCTTCAGGGACGGGATCTCCAGCGGCGGCACAAGCCCCCCCCACCCACAGGTGACCAGGGTCGGTGAGAGAGTCTCTTTGGCGGGTCGAGAGGGGAGTGGGGTGCCCCCATGGCTCGGGCCCCCCTGGGAGATAGAAGCTGAGAGGCAGATGCAGACAGGGGCTCCCCAAGCGGGCGGGAGCCTGGATCCATTGTGGAAGGTCTGTGCATAAACCCCCTGAGGGAACTGGGCCTGAGAGGCAGCCCTGCACGGATCTGACCATCTGAACTTAATTCTCACACTGAATAGCAGCCCTGCCCCCACCAAAAGCCCTAAGGCAGGAAGCAGCATTTGAATCTCAGTCCCCAAACGCTGGCTGGGAGGACCAGGAGGCGAGGTGGGTGTGAGGAGAATATTCAGAGGTCAAGCCACTGGCTGGGGAGAATGCCCAGAAAAGGGAAAAGAAATAAAACTATTGAAGGGTACTTTCTGGGAGAAAAGACACCTCCTCCCTTCCTTTCTGACGAGGAAGAACAATGCTTACCATCAGGCAAAGACACAGAAATCAAGGATTCTGTGTCTCAGCCCACCCAATGGGCTCAGGCCATGGAAGAACTCAAAAAGAATTTTGAAAGTCAAGTTGGAGAGGTGGAGGAAAAACTGGGAAGAGAAATGAGAGGGATGAAAGAGAAGCATGAAAGGCAGATCAGCTCCCTGCTAAAGGAGAACCAAAAAAATGTTGAAGAAATTAACACCTTGAAAACTAGCCTAAATCAATTGGCAAAAGAGGTTCAAAAGGCCAATGAGGAGAAGAATGCTTTCAAAAGCAGAATTAGCCAAATGGAAAAGGAGATTCAAAAGCTCACTGAAGAAAATAGATCTTTCAAAAGTGGAATGGTACAGATGGACGCTAAGGACTTTATGAGAAAGATAGATATCACAGAACATAGCGTGAAGATTCGAAAAATGGAAGATAATGTGAAATATCTTATTGGAAAAGCAACTGACCTAGATTCAGGAGAGACAATGTAAAAATTCTGGGACTACCTGAAAACCATGATCAAGAGAAGAGCCTAGAAATCATCTTCCATGAAATTATCAAGGAAAACTGCCCTGAGATTCTAGAACCAGAGGGCAAAATAAATATTCAAGGAATCCGCATAACACCGCATGAAAGAGATCCAAAAAGAGAAACTCCTAGGAACATTGTGGCCAAATTCCAGAACTCGCAGGTGAAAGAGAAAATATTGCAAGCAGCTAGAAAGAAACAATTCAAGTATTGTGGAAATACAATCAGGATAACACAAGATCTAGCACCCTCTACATTAAGGGATCGAAGGGAATGGAATAGGATATTCCAGAAGTCAAAGGAACTAGGACTAAAACCAAGAATCACCTACCCAGAAAAACTGAGTATAATACTTCAGGAGAAAAAATGGTCTTTCAATGAAATAGAAGATTTTCAAATTTTCTTGATGAAAAGACCAGACCTGAAAAGAAAATTTGACTTTCTAACGCAAGAATGAAGAGAACCATGAAAAGGTGAACAGCAAAGAGAAGTCATAAGGGACTTACTAAAGTTGAACTGTTTACATTCCTACATGGAAAGACAATATTTGTAACTCTTGAAACATTTCAGTATCTGGGTACTGGGTGGGAGTACACACACACACACATGCACACACGCACACATACATAGAGACAGAGTGCACAGAGTGAATTGAAGAGGATGGGATCATATCTTAAAAAAAAAATGAAATCAAGCAGTGAGAGAGAAATATTGGGAGGAGAAAGGGAGAAGTTGAATGGGGCAAATTATCTCTCATAAAAGAGGCAAGCAAAAGACTTATTAGTGGAGGGATAAAGAGGGGAGACAAGAGAACAACATGAGGTCTACTCTCATCACATTCCACTAAAGGAAAGAATAAAATGCACACTCATTTTGATAGGAAAACCTATCTCATAATACAGGAGAGTGGGGGACAGGGGCACAAGCAGGGTGGGGGGAGGATGGAGGGGAGGGCATGGGGAGGAGAATGCAATCCGAGGTCGACACTCATGGGGAGGGAAAGGATCATAAGAGAATAGAAGTAATGGGGGTCAGGATAGGATGGAGGGAAATATAATTAGTCCTATACAACATAACTAGTATGGAAATCTTTTGAAAAACTACACAGATTTGACCTATATTGAATTGCTTGCCTTCCAAAAGGAAGGGGTGGGGAGGGAGGGAGGTAAAGAAGTTGGAACTCAAAGTGTTAGGATCAAATGTAATGTTCTTACCCCTGGGAAATAAGAAATACAGGTTAAGGGGTCAAGAAAGCTATCTGGCCCTACAGGACAAAAGAGAAGACGGAGACAAGGGGAGAGAGGGAGGAATAGAAGAGAGAGCAGATTGGTCACAGGGGCAACTAGAATGCTTGGGTTTGGGGGGGGGAGGGGATAAAAGGGGAGAAAATTTGTAACCCAAAATTTTGTGAAAATAAATGTTAAAAGTTAAATAAAAAAAAAAAAAGAATAAAGCCCAAATGGGTACACAATCTAGGTAAAAAGATTGATACTATGGACAAATTGGCAGAGCAAGGAATAGTGTATTTATCAGATTTATGTAGAAGGGAATAATTTTTCACTAAAGAAGAGAAAGAAACCATTAAGAAGTGCAAGATGGATAATTTTGATTACATATTACATATAATTTTGATCACAACCAAACCCAATGCAACCAAGATTCAAAGGGATGCAGAAAACTGGGAAAGAATTTTTGCATCTAGTGTCTGTGATAAAGGCCTCATTTCTAAAATATATAGAGAACTGAGCCAAATGTACAAAAATACAATTCATTCCCCAAATGATAAATGGTCAAAAGATAAGAACAAGGAGTTTTCAGTGGAAGAAATTAAAGATACCTATAGTCATATGAAAAAATACTGTAAATTACTATTGATTAGAGTGATGCAAATCAAAACAACTCTGAGGTACCACACCTATCAGATTGGCAAACATGTCAGAACTGGAAGATGATAAATGTTGGAGAGGATGTGGGAGAGTTGGAACACTGATTCATTGTTGGTGGAGCCGTGAGCTGATCCAACCACTCTGGAGAACAATTTGGAACTAAGCCCAAAGGGCTACAAAAATGTGCATACCCTTTGACCCAGCAATACTGCTTCGAGGGCTGTATTCCCAAGAGATCACAAAAATGGGAAAGGTTCCCACGTGTACAAAAGTATTTATAGCAGCACTCTTTGTGGTGGCCAAGAACTGGAAATCAAGAGGGTTCTTGTCAATTGGGAAGTGGCTGAATAAATTATAGTATATGAATGTAATGGAATACTATTGCACTATAAGAAATGATGAACAGGAAGACTCCAGGGAGACCTGGAAAGACTTATGTGATCTGATGCTGAGAGAAAAGAGCAGAGCCAGGAGAACTTTGTTCACAGCAGTGACCACAGTGTGAGAGTATTTTTTTAGTAGACTTGGAGTTTCATTGTAATACAAGGACTTAAAAAATCCCCAAAGATCTTTTAAGGCAAAATGCTTTCCACATCCAGAGAAAGAAATATGGAATTCAGTCACAGAATGTAACAGATCATTTTCTTTTGTACTATGTTTTGGTTTGTTATGTGATTTTTCCCATTCATTTTAATTCTTCTACACTCCGTGACTATAGTGAAAGTGTATTTATAGGAATGTATGTGTAGAACCTATATAAAATTGTATGACATCTCAAGGAGGCAGGGGGAAAATAAGGGGAAGGGAAGGGGGAAAATCTAAATTATATATTAGTGATTGTAGAACACTGGAAATAAATAAAATTCATTAAAAAAGAATCAGAAGTTGAGTTGATACCCTTCAACTGGGGAATCATTGAACAAATTGAGGTTATGTGATTGTAATGAAATATTATTGTGCCATAAGAAATGATGAACAGGATGCACTCAGAAATATCTGGAAAGATTTGCATGGGGTGATACAAAGTGAAAGGGCTGTGTACAAAATTGCAGCAATATTTATTTTAAGATGATAAGCTTTGAATGACTTAATTATTTTCAGCAATGCGATGTTCCCAGACAACTCTGAAGGAATTTTGATAAAAAATTTGATCCATCTCCAGAGAAAGAACTGGTGGTGTCCAAAAAACAGATTGAAGCACATATTTTTTTCTTGATGGTTTTTTGTCTATGTTTTCTTTCACGACATGGCAATTATTGGAATATTTTGTATAAATATATGTTTTAACCTATGTTGAATTGTTTGTTTTCTCAATGACAGGTGTTGGGGAGGGAGGAAGGGAGAGAATTTGGATCTCAAACTTTCAAAAATGAATGTTAAAAATTGTTTTTACATGTGACAAGGGGAAAATAAAATCCTAAATAAAAAAGAGGGAGAAAGCCTCATCCTACAAAACCTTTTATTGAAAAGTGACATGCTTCAAATTACATCAAGCCCAAGATCACTATTCATTCTCTTCAGAGAAATTTGCAGCTATATAAAAGACATTGATATAAGTATCTACACTGGGTAAACAAAGTGGATGCAAAGAAGTTCCCAAAGCTGAGTGTGACATAACGATTAGGATGGATCTCATTTGAGAAGCAATGCTATGCTTTCAATTATTCCTCACTTTTAGCTACTCCAAAAATGTGTAGCTATGACACTAAATGTCTTCTGGGAATGATATAGGTTATGTCTAAAACATCACAGTATTGGAAAGGAGAAACACTCCTAGTACTGTTAGTAGGTTGTGACTGTCAGGATATTACCACTGATGACTTGAAGAAGCATAAAGATATGCCTGGAAAAAGAGGTATTGCAAGAATAAAAATTAACACATGTAGAAGCAAAATATATTACAGAATCATAAGATTAGATAAGAAACCCTGGCAACTATCTAGTCCAAAGAAATAAAAAGCATAGCTGGGAAACCACATGTTGTCTTTAGCACTTTCTTGTGACCTGAAACAGATTAAAATGTAATTGAGAAACATTTTTAAAATAAATACAATACTATAAAACACAACATTACATTTTGAATCTAAATCAATATTTGACTTGCTGGCATCCATATATGTAGATTAGTATTCCATATTTCCATTTGAATTTGTTATTTCTGGCCTAGTGTACCTCATTTTGCTGATAAAAAATACACCTTTAAATATTAAATGAGTTGTTAATGGTCATAATCAGTGAACAAGCAAAACAAAGTTTGAAATTCAGGTGCTCCATGTCTAACACACCTCCCTTTCAGCTACTGAATTATTCAAAGAATCATATAAAGACCTGTACCTCATGTGATTGATGTTCTATGAACAACATAAGGATTATCTGAGACAAAAAAATTTGGAGGAATTTTGGTCTGTGTCAGTGACTCATCATTTTGTTGAAATTCCAGCGCAATGTAATGGTGTTCAGTCCTTGAGACATTTAACTACATCAGATATATACATACCCATCTTATAAACAACCCATTGCTGAACATTAAGCTATTTGATCTACAAATTATTCCAAAAATAATTTCAAACTATCATGCCCTCAAATTTTCAAATGTTTACTTCTAATTAAAATTGTTTATCTATCAAGGTGAGATGTGTTATAACTATAACTCTATAAGATTGGAGAACATTTCTGAATGTTAAATATGATTCTGTTAGGAAACATAATCATTGAGTTGGAAGGAAACCCAAATGCTTTCTACTTCAATCTGTTATCTGTACATGGATATCTTCAAAAGCATCTTTAACAAATGGTAATCTTACCTTTACTTTAGAACTTCTAACAAGGAAAATTCTACCTCTGAGGGTAGCTTTGCTTATCAGATTCTGAAACAGTTATAATTATTAGGAGCCACCTCCATTTCAAATATAAATCTACTTTGAAATTTTCAACATTTGAACCTAGTTCTATCTTGTGGGGCAAAGCTAAATAGGGGCAATGGCAGTAAATAGATGAAGAGAATTATTATATCCCTCTTCTCCAACCCAGCTTGCCCAAGCCTTCAATTATTAAATCTAAATAAGTCTGGTTCCTTCAACTGATCCTCACAATGCATAATAATGCATTATCTCTATTCACTTTATATTCCAATTACTTTCCATAGTTTTTTTATTCACATTTTTCTTACTAAAATACCATTTCAAGAATTGAATATAACAATCAAAATATATTCTGAACACAGCAGCATATACTAGCATTATTACCCTGCTCATTCTCTGGAATAAAGATCTTAAGATAACAACAGATTTTTTGGGCATGGAGGGATGCCCCTATGATGAAGATATGAATGTTTTGAAGTATTATGCTTCCTAATTCTTTAACTTCTTTAACAATAGGGAATTAATGCTATGATGCTATTTTTCAGTCAGTATCATATTAAATTTTTTTATGAATATTATTATTTTTTCCTTGATACAAATATATAACTGAAGCAAAATTGTTTAAAAATAAATTAAAGGTAAATTTTACTTGATTGTTTCATATTGTAATCTTTTCACTATAGGAAGTAATACATTTGCTTTATGTTGTTCAGTTTCTGCATTCATTATTTTATGCAACAGTTGGGACTTCTTAACTAATTAAATTATAGAAGCATTGATGTCAGCAATTTGGTTTCAAATATAGAAGTTATTTTCTGGAAAAAATAAGATTTTACCCCATTGCAATTAATGTTGATTATTGTGTTGCAAACATAAACTAAAAAATTAAACAGTCAGCAGGATTCCAGGTAGAAGCATTGTTCAGAGATTTTAGCAACTGGAATAATGCTCCTTTTGTGATTTTTGTCTCTTTTTTTCAGACTCAATGAAAGAAAATACCTTTACAGTGTTACTTAAAGCATTTCAATTTCTATTCATCTCTTTTTTCACTTTAAAAAAATGAAACTTAAACATCTCTATGACTCCATTTTCTCTAGATTTTTTACAATAATTTAAGAGTATACACTGGAAAAAATCCTGCCGTATCAGAATTAATTTCCCTTTGCTAGTCACTGGGATTTAGAGAAATAGTTGATTTACAAAGGGATGAATTTACACGTAACTTATGGCCATAAGTATGGTTAGTGTAGATTTGACCAAATGGAATTTGTGCCTGGAAGGTAGACAAATGTATTATTCTTATGGTAGATCAGAATGCGTGTATATTTCAAATCATTATTTCTTTGTACTTGAGCCACTTTTACATGATTCTCAGTGTTTCTGTGGTTATTGTTTATCATAAATGCACAAATATGACTTTACAACCAAATAATTATGTGCTATTTAGGCTTGGTGCAAACAAAACAAAACAAAAAAAACAAAACAACTTCCTCAAAGGGGATGCCTTTCCTACCACTGGAGATATTCAGGGAAAAGTGGTGTGATCACTTGTCAAAAATGTTAATAAGTGGGATTCTCACTTACACGGTTGGTTTCAGTGACCTATGAGCTTGCTTCCAACTCTGAAATGTTAGGATTCTATTAAAATTCTGTGAATCCCTCAGTCTCTTTCTCTTTCCCTTTTCCATAGATTTGTACACACATCCAAATAAAGGAAATAAGATCTTGCTTTAAAATGGAAACAAGGAGAGAAATGATGCAAATATTCCAGGTGAAGCTCGGTAATACAGTGGTACTCCAGGAAGACATAAATTCAAATCCCTTCTAAGACACCAGCTATGTAACTTTAGGCAAGTCACTTGACAGTTTTCTGTCTCATTTTCTTCAACTGTCATATGAGAATAATAATAACATCTACCTCCTAGAGTTGTTGTGAGGATACAACAAGAAAATGTTTTTACAGTGATTAGCACAGCACTTGGTGCTTAATAAATGCTTGCTTTGCTCTTACCTTTTCAATATACTTATATTTAAAAAAGAGGAATTTTAACTATCCGCCTGAGTCTCCTTGCTGTAGAATGCCTTATGACAGGAATATTAAATTAAATAATTAATAGTATTTGGAATTGGAGAAGCTGAGTTCAAATTTGGACCTGTTGCTTATTAACTGTTACCTTATTCAAGTCACATCCTCTTGCTACACCTGCATTTGTAAATTAAGGATTTTCAACAAAATGGTATTTTATGTATTCTTTTCACCTCTAAATCATATATTCCTATGATTTCTGATAATATAATAATTATAGTAAAATTAGCATCTATTAGATCATATATCATCATCATTTGTATAATTATATTGCATATTTATGCATAATATTATATAACATAGGTATATATAAGTAATTAAAATATTTGTACAAGTTCATGGGTTTTTTTGTTTTTGCTTTTGGTGCATATATCCTCAAATACTTAAAGGATTGAAGACTATGGCTAAAGAATTTGTTTCTTTCAGCTTGGCCAGCTGATTTTAATAAAAAATTTTGAATAATCCTATATTCTAAAATAAGAAAACATTTTTATTTTATAATACTCTTGCAGGTGCAGAATCAGTAGAAAGCATCTAACTGAAGAAGGATTGTGTTGTTCCAGAGCATGTGGCACTTTGTTGTGTTCAGACTTAGAAAGACTGCCCTTCAACTTATTTTGATCAACATCCATTGAGATTTAGGTAATCCTTTCCAGGTGTTTTTGAGGCACTGGAGATAATCAGATATCTAGAGATCTACAGATGTAATGGGTGACAGAGCTAATTGAAATTTATAGCCAGGATATATTTCCTTACATAGGATGTTACATACACATATATGTACATATGCAATATATCTATGAACACATAAATGTAAATGTGTTTGTAAAACATATATATATTGTATTGTTATAGATCAGTTAATGGTCAATCAACAAAAGGTAAATAAATATTTTAAACTATGTATTATGAACCAGACACTGTGCTAAATACTAGGAATATACTTACTAAAAAGAAAGATAGTCTCTGCTCTCAAGGAGTTACAATCTAACGGAGGAAGACAACACACTCAAGGAAAAGAAATAGAGAGAAGGGAGATACTACATGGAGGGGCATGATGAAATCCAATGTAAAGATATAGTTTTGTCAGAAATAAAGTGACAACTGGTTTGGGAGGCTTGTTTATTCGTTTTTATTTTTTTCAGTTAACTTGTAAAGATAGTTTTAAACATTCACTTTTATAAGATTTAGAGTTTCAAATTGTTTTCTCCCTCTGTCCCTCCCTTTCCCCATCCTCCCCAAGGTAGCAGGTAATCTGATATAGGCATGGAATATTAAATATATTTCCACAGTTGTCATGTTGTGAAAGAAGAAAGATAAGGAAAAGGGAAAACTCACAAGAAAGAAAAAACAACAACAAGAAAAATGAAAGAAAATAGTGTGTTTTAATCAGCATTCAGAGTCCAGAGTTCTGGTGTGGATATGAATAGCATTTTCCATCATGAGTCTTTTGGAATTGTCATAGATCATTGTTTTGCTGAGGAGAGCGAAGTCTATCAAAGCTGGTCATTGCACAGTGTTGCTGTTACTGGGTACAATGTTCTCCTGGTTATACTCACTTCACTCAGGATCAATTCATGTAAGTCTTCCAGTTTTCTCTGAAATCCAACTGCTCATCACTTTTTATAGAACAATAATATTTCATTACATTCATATACCACAATTTGTTCAGCTCTTCCCCAATTGATGGGCATTTCCTTAATTTCCAATTCCTAGCCACCATAAAAAGAACTGTTATAAATATTTTTGTACATGTAGGTCCTTTTCTCTTTTTTGCTGTATCTATTGAGATAATAATATGGTTTTTTAATAGTTTATTATCTCAGAGTGCATTATCCTGGAGATAGACTGTTGCAATCTCTTTGCTAATATTTCATTTAAATTATTATTTAAATTCAATATTCATTAGAGGAATTGGTTTATAATTTTATGTCACCCTTTTAGCTCTTCACAGTTTAGATATCAGCAGTGTGTTTCTGTCATAAATGGAATTTGGTAGGACTCCTTTGCCTATTTTTCTAGCTAGTTTATATAGTATTATTAATTATTCTTAAATAATTATTTAAATTAATTATTAAATAAATAATTAATAAATTATTAGTTAAATTAAAGGAATTAATTATTCTTAAAATGTTTGGTAGAATTAATTCATAAATGTCTCTGGCCCTGGAAAATTTAGGGAACCCATTGATAGCTTGTTCAACTTCTTTTTCAAAATGGAGTTACTTAAAGCATTTTATTTCCAATTCTGCTATTCTGCCCAACTTCTGCTTTCTTAAATATTCATCCATTTCACTTACATTGTGGGATTTATTGGAATGCAGTTGGGCAAAATAGTTCCTAATTATTGTTTGAATTTCCTCTTCATTAGTTGTGAATTTCCTTTTCATTTTTGGTACTAGTAATTTGGTTTTATTCTTTCTCTTCCATTTTAATCAAATTAACCAAAGGTTTATCTATTTTATTGCTTTTTTAAATAAAACTAGCTCTTGATTTTATTTATTAGCTCAATAGTTATCTTAACTTCAAATTTATTAGTCTCTGATTTTCAGAATTTCTAATTTTGTCTTTAATTGGAGATTTTTAATTTGTTCTTTCTCTAGTTTTTTAGTTGTCTGTCCAATTCATCAATCTCCCTCTTTCTATATTTTATTCATGCAAGCATTTAGAATTATAAAATTTCCCCTAAGAATTGATTTGGCTGCATCCCATAAAATTTGTTATTTTATCTCATTATTGTCATTCTCTTTGATGAAATTATTGATTGTTTCTGTGCTTTTTTTCCTTTGACCCAATCATTCTCTAGGATTGGACTATTTAGTTTTCAATTAATTCTTAGTCTCTCTTTCTATGACCCTTTATTACACTTAAGCTGTTTTTTTGTTTTTTTTGTTTTTTTTTTTTTGCATAATGATGTGAAAAGGATGCATTTAATATTTCTGCCTTTTGGCACCATATTGTGAGGTTTAATGCCCTAATACATGGTCAGTGTTTTATGTAGATACCATATACCACTGAGAAAAAGGTATGTCCTTTTATATTCCCATTCCATTTTCTCCAGAAAAGTGTACTATATCTATCTTTTCTAAAAATTTCATTCACTTCCTTAATTTATTTCTTGTATAGTTTATGGTTAGATTAGTTTTGAGAAGGGAAGGCTGAGGTCCCTCTCTTGTACAGTTTCACTGTCTTTTTTTCATGTCATTCACTTTGCTTCTCCTCTCAGTATCTGGATGCTATACCACTAGGAGCATATATGTTTAGTATTACTATTACTTTATTTTCTATAATACCTTTTAGCAAGACTTAGTTTTCTACCTTATCTCTTTTAAATAGATCTATTTTTACTTTTGTTTTGTCTGAGATTAGGATTCCTATCCCTGCTTTTTATACTTAAGCCAAAGCATAATTTATTCTGCTCTAACCTTTTTACCTTTACACTGTACATATCTCTCTGCTTCATATGTGTTTTTTGTAAATAACATTTTGAAATACTAACATTTGTAACCCATTCTGCTGTCCACTTGGAGACTTTATCCTATTAGCTGTATCTTTCTCTCCATCCTATTTTCCCCCTTGTTTATACTTTTCTTTATCCTTTCACCCTGTCTTCACCAATGTTTTCCTTCTGACCACTACCTTCCTCAATTTGTCCTCTCTTTCATCAGTCACCTTCCCTTTTCTTTCCCTTTTCCCCTCCTACTTCTTTCCTTCTTTCTGACATCCCTACTATCCACAAGCTATTTTTTCTTTCCTCCTCTTCCTATTTCCCTGTAAGGTAAGGTAGATTTCTCTGTCCAACTGTGTGATATGTTATTCCCTCTTTGAACCAAATCTGAGTAAAGTTCAAACAATGCTCCTTCTTTCTCTCAACTCTGATAGGTCTTTTGTTCCTCTTCATGGATTTAATTTGTCCTGGTGTGCCTCTCTTCCTCTTTTTTGCAATTCTTTTTTCATCTATTAAATAATATTTTTATGTCATCACATAAAATCAATTTATACCCACAACCTCTGTTTAACTCCCTTTTCTAACTGCCCTAATAAAGATGCAGTTCTCAAGATTAAAAGTATCACCTTTTCGAATAGGGATGTAAAAAATTTAACCTTATTAAATAATATTATTTTTCTTTCATGTTTACCTTTGTATACTTCTCTTGAGTCTTCTATTTGAAGATTCAATGTTCTGTTCACTTCTGTTCTTTTCATAAGGAATGATTGAAAGTCCCCTGTTTCACTGAATGTCAATCTTTCCCCCAGAAAAATTATGCCCAATTTTGCTGAGTAGTTGATTCTTGGTTGGAATCCAATACTTCTAGAATGTCATATTCCAAGCCCTCTGATCATTTAATGTAGAAACTGCTAAGTCATATGTAAACCTGACTGTGACTCTACAGTATTTAAATTGTTTCTTTCTGTTTTCTCCATGATTTTGTATTTCTGTAATTTGGCTACAAGATTCCTTGTAGTTTTTATTTTAGGATTTCTTTCAGGAAGTTATCAGTTGGTTCTTTGAATCACTGTTTTCCCCTCTAGTTCCAGGATATAAGGGCAGTTTTCCTTGGTAATTTATTGAAAGATGCTGTCCAGGCTCTTTTATTATTTTTGTTATAGCTTTCAACCCAATAATTTATTTTAAATTATTTCTTCAGGATCCATTTTCCAGGTCAGTTGTTGTTTTTTTCCAATGAAGTATTTTACATTTACTTATACTTTTTTTCATTCTTTTGATTCTTATGTCTCATATGGTCATTAGCTTTCAATTTCCCAAACCTAATTTTTAAGGAATTATTTTCTTCACCTAGTTTTTGTACCTCTTTTTCCATTTCACCAATTCTACTTGTCAAAGAGTTGTTTTCTTCAGTGACCCCCCCCGCCCCCCAATTTGGCCAACTTCATTTTTTAAGGACTTGTTTTCCTCAGTCAATTTTTGTCCTTCTTTTTCCAAGCTGTTGACTTTCTCTTCCATACATCTCCTTTCTATTCCCAATATTTCTTCTTTCTCACTTATTTGACTTTGAAAATCCCTTTTGGGCTCTTCCAAGAAGGATTTTTGGTCTTGAGATCAATTCATACTCCCCTTTGAGGTTGTGGATGTAGGCATAATGAAGTCCTCTTCTGAGTTTGTGTTTTGATCTTCACTGTCACTGTAGTAATTTTCTGTGGTCAAGGTTCTTTTTTATTTCTTGTTCATTTTGGGTTTTTTTTTGCCTGTGTCATGGCTTTTAAAGTTGAGCTCTCTTGCTAGAGCACAGGGGCCACTCACCCAAGCTTCTTGTGGTCAAGACCAGGTGCCTGGTCACTGGCTCTGTGTGCTAGGGCCTCAAGTCTGGGCAGTTTGCTCACTGCACTGTGATGACCTGGTCCAGTTATCTTTGCTATTGCCTGTTTCTGGGGCTGAAAACTTCTGTGCTGGGGCTGGATACCTCACAGATGACCTACTGTGGAACTTGCCTGCTGAGTCAAGAGTCAGGGACCTTCACTGATGATCTTTACGATAACAGCCTCATTCTGGGTTGCCCAAACATTGCTTGAGATGGGCTCCATTCCCCTTTTACCCAAGTGAGACAAACCTTTCCTGAAGTCCTTCTAAATTATTGTAAGCTAGAAATTTTTTTCATTCCATCTTTTTGAAGGTTCTTTTATTCCAGAATTCATTTAGAGGCCTGTTTTAATGTTGCTTTTAAGAGAAACTGGGGGAAGGGACTCAGGCAACTTCCTGACTTCTCTGTGCCATCTTGGTTCCATTTCCCCAAGGAACTCTGCTTAAATGAAAGCTTTAGGATAACTTCTTCACTTCGCTGTCTACACACCCAGAGAAGTAGAGGGTATTGATGGTGCTTGATAAGATGTGAGTAAAGAGAATGATGTCATCTCCTAGAGTATTGAGTTTCCTGATGATTAGTTTTCTGTGGGCAACATAGAATCCAAAGGAATTTAACACAGTAGAAAAATAGGGAAGAGAATGCTTTGCATACAATGGGAATAAAATACATATTTTAAATATGTCAAGATATCTGCTTAAGTCAGAATATTCCAAAATATCTTATTTTAAATATCCTGTGATAAAGCGCAAAATGAACCATTGATAGATTCAATTATTAACTGTATGTCACTTATATTTTGCTGATTCACATAGCTGAAAAATATCATCCGAGACATGGGAGACAACTTGAGGTTTCAGAAGAAAGGGTTGGGGGCTAAAATGAGTGCTCCATTGCTTTGATCTTCATAAGCAGGATAGTATTAAAACAGAGGCATTTAAACCAAATTGTTTTCCACAATAGTCATAAGGAGATCATGAAGATAATGATAAGCATCAAGCTCTCTGATTCAAGAAGGACATTTATATGTCCCAAATAATAACTCCCAGGTCTAAGAAGATTAGAAAGATGTTTTCCTACAAGGATACTTTTGTAATCATATGAGATAGGTTGTAAAAATTCTATTATTTTTAAGATTAAAAATTACAGGCTTAGGGAGGTAAAAATGACTTGCCCAGAATGACACACTTATTGTGGAAACTAAACTTTGAACTTAGGTACCCTGACTTCAAGACCTAGAGCTCTTTTCTCCACCTGATGCTAAATTCCAATATTCTTATGGAATTTTCCTTAAAGATATTTTTTGTTCATATCTTATATTGAAATGACCTATTTGACTTCAATATTTTAGTGTGTTATTATGTAACATATGAAGATAACTTGGTAAGCTCAGGCCAAGGAGACAGCAGAAGAAAGCATGCATGAATCAAGAAGATAAAAATCTAGATTATTGGGCAAAGTTGTCTTACTTCTTACATAACAGAATTTTTTTCAGGAAAGAAGTACTATTTGTCTTTCAACAACTATAAGTTGCTTCTGGGAAGGTCCTAGTTAATATACATAGGCCAGCTACAATATGTCTTATGGACAGACTTGTTGAAAGCATGTAGTACTCACTTGTGGAGTACCACCTGAATGATAGCCATCTAAACAAAATAAATTGTTTACTCTTCTCATTTTTTTCTCAATATGTCTCTAATCTACCTTTCAAGAGTTTTTTACAGTAGGTAGCTATCATCAACTATATGATCTAGAAAAAATGGAATTTTTCTTTCTTTCCAAACTTGGCACTCAGTTTCCTACCTCCATGTTTTTACATAGATTGTGCCTATTTTTGACATATGCTATCTCCTTACCCATATCTTTTAGAAAACAAGCCTCCTTGAAGTCTTCCTATGGGAATCATTTCCTTATATCCCTAATCTTTAGTTTTCTCTCCCTCTAATTTCACTTATTTATTTCTACAAAATATGCAGATGCCTAGCACAGTCTCCCCTAAAACTTAATCATGGCTTAAAAAAAAAAAAATGCTTCTTGGATTGAGGTTTTATGTCCTCCATAATAAGAAGACCTCCTATTATTCTAATATTAAATCAGATTAGCATAACAAAAGTACTCCTAGATGCAACACAAACATTTTGAGCTTTATTTCAAATGTCAATGTAAGTAGATTATAAAGGAGACAAAAACACTGGGCACAATTTGTAGCAATTCCTTAGTACAAATTGTTTTGTTGTTATTTTTCCAGTTGGCATTACTTTGTGAGGAAATATTTATTTTTTAATATATTTTGCATTCCTTTATGTCATAGGATCATTGGGTAATGTAATTTTACAGAGTATGCACAGATACTTTCTGTCAATTTCTGACTGCCTTTGAGGAAATTTGTAGAGGATGTTGCTTGATTTTGCTGAGGCAATAGGATATAATAAAGTGTCCTTAACTTGAAGAACTAAGAACTCAATGCCTGTATCAAAGAAATGGATCTCCCCATCAATTCTCCCTTTCCTTCTTTCACAGAAAAGTATATGTTTCCAGTTTCTTCTTGAGATTTGGGTGGGCGAAAGCTCAGGCAGCTTCCATGTGATGATGAGCACATATCCTATTTAGTCAAAATTATGTGTCTCTTTCTTATTTTCTTTACTGAATAGGTAAAAAATAGAAAATTTAAAATGTGTTTTTCCTGGTTTAGAAGCAATTCTATCCATTTGAAAGGTCAGGAGGTCTGTGTGTACAGTGTCTATGATGTCTGTAGGAATAGCAGCAATTATGTCCACCAAAACCGTTGTTTGCTACTATGGTGAAAGCTAGAGCAAACACTTTCATCTTTAGAGTGGAATACAAAGCTAAGACCATATTTAAAATGCCAAAGGAGTAAACTTACAAAGTGATTTATGGTTTGTTGAACATGTTCTGAGGATAATGAGCCAGTAATGGTTCTAAGATGAGTTACTAAATTGTGACTTATTAATGTGTGCTTGTGAGATGTCTGTTTTGGCTTGATTTGTCTTTTACATTTAGCCTTTTCCAGGTGTATAAGTTCTTTGCTCCATTATGCACTGAATACCTCTTCCTTACTATACCTTTTATGGCGGAACCATAGATTTGTGAACCATAACCTAACTTAGTAAAAATAAATTAATCCCCCTGACTGTCCAGGTAAAAGATTACATGAGACAGTGAGTGTAGGAAAAGGGAGCTCCAATCAGAAGGCCCCAGACTTCCCAGGACTAAGTCCAATTTAAACCCTGTGGCTAAATACCCAATAGGAAAGGACAATTGCCTTAGCCCTTAGGGTTCAGCTGAGTGGGTTTTCAAAGCTATATTTGAATTGATTTAGACTTATCAAGGACCTAAGAGGTCATAAATTCCATCCCCAGATAAGGAAATTAAGGACTAGATTTAATGACTTGCCCATGTGATAAGGTGAAGAAAGGATTTAAGGAAGATTTTGAACCCACTTTTTCCCAATTCAAATTTTAGCACTCAATTCACCATCCTCATTGTCTCAGTACAATTATTTCTATTTTGAAGTAATGAGGGTAAAAGGTCACTTCTCACAGTGCCATTTTGCTTCATAATCTATTTAAAAGGGGAAGGATAGGTTTACAGGAATTATCAAACCAATCTGTTACCACTGGTGAACAATGGGCCTCTTAAAATCTGTCTTTACATCTATTTTTTTGCAAACATCTAAAAATAAAGATTGTAAACACTTCCTGTACTCACTGACTTAAAGTCTTTTCTATAATTATCACTCTTTCCTGACTTTGTTCCTTAAATTTCTCCTGATTTCCATATTGCCCTGGCTTTTCATCCTTTCATTTCCATTTATCAGAAGTGAAAATATAATGTTCTGTTTAACACAGTGATGCAAAAGAAGACTCACCTAGCTTACTGCTGTAAACCTGGAAGACGCTGCTCAGGTCTATGATGTTGTAGTACACATAACTTTTGCCTCCTTACAATGCAGCAGGAAAACATGGTCTGTGTACTTCCTGGACATGTACTTATCCCATCAGTGTTGCTTAGATTACTAAATATTTCTTTAGGAATTAATCCTTACATTAGTGTTACCACTCTTTAGCCACTTCATTGAAGTATCCCTTATTTCACTACACCTACATGTTACCATCTGACTGGACTTGATTTCCTGTGTGTTGTCAACTGAAGCCAGTAATTATAAAGGACCAAATGAATTCCTTGCTCTGTTCTAGGCTTTATGTGGGATGCATAAAGAGAAGACTCAGTTATTGACCTGTGAATTCATGTTAGTTGGAGAAAAACCTTGACAATCCTTAAACAATTAAATACTTTTGTGTAGTTCAGAAGTATTAGCATTATAGAAATTCAGAGAAAAAAGATCAGTGTGGGCAAGAGTATTCCTGAAAATTTCATAGAAGAAGAACTCGGCCTTAAGAAAATAAATATTTGAATTGGGAAAGAGAGAGAGAGAGAGACAGAGAGAGAGAGAGAGAGAGAGAGAGAGAGAGAGAGAGAGAGAGAGAGAGAGGGAGAGAATATTTGGGGTTTGGGCTAAAATATGAACAAGGGGCTTAAGTTGTAATTGAGGGAACATGAAGAATCTACTGTGGTAAAAAGGTGGGCTCAGTACCTTCCCCCCACCCCCCAAAAAAGGGCAAGTTTGAAGAGTTAACATCTACACAGAACTGTTTATCCCCAAACCAAATTCTGTTAGGCTGGTATCTGTACTCCCCTTTTCCTCATGTCTACATCATGCACCTCTACTCTATCATCTTCACCTCCCTCAGCCCTCCTGAAAACTTGGACTCCACCTTTGATTACTTTGAACTTTGATAGGTGTCTGTATTTTGTTTTGTACCACATCTCTACAAAACTAAATGACCATTATATTTTTTTCTATTTATTTATGATTCTCATTCTCCTTCACAAGAAACCTGGGACAGAGGGCTATGATTACTGAACATTCTCCATATCTTGCCCAGAACCAAATCTCCATTCCATTTCCTAGCTCTCTCTACCTGAGTTCCCCCAGTGACTACACCACTTTCCAACTTCCTTTTATGTGCTTACTTCCCTCATGAGAACTCAAGCTCAGTGAGAGCAATCAATGTCTTCCTTGTTAGTATTTATCTCCTTATTCCTTAGCATAATGCCTGCAACATAAGAAATGCTTAACATACACTATTTCTATTGGCATTTCTATATCCATCATATCTATCTATCTATCTATCTATCTATCTATCTATCTATCTATCTATCTATCTATCTGTCTGTCTACTTATTTCTCTTTCAATAACATCACCAAAATATTGACTGTATTCTCTAACCCAGGAATTTCTGAATTCTGCCACGTGTCAGTGGGGAAATTGAGTCAGGAGAATCCCACCTCAGTCCATGCTGAACAGCCACTCTCACACCCTTCCCTTGAGATCACCTATGCAGTTCATATCAGCATCTCATTAGCTTACTGGCATCATGTATTGGAGGCTCGGATCACCTTTCTTGCTTCCCATACCTGGAGTTAGACTTAGAAGAACAGTACTTAATCGTCCCATAGCATCTAAAAATGGCAAATTCCAATAATCAGGTTTCAAATATGATTATAGTTTCACTTTGGTGAAGGAACATCTTTTGAGGCAAGTCTTAAGTGGCTTACATGTCTTTCTATACATGTTCTAGTTCCTGATTAAATGGCAATCATAAAATCAAATTTACCACTCAAACCTTGACTTTTCCATCAGTGCCACATTTTACCCAAGGTTACCTTCCTCTTGGAAATTTAGACTGAAATTCTTTTCTCCAAACTAAAGATGTCATTGATTTATTCTCAGTAATTAATTCAGTCTATTGTTTTAATACTAATTGTTTTTACCTCACTTTGTAACATATCCAATTTTTCTCCCCATCACTCCCCTCCCCCCATTTCCTAATACTTTGCATTCTGATTACTCTTTCCCTCAATGTACCCTCCCCTCCATCACACCCCACCCCTCTCCTATTCCCATCTTCTCTCCTTTCTTGCAGGGCAAGATAAATTTCCATACTCCTATCCCTATAATTCTTATTTCCCAATTATATGCAATAAAAATTCTCAATATTCGTTTCTAATAGTTTAAATTCCAACTTCTCTCCCTCCCCCTCCCTCTCCAGACCCACTGAGAAGGGAAGCAATTCAATACAGACTAAATATGTGTTGTTTTGCAAATGACTTCCATAGTAATCATGTTGTGTAATATTAATTATATTGCCCTCTGACCTTCCCTATCCCCCCTTATTTTTCCCCTCTGCAATTGACCTTATCCCTTCTTTAAAGTGTTTATTTCTAGTGAGTCCCTTCTCCCATTTTCCCTCTCTTCTAACATTCCCCTCTCTCCACTTGTTGTCTCCTCTCCTACTTTCCTGTGGTGTAATATAAATTTTCATATCAAATTTAGTGAGCATGTTATTCCCTCCTTCAGTTACACGTGAAGAGAGTAACTTTATTTCCTTCCCTTCCCCTTCTCCCTTATCTCCTCCACTGAATAAGATTTCTCTTATCTCTTTTATGAGTTATAGCCTTCCCCATTGCATTACTCCCTTTCTCTTCCTGGAATTTTCCTCCTTCACCTCTTAATTTTTCTTTTATTTGCATGTGTGTGTGTGTGTGTGTGTGTGTGTGTGTGTGTGTGTATGTGGATATAATCTCTTCTGAAATAACACACCCTGTACTCTCTATCTATCTATGTGTATGTGTATGTGTGTTTGTATGTACAATCTCTCTAACTACCCAAATACTGAGAAAAGATTCAAGAGTTAAAAATATTTTCTTTCCATGTAGTAGTGTAAATAATTCAACTTTAGAGAGGCTTTTATGATTTTTCTTTTCTGTTTACCTTTTCATGCTTATCTTGATTCTTGCCTTGGGAAGTCAAATTTTCAAATACAGATCTGGTCTTTCGTCAACATGAAATCTTCAAATTCGACTATATCACTGAATGACCATTTTTTCCCTTGAAGTATTATATTCAGATTTACTGGGTAAGTGATTCTTGGCTTCAATCCCATTTGCTTTGACTTCTGAAATATCCCACTCCAAGCCCTTTGATCCCTTAATATTGACATTGCCAGATCCCGTGTTATCCTGATTGTATTTCCACAGTACTCAAATTGTTTCTTTCTATCTGCTTGCAGTATTTTCTCCTTGATCTGGGAACTCTTAAATTTGGCCACAACATTCGTAGGAGTTCCTCTGTTCAGGTTTCTTCCAGGAGGTGATCAATAAATTCTTTCAATAACCATTTTGCCCTCTGATTCTATAACATCAGGGCAGTTTTCCTTGATAATTTCATGGAGGATAATGTCTAGGCTCTTTTTTTCTTTTAACAAGTTATTTTGTTCAGTGAGCTTTTGAACCTTCTCCTCCATTTGGCTAATTGTGCTTTTTAAAACCTCCTTCTCCTCATTGGCTTTTTGGACCTCTTTTTCCAACTGAGTTAGCCTCTTTTTAAAGCTGTTATTTTTCCTTAGCATTTTTTTTTTTTAGTTTTCCTTTAGTAAGCTGCTAACTTGTTTTTTAAGGTCTTCTATTGCCTGAGCCCATTTTAAGTTCCCTTTGGAGGCAGAGACCTTGACTTCCTCTGACAGTATGCCTTGTTCTTCCTCATCCAAAAGGATGGGGGGAGACACCTGTTCCCCAAGAAAGTAGCCTTCTATTTTTTTTTCTCTTTTCTGGGCCTTTTCCCAGTCAGTTACTTGAGTTCTGAGTTTCCTCTCCACAACAACGTCACCTCCAGTTCTGCCCAGCCAGTGCTTGGGGGCTGAGATTCAAATGCTGCTCCCAAGCCTTGGGGGCTTTTGGCGTGAATGGGGCTGCTATTCAGTGTGAGATTAAGTTCAGCTGCTCAGGTAGGTGCAGGGTCCTGTTTTGTCATGTTAACCAATCTGATAAGTGTGATGTGGTTCAGCAAAGTAGTTCTGATTTGCATCTCTCTAATCAATAGTGATTTAGAACATATTTTTCATGAGAAAATAGATAGTTGTAATTTCTTCCTCTGAAGACTGCCTGTTCATACCCTTTGACCATTTTTAAATTGGGGAATGACTTGTACTTTTGTACATTTGACTCAGTTCTACATATATTTTAGAAATGAGGCCTTAAGACAGAAACTAGAAACTAGTTGCAAAAATTATTTCCCAGTATTTCCTCTAAAGTTTAGGGTGCTGACTTTTCCCCTGAACCATATGCTTGATGAAAATGGATTGTTGTTCAAACTAATTAAATTGTTTTCAGTTTTCTATAATCACTTCCTAATCTTGGTTGCATTGGATTTGTTTGTGCAAAAACTTTTCAATTTAATGTAATCAAATTATCCATTTTACACTTTGTAATGTTCTCTATCTCTTGTTTGGCCAAAAATTTCTCCATTCTCCATAAGTCTGACAAATACACTGTTCTATGCTCCTCCAATTTGTTTACAGTATCAATCTCTATACCTAGATTTTGTATCCATTTGGACTTTATTCTTGTGTACCATGTTAGGCATTTGTCTATGCCAGTTTCTAGCACACTGTTATCCAGTTTTCTCAGAAGTTTTTGTCAAACAGTGAGTTCTTATCCCAGAAGCTGGGGTCCTTGGATTTATCAAACAGTAGATTGTTATATTCATTGACTACTGTGTCTTGAGTACCTAAACTGTTTCACTGGTATACCCCTCTATTTCTTGGCCAGTACCAAGTGGTTTTGATGATTATTGCTTTATAATACAATTTAAGTTCTGGTAGGGCTAAGCCACCTTCCCTAGCATTTCTTTTCATTAGTCCCTTTGCTATTCTGGACTTTTTGTACTTCCAGATGAATTTTGATAATATTTTTTCTACCTTTAGAAAATAATTATCTGGTAGTTTGATTGTTATGGCACTGAATAAGTAAATTAATTTAGGTAGAATTGTCATTTTTATTACATTAGCTTGGCTTACTCACAAGCAACAAATGTTATTCCATCTACTTAGATCTGACATTATTTGTGTGAAAAGTGATTTATAATTGTGTTCATATAGTCCTTGGGTTTGTTTTGGCAGGTAGACTCTCAGATATATTATAGCACCCACCGCAGCCTTTAATGGGATTTCTCTTTTTATCTCTTGCTGTTGGGCTTTGTTAGTAATATATAGAAATGTAGATGATACATGTGGGTTTATTTTGCAACCTGCAACTTTGCCAAAGTTGCTTATTATTTCAAGTAGCTTTTTTACTTGATTTTCTTGAATTCTCTAAATACGTCTTCATGTTATCTGCAGACTGTTAACTTTGTTTCTTCTTTGCCTATTCAAATTCCTTCAATTTATTTTTCTTCTCTTATTGCTACAGCTAACATTTCTATCACCATATTGAATAACAGTGGTGATAAAGGACATCCTTGCTTTACCCCTGATCTTATTGGAAACTCATCTAGCTTATCCCCATTACACATAATGCTTTCTGACGGATTTAAGTTGATACTACTTGTTATTTTATAAAAGACTCCATTTATTCCTGTGTTCTTCAGTGTTTTCCATAGAAATGGGTGTTGTATTTTGTCATAAAGTTTTTCTACATCAATTGAGATAATCAGACTATTTTTGTTATTTTTGTCGTTGACATGTTCAATAATGCTGATAGCTTTTCTTAAAACTGAACCAACCCTGCATTCCTGGTATAAATCCTCCCTGAGTATAATGTATTTTTCTTGTGATAAGTTGCTGTATTCTTTTTGTTAAAATCTTATTTAAAATTTTTGCACCTATATTCATTAGAGAAATTGGTCTATCATTTCTTTCTCCGTTTTTTTCTTCCTGGTTTAGATATCAGAACTATATTTGTATCATAAAAAGAATTTTGTAGGATTCTTTCACCAAATTTCCTTAGTAGCCTATATAGTATTGGAATTATCTTGAAATGTTTGATAGAATTCACTTGTAAATCCATCTGACCCTGGAGATTTTATTCCTCAGAAATTTATTCAATTTCTTTTTCTGAGATGAGGTTATTTAAGTATTCAACTTCCTGTTCTATTAATCTGGCCAATTTATGTATTTTAAAAATATTCATCAGTCTCATTTAGATTGTCAAATTTATGGGCATATAGTTGGGCAAAGTAATTTCTAATTATACTTTTATTTTCATCCTTGTTGGAGATGAGTTCCCCCTTTTCATTTTTGATATTGGTAATTTGATTTTCTCCTTTCTCTTTTTAATCAAATTGATCAAAGGTTTATCAATTTTACTGCTTTTTTTCATAAAACCAACTCTTGGATCTATTTTAGTTCAATAGTTTTCTTAAATTCAATTTTATTCATCTCTCCTTTTGTTTTCAGTATTTCTAATTTGGTATTTACTTGGGGATTTTTAATTTGTTCTTTTTTTAGATTTTTTCAGTGGCATGCCCATTTCATTGATCTCCTTTCTATTTTATTCATGTAGCACTCAAAGATATAAAACTTCATCTAAGAATTGGTTTTCCAGTGTCTCATAAGTTTTCATAGGTGGTTTCATCATTGTCATTCTCTTGAATGAAGTTATTGATTGTTTCTGTGATTTATGGTTTCACTCACTCACTCGTCTTGATTGGATTATTTAGTTTGCAATTAATTTTTGGTTTATCTTTTCTTGGACTTTTATTGCATATATTTTTTATTGTATTATCACCTGAGAAGGAAACATTGACTTTGTCTTCCTTTCTGCACAGGGTTACATGGTTTTTATGCCCTAGTATATGATCAGTTTTTGCATATCGGCCATGTTCTGCAAGAAAAAGGTATATTCCTTTCTATCCCCATTCAATTTTCTCCAGAGATCTATCATGTCTACCTTATCCAGAGTTATATTCACCTCCTTAATTTCTTTCTTGTTGATTTTGAGATGAGATTTATGAAGTTCAGAGAAGAGGAGGTTATGGTCCCCCAGTAGTATAGTTTTGCTATTTCTTCCTTTAACTTCCTTAGCTTCTCCTGTAAGAATTTGGATCCTATGTCATTTGGTACACGCATGTTTAGTAATGATATTGCTTCATTGTTTATGGTGCCTTTTAGGAAGATATAGTTTCCTTCCTTATCTCTTTTGATTAGATCTCTTTCTTTTTTTTTTGATTTGTCTAAGACTAGGATTGCTATTCTTGCTTTTTTTTACATCAGCTGAAGCATGATATATTCTGCTCCAATCTTTTACCTTTATCCTATGTGTATCCCGCTGTTTCAAATGTGTTTCTTGTGAACAACATACTGCTGGATTATGGTTTTTAATCCATTCTGCTATCCACCTCCATTTTATGGGAGAGTTCATTCCATTCACATTCACAGTTATGATTATTATTTGTATCATTCCCTCCATTGTCTTTCCCTCCATTATTGTTCTTAATTCTCTCTTCTCCCTTCCCCTCCATAATAGTTTTAATTTTTTACCACCAGCTCTCTCAGTCTTCCCTCCCTTCTTTCAGCATCCCTCTCTTTCACTCTCCTTTACACTTACTACTTCTTCCCTCCCTTTTAGCCTCCTTCCCTTTTCTTTCCCCCTTTCTCTACTCCTGCCTATAGAGCCAGTTAGATTTCTTTGTTTGTTAGATTAGTTTGTTGTTCCCTCCTTGAACCAAATCATATGAGAATAAATCTCAAACTGTGCTCATCTCCGTTTACTTTTTCCCTCTACTGTAATATCTTTTTCTGCCTCTTCCTTTTCACATCTCCTGTTACAATCCCTTCCCACCCTTAAATTACATTTTTTTATCATCACATCATTTAATTTATACCCGTTTCTTCTATCTATTTGCATCCTTTTTAAATTTCATAATAAATATACAATTCTTAAGATTAATAAGTGTCGTCTTCTCTTATAGGGAATATAACCAGTTTGCCCACATTGACTTACAGGCTGTTTTAGTTTCCTGCTTTCCTTTTTATGCCTCTCTTGAGACTTGTGTTTGAAGATCGAATTTTCTATTGAGCTCTGGCTTTTTTACCAGGAAGGTCTGGAAATCCCTTATTTCATTGTGTGTCCATCTTCTTACCTGAAATATTATGCTCAATTTTGCTGGGTAATTGATTTTTTGTTGTAGTCCCAGCTCCTTTGCCTTATGAAATCTCTTATTGCAGTCCCTCTGATCTTTTAATATAGAAGCTGCAAGGTCTTGTGCGATACTGACTATAATTTCTCGATATTTGAATTGTTTCCTTCTGTCTGCCTGCAGTATTTTCTCCTTCACTTGATAGTTCTGGAATTTGGCAATGGTATCCTTTGGAGTTTTCAGTTTGGGAGTTCCTTTCAGGAGGTGAATAGTGGATTATTTCAGTGACTATTTTGCCCACTGGATTTAGAACCTCTGGGTAATTTTCCTTGATGATTCCTTGGAAGATTTTGTCCAGGCTCTTTTTTTTTTCCTCATGGCTTTCTAGTAGACCAAAAATTCTTAGATTTTTCTCTCCTTAATCTATTTTCCAGGTCAATTGCTTATCCAGTGAGATATTTTATATTTTCTTCTATGTTTTTGTTCTTTACATTCTTGTTTGTCTGATTCTTGACGTCTCCAAGAGTCATTAGCTTTTACTTGCCCAATTCTCATTTCTGATAGATTGTTTTCCTCAGTTAACTCTTACATCTCCTTTTCCATTTGTCCAATTTTCCTTTATAAGGAGCTGCTCTCTTTACTGAATTATTTTATTCTTATTTAAAAATTCTTGGCCAGTTTTTCTTCTACTTCTCTAACTTGACTTTTAAAATCCTTCTTGAGCTCGTTGGTCTTGAGATTACTTCATACACCCTTCTGAAAGTCTGCATGGAAATATAATCTCAAAAATGCTTACCTCTTTATTATTCATGTTTTGATCTTTCTCCCCATAGTAAGATTCTATGTTCTTTTCTTTTCTAGTTTGCTTCCTGCTCATGATGATTACCTTTTCCTGGCTTTTAAACTGAATCTCTGTTTCTGCGGCACATGAGGCTCTTTCCCATGGTTCTTGTGCTTGGAACTTGAGCCTTAGTGTACTGTGACCTCTGGTTTTTTTCAGCTAAAAGCTAAAATGCTGCAGCTTACCTGGTATTGAGTTGGATAGTGTGCCAAAGAAGAGGCCAGGTGAAGTCTTTCTGAGTTTCCCTGGAGTTACCCATGATCTGGCTGCCTTAAGTGTGGGGGAGTGGTGGTATGGACACAGCAGGCCTCCTCTTCTGAGCTAGAGCAAAGGCAAACTCTGTGATTGGTGAACCCTGTCTGTAACAGTGTCTTCCCAATTCCCCTAGCTGTGCTGAGGCAAGCCTGGGATCCTAATGTTGTTGATTATGAGCTCTACACACTGGGTCTCAAGATCTCCTCCAAGTTCTCTGAGGTGCAGCTGCCTGGAACAGCTCTGGTACTGCACTGATCCCCTTCAGCCACAGCAAGAAGGACCTCCCTTTGCAATTTTTCTAGCCTCATGGGCTAAAAGACTGTTTACCCTTTAGACTGGTCCCACTCTTCCAGAATTTTTCCTGGGGAAATATTTTCTAGGTTTTTCAAGGTCAACAAGGGGAGGGGGACAGCATTTACAGATCACTCTACCATCTTGGCATTCAAGTCAGTGATTTACAGACATTTAATCTGTGGGTTGATAGTCCAGGATCAGTTGTTGTTGTTACCTGGGATTCTGCACATCTCTCTCACTCACTTTTACTGGACTCCCATCCTGGGCTGATGTATTTGAAAACCTTCACTGCTTCAGATACCAGGTGGTTCCTGCTGGGCTTTGCTATGGCAGGGTCTGCACTAGTACAGTCTGTGCACTGTGTACTATGCACTTCTCCAGCTCCCTGCAACAGATCCTTCCCATCAACCTTCCAGGCTCTCCTGGGCTGGAAATCTGCCACATCTTGTCTCCTGTTGGATTCTTCCAGTCTAAAATTTGTTCAGATTCTCTTTTTAGAGATTTATGAAGGAGTTTGTCTGAGAGCTTAGGTGAGTACTTGCTCTCACTCCTCCATCTTGTCTCTGTTCCCCTATCCACTTAAAATACATTGTTGACCCTTCAAAAGTTGCTTTTGTTTTAGAAAATCAGATCTAAGAACCTAAACAACAGGCCCTCCTGTGTATGTCAGAGTCCTTGTTGTTACAGGGCTAAGTTCTCTCCTTCCTTCCATTCTTCCCTCCTTAAGGAGGTAAGAACTTTGATATGGATTATACCCATATTATAGCCATATAAAATATGTTTCTATATTAGTAATGTTGCAAAAAATAACACAAACCCCACATTCCTCCCAAATAAATAGTTTTTAAAGTTTACTTTGATCTATATTCAGACTCTATCCATTTTTTCTCTAGAGATAGATGGCATTTTCATCTTTAGTCTTTCATACTTGTCTTAGATTATTGTGTTGCCGAGAATAGCTATTATTCATAATTAATCATTGTAAAATAATTTGATTACTGTGTAAAACGGTCTCCTGGTTCTGCTCACTTCACTTTTCATCAGTTCAGGTAAGTCCATGTTTTTTCTGAAAATATCCTACTCATCATTTCTTTTGGCACAACAGTATTCCATAAGAATCATATACCACAATGAACAATGAGAAACCTCTCCATTTCCAATTATCTGTCATTACAAAAAAAAGCTACTATAAATATTTTTGTGAATATAAATCTTTTTTTTAAATCTCTTTGGGAAACAAACCTAGAAGTGGTATTGCAGAGTAGAAGGGTATGCACAGTTTTGTAGATCTTTGGGCATGGTTCAAAATTGTTCTCCAGAATTGTTAATAAGCTAATTGCTCACACCAATAGCGTATGTGTTCCACTTTTTTAAAAATCCCCTTCAGCATTTGTAATTTTCTTTTTCTGTCTTATTAATCAATCTGAGAAGTCTGAGGTGATACCTCAGAGATCATTTAATTTGTCATTCTCTAATTAACAGTGATTTATACCTTTTCTTCATGTGATCATACATAGTTTTAATTTCTCTTTCTGAAGACTGCCTGTTCATATCCTTGGAATATTTAGCAATTGGAGATTTGACTTGTGTTCATACAAATCTGACTAAGTTCTCTATATATTTGAGGAATAAAACTGTTACTGGAGAAACTTGCTGTAATTTTTTTCCTCCTAATTTTATATTTTCCTTCTAATCTTGACTATATTGGTACTGCTTGTGGAAAACGTTTTAAAGTTAATTTAAGTATTTTATATCCCATAATGTTATCTTTTGTTTGGTCATAAACTATTACTATATCCATAGATGACTGGTACACTATTCCTGTCTACCTTAATTTGCTCATGATGTCATTCTTTATCTCTAAATAATGTAGCCATTTTGATGTTATCTTCATATGTGTTATGAGATGCTCTGTACAAAGCTTCTGCCAAACTCTTTTCCAGTTTTCCAAAAAATTTCTAAAAAAGTGAGTTCTCATTTCAAAGGTTTGGAATTTTTGATTTATCAAACATTAGATCACCACAGTCATTTACTGCTATATATTATATATATAATCTATTCCATTGATATATGATTCTATTCCTTAGCCAGTACTAGATTATTTTGAGGATAATTGCTTAATAATGCAATTTGACATGTTCTGTGTCTAGCTTACATTCTTTCATATTTTTTCATGAATTTGCTTAATATTCTTGACATTTTGTTATTTCAGACTTTTTTAAACTATTTTTTCTAGCTCTATAAAATATTCTTTGTTAGTTTGGCATGGCATTGAATACACAAATTAATCTTGGTAGAATTTTCATTGTATTATATTGGCTAGATGTACAGATGTGCAATTAATGTTTTTCCAGTTGTTCAAATTTGATTTTATTTGAATGAAAAATGCTTTGTAACTGTATTTAGAGTTTCTGGGTTTGTCTTGGAAGATAGAATACACCAATCTGCTCTCTCTTTTATCACGCCTCTCTGCCCTTGTCTCCATCTTCTCTTTTGTCCTGTAGGGCCAAATAACTTTCTATATCCCTTTACCTGCATTTCTTATTTCCTAGTGGCAAGAACAGTACTCGACAGCTGTTCCTAAAACTTTGAGTTCCAACTTTTATCCTCCCTCCCTCTCCACCCCTTCCCTTTGGAAGGCAAGCAATTCAATATAGGCCAAATCTGTGTAGTTCCGCAAATGACTTCCATAATAGTCGTGTTGTGTAAGACTAACTATATTTCCCTCCATCCTATCCTGTTCCCCATTACTTCTATTCTCTCTTTTGATCCTGTCCCTCCCCATGAGTGTCAACCTCAAATTGCTCCCTCCTGCCCATGCCCTCCCTTCCATCATCCCCCCCACCCTGTTTATCCCCTTCTCCCCCACTTTCCTGTATTGTAAGATAGGTTTTCATACCAAAATGAGTGTGCATTTTATTCCTTCCTTTAGTGGAATGTGATGAGAGTAAACTTCATGTTTTTCTCTCACCTCCCCTCTTTTTCCCTCCACTAAAAAGTCTTTTGCTTGCCTCTTTTATGAGAGATAATTTGCCCCATTCCATTTCTCCCTTTCTCCTCCCAATATATGTCTCTCTCACTGCTTAATTTCATTTTTTTAAGATATGAGTGCATCCTCTTCAATTCACTCTGTGCACTCTGTCTCTGTGTGTATGTGCATGTGCATGTGCATGTGTGTGTGTGTAATCCCACCCAGTATCCAGATACTGAAAAGTTTCAAGAGTTACAAATATTGTCTTTCCATGTAGGAATGTAAACAGCTCAACTTTAGTAAGTCCTTTATGACTTCTCTTTGCTGTTTACCTTTTCATTCTTCTCTTCATTCTTGTGTTTGAAAGTCAAATTTTCTTTTCAGCTCTGGTCTTTTCATCAAGAATGCTTGAAAGTCCTCTATTTCATTGAAAGACCAATTTTTCCCCTGAAGTATTATACTCAGTTTTGCTGGGTAGGTGATTCTTGGTTTAAGTCCTAGTTCCTTTGACTTCTGGAATATCCTATTCCACGCCCTTCGATCCCTTAATGTAGAAGCTGCTAGATCTTGTGTTATCCTGATTGTATTTCCACAGTACTTGAATTGTTTCTTTCTAGCTGCTTGCAATATTTTCTCCTTGACCTGGGAACTCTGGAATTTGGCCACAATGTTTCTAGGAATTTCTCTTTTTGGATCTCTTTCAGGCAGTGATCTGTGGATTCCTTGAATACTTATTTTGCCCTCTGGTTCTAGAATCTCAGGGCAGTTTTCCTTGATAATTTCGTGAAATATGATGTCTAGGCTCTTTTTTTGATGATGGCTTTCAGGTAGGCCCATAATTTTTAAATTGTCTCTCCTGGATCTATTTTCCAGGTCAGTTGTTTTTCCAATGAGATATTTCACATTACCTTCCATTTTTTCATTCTTTTGATTTTGTTTTGTGATTTCTTGGTTTCTCATTAAGTCATTGGCCTCCATCTGTTCCATTCTAATTTTGAAAAAGCTATTTTCTTCAGTGAGCTTTTGAATCTCCTTTTCCATTTGGCTAACTCTGCTTTTGAAAGCATTCTTCTCATTGGCTTTTTGAACCTCTTTTGCCAATTATGTTAGCCTATTTTTCAAGGTGTTATTTTCTTCAGCATTTTTTTTGGGTCTCCTTTAGCAGGGTGTTTACTTGTTTTTAATGCTTTGCTTGCATGCCACTCAATTCTCTTCCCAGTTTTTCCTCCACCACTCTAACTTGATTTTCAAAATCCTTTTTGAGTTCTTCCATGGCCTGAGCCCATTGAGTTGGCTGTTATACAGAAGCCTTCACTTCTGTGTCTTTCCCTGATGGTAAGCATTGTTCTTCCTCATCAGAAAGGAAGGGAGGAAATACCTGTTCACCAAGAAAGTAACCTTCTATAGTCTTATTTTTTTTTCCCTTTTCTGGGCATTTTCCCAGCCAGTGACTTGACTTCTGAATATTCTCTTCACACCCACTTTGCCTCCAGATCCTCCCAGCCAGTGCTTGGTGTCTGAGATTCAAATGCTGCTTCCCAGCCTCAGGGCTTTGGGCAGGGGTGGGGCTGCTAGTCAGTACGAGATCAAGTTCAGGTGCTCAGGTGGGGGCAGGGCTGTCTCATGGGCTCAGTTCCTACGGGGTGGGGAGGTGGTTATGCAGAGACCTACAACAATGGATTCAGGCTCCTGCCTGCTTGGGGAGCCCTGGTCTGCTCCCACCTCTGCTGCTGACTCCTGAGGGGGCCTGAGTTATGGGGGCACCCCACTCCCCTCTTGGCAAGCTGAGAAGACCCTCTCACCAACCTTTGGTTCTCATCGGTGGAGAGACCGGCACGGCTGCTGGAGATTCTGTCCCTGAAGCCTGCTCATATCTGCTCTTCTCAGTGCTGTGGCCAAGGCAGGGGTGGACTCGGCTCTGGGTCCAGGGTGTGATGGACCTTTTGCGAGAGGTTTTCAGGTCCCTCTGGAACAATAATCTCATCTGCTCTGTTGCTCTGTGGCTTCTGCTGCTCCAGAATTTGTTGGGAGTTCTTCTTTACAGATATTTTATGGGCTGTGGGTTTGGAGCTAGAGTATGTGTGTCTTTCTACTCGGCCATCTTGGTTCCGCCCCCCCCACAGCTATTTTAAAATGGAATTTCTCTTTGAATCTCTTGCTTCGCTGGTAATATATAGAAATGCTGATTATTTATGTGGGTTTGCTTTATATCCTGCAACTTTGCAAAGAGTGATGATCTTGATTCCTCATTGCCAAGACTTGTGTCTTTGGTTTCTTTTTCTTCTCTTACTGCAATAACTAGCATTAAACAATAGTGGTGATAATGGACACTTTACTTCACTCCTGATCTAACTATGAAGACTGTAACTTATTCCCATTAAAGATGATGCTTGCTATTGATTTTAAATAGAGACTACTAATCACTTTGAGAAAAATTCCATTCATTACTATGCTCTCCAACATTTCTTTTTTTTTTTTTTAAATAGGAATGGGTGCTGTATTTTGTCAAAAGTTTTTTCTGCATCTATGGAGATAATCATAGAACTTCTGTTGGTTTTGTTACTGATTTGGTCAATTATACTGCTAGTTTTCCTAATATTGATTGAATCCTGTAATCATGGTATAAATCCTACTGGGTCACAGTTTATGATCTTTATCATATGTTGCTGTAATTTCCTTGCTAGTATTTTATTTAAAAAGTTTGCATCAATATCCATTAGGGAAATTGTTCTACAATTTTCTTTCTCTGTTTTGTTCTTCCTGGTTGAAGTATCAGCACCCATATTTGTGTTCTGAAAGGAATTTGGTAGGGCCCTTTCTTTGCTTATTTTTCCAGATAGTTTATATAGTTTCAGAATTAATTGCTCTTTAAATGTTTGCTAGAATTCACTTGTGAATCCATCTGATTCTGGCTATTTTTACTTAGGGAGCTCACTGATGGCTAATTTAATTTCTTGTAGATAGATAATTATTCCATTTCCTCTTCTGTTCATGTGTGCAACTTATATTTTTGCAAATATTCATCCATTTCATTTCCATTGTTTGATACATTGCCATAAAATTGGGTATAATAGTACCTTATAATTGCTTTAGATTAGTGTCCATTAATGATGAATTCATTTTTGATACTAATGACTTGGTTTTTATTTTTCTTCTTAATTAAATTCACTAATAGCTCATCTATCTTACTTTTACATAAAATCACTTTCTAATTTTGTTTCATGATTTTCTCATTTTAGATTTATTAATCTCTCCTTTGTTTTTCAAGATTTCTAATTTGGTGGTGGTACATCTCATAAATTTTTAGCATATTGTCTCATTTTTGTTATTCCCTTTAATGAAACTATTGTTTATGTAATTTGGGTTTTGACTCATTAATTCTTTTGAATTATATTTTAGTATTGAATTATTTTTAATCTATGCTTCTTCCACCCTTTAATAAGTGTAATTTTATTGTGTTATGATCTAAAACAGATGCATTTAATATTTCTGGTGTTTTGGCACTTTGTTGTGAGGTTTTTATGCCCCTACCACATGGTCAATTTTTGTGTAGGTACTATGTACCAGTGAGGCAAACATATATTCCTTTCTATATCCATTCAGTTTTCTTCAGAAGTCTATCATGTCCAACTTCCCTAAAATCTTACTAATTTCTTTCTCCTTTATTTTTTTTTTTTTTGTTTAATTTATCTAGTTCTGTGAGAGCAAAGCTCGGATTCCCTACTAGCACGTTTTTAATGCCTTTCTCTACCAATGTTGTATTTGAATTTTCTTTTAATAATTTGAATTTGGTGCATATGCTTAATAGTCATAGTTTTTTTTTTATTATCTATTGTATCTTTTAGCAAAATGCAGTGCCCTTTTGATCTTTTTTTAATTGGTTTTATTTTTTCTGTTTCTTTGTCTGAAATAATGATTGCTAACTTTTTTTTCTTTTTGCTTTAGCGGAAGCATAATAGTTTCTATTCCAACCCCTTACCTTTGATCAATGTGTCTCTCTTTACTTCATGTGTGTTTTTGTTACCAACGTATTTTCAGGTTCTCATTTTTTATTACTCCTCCCATCCTGCTTTCCCATTTTTATAGGTTTCTTTCCTTTCACCTTGCCCCAACACACACACACAAAGTTTTGTATTTTTATTTCCTTTGCAAGCTATTTATTCTCTTTTCATATTTTTTTCACTTTCACTTCTTTCTCCAATTTTCCCTTTACCTCTCATTTGATTTTTAAAATCCTTCTTACATTCTTCCAGAAATTTTTGCTATCCTAGTATCCCATTCATATTTTTCTTTGAAGCTTTGCATGTAGTCATTTTGTCTTTTTTGTATTCTTCTGAGTTTGTATTTTTATCTTCCCTATCATCATGGTAACTTTCTTTGGTCAGGTTCTTTTTTATTGTTAACTTATTTTTACATTCCATTTCTTGACTTTTAACTTTATGTTAAATTTGGGCTCTACTCCAGGATTGGAATGAACACTTTCACAATCTTCAGGTTTTTAGCTCCACTGTAATGTGCTAGTGCTCCACCTTACCCTGAGACTGTGACCCAGAATTGTGGATGAACAATGAAACAGTTTTTTAGTCTCTTTGTATCTCAATCCACCTCCCACTTAGAGGTAATTTCTAATGTCTGCATAAAAATGTACCTTCAATTTATTAATTTGTTACATTATCATGATCATCAATAATATTTATATAGTGCCTACATGTGGCAGGACCTCTACTAATTACTTTCAAATTATTATTTAACTTGATCATCAAAATAACCCTGAGAAGTCACTACTATAATTATCACAGTTTTACAGATGATAAAACTGAAGCAAACACAAGTTAAGTGACTTGTCCAGGGTCACACACTAATAAAAACCAGAGGCTGGAAATCAAACTCAGAATCCAGAAATTATTCCTGAATCCAGAAATTATTTACTCTGTCTTTTTGTTGCAAAAAATAACTTCTAGAGGGCAGTTATACAACAAATTCCCTTCACCTTATTTTATACATTAAGGATATGGGATTTTATCGGGGTGAGTCCTCCTTGAGAGATGCAGCTTATACCTTTAAGCCTACAATTTATGTGTCTAAAATTTAATAGTTAATTTTTTTTTATTCAAAGATTTTATAACCTGACAATGAGATTCTATGAACTTAGGTAGACTCATACACAAGATTTAACATTAATAACTGCATAAACACTAAAAGTCTTACTAGCAAGATTCTGAGGTTCTGAGAGTATAATCCTCATGAATTAGGAACATATCTCTCCTATCATAAGCAGAAGAGTAGGAATTTTGTGGAGCTAACATATTCAATTCAAATCAATGAACTTTTATTATTATGAGTAAAGCATTGTGCTACATATTCAAGGAAATATAATGGGACAAAAATACTCCATACACATCCAAAGCTTAGAGTCCAGTAGGTGAAATGGGAGATGAAAAAAATCATATGAACTGAAATTATGAAAGAGATAAAAGAGCAACCAAAATCTGTCTATATATATCCATAAAAAACAGAGGAGTCATTTCCATGTTAAGTTACCAGAAAAGAGCCATAGTAGCTAGCCTGTGACCTGAGCATTAAAGAATAATCTCCGAGCCATTACTCATTTGATAAATGGCCAAAGGACATTGAACATGCAGTTTTCTAAGGAAGAAATTTTTATAATCAAATTCTCTGAAACACTAGTAATTACACAAATGCAAACTAAAGCTACTCTGAGCCACTACCTCACACCTATCAGATTGGAAAAATACAAAAAAGAGAATGACAGCTGTTACAGGGACAGAGAAAAAATAAGCACAATAATTCCTTGTTGGTCAAGCTGTCAATTTACCTGTACAGTTATTCCTGGGAAGAATTTAGAACTATGTGTCCACAATTATTAAACTATTCACACCTATTAACCCAGTGATATCACTAACCACTTAACCTTTAATTCAAAGAGATGAAACAAAAACATAGAAGTAAAGGACTCATATATACACATTCATAGCACCTCATTTTCATAGTTGTGAAGAACCAAAAATTAAAAGAATGCCCATTAATTGAAGGACTGATGAACAAATTATGATATATGAGTTAATGGAATTTTCATGACGTGAGATAGTTTGTGACATATGAAGTAATTTGTGACACTTTCCAGGGAAACCTGGAAAGATCTGTTTGTATTGATGCAGACTGAGATAAGCAGAATCAGAAGACATTATATAATTATATAATTATGTAAATTACATAATTTACATAATTATATAATAGTAACAATAAATTATGTAATAATATATAATAATAATTATATAATATATTAATAATTAATCAAATTTAATTAATTAAATAATTGATGATTGGTGGTTAATAATTAATATAATATATAATAACTAATTATATAATTTATATAATTTTATAAAATTATGTAAAATGAACACTAACAACTTTAGAAACCCTCAAGAATTCTGAACAATATGATGACAAATCATTACTCCAGAGGAATAATTATGGATAATACTACCCAACTGAGAAGGGTTAGACTATGGGTGGAGAATACAATATAAAAGTAGAAAACTATGCAAATTTGTTTTGCTTGGCTGCACATGTTTGTTACAAGGGTTTTCTTTTTCTTTTTTAATGATAGTAGGAAATAGTGGGAAAAGAGAAATCTTATGAAGAAGGAGAAGAAAAAGGAGGAGGAGAAAGAGGAAGAGAATAAGAAGGAGAAGAAGGAGAAGAAGAAGAAGAAGAAGAAGAAGAAGAAGGAAGAAGAAGAAGAAGAAGGAAGAAGAAGAAGAAGGAAGAAGAAGAAGAAGAAGGAAGAAGAAGAAGAAGGAAGAAGAAGAAGAAGGAAGAAGAAGAAGAAGAAGAAGAAGAAGAAGAAGAAGAAGAAGAAGAAGAAGAAGGTTCCAAGCAAGGACAAGAAGTGGCAGCCATCTGCCTATTCTTTTATGTTCTCTTTATAAGAGGTAGAGAAAAGAGGTAGGAAGACACACAACCAAGGTAGGAAAGGAACAGTATTACCCTCATTCTATGAGCATTGTTCACGTTAAAATTAGAGGAATAAGGGTTTCTTTAAGAGAACTTGGGCTTCAGAAGACAAGGAACCATGAGAAAAATGAGGAAAAGGAGGTTTCAGGAGGATAACTCAGAGATGTAATGGCTGCCCCTGAAAAAGTAGCAAGGAATTCTTAGGTTGAACTGAATGCTAACAAAGCAAAGAAATCATCAGTGTCAGTGAACAGAGAAACAGTGGTATGACAGTAACTGCAGGTGATATGTAAGGTAAGCTCTCTTGTTATGAATAGATGCTTACAATGGACAGAGACCAGGACTGAATAAAAACAGCCTGAATAGACTGAATAAAGTATAACTACAAAATATGCTGAGTTGCAGAGTCAAGGAGTTCCTTTGACTCCTTAACAGGAGCCAAAAAACTGTAGATAAGAATGGGAACTACTTTTTTGTATTTATTTAATATTTAATTTTCCACAGTTACATATAAAAACAATATTCAGCATTTGATTTTACAACTTTGCGTTCCAAATTCTCTCCTTTCCTCCCTCTACATACCTACCTCCCCAGTGAGAATGCAAACAATTCAATACAGGTTATACACGTATAGTCATGCAAAACATATCCATAATAGTCATGTTGTGAAAGAAAACATAAATAAAAGAACCCAAGAAAAATAAAGTAACAAAAGTCTGCTTCCATCTGTATTCTGCAACCGTCAGCACTTTCTGTGGGGATGAACAGCATCTCATCATAAGTCCTACTAGAGTTCTCATGGATTATTGCATTGGGAGAATAGGTAAGTCATTCATAATTGATCATCTTGCTGATAATACTGCTGTTACTTTGTACCCAGTATACACAAGTCTTTCCAGGTTTTTCTCAGAGTATCCTGCTTATTATTTCATGTAGTACAGTAATATTTCACCATAATCGCATGCCACAACTTGTTTAGCTATTTTCCAATTGATGGGCATCCCTTTGATTTGTAATTGCTTACCCCCAGAAAAGAGATGCTATAAAAAATGTTTGTATGTATAGGTCCTTTTCCTTTTTGTTTTTTATCTCTTTTGAGATACAGACTTAGCAGTGATATTGCTAGGTCAAAATGCATGATTTTAGAGCCTTTTGAGCATGGTTTCAAACTACTTTGTAGAATGGTTGAATCAGTTCACAGTTATGTCAACAATGCGTTAATGTTTCATTTTTTGCACATTCCCTCCAATATTTACCTTTTCTGTCATATTAGTCAATATAGTAGATATGAGGTAGTACCTCAGAATTGTTTTAATTTACATTTCTCTAATCAATACTGAGTTAGAATTCTTTTTCATATGACTATACATAACTTCAATTACTTCATCTGAAAAGTGATTATAATTTTTGGTCATCTATCACTTGAGGAATGGCTCTTAGTTTTATAAATTTGACACAGTTCTCTATATGTTAGAGAGATGATGCCTTTATCAGAGAAACTTATTTCAATTTTTTTCACATTTACTATTATTAATTCTATCTCCCTCCTTCTTGTTTCCCCTACCCCATTTGTTATATTCTCTCTCCTTTTACCTTGTCCTTCCTCAAGTGCTTTACTTCTGACTACTCCATCACCCAATCTACTCTCCCTTTTGTCACTCCCCCCTATTTCTCTTATCCCCTTCATCTTCTACTTTACTATAGCACAATTGACTTTTTATGTTATTCCCTCTTTGTGCCAGTTCTGATGAGAGTAAGGTTCACTCACTCCTTCTTGCCTCCCACTTCTTGTCTCTTTTATGTGAGATAATTTATCCCATTCTACTTCTCCATTTCTCCTAATAAATTCCTTTCTCAACTCTTAATTTTATTTTATTTTTTAGATATCCCTTCATAGTCAACCTAAACGTGTGTGTTTTGTCTATAAACAGTGCTTCTAATTACCTAATAATGAGAAAAGTCTTGAGTTACAAATATCATCTTACTATGCAGGAATGTAAACAGCTTAAACGTATTAAATCCCACATGATTTCCCTTTCCTGCTTACATTTTTATGTTCCCCTTGAGTATAGTATTTGAAAATCAAATTTTCTATTCAGCTACAGCCTTTTCATCAAGAATGCTTGAAAGACCTCCATCTCATGGAATGTCCATCTTTTCCCCAGAAGAATTATACTCAGTTGTGCTGGGTAGCTAATTCTCTTTTGCCCTCTGATCTTTTAATATAGGACCTGATAAATCCTGTGTTATCCTGACTGTGGCTTCATAGCAATTTCATTATTTCTTTCTTACTGCTTGCAATATTTTTTTTCTACTTCATCTGGAAGCTCTGAAATCTGTCTAGAATATTTCTGGGAGTTTTCATTTTGGGGTCTCATTCTGGAGGTGATTTGTGGATTCTTTCATTTTTTATCTTACTCTCTGGTTCTAGAACATCAGGGCAGTTTTCTCTGATATTTTCTTGAAAGATGATGTGTAGGATCTTTATTTGATCATGACTTTCAGGTAGTGCAATAATTTTCAAATTATTTCCCCTTATTGTGTTTTCTGGGTCACTTGTTTTTCAAATTAGATATTTTACATCTTCTATTTTTTCATTATTTTGCCTTTTTTTTATAACTTCTTACTTTCTCATAAAGGCATTAGATTCCTTTTGTTGCATTCTAATTTTTAAGGAATGATTTTCTTCAGTGAGTTTTTTTGCTTTTTTTTCCACTTGACTAATTCTGCTTTTTAAGCCATTCTTCTCCTCCTTTGCTTTGTGGACCTCTTGCCATTTGACCTAGTCTGATTTTTAAGGTGTTTTTTCCTTAAGTATTTTTTGGTATTTCCACCATGCTATTGACTCTTTTCTCATAATTCTCTTACATCCTTCTCATTTCTCTTCCCATTTTCCTCTATCTATCTTACTTGATTTTCAGAATTCTTTTTAAGATTGTCTACGGCCTGAGACTAATTCATATTTTTTTGGAAGTTTTGGATGTAAGAGCTTTGATTTTGCTGTCTTCTTCTGAGTGTGTGTTTTGATCTTCCTGTAGTCATAGGATTGCTCTATCATCCTATAGCCATAGGTTTTTGTTGGTGTTGTTTTTTCCACTTTTTTCTCATTTTCCCAGCCTATTACTTGACTTTTAACTGTTCATTAAAGTAGGTCTCTACTTCCAGGGTGGAGGGCTCCCTGTCTCAGACTTCAAGGGTTTTGTAGAAATACTTCTAGGGACCTGCAAATTTTCAGTTCTTCCAAGGTGATATGATCCAAGGGGATGTGTTTTCCACTCCTCTGGCCTTTGCTCTGGTCTGTGAATAGCCACAAGCACTCTTTTCTGCCCTGTAACTGTGAGGACAGTATCCCCTCCTGTGTGCCTGCAGTCTCTACTATGCTGCTACTCTTCCTTGCCTTAAGCTTGCCACCTGGGACCCAGATCTGAGTATGGGCAAAGCAACAGGGTCCTCCCTCAGTGCTAGCAAAGAGAAACCTGTAATCTCCTTCATTTCAGTTGTTTGATCCCCTTACCCTCTGTGGACTAAGAGCCCCAGAAGCAACTGCTGCAGGCTTTGTTGCTAATTCAGTCACTCCCAAGGCTTGTTTCAGGTTTTCTAGGGCTAGGGTCATGCTGGTATGACCTAGCTAGACCATGCTCCAGTCTTAGGTGCAACAGAACCTTCCTGCTGACCTTCTCAGTTGTTCCTGATGTCTGTGGGCTGAAAGGTCCAGAAATCTTCACTGCTGCCAGCAATTTAGTAACTCTGAGACCTACTCTGCATTTGTTCGGGCATACTCTGTGCTGGCACACCTTGCGCTGAACTGCACTCTTCTCTCAGACTGGTATAACAGATCTCTTCCAAGTTGTCTTGGACTGAAAATATGTTCATTCTGTCTTTTTATGGAGTTTGCTGCTCTAGAATTTGTTTGGAGTCATTTTTAATGGTATTTGGAGGGTTTTGGAGGACAGCTCCGGGGAGTCCCTGTCTTTACTCTAGCATCTTGGTTCCACCCCCAGGATAGGAACTTCTAAAAGATATGGGGAGCATCACGTGACCTTAGAGGAAAGAACACATGCAGTAGATACAGCTGTAAAACGTAGTCTTGCATGGCCTTTCCAGTAGCAAGATATGCTTAATGACTTTGCTTGTTGTTGTCATGAATCTTTTGGAAGGAGTGAGCCTGAATAATACTGGGAATGAAAGATTAAGAAATGACATTAATTTGAAGGCAGGAGAGATCACTATAGAATACTGAAGAGGCCAGGAAATTATTCTCTTCCCATTAATGCCTTGAATAACTATTTTAAGTACAATTACCTTATTCACCTTGATTGCCTATGTGAGGGAAGGGACAGGAATAAGCACTTATTAAGCCTCTACTATGTGCCAGACACTATTCTAAGTGCTTTGCTATATGTTCTCATTTGTAGAGAGGGGAAAAAGAGCCCCTAGAAGGTCAGATTTAAAAAAGCCAAATTCAGATGGTGCTAAGGGAAATTCTGAATGGTGGCACAATTTTGAGAATATGACTAATGAGAAGCACATGGCCATTGAATATAAATCTACATGAATTCAGAGCTGAGGAACAAATATAATTTTCAAGTGGTAGAAGTACAGAGGAAGAGCTGGGCCTGTGGTGCAGAAAACAGGCTAGTAAGTTACAAAAATAAGAAAATGTGAGGTATTCAACTTATTACTATCTCTTTTACCAACAAATTTCTGTGTCCATCTTTAAAGAGTCCTGCAATTCCTAATTTTCCTGTCCGGATAAAGGAGAGGTAGCATGGCAAATAGGAGGGGATTATGAAAGCATAATTTTCAGTGGGGTATTTGATGTAGGACATATTGCTTCCCCACCTCCCAAACCCCATCCTAATCAAATCTTCCATAAGGTGATAGCATATGCTGTATCAAGGCATCTTCTCTCATTTAAGAGTGTTTTATTCCATTAGTTTACACAATTTCAGTCTCTACTTTTGCAGGCCAGATTATGGAATTAATTTCTGTACCCATAGTTTGCCATGGAACTGTTGTAAACACTGAACCACAAAGCTAGGGATGGTTACATGACTGAAAGGATTGAAGTGGCAACATTAACTAAATTTTCCTGTACAAAAACTACTGTGTATTTTAGAACTTGCAATACCACAAATGAAATATTTTAAAATTCTTCTGTAAAAAATTCAAGGAGAAAGAAATAGATATCATAGCCATACACTTCCTCTAAGCCATTCAGTTTTCATTGTCTTCTCTTATGACTGTCCAACATTGTGTGATACAAATTATATAACTCTTGTCTCATTATAAAACTCATATGACTGCCTCAGGGATGAAATATAGTTTTCACATTCAAAAGAAATAAAAATCTTTCTTCTCTTAAAATGGAATGAATTAATGGAAATTATATGTCTTTATTTTCTTTTACATTAAAAATCTTCTGGGTAGCCTGTTTCCTTCACACAGAGATGCATTTTAATTACATAGAATGTTGCCCATTTCTGATCACTTTGTAGTAGGCATTAAGTTTAAAAAAACATGAGGAAACATCAAGCCCACATATAAAATCAGATTTAGCAAAGCTACAAATAAGAGATACATATGCCAATCAAATCTTTGAGTTAGAAGGAAGTTTTTGTCCTTGGCATATTGCTTGGGGACTCTGTGAGAAGTGCCCATTTCTTCCTATCTGTGAGCATTGGTGGACATAAGTTAATCATAACTAAAAATCTTACTATGATTCTTTCAAATAAAAAACAATCATAACTTTTTTGACACAAATCTAAACCTTGCTTCTTACACAACAAGGGGTCCATCTCAGGTACAATTTTTTTGACCTTTACATATGCCAATGGTTCACAATCTTCTACCCTTCACAAAGTTTTATATCCTTATAAGATATAAATGCATCATTTTCATTCTAAAATCAGTGATTAATTATATAATTTCCTTATCATGTCCACATTGACTGTCAATATCATTGTCCTCTTATTTGGATCTTGGACTCTGCCTCTGGGATGCTGACTCAGCCTAGGGTATTTTTTTTTTCCCAGGCAGGGCTACTTTTGCTTTATCTTACTTGAAAGTATATATCAAGGACACTCCATCTCATGTTACTACCCCATGCTACTACTACAGATACTACCCCATCCTCCACTTATAGCTCACTTCCATGTGTAGTCTCTCCAATTAGGATATAAATACCTTGAAGCTAATGACTTTTATTTTTTTGGTTTGTAGTTGTATTTTCAGTGCTTAGCACCATTCCTTAGCACATATTAAAGTAAGCAACAAATCTTTTATCTGTCTATTATGATTGTGGCTGTTTAAATTTTACATCCTATAATTTCATTAAGAAGGTTCAGTTCATTAAAAGAATGCTTTCATCAGTACTTCTCTAGTATTGCTATATTCGAAAGTAAATACCTAGGCTTTCAATAAATTCTTCCAGTTAAATTCTTTCCTAGAATTTGAAGCAAGTCCAGGGAATACAGTAATGTGCAATTTTGACATGGAATAGACAAATTATAAAATATAAAATAATCTCAGGATAAACAAATTACGACTGTGGAGGTCACCCTTTATGCTTTTCCTTGCTTCTTCCTTTCTTTTAGAAAGATCTGTCAAATTACAAAGCCATTTTTTTTTTCTGATCTCATTCTGGTTGTTTGGTTGTTGTCCTTTGTTCTCAAAAGGAACCAAAATGACATTATTAAGTTTAAGTTCAGTTTCAATATATTCTACTAGCTGATCAGACCAATGAAAGCTTGAAATGCTCTACCGTAGATTGGGCACAGATAGTCCATGTGAACATTTGGGGTGGATACTCTAAATTTGTGCATTCTATGTTTCCTTTGAGCTGTTTCAATTCTGCTTTGCTCATAAAGCACAGCATCTTTTCTAATGTGGGCACCCCATGCTGAGCAGTCCTGTGCCAGTATCTCCCATGTCATACAATCAATTTCAAAGATCTTGAGAGAGACCTTGAGAGTGTCCTGGTATCGCCTCTTCTGACCACCATGTGATCACCTGCCCCATGCTAACTCTCCATAAAATAGCCTTTTTGACAAGCATATGTTTTGCATTCAAGCTCTGTGGCCAGTCCATTGGAGTTGCATTCTCTGAAGTATAGTTTTAATGCTTGGTAGTTTAGTTTGGGTAAGGCTCTCAGTGTCTGGTGCCTTATCCTTCTAAGTGATCTTCAGAATCATTCTAAGACTGTTCAAATGGAAGTGATTCAGTTTTCTGACATGGTATTGGTAGCCTATCCATATTTCATAGGCTTACAACAATGAGGTCAGCACAACAGCTCTGTATACCTTCAGTTAGGTTGTCAGTCTAATACCTTTACTCTCCCATATTTTCCTTTGGAGTCTCCCAAATACTAAGTTAGATCTGGCAATGTGGGTATCAACCTCATCATCAGTGTGTACATCCCTGGGAAGGACACTACCAAGGTAAGTTAACTTATCCAGAGCATCAGCATTCAAAACTCCATTTGCTGTAACTGATGATTCCACATATGGATGGTATAGTGGTGGCTGATGGAGCACCTTTTTTTTTTTTTTTTTTTTTTTAGTGTTAGGTCATAATTAGCATAAGCAGCAGAGAATTGATCCATACTTTGTTGCATGTCAGCTTCAGAGGCTACATTGAGTGCACAATCATCTACAAACAGAAAATCATGCTCTAACCCTCCCTCCACTTTGGTCTTGGCTTGTAGCCTTTTCAGAATGAAGAATTTACCATCGATGCTGCAGCTGACCTTGAAGCCATGTTCATTCTCTTTGAAAGCATTTGACAACATGACTGAAAAAATCATACTAAAACATCATGGGTAGGCAGAACAAAGGAGTACGATGATATTGGACCAGTCTAATACCATCTTACTCCTTTGCTCTGCCCATCCAGATCTGAGCAAATCTCAATAGTCACCATTGCAATGTATATTCTTTGGTTGCTTAAGGGGTGTAAGGAGTACAATAACCTCAGAAACTCTCCGGACAAAAAAAAATTCAAAAAATGAGAAGATAGATAGATAGATAGATAGATAGATAGATAGATAGATAGATAGATGGATAGATGGATAGGCAGACAGACATAATGCACATTGGGTGAAGGGAACAAACATTTAATAGGTCTCTTCTCTGTATCAGACAGCATACAAAGTGGTTTGCCAGTATCATCTCCTTTGACCCACACTTCAATCTGGTGAGGTGCTACTATGATTATCCCAATTCTACCCTTGAGGAAACTGAGGCAGACAGAGATTAAATGGCTTTCCCATGGTTATCCAGCTAGTAATTATCTGAGGTCAAATGTTCCTTCATTTATTCCTGACTCCAGGTCCAGATGGATGGATGGATGGATGGATGGATGGATGGATGGATGGAGAAAGAGAGAGAGAGAGAGAGATGAATATGGATATGGATGTGGAGCTTTATCTGCCTCTATATCATATGTATGTGGATTTATATGGTTATCCATATCTATATGATATAGATACAGATATAGTTAGATGGTGGTATAGCTGATTTATCTATAGATAGCTATAAATGTTATAGATATAGACATAATGTGAAGAGAGAGGGAGAGATATACAGAGGCAGAGAGACAGAGATGCCATACTGATATAGATTAGAGTGTTCAGGCAGGATTAGCAATCCTGGTATGAGGGCTTGCTGAGCTATTTTCAAGGTTGCTCATCCTCTTTTTGTGTCTTCATATCACCCAACTCTCACCTGTAGCTCCAAGAAACTGTTGCATGTACAGAGGTCAGATAATAGTAAAATCACCTTAGCAGAAGGGCTAAACCAACCTGAGAATAACTGACAAACCTCAAGCTCATTGGTGAATTAAGGGGAAGTCTACCTCAAGTAAGTGGAGACTTCTCCCAGCTGAAAGAGTGGATGAGAACATTTACTTCAATGGTCATGAAGGTGGCTGAAGTAGTCACTGCGGAATACTTTGGAGCTTGATCAGATATCCAAGACAACAAAGTCATTCATTTCATTCTAGCCCATCACCAGTCGTCTTGTCTTTTGTTCTGTCTCAAGAAAAGAGAATGGGACTGTTGACTGTTCAACTCGGCCTCACTTAAATCCAATTCACATGCAATTCAAGACATCACCCATGATGTCTTTGTCCTTTTCAAAAATAAAGGATGAACAACAGAAACTAGATATAGATGATATATAAATATACCACAGAGGAATAAAGGGATGAGAATATCAAGTGAAATAGTGAAAAAAGTGGGAAAGTAATGGTCTATCACTACCAGATACTAAGCAATATTTAAAAGGCATAATCATAAAAGCTATTTGGTACTCATTAAGAAATAGCAAAATGAAAATATGCATCTTCAATGCAAAGGGAATGTAGATGAGTGGATATAGAGCTAGGACACAGAATAGATTTAAAATTTACCAAAGCAAACAAAATATCAGTGTTTGCTAAACACAAAGCCCATAGGTAAAGGCCATAGGGGTAAAGACTCATTATTTATCAAATTACTGGGAAATGTAGAAAACATTCTATTATAAAATAACTATAGACCAGCATCTTACCTCATATCCCAAGGTAAATTCCAAATGTTTATTATTCGACTTTTATACTTTAAAGAGGCCAAAGAAAAAGGAAATGAACCCATGTGTCAATTTTTATAGCAGCATTTCTTATGTGAATAAAAACTGGAAACCAAGGGAGTACCTTCCATTGAGTAATGATTAAACATTATAAACTAATATAATAGAATATTACTGTGCCTTATGAAATGATAAAACAAATGGTTTCAGAGAAACCCAGATATACTAGAGTGAACTGAAGAAGATTGGAGTAAGAACAATAAGGACAACCACTGATATACTAGCAGCCACATTATAAAGCCTAACAATTTTGAAAGACTTTAGAACTCCCAAGAACACAAAACTAAAATATGATTTCTAAGAAAAATGCTTTCCAGCTCCTGACAGAGAAGTGATAGATTCACATTAAAGAATGAGACATATAGCTCTACCTATTACCAAAAGTGTAATTTGATTTGCTTGAATATGCAAATTTGAGATAAGGGTTTTTCTCTCTCTTTCTCTCTCTCCTTTTTTTCTTTTATTTTTCTTTGTTCCTTTCTGTCATTATTCTTCCTTTCTTTCTTCTTTCCTCCTTTGCTTTTTTTCTTTCTCTCTTCTCTTTATTTTCCAATCTTCCTCCTTCCTTTCCTCTTTCCCTTCTTTCCTTCCTTCCTTCCTTCCTTCCTTCCTTCCTTCCTTCCTTCCTTCCTTCCTTCCTTCCTTCCTTCCTTCCTTCCTTCCTCTCTTCCTTCCTTCATGCTCCTTTTCTAGTTTCATTTGCTCTAAAACATAATGTACCCCTATAATCTTAATATTTGATATTTTTCTAGGTCTATAGTTAGACATCAAAGGTAAACCAAGTGTGCAAATGTGCCTAGTGTATGCTCTATGTATGTGTGTAGATGGATACATCAGTGTCAATGCGGTACTCTTTCCACTGCTATAAACACTCCATTGGTATTTATTTAATGTTTCAGAGACCTTCTTTTAGCATCTTAAGATATCAATGCAGTTCTTGCCAAGTCTACCTACTACTTCTCACTCTTGCTTCATGGCCATCTCCTTAAAGAAATTTCATAAGAATCTTGTGTGGTGGTATTGTTTTAGAGATGAAGAAACTGAGATTGAGAGAGATTAAATAATTGTCTAAGGTCATACAAGCAGCAATAAGGTAGCATTTAAAACTAAGTGTTCTTTATTTCAAGTCCAGAAACACGTCTGCTATTTTCATACATTTTGGAAGGGGGAAGGAAAGAGGATCTGAAAGTTGGAAATGAGGGTCTCAATATATCATATTTGCATACATACATGCACACTTACACATAGTTATGCATGGATATATGTATGTATACGTATCCATTTGTTGTGAACACATGCACATATCTATGTATATACATGCATAGTATTTACACACATATTATATATATGTATGTTTCCATACAAACACTTTTGTGGCAGTGTCTGAAATCTTTCTCCAAGACATACATGTTGTTTAGTTAGTTTGATAAGTACCCATCTAGCTGCCTATTAAATACTGAACAATACAGATATTTCATTCACTTTGTTTTTCCAGTGTGGATGGTTGGAATGAGATTTTTGTGATAGCTGTGTATTTCATTGAGGAAGCTTTATCATGCCCTGAGGGTGTTATAATTTCTATACAGCAATTAGCACATATGATCATTTTGAGAACTCCATCATCAACAGTGAAACATTCTTTTGTTTGAGTTTTGCCTAAGAAATCTTCTAGTAAGTAGAAAAATGTGTTAAATGAACATATGTTTCCCAGTTTTACACCTCACTTAATGACAATACTCAGTGGATTGTGTAACAAAATTATCTACCTAGTTTCATCTGTCATGGAGGTTTATGTAATTTTAATGATGATGAGAGATACTTTCTTTGAGGAAATTTTATAAGGTTACATTTAGTTCTATTGAGTAAAGTGTTTTCCTTTAAATAAATAAACAACAAAGGTAGAGAGTGGTATATTCTCTGTGCCAAGCAATTACAAAAAGGATTGGAAGGCATGGTCTGAAATACAAAATTTTATTTAAAAACTGACTATTCTTTCTAAGTGTTTTAATTGATGATACTGCCAGTGCATATTCAGACTATTCTTATGCAGATTTTTATATAGATAGAAAGAAGACATGCTGTTGATAAGATAGTTTTAGAGGCCAACTTAGATGTCTTCTGGTCCACCTCATATTATAGAGTAAGACTTTGAGGCACATGAAGATTCATAAAATTGATATCCTTAACAATAACTGACATATAAGCAGCATTTTAATACTTATAAGAAACTTTCTCTTTTCTTTTGATCTGAGCCTCATAACAACTCTCTGAGGAAAGTGAAATAGTTATTTCATCCTTATTTTATAAATGAAGAAATTGAGCTTAAGAGAGCTTGTCCAATGTCACATGAATACGAATATGAAGTAGGATTTGAACCAAGATTTTCTTGATTTCAAAGATGGAATCCTATCCTCTATTTCCATACTACATGGAGGGGGTATAAGGAGAAGAGGTGAGTATTGAGCGTTGGGGAAGGGAATAATAAGGGATTATTCATATTTTTATCCATTATTTTGGAATCTTTTCTTCTTTGTGGTGTGTAGAATAAATCTATGAATTATCCTTAAACTGTGTTACCATTAACATTTTTTCTTATTCTGCATATTTAATCTCATGTAGCTGTTTTTTTCTGGAATCATTTTCTGGGCATTCCATTGTTCCTCTTTGAGGAGTTTCAGTCATCAAGACCACAAATGGTACAGCATCTGTGATAGTTGCACTGTTACAGGATGATGTAAAGGCAAACAAAGTAGCATCTTTTGCTGTTTTTGTTTTAGCATAATCAGGTGTCTCTGATTGAATCTTGCCTTTATCAACCAAGAGTCTTTGCTAGGAGTGAAGTACAGAAACATTAGTTTCTTTAATTCCAAATAGTATAAGTATTTGTATTGTTAATGTGATTAAAGATCTTCCCCATCCATTAATAGGCCTGACCACTGAAGGGAGTTTGATTAGGGAAGATTTGTAGGAAGGCGACATCTTTTGTTAATGAGGCATTGGTTCTCAAAGGTTGAGATGCCCTCTGGCTCTAAAAAAGATATATATACTCTGAGGATAAGATTTTACTTTGGGGCTTAAGTTTTGGAAGAATCTTTGTGTTCCAAATGAGACTCTAGAAAGTCGCTAAGGAGCCTCCCCAGCTTTGAAAGCGCAGATGTTGGTGCTTCCTTCTCTGGCAACTATGGTTATGCAGTTGGACTTGTCTGTTGATTGGTGATATGTGTTGCTTAGGTCAGACAGCTGGAATGCACTGTTTGTTGATTTCCTGAATTAAGTGAATGATATATGTGCTTGATTAAAGAAGATTTTTAACCCCTAAAAAGTTTCCTTTCTTTTTAGAAAAGCAGATCAAAGAACTCATGGTAGCAGTGCCTCCTCCCTTCAAGTGAGAGTGGAAAGGGACCTTAGAGTCTATTTAGTCTAATTTCCTAATTTTACAATGGAGAAAATTGAGGCCCAGACAAGAAATATAGTAACTAAAAAGAGATTTGATCTCCAAATATGTTTTCAGTACTATACTATCTCCCCAATTGGAATAGATGAATATAAAAATTACCACAGGTCTGCCCATTTCAATTCCACTTTTACATATTTCGGCAAAGTCCTCCTCTCTTGTCTCATGCATGGTAAAGAGAAAATCCTGTATTTCTGAAGACCATACCAGGTGAGCACAAGCTTTTGGACTCCATCTTACAAAAATGGAAAGGCTTTTACTATAGGCCCAGTTATGAACCTTCAATTTGGAGAGTCTGATAAGCTGTTTGATTCAAGCATGGTTTCAAATAGTCATTCAATCAACAAATATTTATTAGGTGCTTAGTTTCTGTGAGTAACTGTGCTAAGTTTTAGGGATACTAAAAGAGGCAAAAGATAGTTCTTGTGCTTGAAACGCTTACAATCTTATGAGTATGGCAACATGCAAATCAATATATACAAAAATCAACTATCTGTAGGGTAAACAAGAAATAATTAATAGAGAACAGACCCAAGATTTGGAAGTGGTTGGAAAAGGATTCTGTAAAATATGGGCTAGATTATGAAAGATTTTGAAAATGAAATAGAGTATTTTGTTTTTGACAGTGGAGGTGATGGATTTTATTGAGCAAGGAAGTGATATGGGATATGATCAAACCTGAACTTAGAAAAATAACTGGTGAAAGCATAAAGGAGGTATTAGAATGGGGAGAGATGAGTCAGGCAGACCCACCAGCTGACCATTGCAATAGTTGAGGTATATGATGATGTTAACAGTGTCATAATCTCTCATAACCACTCTTTTTTTTTTTTGAGTAAAAGATGGATTTTATTGGGAAGAGATTTAAAGCAGGGAGAACATATCCTCTATGCTAGTTTGTAAAATATTCAAAATGATTTAGTTTTTTTTTTTTGTTAATTAATTAATTAATTAATTTAACTTTTAACATTCATTTTAACAAAATTTTGGGTTCCAAAATTTCTCCCCTTTTGTCCCCTCCCCCCACCCCAAAACACCAAGTATTCTAATTGCCCCTATCACCAATCTGCTCTCTCTTTTATCACGCCTCTCTGCCCTTGTCTCCATCTTCTCTTTTGTCCTGTAGGGCCAAATAACTTTCCCTGATGGTAAGCATTGTTTTTCCTCATCAGAAAGGAAGGGAGGAAATGTCTGTTCACCAAGAAATCAGCCTTCCATAGTCTTATTTCTTTTCCCTTTTCTAGGCATTTTCCCAGCCAGTGACTTGACTTCTGAATATTCTCTTCACACCCACTTTGCCTCCAGATCCGCCCAGCCAGCACTTGGGGTCTGAGATTCAAATGCTGCTTCCCAGTCTCAGGGCTTTGGGCAGGGGCAGGGCTGCTATTCAGTGTGAGATTAAGTTCAGGTGCTCAGGTGGGGGCAGGGCTGCCTCATGGGCTCAGTTCCCTCAGTGGGTTTATGCAGAGACCTTCAACAATGGATCCAGGCTCCTGCCTGTTTGGGGAGCCTGGTCTGCTCCCGCCTCCACTGTTGCCTCCTGAGGGGGCTTGAGTTATGGGGGCACCCCACTCCCCTCTCGACCTGCCAAAGAGACCCTCTCACTGACCCCCGTCACCTGTGGATGGAGGGACCCGCGTGGCTGCTGGAGATTCTGTCCCTGAAGCCTGCTCGTATCTGCTCCTCTTGGTGCTGTGACCAACACGGGGCTGGGCTCAGCTCTGCATCCTCAGTGCCACGGACCTTTTGCAAGAGGTTTGCAGGGCTCTCTGGAACAGAAATCTCCTGTGCTCCACCGTTCTGTGGCCTCTGCTGCTCCAGAATTTGCCGGGGGTTCTTTTTTACAGATGTTCTATGGGCTGTGGGTTCAGAGCTATGTGTATGTGTGTCTTTCTACTCTGTCAAATAAAGTTCTATACCCTTTTACCTGTATTTCTTATTTCCTAGTGGCAAGGACAGTACTTGACAGTTGTTCCTAAAACTTTGAATTCCAACTTCTTTTCCTCCCTCCCTCCCCACCCCTTCCCTTTGGAAGGCAAGCAATTCAATATAGGCCAAATCTGTGTAGTTTGGTGCCAAGCCTAGAGGCCTGTATTGGGCTACCCGAGTCTTTCTTACCTGTCCCAGGTCTTCGGTTGGCCAAACCGGATAAACGTATGAGAGAAAGGACGTTCCAGAGTCAAACAGGGGTTGAGCTTTATTTCAGGGTCCGGGTTACCAATGCAGGGAGGCCTTCCTTAGGAGGAAGAGGGGGAGATTTCCTAAGGAGGCTAAGCTTAAGGGATTGGAAGTAGAAGCACAAGCGGGGAGAGAGGGGGAGGGGAGAGAGGAAAGAAAAGAAGCGGAGCCCTACTATCCTCTTGGCTCCACACGTGCTAAGAGAGAGCTTTCTGGCTTCCTCAATCCGACTTAATCTTCAGCCACACAGTTTGCATCTCAATACCATGCTGTTAGGTAACTAGGTGTGCTCCAATCTGGGACGACCTCGAGGGCAGGGAGACTCCACCCATCACGTATCTCCCGGGGAGAGGCGGAAATACCTGAGCTAGCCGAGCTAGCTCAGTCTAACCTTCTCGAATCCCCGCTGTTCATGGAGGGCCTCGTAAGACTCTAAGATTTAGAAGTCCCACTTTTACCCGCCCGAGACCGTCCACACGGAATTGAGCTTCCAGTCCCCACAGTTTGGCAAATGACTTCCATAATAGTCGTGTTGTATAAGACTAACTATATTTCCCTCCATCCTATCCTGTCCCCCATTACTTCTATTCTCTCTTTTGATCCTATCCCTCCCCATGAGTGTTGACCTCAGATTGCTCCCCCCTCCCCATGCCCTCCCTTCCATCATCCCCCCCACCCTGTTTATCCCCTTCTCCCCGACTTTCCTGTATTGGAAGATAGGTTTTCATACCAAAATGAGTGTGCATTTTATTCCTTCCTTTAGTGGAATGTGATGAGAGTAAACTTCATGTTTTTCTCTCACCTCCCCTCTTTTTCCCTCCACTAAAAAGTCTTTTGCTTGCCTCTTTTATGAGAGATAATTTGCCCCATTCCATTTCTCCCTTTCTCCTCCCAATATATTTCTCTCTCACTGCTTAATTTCATTTTTTTAAGATATGAGTGCATCCTCTTCAATTCACTCTGTGCACTCTGTCTCTGTGTGTATGTGCATGTGCATGTGCATGTGTGTGTGTGTAATCCCACCCAGTACCCAGATACTGAAAAGTGTCAAGAGTTACAAATATTGTCTTTCCATGTAGGAATGTAAACAGTTCAACTTTAATAAGTCCCTTAAGACTTCTCTTTGCTGTTTACCTTTTCATGCTTCTCTTCATTCTTGTGTTTGGATATCAAATTTTCTTTCCAGCTCTGGTCTTTTCATCAAGAATGCTTGACAGTCCTCTATTTCATTGAAAGACCATTTTTTCCCCTGAAGTATTATACTCAGTTTTGCTGGATAGGTTATTCTTGGTTTTAGTCCTAGTTCCTTTGACTTGTGGAATATCCTATTCCATGCCCTTCAATCCCTTAATGTAGAAGCTGCTAGATCTTGTGTTATCCTGATTGTATTTCCACAATACTTGAATTGTTTCTTTCTAGCTGCTTGCAATATTTTCTCCTTGACCTGGGAACTCTGGAATTTGGCCACAATGTTCCTAGGAGTTTCTCTTTTTGTATCTCTTTTAGGCGGTGATCTGTGGATTCCTTGAATACTTATTTTGCCCTCGGGTTCTAGAATATCAGGGCAGTTTTCCTTGATAATTTCATGAAAGATGACGTCTAGGCTCTTTTTTTGATCATGGCTTTCAGGTAGTCTCATAATTTTTAAATTGTCTCTCTTGGATCTATTTTCCAGGTCAGTTGTTTTTTCAAAGAGATATTTCACATTATCTTCCATTTTTTCATTCTTTTGGTGTTATTTTGTGATTTCTTGGTTTCTCATAAAGTCATTAGCCTCCATCTGTTCCATTCTAATTTTGAAAGAACTATTTTCTTCAGTGAACTTTTGAATTTCCTTTTCCATTTGGCTAACTCTGCTTTTGAAAGCATTCTTCTCCTCATTGGCTTTTTGAACCTCTTTTGCCAATTGATTTAGCCTACTTTTCAAGGTGTTATTTTCTTCAGCATTTTTTTGGGTCTCCTTTAGCAGGGTGTTTACTTGTTTTTCATTCTTTGCTTGCGTGTCACTCAATTCTCTTCCCAGATTTTCCTCCACCTCTCTAACTTGATTTTCAAAATCCTTTTTGAGCTCTTCCATGGCCTGAGCCCATTGAGTGGGCTGGGATACAGAAGCCTGTACTTCTGTGTCTTTCCCTGATGGTAAGCATTGTTCTTCCTCATCAGAAAGGAAGGGAGGAAATGCCTGTTCCCCAAGAAAGTAACCTTCTATAGTCTTATTTCTTTTCCCTTTTCTGGGCATTTTCCCAGCCAGTGACTTGACTTCTGAATATTCTCTTCACACCCACTTCACCTCCAGATCCTCCCAGCCTGTGCTCAGGGTCTCAGATTCAAATGCTGCTTCCCAGCCTCAGGGCTTTGGGAGGGGGCGGAGCTGCTATTCAGTGTGAGATTAAGTTTAGGTGCTCAGGTGGGGGTAGGGCTGCCTCATGGGCTCAGTTCCCTCAGGGGTTTTATGCAGAGACCTTCAACAATGGATCCAGGCTCCTGCCTGCTTGGGGAGCCCTGGTCTGCTCCCACCTCCACTGCTGTCTCCTGAGGGTGCCTGAGTTATGGGGGCACCCCACTCCCTTCTCGACCTGCCAAAGAGACCCTCTCACCAACTCATGTCACCTGTGGGTAGAGGGACCCGCGTGGCTGCTGGAGATTCTGTCCCTGAAGCCTGCTCAGATCTGCTCCTCTCGGCCTCATGCAGCCTCTGGGCTGGGCTCGGCTCTGGGTCCGCAGCGTGACAGACATTTTGCGAGAGGTTTTCAGGGTCTCTGGAACAGAAATCTTGTCCACTCCATTGTTCTGTGGCTTCTACTGCTCCAGAATTTGTTGGGAGTTCTTTTTTACAGATATTTTATGGGCTGTGGGTTCGAAGCTAGTGTATATGTGTCTTTCTACTCCGCCATCTTCCATAATTGCTCTTGTAGATAATTTACTAAATGGAGTTTTGCTTTCATAGAGAAAACCCCCAGTCTGACAGAATTATAACTCTTTCAAATGTTTCAGTAGAATGACTCAATTTGATTCCTGTTTTTTTGATATTCACCATGTCCTCATACAACCCTCACTGTTCTCTGTTTGAGAAAAGCTTCACAAGAAATTGTTCAGTGTACATTGTTAGCATTAAGAAAATGTCCTTAATAAGGTAGTAGTGATAATGATCTATGAGAAAAATTAAGAGAACTGAGATGCCAAAGAGAACAGTGATGGAAAAGGTCAACCTTTTGAGGCACTGATTGAATGGAAATCTTGTTGAACCTAAATTCAGGGTTTGAATACTGGTATTGATGCATGGTCGCTTGGTGACAAAGAATAGTAACTCAATATCTCAATTTCATAATTTGTAAAAAGGAAGAATGGGAAGTACACAATCTTACAGATTTTTTTTATTATTTTTTCACATATTTTTTAATGATAGGTATCTTCAAAGCATTATATACTTGTGAGTCATTTCTATGTCTCAATAAAATTAATTTGCCTAGAGAGGATGACACCATTTTATTTCCAAACACTTCTTTTTCTGCTTTTCATCTTGTAGAAATTTTTAAAATTGTTTGTTGAATTTGCATTTGGACTTATTGAATCATTTGTGGCCATGAGGAACATTAAAGAACATATGTACTTGCAGAGTTTATAGATTCAATTTGAATCCCTACTAAAAATAACAATGAAAAACAGTGATGTGATGGGAGTATTTGATTTGAAGTCAAAGAATTTAGAGTTAAATCCTGCTTCTCTTACACAATTTTGGAAGTATGTTGGTAGAATAGAGATCCAGAGAAAAGAAAAGAGAATAGTGAAAGAGCATGGATTCATATCATATTAGACTTAGTTGAAGAATAAGGATGTTTAGAAAAAAAATATTCAGGTGGCACAGGATAGCTCTGTTGAAGTATTTGAAGGGTTCTTCTTGACCACAGTTGGAAGAACTATATACAATGGGGAGAAGTTGCAAAGAGGTAAATTTAGGATTGACAACAATAAGTGGGTTCCTTCTTATTAGAGTATTTAAAGGAAAGGCTTGATGACCACTTGGTGGATATGCTTTAATGGATTTTCTTTTGGAGGAATGAGTGAGATTAGGTGACCATCACAGTGAGCTAAGAATATTCATTTGCAAAATTAGGAGATTGAATGAAATGACATCCAAGGTCCTTCTAATGGCCCTGAATCTTATGATTCTATAAGTCCTACAGGGAATGTAAAATGTTCTTTTCATTCACTTGATTTAGCACTGTCTTCTTCAGATTTCAAGTGATGACTTGACAGGAGGTATGCATAGCAGAACGGGTAGTGTTAGGGTTCCAATTATCAAATTCCTTAGAATTTCCTATATTTACACTATCAGTAGTACAATAGTGTACAAAAAATGTGTAGATTTAATTAATTCATTCATCATATGCCTATCATGTTCATTAAGCTATTCTAGGGTCTGAATAAGATACAAAGCAAAAAAAAAAAAAAAAAAAAAAAAAAAGCACATTCCTTCCTCTCTACTTGCTTATAACATAAAAGAGAGAGAACTTGGGCTATCAAATTCATCTCAATATTTAATTCTCTATGTATATACTATTCAAGTACATTCATCTGTTTCCTAATTTTCCTTTTCGGAACATTTTTCCAGCTTCCTTATGGCTCTCTTAAAGGGTACTAAGTATCAGTTTCTGTGACAGATTTTCCTTTTTCTAATCCAGAGACAAGTTTTATACCAGTCATAGGTTTTAGATTTTTTTTTATTAATAATTTTGGAAGTGACTCTGGATTTCTGAAAGCTGAACCAGCATACCATAAATTTTGGCAGATTTTCTTCAATCTACAAAAGCTTCAAGTATATCAGAAGAGCATATGTTAATCATCCACTAAATATTGGACACTGCATGATTTTGTTTTGAGGGGGGATTGTAATATATGGGGATTAATTTTTATCCAAAATATACAAAAGCTATTCTCTTCACTTTTAGGGCTAGCACACTGAGGAAATTGTTGATTTTTAATATTGATGTATGTTTTTGTATAAGGATAACATGTGCTCTTTACAATATCTTTCCCAATGATGCCCTCAGTAGCTTGAGGGTGCATTGTGGGCTGTCCCAAAATTCAAACACATTGACCTGATACATCAAGGGAAGAATCAATAAATAACAGTCACAGCCTTGGGTCAGAAATCCAAGCCTATTGGGAGTGAAAACTAAGTTAACAGGTCATTTATTATAACATTAAATGATACATTCCTTGAACCAGTTTCTGTAGAAATTCCTGCCTTATTTCCTGTTTATTTTAAAAGCTAATTCTCTTTCTATAATGAACAAGTTTCAAAAATGACACTGTTTAAGAATCTTTAATTTGACAAAATTCTGAAAGTCAAAATAAAGCATACCAACTTGTTCCCATGTATGCTTACATTTTCATATTTTTTTGCCCCTTCCAATATATTAATGAAGCTACACCTTTGCAGACAAAGACTCACTACTAATATTCCATTGGAAGAAAAAGTTGATATTTATGTATTCACAGTTACTTGTATTTATATATATGGAATTTATGATGTTAAATTGTGTGGTTTCTTTTCGCTATAAATTTTAATGTTCATACCTTGGAAATAATCCTTACTGTTATATTATAAACATGATGTGATGTATCAGTCATTTACTTTATCCACATTTTCCAAAGAAGAACAAATTAAAATTTACTGTTAAAAGTAATTATGAGTTTTGCACATTGCACTCATAAAATAATGGAATGGATATCTACTGCCCTCTTATATTCATCAATGAATATAGAGCACATAATTTTAGCTGTTGACTAAAGTAGCTAGTGACTAGATTTCATTTTCACTCATCCACAAGGTGATAAAAAATAATGCATGCATTACTATATTTTACAACCTTATGTAAATGTTTTACACAGTTAAATAGTTAGGAAGTCAAAATAAAATGCTAATAGTGGAGAGAGAAATAGTAAAGTAGTGGCAACTTGGGTTGCCTTCTGAAATGCACTGAAAAGTGATTGTTGGCTGTTATATTAGTATTATTGTGGATAAAACTTCAGTTAACCCAACCACCTATCTCTTGGGGTAGGGGAGAAACTATACTTAAAATACTATCAAAAATAGCTATGTGCATTCTAAAAAAAATCAATGATCATATAAAATTGTTTGTGATGAAATCACATGTCTATTAGTCCTCCTTGCCAAAGACAGTCAGTTATCAGGGCCAGTACAGGAATAATTGAAAATGTTTAAGGAGAAATCAAAGACATTAAATTGTTAAATTTTGTAACTCTGACTTCCTAGATATTGTATATAATCAGGATGCAATGATAACAGTGGAGAAATCCTTGACCTCAATGTGCTTATCTTCTACTAGGGAGAACATGTTCACTGAGAAGTATAGAGTGTTAAAAATGCACTGAAGTATGGGGTAGAGTGTATGGTATTGTCAACTGGTGGAATAAGGAAATGAGGTGACATTTGACCCAAGCTTTGGAAGGAGCTAGGGTTTCCAAGCAGTGTCAATACAGGGAAAGAGTATGCCTGACAAATAAGATAGACTGTACAAAACTATCAAATCATAATATGGAATATCACTGATGGTAAAAAGCAAGAGGGCAAGTGTGAATAGAGTGGAGAGTAAATGAGCAGGGATAATGTGCAATCATAATGGAAAAATAGGCTAAAGCCAGGTTTTAAGGACATTGCTTGCCCAAGGAAGAGTTAATATTTTAACATAAAGACAATAGGATGTTACTAAAGGATGGCACAGTGTCTGTCATATAGCAGGCATTTAATACATGCTTATTGGTTGGTTTACATAATTGTCCAGAAGCTATAGGAAATGAAAGATCATTGTTTTCTTTTAAACTTGGTTCCACAGAACAACAACAAAAAAAATCCTGTCAAGAGATAATGAGTGCCTGAATTAGAGTGCTTGTATTGTGGGGAAAGAAGGATGCATCTGGAAGATGTTTTAAAAATGGAATTTATAAGACCTTGGAACTGTTTGAATATGGGGTGGAGTATAAGTGAGAATGAAGAGTTAAGGTTTCACAGCTTGTGAAACTGATTAATAGTACTAGGCAAATGACAGTGTATTTAACTGAAATAGAGAAGTTGGGAAGAGGCATGGGTTTTGAGAGAACTAACTGTTTCAGAGCTGTGATTTTTGACTTTCCTATGGGACATCCAGGAAGAAATATTCACCATGTAATTGAAGAAAAGAGACTAGAGATCAGGAAAGAAAAGATAGATGGCTAGACAGTTTTGGATTGTCCACAGAGATATGATAATTAAGTCTATGGTGAATGATGAGATCATATATATAGAGAAAAAAATAACGTCTCGGGAGAGAGTTTGTAACATTCCCACTAATAGAAGGTAGAAGGTGGATAATGAAATTTCAAACAAGACATAAGAAAGATTCAATGGATAATTAAAAAGACAACCACTATAGAGCAAAAGCATGTAAACCAAAAGAGGAGATGATACCCAAAGGGAGAGATAATCAGCAGTGTTACTCCTTTTGTGCTTCAGTGAAAACTGTGCTGAATTTTGAATCAGAGGGCTAAATCTCAGATGTCACCCCTGCTAGTTACTATTTGGGTAATTGTGAGTAAGTAACTGAACTTCTCCAGGCCTCAATTTTCTCATCTTTTATATGGGGGCTTTGAATTAGATGACTTCTGAGGTCCTGCCCAATTCTAACTTCATATTCCTGTACGATTTTCCAAAAATCTATTGCTAAAATTGTGAAAAGCTGGGGATACTTCACCTTTAGACATAGTACTTACAAAAGCTGGTGATGGTATCTTCTGAATGGCTGCTGAACTGAAAGAATTGATTAACTCATGGATTTGCAATGGGAGATAATGAAGAGAGCTAGTTTGCTGCAGAATGAGAAATCAGTAAGTGTAACAAAAGAAGGACTCATACATCCTTCTCTATGAAAATACACATCAATTATTTCCCAACAGTCAGATGGGACAGGAGTATATAGTATGGCCACCACACATCCATCTTCACATTCCCCTCTGTATCCCTTCTTGGTTTGTAATTTCCTGATTTTAGATAAAGGCATACCCTATGATGGATTATAGTAGCAAACTATGAATTCTGAAAGGTGCAAAGTTAGTGGCCTATGACTCAGAAATTGCAGTGTGACCAGAGTAACAATAGCTGACAGTAAGAGAAGTGCCTATATTGGGTGGAAAGACATGTTCAGGGATCCCTGTAAAATTTAGCAAATTCCAACTAGAAGTATGATCTAATCTTTCACTAGAATAAGCAGGATAATTTTTAAAAACCTCCAAAATTCCAAGAAAATTCCAAAGAAATATAGGCCAACTATCTCCTTTCTATTTCTGGCATGAGATTGATTTTCTCTCCCCATGTGTACCACTCCAGGAAGTTAGGTGGTTCCCTAGAGGGACAGCCAAGTGGCTACTACTCACTCTCTGGGTCATAGAGTAACAACAACCAACTCATATTTATACAGCATTTCATAGGTACAAAATGCTTCTTAGGCTAACATTATATGTCCTTCCCAATTTTGTCATGTTACCTTTCTAAATAACTCTCTTGCTATCTTCTATGTACCCTGTGGTCTAACTAAAACTGGATGATTTCCTTTGACATCTACATATCTATATATAGATATAGATATAGATATACATATCTATCTATCTATCTATCTATCTATCTATCTATCTATCTATCTATCTATCTCTATATCTCATGCTATTTTAACTTTGTCTCTTAACCCATCATATTTTCTGTGCTAAGGAATCCCTTTTCTTCCCCCTTTTCACTTACTTACTGGTTTTCATTTAAAACCAAAGTCAAATGCTATACAGTCCTAGGGATTGTTCTGTTTCTCCCAGTTGGTAATAAACATTTCCTCCTTATATTATACATTGCATTTATTTGCTTCTATCTTATTCACTCATAGTGCATTCTTTTGTATTAATATCATTTTTTGTGTCATATCCATCTATTAGACTAAAAGCTTCATTAGGGCAATGATTACAATGCATTTTTTCCCATCATCTTCCCCACTGCCATTATTAATGGTTACTTAATAATTGTATTAGGAATTGATTGGAGTCACTGGTCACTTTGATGAAACCCTTTCAAAAAAACTTGTTGAGATTACAGATTGTTGTTACAGGCACCTGAAAGGCATCTCCCATGGAGTCAAACTGGTACAGCAATACTTGAAGCGGGTAGACTTCAGAGGTTGTGACTGCTCTCTGATGATTGGTTTTCCAAGGTTTAGGGTGATGGACTCTTATCACATATTCTGTGATATTTGGGTGAATTGTGAAATGGTTTGCCCCTTTTCCCTTTTATTCTATGTACTTTTGCTGTCTTGAAATCCCATACAAGACTAAAGCAAAAAACATTCTTTACCTAGCAGATAATAGAAATTTGCAAGGCAAACACCTATGCTTTCCTGGACCTCCAAACCCTGGTGATGTTTTTCTGTCTTTTTGTCTCAGTTCCTGATAATGATCTTTTAATGAAAGTTCCCAAGTGATAAGGAGTTCCTAAGTATAAGCAAGAAGCCCAGCTGTCCTAGAAAGCAATTTCCTTAACAGTGTTCTCCTTGGAGAAGAATTAAAATTGTCACCAGGGGATCATCATGTAGCTGAATGGCAAAAGCCACACCATTAGTAGTCATGAATTATAAACTTCACCAACAATCTAGGATATTTCTTAGGGTAATTCAGACGTTGTGGGTCCAGGGTAAATGAGGAATATTTGTTCATTAGGAGAGTGCCCCAATCTTTGAAGCTCAAACAGTAAAATATCAGGGCACAATTTCATCTCCATGGAAGATGCCCAGAAAATGCCCTTTTTAGTCACATGCAACAAAATCCATTATTTGTACTTTCATAAAATGTATTGAGAGAATTCATCAGATTGAACAATGGTTCTCTGATAAATCCCCATTGTATAAATATTTGTCGAATAAAATTATTGCTCCTGTTTTGTTAGTTAAAAAATAAGCAAGCAAACAAACAAACAAACAAAAAAACTCTATCCCCAGATGATTAAATAACTATTGAGGGTGGAAGGAGTTAAGCCTGTCTCTCATCAGAGCCAGACTTATCCTGAGATTTAAAATTAGGCTTAGGATGTAGCAATGGACTATGATTCAATCAGGTCACCATGAGAGATGTGAGATAAAGTACTATTTTCAAAATTACTTTTTCTAAATGTATTGTTTTAATGTCATAAAGTTTTCCTCTCCACAGTGCATGGATTTGCTTGTGTTACTCTATTGGGGAACCAAGCCTCTCGTGTAAACTAAGACAAAGGGGTCGAAAAATTTTCAAAATTTTCTTAGAACACACAAAAGCCCTACAGAGCTCTGTATCATATAGAACAGATGGAAAAAGCCAGACTGTTTAAGAGTCCACTAATGCTGCTAATGAAAATGGGAAATAATGATACTGCTTCCTTTCACTAAACAAAAAAAGGAAGGAGGAGAAGTCTATGAACACTCTTCCCTTTGTTTTACTGACTCATGGAGGCCTTTAGATAGGAAGAACCATTTTATTTGAATTAGTGAACATCCATATGTATACACACACATATTTTCACACATGCAAACTGCACATTTGTATGTATCCTTGTTGGCATCTGCTTTGAAGCTGCCATGAGACTCAAGAGGGAATAAAGCTGTTTCAAGCAGCTGTTTTTCAAACAACTAACTTAATTTTTAGATCAGAGCTGAGGTTTAAAGTCCTTAAAACTTTGGCTTCTATCATCAAACAAGTGCAGGAACAGCCAAAAGAAAAAAAAAGCAATTTACCATGATGCTATTTACATGAGTTCTCCATTTCCTGGTTGCCTCAGAAACATTCCAATCTGGCATTATTGAAATTTATTTTGAATAAACCTCTCACCTAGTATTTTGTTGGACCAGTTTAGTGGGTAAGATTTTTTGCCACATATTTGGGGAAATTACATCAAACACCTGGGTTGTCTATAACTGAACAGGTGAAGCACTCATAAACAGATCTGCAGCCTTTTCTCAATAAGGCATTTTACAGCTTTGCCCACTTATTTTCCTTGGCTTAGTTTGACTTTGTAGTTTTTCTTCTTATAATTTGAGATGTTCATTAACAAAGTCATTGATTTCCTGAAGGTTATCAGTAATACTTACACTTGTAAATAAGTTACTCATCTGGCAACCTCACTTGTGTTGAATTCCAACAAGAATTTTAAAGAAAGTTAAAAAAAAAAAATCCAAGCAGTCAAAAGATAGGTCACAATGTGTAGTTGTTCTAATTCATGTATTATACTCAAAAGAGGTTCTTGGGCCTTTACTTGAATCCTAATGACTTTTAGGTTACACACTATTCTATCAAGTTTAGATCCTCAGGCTTTCATTGGATCAGTTGCTTGAGACAGTAGAGAGAACACTGGACCTGGAGGCAGGAAGACCTGAGTTCAAATGGCCTCAGACATTTACTAGCTGTGTGACCCTGGGCAAATCACTTCACTTCTACCTCCCTCAGTTTCCTCAGCTATAAGGATAATAATAGCTCCTACCTCCCAAGGCTGTTGTGAATTTCAAATGAGACAATAAAAATTGTGCTTAGTATAGCATAATTGGTACATAGTAGTTGCTATACAAATGCTTGTTATTTTGTTATTATTATGCCTAATGACTGAGACTTCTGTCCTGTTGGAGTGTATTTAACTGTGCCCCTCTTGTCCTTCTTGGGTACTCTTATATTTTGGTGCTACATGGTGGTCCCAGATTACACACTCTTTGCCTTCATTAAAGACTCTAGTTTTTGCTGCTTTGGTAATGTTTTTTAAAGTAGCTATATAGAAAATGGAATTCAAAGATTCCTGCCTAGATAGCCACCTTTTAAATCTCAGATGCCTGGTACCAGCAGGAACTCCTTTTTGGTCTAGTACAGATTCAGTTTAGTGCTTTGGCTTGGTAAGGGATCTGTCAAACTAAAAGTGATTCTATCTCTTTTGGTTCAGTTGCTGGCTCTTTATTCAACGGTTTGGTAAAGATTTTTGTAGCCTTTGGGAGAGTTCCAAATTGGTCTTCAGAATAGCTGGATCAGATTCATTTTGAAGAGGGGTAAGCAAGATTCCAGAGATATTCAACATTGTCTCCCTGAAAGCCACATTTAGACAATCCATATGGATATATATAATCTACATGGACAACATGCACCATAACATTATAATTGAGGAATAGTAAGGACAGTTTAAATAGACCATGGAAGGATATGAAAATATGTTGGAAGCAGGAGGTGAAGGATTTGAAATGAAAATGAAATATTATCCCAGAGGTATAGGGAGCTATGGAGCTTATCAAATATGGGAATGGTCATACTTGTCCTTTACAAATATTATTTTGCCAGATGCCTGGAGAACAGACAGGAGAGATGAGAAGACAAGAAAAATTTGGGTGCCATTGAAATAATTCACATGAAAAGTAGAGAGGAGACAGATACAAAAGATGTTGTGGAAGTAAACTCAACAAGATTTGTCAATTAATCAAATATGTAGTGTAAGAAGACAAGGATGTATCCAGGTTTAGATGGCTTAGAAATGGCTTCCCTTTGGTAGAGTTCCAGGCACTGGACATGATTAGTCTGAATTTTTGCAGCTGCTCCCAAGCACATTAGTCTCTTCTAGTTTCAGGTCACATTGTCTGTCACCTCAATTCTCCCATTTGCTTTGAATGATTAGATACATACAAAAAGCCAGCTAATGTTTATAAAAAAAAAAAATGCTTGTATCATTCAGACCACCAAGGTATTAGAAAGGCTTCTTGCCTATTAAAAAAAATACCACATAACAAGCTCTAGTTCATATTAAAAGACAAATATGGCATTCTAAAAAAGCTCAGATCAAAGCAATTTGTGATATTTCATTGAGACTTTGTTCATTCCAATGGATCAGAATTGTAAATGATAGGGAAAAAATGTTTTATGAAATCATATTTATTAAGATGCTCTAGAACAGTGAAATGTATTTGAGTCATTACTATTTGTGGGCAAGGGTCATCCTTAGAAAAAGATGTATCCTTTGGAATGCTCTTTGTGCCTTCCAACATCCTTTTTTCAAGGTATATCTCCCACTGATAAGATATTCCTCTAAAACCTTGGGGTGTAGTGTCAACACTTTACACACTGAAATCCCTAACAAAAGTCTTTCTTTTCAGGGAAATATCCTATAATTCAGAATGATTAATCTCTATCCCAAGTACTCATCAAAGCTCTCATTTCATTAATAAGTCTATTGAATTTACGTTAAAATAATGAGGTAAAGTAATACTCAATTACATTTTAGTTTGACAATATAGTTCATTGCTCTTCCCAAGAGGATTTGCATTTAAACATATCTGTTAACTCAAAATCACAAATTTATTCATTCATTCATTCATTCATTCATTCATTTATTCATTTATTTATTTATTTATGGCACAGTTTATAACAGATAAAGCAATTCCAACTTTTGGTCAGGTGATACTTCTTTTTAAAGCATTTACAATACGGACCACAAAAAAATTTTTTTTTAAACATTAACCAACTGAGACACAAATAATATTTATATTGCTAACTGCACAAGCGCTTGACCTAATTGTCTCCACAGTATTACTAAGAATTAAAAGACCCTAACTTATTGCTGTTGGTCTAAAGTCCTATGCCTAAGAGTTTAATTTTAGACAATCTTGGATGTTGCCCTACCCATAATCTATAATTGAATAGATCTGGATAAATTTTTAATGATGAAATGTCAGGCATCAATAACTGGCAAGATGGGAACATAAAAGGGAGGAAAAAAATAATAACTCATATTTGTATGTACTTATGATTTACAAAGACTGTTTCTTTAAACTAATATGAGTTTATTCTTCTCCCTAATTTAGAAATGAACACATTAAAGCTCTGATAGGACTTGCTTAGAATCACAAAGCAAATGAAAACTTGAGATGGAAATTGAACCCAAGTTTTCTGACACCAAGTTCAGCACTCTTTTCATTATTCCAAGGTGACTCCTTGCATTCTTTTGGAACTCATCACATTTTTATCTGAGTATACCCACCATGGATTAGGCTAATCCTGCTTATAGAACTATTTGTATAGAAAAAATAAATATTTTGCTATTTCTTCATGCTTAATAGTAATTTCTGTGTTTTGGCATATTTTTTTCAATGCAAATCCATCCAAAAGGAATAACAGTATATGCATTTTAATATAATGTGCATATGTGTTTGTCCACTTATCTAATAATATGATTCTACTTCTAAGATTTTACTGCTAAAATGTGATATAGCAATTGGTTTCCAAGACCCCCCCCCCCCAAAAAAAAGAATGTGTCTCTTATTTTAATGACTTTACAATAAAGGGCCATTACTAAGGCATTATTCACCTAACAGATGTTATGAAGATATCTGCTGATTTTGTTTGTTCCTGGTTAACCCCACTGCGACAGAACTTCAGATCTATAGGCAAGAGAACATAAGTTTTCCCTAAGCAATGCCTAATGTGAACAGCAGAGCTGTAAATTCTAGCTAATAGGAGACAGCATGTCTGCTAAATTCAAACTTTGACAATATTTGCTTGTGATGCTAGTATGTAGCAGAAGGAAAAAACAAAAAAACAAAAACCAAACAGTATTCGTTTTTTCTAGCCTCCATTCCCATATCCAGATTGGGGATAATAATCAAGTGTTTTTCAGTTATACCAAGCAAATAAGTTAAATAGTCCCTCTGGTTCTTCATTAAACTTCCATGATATATTCATCAATTTACCCAACAGCTCAAATAAAACAGAGGTGAATTAACTTTGTGAAATCCATTGGAATAGCCAAAAGGAACGTAAAGCATCAAGTGTTTTCATTGGTTTAAAGTTCACCTCAAATACAATTAGCTTGAAGTCCAATTTTGAACTGTCAGGGGGAATATTTACAATAGCACTTTCAGATCATTATCATAGCATTCCAATGCAAATAGCCACAATTTAATTCATTATCACCAACATTATATCTTTATTTTGCACCAACTGCTGCCTGACATTTCCCAGGCTACAGCAAGGAAATGCTAATTAGACCACAGTGCACTCCTACCCTTTCTTAACTTTCTAAAAAAAAAAAAAAAAAAAAAAAATTCCCATAACAGGACAGATGTGAAATAGACCACTTCTTTCAGTCATCTGCTGTCTACTCTAATGCCCTCCAGCTAGGCCATGGTCCTTGGTCCTCACAATATTGGAACCTGGCAAGGGAAATCAATCCCTATGGATATTTTTCTATGTATTGTGCCTAGAATGTTTAGACCTGGTAATGAAATGACCCCTTCCTAATACCACCTACTCATTCTCATTTATGCAATCTAAAGTGATCTCTGGAGTGAAATAGTATAAGCATTAATATGCAAATGAACTGCCAAGAAAGTTCAGATTTGCATTTAGACTGGACAAAGGGGAAGGAAATGGTTCTCTCATGCTGTTCACTTACATCATCAAAATTTCACCAATTACTAATCCCTGGAATGATGCCAGAGGGGATTTACTCACAACATCCCATTCATGCTTAGATGAATTTGATTCAATTCAATGCAAAAAAAAAAAGGAAAAATAAACCTTGCCTTTTCACTCCTAACTGGAAATTTAAAAGAGTTGTAAAACCTCAGCAGCTTCAGTAAGATATTTAATTTGTTCAAATGAAAGCAATTAGTAAGTACAAAATTGAAGATTTTTTGAATATTTTGGCAGAAGATTCAGAGATGGGGAGAAATTAAGGATTCACCTCCCCTCTCCTCTATGTGCTTTGCATATAAAAATTGTTCTTCTGTGTAAAGGAAACATTTTTCTCATATTTTGCAATATGAAATATCTCTTCATATGATGAATTCCAGGTCCATTGAAAACAGTAAATAATTAAACATAATCAACAATCACAAACCAATTTAAGCTTTAAAGGAAGATTACAAGTAATCAGCCATACCTAATATGGGATTAAGAAGTGGACAGCAGGAGCATGCAGGATCATTTCTATGCTCAACAGGAATATGTTAGCTTCAGTTTATACAGAATTCTTTAAGTTTGTGGACCCCTTAAATAGAAATGTTTTAAAAGATTGATGAAAAAATATTTTTTCTTTAAAACAAAAGAAAAAACTTCAGAAAACATTTTTTCTTCAGACTCACATTAATCATCCAATCATTATTATATTTCATTTTAATGTCTGGAAATTTCAGACTTGAAAAAAAAAATCAGTGCTACCTGGCTCTTTTTAGATGTCCCCCTAGGCTGGTGCTTTAAAATATAGAGGTCCTGCAGAAAATGACCATGCCCTAGGGCCTCTGACTAATAGCAATATCAAGGTCCTTTTTATGTTTGCGGCTGAATCCTTCTTCTCCCCATCCCATCTCAGCCAGCAAATAAAATTTCATAATAGCATACCTCATCTCTGGTCTTTTGAACTAGCTTTTGGATGTAAGATCATTGTGTCTTTCAGTCCTGATGTCTTACTTTGATGTATTCTGTTTCAACAAAAAGATGAAGCCTAAAGTTCATCCTTAAAATGGGAATTTTGTCCTCTGCCTCCCCCCATCCAAGTAAAGGAGAAATTTTGGTCTTTTGGTGGCACAAAACCACATTTCCTAACTTTGAGATCTTAGGAAAAGCACTGGGCAAAAGAAAAAAAAAGACTTTCAATACTTTATTTAGTGTCACCATGATTTGACCAAATAGACATACAATATTTCAAAAATGAGTCAATTGAAGGATTGGAAGTGCTGATGTCTGAAGAATTAGAATTTAGCTAGTTTGTTGGAAATCTCCTTTGACTTTATAGTCAATCATCAACAGTCTCTCCATCTCTGTGTCACTATTAAGACTAAATAGAATGTGTTGGTGCCTTTGGAAGGATGAAGTCAGAAAAAAAACAAAAACATTCAACATCAGCGTCCTACTATATGGTACCCCTCAACTCAACGTGTCTGTAATTCATCACAATCTATTAGATCTATCGGTGTCTTAAACACTAGGCAAGTCACTTCAACTGTTTCTCCCTCAGTTTCCTATTATAAAGTGGGAATAAAAATTGTACCTTTCTCAGGGTTTTTCTGAGAATTAAATGAATTAATATATTTTAAATGTATTTGAGCTATAATGGGCTGTATAAATAAATGCTTCTTATTCACTTTATTACACTCTTATTCTCATTATTACTATGAAAGTTCTTTGAGGGCATGGGCTATTTTAAGCTTTCCCCTTCATCTCCAGAACTTAGCACATTGCCTGAAATTTAGGAAGCACTTAATAAATGCTTGTTCATTACTGCTGACTGACTGACTTTGAGCAAGACATTTAACTTTTGTGAACTTCTGTTTCCTCGTCTATTAATTGACGGCACTGGACTGAAAGGCTTTTGTTGTCCTTTTCTTCTGTCAGCATAAGATCCAATGAAAAGGAAACAAACCTTCCTGTGTCACAGCAAAATGTGCTCTCTCTCTCTCTCTCTCTCTCTCTCTCTCTCACACACACACACACACACACACACACACACATACACACCTCAGATCTCACTTCCTCTTGATTGCTGAGGGACTTTTTCTAGCCTATTCTTCTTCAGCACTTTTAGTCTTCAATTTTTCCCCTTCTACCTCCAAACATGTTCAATGTTCTCCATCTTAGAAAGTGCTTTGTTAAACTATACTGCCATTTAGTTTAGATTTACTGGCACCATTCACGAAGGAATTATCTCTAGATATAGTCTTCATTTCCTTATCATCTCGAGCTTGGCACGAAGTCCAAAACCTGAAGTCTCCAGGATTACAATCAGAAATAAGTTCTAATCAATATTTTCTGGTAACTTCCTGATCACCAAATTGAATAGAGTCTCTTACTTTTTCATTCCTTGACCAAAGCAAGCATCAAATAAATGTGTGTGGCATTGGGATGATCATTTTAAAGCTTAAAACATAGTATTTTACACTTTAAGACTTGAAATTCTTCCCCCTGTTGAATCAGGACTCTAGTTTTTTTTAATTCTCTCCAGTTCATATGTAGTTGTTTTCAAGTTTGTTTGTTTTTGCCCATTTGATGGGGAACTCCTTGAGAACAACCAGTTTTGGTGTTTCTTTGCATCCCTAGTGCTTAGTACAGCGTCCATTATATAGCAGATGCTTAATAAATAATTATTGCCTGACTATTATTTGTGCTTGTAGAGAACTTGACTTTACTGCAAAGAGATATGGGTAGACAATACCAGCTACCAGGAATGACTACGAACAAATTATCTTTTCCATTGAAAACTTTGCTGTCTTGAGATGAAAAAAAAAAGAATACTGTTCAATTTGATGAAATCACCTATGCACTAATGTATAACTTTTTCTCTGTTAGAAAGCTTACCAACTGAACCTCATTGTCTCTATTTTTTATATTCTTTTATTAATCTACTGCTTTTGTATACCTTCATCACTCTCCTCTCTTTATATCTCCCTCTCCCATCTAAATTTGAAGCATTTCAGATTTTTTCTTTTTTTTATTTGACTTCTTGAGAGAGTATAATGCTTTAACCAGGGAAGGAACTTCTTTCTACTAAAACTACATATGTTGGAAATTTACCTTCCCTTACAGCTATAATTGATAAAGAATAATTCCTAATTGAGCTGCCAAGTCATAGTACTGCATCATTCCTCTAATGTCCTTTTTGTGATATGTTATTCACATTCTCATTCTATTTGTCATCCCTTAACTTTCATTCACTGATTTCTTTTCCTTCCCTAGACTCCCTGAATATTTTCTCTTAAAACTCAAACTTGCCTATCTCTTTTTTTCCGGTATACTCTCAATCTATTAAGAATGATCCTTTGTCATGGTTTCAGCTATTACCTCTATGTACATAAATTTTAAATCTTCGTCTTTAGTTTTCTAATATATCTGAGCAATAATTCTATATTTCCAGGTGTACTTACATTGATTAATTCTCATCTTTCATACTATGTATTCAGTCAAAAATGATTATAAATATTAGATTTTATGTTCCTTGGAGGAAGTGACTATCTCTTATTTATGTTTTTTACTCAATCATATCTTTCTTCTCTAGTCATTTGGGCCTATAGTAACATTCTGGACTTACAAACATTTGGTGCTTAATAACTGCTTGATGAACTGAAACCCTACAAAATGTCCTTCTGAAAGGAAATTTCTCATAACTGCCCTCCTTTTTCCTTTTCTTATTGCCATTTTCCTATCCCAGGTCCTGATTACCATATAATTGATAACTAGTAAAGCAGTACTAAGATTTCATTTAGAGTAGGTGTTATTTTTCATAATGGTAAATACAGCATGTTCTCATTGAATATATAAGCCACTGTATTAATGTTATATATCCCACTTGAAACATTTCTTAAAGATCATGTTTACTTTTTTTATATGAGGCAAGTGAGATCCAGAGAAGGTCATGGTCAAATATTTACTAAGCAGTAGAGCCAGTATTCAGACTTGATCCTCCAAATGTTTTCATGCCATCCCAATGTAACCACAAAATGTAGAACTGAAGGGCAAAAATTATCTGCATATTGATATTTGATTTATATGTATTGATATGATGATAGACATATCTCTAGTATCAACTTTAGTTTTTGCATGTAGGTTAACCACTCCCTTAATGATGAGCTGAAAAAAAAGTCTCAGATAAGATTATTTCTGCATCTAGTGTATAATTGGACACCCTACCCTTGAAAAATCAAATGCGTTTTTAGGTAATGTAAGCTCATTTTAATATTATCTTAAAGAAAGTGGACAGAGGGATGGATCTGAAGTCAGGACAACCCATCTTCCTGAGTTCAAATTCAGCCTCAGAAACTTACTAGCTCTGTTACCCTGGGCAAGTCACATAATCCTCTTTAACTCAGTTTTCTCATCTGGAAAATGAGCTGAAGATGATAATGGAAAATCATTCTGGTATCTCTTCCAAGAAAACCCCAAATGGGATCACAAAAAGTTGGAAACAACTGAAATGAATGAACAACAATAGTAAAGAAAGAATAATTGTGGTTTCATGGTGTTTTAAAGCACTCAATATGTTTCTTTTTGTATTTTATCAAACTGCATTTCTGAATAATAAACATTTGTTTTCTCTGCTTTCTACCCCTTCCTGAATATGTAATCCAGGAAACAAAACCTTTATAACAAATATGTGTAATTAAGCAAAATAAATTCTTACATTGGCCATGTTAAAAAACAAACAAAAAAAACTGTTATGTTGCATCTTGAATGTGTCACCTCTCTCTTAGGAAATGGATAACATAATTTATTATCAGTTCTTCTGGAATTGCACTTGGTAATTCAGTATTCTTAAGTCTTTCAAAGTTGTTTCTAAAACCAAATTTAGAGGTGGAACAAGAAATATTAAAAATCAGCTAGCCCAACCCTCTCACTAAACAAATAAGAAGTTAAATAACTTATCCCAATTCACATGGGTAATGATGCAGTAAAAGAGAATTAGATTTGAAGTTAGAGAATTTACTTTGATCCTAGCTCTGCTGTTTAATACTGCATGACTTTAGAAAAGTCATTGGTTGTCCCTTTCATTTTTTCTTATCTGTAATGTGAGGAGATAGGATTAGATGACCTACAAAGCTCTCTCTAGCTCTATGTATGTGATCCTAAGTAATAGAACCAAGATTTGCATCCACATCTTCTGATTCTAGAGTTAGCACTGAACCATTCTCCATTGGGTGAATGAATGAATGAACAGATGAATAAAAATAATTTATGGAGTTGTTAAAACTCATTTGTTAAGTACCCACTATGGGTGTTGCCACTCTCAGGGTTCTTGGGTTAATCTGCCTATAGCTAACAGTTATGCAATATTTTGGTATTAATAGTGGTAAGGAATGTTAGTTCCTTCTCCACAGTCATTGACCCTGACAGTGATTGCTGTGGAATTTGAGGTAGAAACAGAGATAGTACTCAGGGATATTGCTTTTCCCAAGGCCATATGTATTTATTGTCATGGATTATCAACTCCATTGTAGTCTTAAGGGAGGAGATGGTCATAATTTGACTTGCTTCCACTCTTGTTTCTCCTTTAGGATGTCTTTCTATTTTGAATATAATAGTTTGAGATTACGCACAGCTCTCTATTAGCAGGAATAAGTGCGATTTTAAAAAAAAATGATCTCTCAATATGGAGGCATTATGCATTTAAAATACATTATTCTAAACACTTTTGATCAATTTTGTTTTGTATTTCAATAACTTCAAGATCTTTTATGGATTCTAATGTAACCTATAGAGAAGCTAGAATTATATAACATTAACTCATTCCTTACTGAAATAATTTATAATGTGATGAGAAGAAACTTGCTTTAGGAAACATAATGAAGAAACTTTCAACTACTTTTAGCCTATTTGTATTCCAATAGTAATGGATACATTGACAAAAGCTCTTTTTCCTCTACATCTAAGTAGCTCTGTTATTTAAATAGTTCTAAGAAGCCACTGGCATCTTAGCTACATCAGTAAAATCTTTAAAAAAGATAACTATGTATTGTTTTTTTCTTGTCCAGAAATATAACCCTAGAATAGCAGCGATGAGTGGGGAGATGTTGCAAAAGACAAAATATCTTAAAGCATTAGAAAGTTGCGGCTAAGTGTCAATGTTTAGTTGAGTATTCGCCTGAGAAGCAGAGAGTTTTGGTGACAGTGATCTAAGTCTGTGGATACTGAATATTTTTGATCCTCAATCTCCAGGTAAATCCTACTTTATTATGATGGTAATAATTATGATAGCACTTCTGTTAATAGTATATGGGAAGGTTCCTTGGCAGGACAGCCCATAAATATTGCACACCTGCCACAATTTGATACTTGGAACAGAAATCTTTTATCCCAAAACAAGGAGACTATTTTAAAAAGAAGTTCATTCATCATAAGTGAGTTGGATTCAAATTCATTCTCTACCATATAGTACGACTTTCTCATTTTATAGATGAAGCAGAAAATTAATGTCTAGAGAGAAATACAAATCTTTCCTTCCTTCCCTTTGTTGGTCCCCTCCACATTGAGAAGGCAAGCTATTTGATATGGGTTATACATGTGCAGTCATACAAAAAAAAAAATATTTCCACAGAAGTATTGTTTGAAAAGAGAACAAAGACCAAAACAAAACAAAACAAGAAAAAGAAACAGAAAGAAAAAGTATCCTTCAATTTGCATTCAAACTCCATCAGTCCTTTCTCTGGAGATGAATAATATTATCATAAATCCTTCAGAATTGTCTTGGATCATTGTATTGCTGAGCATAGCTAAGTCATTCACAGTTGATCATATTACAATAACACTGTTATTATGTCCAATGTTCTCCTGGTTCTGCTCATATAACTTTGCATCAGTTCATATAAGTCCTTTTTTTATGTTTTTCTGAGAAAATTCTGCTTGTCATTTCTTATAGCACATAAGTATGGAATAATCATTTACAACTTGTTCAGTCATTTGCTAACTGATGAACATCCCCTGAATTCCCATTCTTTGCAATGACCAAAAGAGTTGATATAAACATTTTTGTATACACAGGTCATTTTCTTTTAAAAAAAAATGTATATTTGGGATATAGAACTATTAGTGAAATTGATTAGTCAAAGTGAATGCATGTTCTTGTAGCCCTTTAAGCATAGTTGCAAATTATTCTACGGAGTGGTTGGATCATTATTCAACTTCAACAAGAGGATATTAGTGTCTCTATTTTCCTATATCCATTCCAACATTTGCTATTTTCCATTTCTGTCACATTAGCCAATTTGAAAGATGTGGGATAGTAGCTCAGAGTTGTTTTAATTTGCAATTCTTTAATCAGTAGTGATTCAGAGCACTTTTTTTGGTGGTTATAGATAGCTGTGATTACTTTGCCTGAAAACTGACTGTTTATATCCTTTAACCATTTATAAATGGAGGAATGGCTCTTAATTTTATATATTTGACTCAATTATCTATGTATTTGAGAATGAGGTCTTTATCAGAGTAATTTGCTGCAATTTTTTTCCCAGTTATGAAAATTATGCATTTCCTTCAATTGTATTTTGTAGCTGTTTCTCCCCCTTTCTTTCTCCTTTCGCCCTGTCCATCCACAAGTGTTTTACTTCTGTACTATACCTACCTCAATTCCTCCTCTCTTCTCTCTCCCCACTCCAAGCTTTTTTATCCCCTTCCTGTACTACTTTCTTATAAGGCAAGATAAATTTCTATACCCAACTAAGTGTGCATATTATTTCCTCTTTGAGGCAATCTTGATGAGAGTAAGATTTGATCTCTCCCCCTCCTGTCAGCTTATCTCATATCCTACAGTAAAAGCTCTTTTGCATCTCTTTTATGTCAGATAATTTGCCTCATTATGCCTTTTCCTTTCCCCTTCTCCCAGTGCATTCCTCTTTCTCATTTAATTTTATTTTTTCAGCCAAGTATCCCACCCTATTATATTTACATCTGTGCCCTCTGTCTGTGTATACTTTTATGAACTGCCCTGGTAATGAGAAAGATTTTTTTGCAAGTATTTTCCTATGTAGGGATGTAAACACTTTAATCTTATTAAATCCCTCATGATTTTTCAATATTATTTATATTTTTATGCTTCTATTGAGTTTGCATTTGAAAGTCAAAACTTCTACGCAGCTCTTTTCATCAGGAATACTTGAAATCTTCAATTTCACTGAATGTCCATTTTCCCCCTAAAGGTTTATAATCAATTGCTTTGTAGGTGATTCTTGGTTGTAATCTTAGCTCCTTTGCTGCCAGAATATAATACCTCAAGGTCTCTGATCCTTTAATGTAGAAACTACTAAATCTTGTGTTGTTGTGACTGTGGCTTCATGGCATTTGATTTGTTTCTTTCTGGCTACTTGGAATATTTTTCCCTTGGCCTGGAAGCTCTAGAATCTGGCTATAGTATTCCTAGGAGTTTTCATTTTGTGATTGCTTTTAGGAAGTGATCAATAGATTTTTTCAATTTCTATTTCATCCTCTGGTTCTAGAATATCGGGACATATACATTTTCACATTTTCTTCTCTTTGTATTCTTTTGATTATGTTTTATTGTTTCTTAGTGTCTCATCAAAACATATGCTTCTACTTGCCCAGTTATAGTTTTTAAGTAATTATTTTCTTCAGTGAGCTTTTGTACCTCCTTTTCCTTCAGGGCAATTATATTTTTAAGGAGTTATTTTCTTCAGTAATTTTTTGTATCTCTTTTTTTTCCCATTTAATCAATTCTGCTTTTCAAGGTATTCTTCTCTTCATTGGATTTTTGTACCTCTTTTCACCATTTGAACAGATGAGAAGCACCCCTCTCCATCCCAGAACTGCTTATCAACAATAAGGTTGTCAGTCAGGGCCATCTGCACCCAGTGTAAGCAAATGCTGCACTGTAATATCTTTCTGATCAGTTGTCTGAACTCTTTAATGTCTTTGGGTTGAGAGCTCCCACTGCTGCTGTTACTGCTATTTCAGGAGCCTCCAAAACCTACCAGTGGAGCTCCTGCAACTCTCCAGATCTGCTCCCACTCTGTTCTTATAGATCTCTCCTGCAGACCTCATAAGTTGTCTTAGGTTGGAAAAAATGTCTCCTTCTCACCTTTTGTTGGTTCTGGTACTCCAAAATTTGATTTCAGGCTTTATTTTTATGTTCTTTGGAAAGGAATGTTGGGAGAGTTCAGCTTATTCCTGTCCCATACTCCACCATCATGGTTCCACATCTCTCTCTGTATTGATATTATGACCTTCTTCCTCTATGACATCCGCAATCAATAGTAGGGCTCAGACACATCCACCTTAGCTGATTGAAGCTTTCCCTTCATCCAGAAGCTTCTCCAGAGGAAGTTCAACTGGCAGAAGCCCCTGCTTTTATTATCTCTGCCAGAATCCTGACATCTCTATGTCTATAAAAATCCAGTACTTATGGGATGATAAGTAATTGGATAACAAACATAATAGTGGAGGAGCAGTCATGACTGGGGCATGTTGATCAAAATTAGCTGTAGACTAAATGTCAAATTCCTGTAAATCACTTGAATTCTCCATTTGGGAAAAAAAAAAGAAAGTTCAAGATTCATCCTAACTGTCATCATATAAATGAAGAGCAATGTCAATCATTCATTTCTAAGGTCCTAAATATTATATCCTTAGAATATAACTCATGTAGGTATGTTTTAAGTTTTCAGAGGTAGTTTTTTTCAGAGCATTCTACTGAGATAGGGAGTAATACTATTAACATCTATTTCTTAGATCAAAAATGAAGATTCAGAGAGTGACTTATTTAAGGTTACACAGTTAACATCTGAGCCAGGATTTGAACTGCAATTTGGAAATGACTCCAAAACCAATGCTCTTTATTATTCACCATCTGATATAACCTTTATGTATGATGCATAATCATGTATACTCTATAGTTAAATATCATGTCATGAATATTAGGTTTATGTAGCTGTACAGGTGACTGGATGTTAACAGATTCTATGAATACAGAGTAGTGATTTCTCAGTTCAGTTTCTCTCAGAGCCTTTTACCTGACAACAATGGTACAAAGCCTTACCTTAGGAGGGACACTAAGCCTTCACTATACTTGAGACCCCACTGAGGTACCTGGAAAAAAAAAAATTTCAACTAAATAGGCCAGAAACATGAACCTCTTCTCAACCATGAGCAAACTGGCCATGAACAACCAAAAGAAGTCCCTCAGAGAGATTTATTCATTTTAATTTCCTAAAGATTAAAGTCATAGGTTTTTCATTATATTATACTAACAGCAAAAACTGATACCCTGTTTTAAGAGTTACAAAACATTTTGTTCACAGCATTGCTATGAGGAACATCTAAGTATCATTATGTATATTTTGTAGATAAAAAACTGAGTCTCAAAGAAGTTAAGGCTTTTTTAGGATAACACTTTCAGTGAGTATCATTCTCACAGTTCTGAACACTGACTTTTTCTCTGTGTGACATATGATACCAAAATGATCATCTCATATTGGAGTTTTCCTTAAAACTGCCTCAGGGAGCACATAATGCTGCTTATATAAGCTATTATCTGTGATAAATCAGCCTAATTGCTAGTCAGATCTAGAATTTAGACCTATAAGTGACGATATTTTGTCAAAACATGGCCCTCCTTTTACATAAGAGCCAACTGAGAAAACTGAGTTGAATGACTTGTCAAGGTAGTTAAATTTCAGAATCAGGATCCAAATTCATGTCATCTGACTCCAATATTACTCTTCTTTTCACTGTATCATGATACCCTGATGGATTAGGATCTCACCACTAATGTATTCTGAATATATTTTTACCTTATATTCAAGTTAGCAAACCTATTCCCTTCTTCCCTACTCCAATACCAACTCTAGCTCCAATTACATTATCTTTCTCTCAGTACCAACTAGGCACTTAGACTTGGAATCTCAAGTTCTCTTTGATACGTCTTTCTCCTTTCCTCATATGTATTCATAATCAATTTTTAAGAATATCTCTCATTCTATCTTTCTATCTCTATTCCCACTGTTGTTATCCTTGTCCAAGCTCTCATCGCCTCAATCCAATAACATAGAAGCAGTTTCCTATCTGGTCTTTCTGAAGAAAGAAGTTTTATTACATTGAGTGGGTTTTGATCCCTCTAATACATTGTGCATATTATAACAGTTTTTAGGAAACACCAGGGCCATCATTGCATCCCTTTATCTATATCATGTTCCTGATATTTCTGTAAAAGGAGAAAAAAATGACATCAAAAACAGTAAAAATTGTATTGTAGTAAGGGTAGCAATGAAGAAAGAGGATTTATTCCATAACTATTTCAAACAGAATAGAATTCTTTATAATCTTATGTATTTTATGGATTCATCATTTTAAAAAGGGGTTCATAGGTCTTCTTATCAGATTAGTCACTTATCAAACTGCCAAGGGACATCAGTATATAAAAAACGTTAAGTAGCCTGTTCTACTGCTTAATGAAAGTCTGCTCTTTTACAATGTGACAGAATTTTGGAGCTATTGACATTTAAAAACATTGGATATATTTGGACATATTGCTAGGAAGCAATATATAATTTTAAAATCATTTGAATTTCTCATTGTGTTGTCTCTTTTCTAGTTTTCCTTCTGTATTTGCCATTTATACAGATTTACAATTATGTAGGCAGTATGGTGAAATGAACGGTGTATGGTAGTAGGAATCTGGTTAATGGATCTTCCACCTTAACTATCATCAGCTAACTCTGTGACTTTGGGTAAATCACCAGATCTTTACGGTTCTAAAGCAAAAAATAAAAACATTCAATTAGATTACCACTGAACTCCATTCCTTTTTTAATAGTCTCTTACTCTATTCCCTGAGGTAAGAATATATTAATGACAGGGTATCACTTTCACCCTCTAGTTCTAGTTCCTTGAGAATAGACTTAAATCTCTTGACCTAATTGACAACTTGTTTAGCCTAGTCTTAGGTCAAAGTTTGCAATGGGTACATCCCCAATTAATCATAACTTCTCAGATTAGCTAATTCCCACTAGAATGGACTTTACCAGACATTGGTTAATGGATTCCTAATCATGCATTTCTTCTATTAAAGATTCAGACTTTCCTGAGACAAAATCCAGTTGAGAAGGAATAAAAGACCATCAAACAGTCACTCACTGAATAATGCTGAATTAAATTCCCAGGAAGCTTTAAGAATTACCTAAGATTCTACATTTATGCCCAAACAATTACATTGCTTCCCTGATATGGAAATTTGAGCTAGCTACTATGCAGAGACGAGAAACCAGTTCAAAACAAGATGTTCATCTTTAGGGCTTTCATGATTAGGAGGCAGCTATGTGGCACAGTAGACAGAGTGCCAGCTCTGAAGTCAAAAAATATTCATCTTCCTGAATTCAATTCTGGCTTCTGACACTTACTAGCTGTGTGAGCCTGGGCAAGTCACTTAACCCTATTTTCAAAGTTTGAATCTTTTTTTTTTTTTTTTTTTTTTTTTTACTGCTACTATTGAAACCTATTAAGTTCGGTTTCATTTATTGCTGCCTGCTCATTTTTTCAGACTGATTCTTGAACTTTATGTTACAGTTGGGCTCTGCTCACCAGGGATGGGAAGGCACTGTGCCAAGCTTTGACCTTTTTTTTGTGCCTAGGTTTTTAGTGCTAGTTCTAGAGTCCTGCAAATTTTTGTGACTTCTCCGGTGGTATGATACAGAGAGATACTTTGTTCATGCTTTCCTGGTCTCTGCTCTACTTTGGTTTTTACCCAGGAAGGGCCCCATCTCCTCTCTAGCCCCAAGTGCTAGTGCTACCCTCTGCATTGCAATTTTGACCAGAGTTTCTGCTCTATTGTGACTTGCAACAAACACTTTTTTCTGCCCTGAAACTGAGACATAATGCTGTGCATGGAAAATTGAGCTGTCAATCAGTGTTAGGTTCTACATGTAGTACAAGCAAAGGGTCCTCTGTAATCTCTATCTGACCCCCACCACTCTTACTATCTGTGGGCAAAACACTCCCAAAACTGCTGCTGCCACTGTCCAGCCACCTGCGAGGTCTGACGCTAGTGCTACTGTGCTGATCTTTTAGGGCATCTACCACCCCAGTGTCACAGACCTCTTCTGCTGGCCTTCTAAGGCACCTTAGACTATAAAATAATGTATTACTCTGACCTTTAATTTTTGGCTCTGCAACTCCAAAATTCAGTTTGAGGTATTATTTTAAAGTTGTTTGGAGTCTAATGTTGAGAGAGTTTGGCTGGGTTGCTGCTTCTAATCCACGACCTTGACAGCTAATCACTTTTCAGGGGTGTTATAGAAGGGAAACCTACTCAAATGAAGCTGTAATTCAATTACTTTTCAAATACTTTACAATTTTGACATTGTCATTCAATAAATGCTTATGAATGTGATTTTTTCTTTGGATATGATAAGACAAAGTATTACTATACCTATACTAACATATAACCCCTCCTTAATGACAAAAGACAGAGAAAAATCAAGGAGAAGAGAAATCAATTCAACAAATTCAAATGAACACACATTGATTTAATGTCTTCTATTTGCAATATACTATGCTAGACAATGGAGATATAAAGACTAAACTCAATGGAGACAACATACTTGTAGGTGGTCATGTCAAATACACAATTATTTTTATCAGACTTTGTAATATGTTTATTGTGCATGAGGGAGTTCTAACACAAAGGTATTAGGAATCCAAGAAGCAAGAGACCAGTTGTGGAAAGGGAATTTTTTGAAAGCCTCCAAGAAGAATACCTGAGCTGGGCTTCTAAAGAGGGGAAAAAATTCAATACACAGAAATTTGAAATGAGGTAGAGGCAGCTACTCTTATTTTTCCACTTCTAAGTCACTTCAAACTTTAGAAAAATTGCTTCTGGTCATGAAAATATTTTTTTTTTCCCTTTTAATCCTCAAAATGCTCCCTCTTCAATTCAATGACCACACCTTTTAATTTTTTAATCTTCTTTTAAAGGGAAATGATTGTGAAACAGATTCAGCCATCTTGATTTGAAGATATTTTATTGTGGAATTCTTATTCTCTTCTTTTATTTAAATTTTTTTTATAATCTCTTAATGTTCAAAAGAAACCTTATATCAAAAATATATGTCACCAATGTACTGATAGGCATCCATAGATATAAGTAGGAAAAAACTTCAATCCCATTCTCAATATTACCTCAGCATAAATGAAGAAATTATTTAGAAACAGAGGTTCCTTTTACCTTCAGCATCACCTTTACTAATCAGTGAAGAGAAGTTCACGTTCTAATAAGTGGGTTCTTTTCAAAACTTATCCTGAAATTATTGAAATCTAACTGGCACAGTTAAATATATAGTAGTAGGAATATAAAGGAATAAGAACCACAGCTATGATTTCACTTTTATAGGGAACTCCTTCGTTCAATATTTCCTGGATTCTTCCCTGCAACTTCATAGTTTTAGTGAATTTCCTAGGATGCAGTTGTCAAACCCATAGCTCTCAGGAGGGCATTGCCACCAGACAAAACCCCAAGTACATTGGGAACCAGATTATAATGCAATTGGAGAATATTTAACAATTTAGCAAAAACACAATAAAACAGATGTTGTTAATATATGCAATTTAGTGGCTCTGTATCTCTCTGAGTTTGACCTCACTAGCCTAGAGAAAGGAGAAATTAAGTGACTTGCCCAGGATCACATAGTCAGTATGTATTAGATTTGTATTAAGACTTGAAAACTGGGTCTTCCTGGTTTCAAGATCGGTTCTCTAGTCACTACTTAGTCAAAAGCATAAAGTGGGTGTAGACTGCATTTATTTGAATCAGATTACTTTATTTATACCTGGCAGTAAGACTTTGCTAATACAGAAGCACAATTCTATAGAATTCTGTAGCAAATCATAGAAGGACAAAATTATAGCACTTATTGTTGAATGAGACTCAATAGATTATCTAGTCAAATATTACTTTGCTTTTTAGGAAACTAAGACTTCAAGACAGGGGAGACAGCGATTCAGATCCCATCCAAGACTTATTAACTGTGTCCTCTTATCTTGTCCCTGTCTCTTACTTCACTTTGGGATTTCTTTATCTCTTATGATTTAATTACCACCTCTGTGCTGATGATTCTTAAATCTGCCTTTCCTGTCCCCAATCTCTCAGCTGATTTCCATTCTCACATTGTGCACTCCCTTGCAAACATTTCAACTAGATATCCAGTAGATATCTTAAACTCACTATGTCCAAAATTGATCTCATTATATTTTCCCCTAAACAATTCCTCCTACCAACCTTCTTTCCTTAGTATTATGGAAGGGAAAATCTTCCTCCCAGTTCCTCAGGATCAAAACCTAGGAATTTTGTGGACTTCTCACAAGGCCTGTCAATTTCAGCTTTACAACCTCTCTGGAATACATTCTCTCATTGCCACCATTCCAGTACAGGCCCTCATCACTTCATGTATGTATTGTTACAACAGCCTGCTAGTTCAAATTTCTCTTCATTGTAAAATTTATATTTCAGGACCTAGAGAATAGTCACAGTTAACCTAGAAGAGTCCAGGCTAGCATTCACACATACTCAATAAACTCCAGAGGCTCTCTATTGCTTTCAGGATCTAATATCAAATGCTCTGTATGGCATTCAAAACTCTATATAACCTAACCCCCTCCTACCTTCCAGTCTTATTCCTTACACTCACTCTTATATCTGGTAATATTGAACTTCTGGCACATCTATAAACAAGGCATTCTATTTCTTGACTCATTTTCTTTGGTTGTCTTCCATTTCTGGAATACTTTTCCTTCTTGATTCTACCTATTGAGCAACTTGGCTTCCTTTAATTCCCAACTAAAATTCCACCTTCTACTGGAAGCCTTCTCTAAATGTTAATAATTCTATCAATTTCCTTCTGTCAACTATTTTGATTTTCCTATATATTTTTTGTATATATTTGCATTTTATTTCCCTCATTAGATTGTTAGCTCCTTGAGGGCAAAGACTGTCTCTTGTCTCTTTTGGAGTTGCTGGCATTTAGCATAGCACCTGACACATAGTAGATAGATACTTAATAAATATCTACTAATGGATTGATTGAGCAATTGATAATTACTTATATTGTTCTTTCTCAGCATCACAAATTTTTTCTTGTTTCATTAAAATTCTTATATTCATCTCATATTTCAGAATAATACTCCAGTATGCTTGTATATCTCAGTTTGTTCAGACATTCTAGAATCAATGAACACCCCTTTTGTGGCCATTTCTTTGCCCCAAAAATGTTGCAATGAAGGCTTTTATATTTAGTGGTTTTTCTTCCATACTCTGACATCCTTAGCATATCGGCCCAGTAGTAATACCTGCCGCTACACCAATCAAGTAATTTGAATATTTTGTTTACTTTTCTACATAACCCTCATATAATTCAAGATGTTTTGCCAGATAGTTAGATCAATAGAAAGCTTTACTAACACCTGTTTCCCCCAGCCTCATCCAATATACTCTCAGTTTTTGTCATCTTTGCCAGTTTGATAGGGAACAAGAAAAGTATTAGGGTTATTCTAATTTGCATTTCTCTTATCACTAGTGATTTGGCCTGCTGTTTCATCTTCCCAGTTACTATTTGTCTTTTTCTTCTCATGAAAACTATTTATTTTGATCATTTATCTCTTGAGAAATGACACTTGTTATATATTTGGTATTTCCTTATACATCTTGGTTTTCAGTGTTTGTTTTCATTTGTTTTATTTGTGTTTTTCTTTGTCCTGTGATTTCATTTCTGTTAGGAAATCCTAGTGATGAAACTCCTTTAATTAATATAGATTGGCAAGTGTCCAGCCACTTACTGTCTTAAAAGAATTGCCTGGAATACTCAGAAGTTAAGTGATTTACCCAGAAGCGATGAGTAGGTTTCAGAGACAGGACTTAATCTTATGCCTTAATGATTAAAAGTCTCATTCTCTATTCATATTCCTTCATCAAACATTTTTTTTCGAATATCGTTTTGGGGAAGCCAAGATGGCAGAGTAGAAAAATGGACCTGCTGTAGCTCTTCTCCTGTAGCCCATAAAATATTTGTGACAAATGACTCTAAACAAATTCTAGAGTAGCAGAAGTCACAAAACTACAGAGTGATAGAGACTTCCAGCCCAAGGAAGACTGGAAGGTCAACAACAAAGCTCTATGGCACCAGTCTCAGTGCAGCACAGCCCACGGGGTCCAGCCTAGCCTTGGCTGTGCTGCGAGGCACGGACAGGACCAGAGCAGGCTTCAGGTGCAGAATCACAGGCAGCAGCTGCAGTTCCCAGATTTCTCAAACCACTAACAACAAAAACAGCTTCACAGTGAGAAGGCTCTTTCACTTGGGTGAGAAGGGAGCAAGGTCCTGCTGCAGCCCTGGCCCCAGGCAGCCCCAGGTGGTGGCATCATTCATTTTTGGAACCCACAGCCTAAAGACCCTGGGAGAACTGAGTTGCTGGTCTGAATCTCAGCCCTGAGTGGCAGGCCTAGGGTGAGGAGAAACACTGGCTGATGGAGCTGGTGGAGATTCTGGACAGGAAATACTACTCACAGATCCTGGGCAGAAGAGTGCTTCTGGTTGTTCCCAGCACTGCGGGCAACTATGAATATCCAGGGGTAGTTCTAAATAACAAAGTATAACAGATCCTCCATGTAGAAGGCAGAAGAAAAACATTTATTCAGACACCAGAAAGTCAGATCCATCATAGTAACCAAGAAGTCAATACACATTAGCACTGCAGAGGACAAAGCCACTCCCAAGCCTTCCTTTCTCCCCACCCCTGGCCTTCCCACAAGCAAACACTCATAAGACTAGCTGTGTATGCCTGCTTCCTCTCTCCTCCACCCTTTCTCCTCACCAACTTTCTCCCAGTTCTGCTTCACCCTTCCTGTTTCACCCATTTAGCAAGCTCTTTCTACCACGTGTGACTTAGGATTCCATGTGATTTAAGCAAATCACATGGGCCGATTAATGAAAGGGAAAGATCTTCACAATTAAATTACCATTACATCAAGTAATTTGCAAGTATGAATGATTTTATCTTCTCAATCACATTATACACTGTAGGTGTATAGATACATGTATACAGGTTATATGCAGTCATCAGCAAGGGCTAGTACCTCTAGTGTAAGAGCTTGCTGAGCCTTTTTTTAGGACTGCTCATCGACCTTTAATCTAATTTTCACCTGTGGCTCCAAGAAACTGTAATAGGATATCCTTAACCTGGGCTAAACCAGGTTGAGGATAACCAAAAGACCTCAAAGCCATCAGAGAGTTAAGGGGAAGGCTACCCCAAGTAAGTGAAAACTTTTCTTGGAGGAATGGACTGATGAGAAAAACATTTTCCAATGTCCATGAAGGCAGCTAAAATAGGTGCTTTGCAGCATTTAGTGCTTCGTTAAATATTGAAGATGTCAAGGTCTTCCAATGCATATTGGGCCATCATCAGTCACCTTGACTTTTATTTTGCCCCTGGACTTTAATGACTGTGGAAGAAAGAATAGAGCTGATGACTTGCCACTCTACCTCATTTAAATCTAATTCATACTCAAGTCAAGATATCACCCCATGATGTCACTGGTCTTCTTTGAAAGCAAAGAATGAATGGTAATACATGTATACATATGCATATAGAATTTGCATGTATAAATGAATGTTTAATATGCATGTATACATGTGTACATGTGTATATATGCACATGTATATATGCATGCATATATGTGTATATCTATACACATATACACATACACACATAACACCAAAGTTAAAGGGATATAAATATCTATATCCCTTTAGCTTTGTTCTTATCTCGTTAGTAAAATTGGTCTACATTTCTTTTTCTCTGCTTTATCTCTTCTTGTGTTGTGTATTTGGGCAATAATAGTTTCATTAAAGAAATTTGCAGATTCCTTCCTAACCTGATTTTTTTATTGTTAATCTGAAATACAGAGAGCTTTCAAAGTAGCAGTAACAAGGATCTTTAATTGAGGCAAAAGAACCTCAATCTGAGACATAGCAAGAGTGCAAGAGTGCCTGAAGGGGGCAGAAAAGGCAGGGTTTAAATATGCATCAACAGGGAGCTCTGAAGAGGCAGCAACAGGGTGGGTTTGCAAAATAGCCAAAGGCTGATAATATCTGCTTAGAACCAGGTGTTCCAGGTGCTGCCTAGTATCCAGAAATATCTGAAGAGCTGCTCTAACTTTGGGGTCAATGAGGTCAAGGTAGCCCCTTCTAGTGATTGCATTAAACATTAGAAATGCCATAATCAATGACTTGTGTACAAATATATTTTAAAATATGAACGATGATATGTGTGAACATTGCTTGGTCATTTAATGAGAAAAAGAAATAAGAATATAGAGAAGTGGTGCTGCCCTGGCACTCAATGAATGGTAAATGACTATAGGGCAGTTTCAGTTATCGTGGATAGATTCTTTATGGAATATCTGAGGAAGGATGTGAATAATAGAAACTCATGAGTAGGAGGGATCCACACATTGACAATATCACAGGTTTATTAAAATACAAAAGGGACACATACATAAAAAGCAGTGTATTGCAGTGAAGTGAGCGTTGAGAGCATCAGTGAAAGAAGGGGAGACAGCATTGTAGAGTGGGGAGAGAGTAGAAAACAAAATAAATAAAATCTCTCTGTGTAAGAAGTTTGAATTGCAAGGCCAGTCACTAGGTGACCTAATAGATTTCTCTCATTTTATGACAGGCAGAGATGTTTTAATCCTCGGTTTCTAGTCAAAGAGGAAATCAGATTGTATCATACTTCCTATTGAATCCCAACTCTCGGCTCTTGCTTTCATTTTTACTGCTTTTCATTTTTTTTTTTCCTATAGTAAACAGAGGAAGAACTCAGTTCCCTATTTCTTTCAGATTATTGTTTCTTCTGACAAAACATAAAGCAGACAAAAAAAGCACCACATATTGATAGCATTTCTTTTCTTCTGCCTTTCAAAATGACTGCTCTAACTGTTGAGTAATTTGGGGACAATTGTAGCACTTTCATTATCCATATATTTAACCCAAACATTGGCAGAACTGCTATTGATGTTTTCATGAATGAAAATACTTGGCCAGGTTATACTTCTTCACACAGAGCTTTATGTAATTGTCAGAATACAGTGAGAATGGAATATGATGTCAATCTATGAATTTCTTTGTTTGTTTTCTACTTCAAGAGGGAAATATTCTGGATTTTAAAATGCTTTATTTTTGACTTAAATATTTTATGTGTCAGTTTCATTTGTTTCAATTTGGCAACATAGTGCTGAATCTATGACAATTTCCTTTATTATGCTTTCTTTTAGCATGAAAGGAGAATGATTATTAAAGGAAAATTTCCCCACAAAATCATTGTAAAACTTAATTTTGTGGAAGTATTTAATATTTTTATAATTTCTGAACATAAAATATAAGTTAGCGATCCCGTATAAGATAAAAAATACTCATTGCATTTAAGTTTTGGAAAACCTATCTCTTCTTACAGGAGAAAATTCTGTAACTCTTCTTGGCTAGAAATGGAAGTTGAGGAAGAAGTACAAAAGGGGGGACAACAAAATAAAAGGTAAAGAGATGAAAGTCCAACTCAAAAATACAAGTGGAAAAGGTATAGTTTGACACTGCATCTTTCTTTCATCTTAAAAAATCACCTTGAACTTTACGCAAATAGTTCAGGGATCCATGATTTTGTTTAGGTGGGTATCCCAGTCATCCACACAGATTAAAGCCATCTACAACCAAATAGTTTGTTGTTGTTGATATTTGATTTTTGTTTTGTTTTGGAGGTGAATGGCTTATGTATCTTGTTCAGTAATTTTTTTCAGTCATGTCCAACTCTTTATGACTCCATTTTGCTGTTTTCTTGACAAAGATATTGGATTGGCTTTCCATTTCCTTCTCCACACCATTTTACAGATGAGGAACTGGAGCAAATAGAATTAAGTGACTTGCCACTATCACACAGCTAGAAAGTGTCTGAGGTCCGATTTGAATTCAGGAAGACAAATGTATCTATGTAGGCTACTGAAGACAGTGGCAGCCCTGCAGTCAAAAAATATTCATCTTCGTGAGTTCAGATCTGGTCAGACATATACTAACTATGTGATCTTGAGTAAATTGCTTAATCCTGGTTGTCTCAGTTCCTCATTTATAAAAAGAACTAGAGAAGTGAATGGAAAACCACTCTTGTATCTTTGCTAAGAAAACCCCAAAATGGGCTCATAGAGTGAACGCTACTGAAATGACTAACTAATAACAACAGAGCTGAGTCTTTCTATCTGCTGGCCCAGTACTCTATCCACTGCGCCACATTCAAATCTCTTTTCATTCAATGGCTGGTGGTCTTTTCACCATGGCATCCTTTTCTCACTATACCATACTGACTCTCAATGTTTACACTAGCAAAAAAAAAAAAAAAAAAAAAAAAGATACTTCATTTTGTCTTCAAGTATTTTAAGGACTTCCATTTGGGAAAGTTATTGAACTTTTTCTTCTTTTCTAAGAAAGCAGAATGAGAAGTACTGGGTTGAAGTTGATAAGAGGCAGATTTGGGATCAATGACTATCACTATCACAATCACTATCACTATCAATGATTACCAATGAATATCTCTAAAATAAAAATGGGTGCCCACTCACTAGAGATCATCTGCCAAGACATGTGGGGTCTCTTATTTGTTAGTAGAAGGGATCTCTATTCAGATACAGTTTGGATTTGATGACAACTCAGATTCTGCATTTCTCTGTAGTTATTCATCCAAATGTCCTTTTCTGCAACTGACTATCCCTCTGACAGTTTACTCTCTGCTTTAGCTATGCCGCCACTTTCCATCTTTACTCAATCTCTTTTCTGAAGTATTCTATACTTTAAACCATCCAAACTAAGAACTCCCTCTTTAAATATCAGAGATGGGAAAACAATCATATTTTCTTGACTAAAATGCCTATGCTTACCCATAAACCCACAGGCCTTTCCCCACATCATTGAACTTTCTGGATGTTTTCACACAACCTAGACATATCTGAATACAACTAGGAGTGCAAAGAGTCCGTCATAACCTTGGTAGAGGTCCAAAGGTCATCTTTCTCAAGATCATCAGTCTCTCTCTTGCCAAGCCCCGAAGATCATTTTACCTATGTCACAAATACCACCTTGCTTCTGTAACTTGTTTTCTCCAAAGAATTGGTGGTACACTTGTCTGTCCAGTAACTATGATCCAGGTGTGTCCTTATTTGCTACATTTTTACTTGTCGCTTTATTTAGGCCTCAGCATCAATGGCTGGTTAAGTTCTTCGGAAATCTCTAAAACTGTGCAAGCAGATGTATTAACTTGGTACAATAACATACAGTTAGTTATACTGAAATCAGGACTACAATTGGTTCTTCTTATGCCAAGTATCTCATTCCTTATCTTCTGCCACATGATCACAGAAAGACTATTCTCGGTAGTCATGAGCAAACTTTAAAATTTGAAATAGATTTTGAAAGAATTTTATTAGGTCATTTGGCAAGGGAGATGAGTGGGAAAAGGTCTGGCTCCATCTCAAGTCTTTCTGATGTTACATTATATAGAGTTCACACAAGGGTGTAAAGACATTTTCCTGATAGGCTGAATGTAGGCAGTAGAGGTTTGCAGAGAAAGGTGATTTGATATGTATATATAGATATAGATAGATATAATATAAATAGAGATATAGATAGATATAGAAATATAGACAAAAACTATAGGTATATAGTTATATCAGCAACTATGTATAAGCACTCATTTTAAGAATCCAAAACATAAGCTTTAATTGGACCTAAAACCAGACCTCTGTGGACCCAAAATTAGCACTAGGTGGAATCTAAGACTTATTTATAGTTATCAATGAGGTGAGTGAACCTGGCCTCTACTTTAAGCTATGGTTTAGGTGATTTTTTAGCCACATAAAACTAGGTTCAAATTAATAAATAAGAGAAAATAAAATATTTTCCATTCATTCTCACAGTCAAACCATAGATCTATACCTTCTGAGATTTTAACCTCTTTTTATGCTTTCTCATCTCCTTTTTCCTACTCCTTTGTCCATCTCTTTTCTTTTATGAGGTTTTAAGGAAACACAACCAGTCTGTCACTCAAAATAAATTTTAGTTGAGAAGAAATTTCTCAGGTGGAAATTGAAATGGGTTTGACTGTAGTCATAGTAAAAATGAAATGGAAAAACTGACAATAACTCAGTGACTGATTCAAGGGTCGTGAATGATTGTAAAGGTTTGATCCTTGATGACGAGAGGAATTATGAAGCCAGTGAGATTAAAAAAAAAAATCTGGGGGTAGAATAAGTTCCTTGAGTAGAATATAAGCTCTTTGAGGCCAGGGCATTTTTTAAATATATGTGTTTGCATTTTATTTTTTTATCCCTGGAGAACAGTGATTTCTATATAATATTAACTTAATAAATGCTTAATTAAAATAAAATCAATATAAGATGATAGGATAGGTATATTTGGGAAGGTGATTAATTTTTAGTCATATTGAGTTTGAGATGTCAGTAAGAAATCTAAGATCAATTGTGGCTTAAGAAACAAAAGAGGCCAACCCCCTGGATTAGTCGTGAAGACACACAGAGGGATGTTAGGAAACTTATCCAAGGTCACACTGAATGTAACTGGACCAGGGTTCCAATTCAGGCTTTGTTTCAAAATAATTTTTTGTACCACAGAGATGTCTAGCAGATAGTTAGAGAGTTAGAGATGCTGGTATATAACGTTCAGTGGAAAAGTTGGAACTTTTGAAATTTGGGAGAGATCTTGAAAAAAACTGATGATTGAAATCATAGTATTGGATTGGTTCACCAAGGGAGAGAATGAAAAGATATAAGAAAAAAAAGATTGCATACAGAGCTTGGAAAAACAAACATTAATATGTTAGAAGAGAGGACCATAGACTATTGAAGAAGCCTGAGAAATTAATTTTTAAAATCAATTCAATAAGTGTTTATTAAATATAAATAAAAAATGACTTTCTATTAGTTTATATGGCATTTTACTAGTTATCCAATAAGTACCACTGTTTATCACATGTAGTCTTATTCCCTGGCAAGTGTCATGTTCATAGAGTCCCACACTCATCCTGTAAGTTTTGGTGTTCCACTCCACTAAGTAGAAGTTCTCTGTGATTCTCAAATAGTGGGTAGACTTCTATGACTCAGTTTTCCCTCTCTTTCATTGATGACAAAGGGCAATATGTTAGTATGGATTCATCTAATTAATTAGTTCTGAGCCCATATACAAGTTCAAAATCCTGACTGCTCCTGTACTTGTTACATATCATATATGCCTACCCCTATACTTAGGCAGATCCTGGTAGTACCTAGACATCACTAAAGCCAGGAATTGTAGAAAATGCAGTTTCTTTTTTAAATGTCATCCCCCCATTTCTCTTCTGGATAAACAAAGAAATACAGGCAATACAAAAGGGTTTACAACTGACTTTTGCTTCATACATCCTTCATGTTCAGCATTTTACATGAAGATTTGTAAATTTACTATGTGTTCCTCTTGACTCCTCATCTGTGGTAAAGGGCATGAGTTTAAGATGCTGCAGAATCAGAAGAAAACTAAAAATCTCATAATTGATACTTGTCTTTTTTTTGTTCTTTTTTGTTTTTTGCTGTTTAGTAGCAATGATATCCAAGCTCTTCTTGTCATCCAGATAGTGCCAGTATATAGACAAGAGCAGATTAGACATGAAAAGAGGTTGTCTTTTTTTCTACTCTCTGTATTATATTCTCTTGTCCTTTGTCATCTAATGATAGTCCATGGCACATCTATTCTATTTTCAAGTCTCATAACTTTTTGTTGTACACCTTCTCCATTGTTTCCTCACAGGTCCAAGGCCCCAGTACTTTGTACAGCATGTGGGTGCATATATGTTTGCATATATGTGTGTGAACATGTGTACGTGTGTGTGTTTAAGGATTGCAGAGAAGGATTCAGACTGACATAGCTTTTTTTGAGAAATTGAGAATACAAAGATAAAAAAGTGGCATAGTCACGGGTTTAGAGTATCTTATAATATCCTAAGAGAAAGTAAAATATATAGAAATGACTATGATACAAGGGAAAAATTAATAAGGAAAAATGAGAGAACCAGTAATGAATGTGACCAGCTGGACAGCATCCAAGAAATAGAAATCAGGATGGTGAAGGGTACTGTGATTAAGCTATATGAGGATTCATTGGAGAAAATGAGAATGTTTAGCATAAGAAGAAGACATACAGGAGATGTTATAGTTGTCTTCATGCATAAGGCTGTGATCTCAAAGAGAGTTCAGACGGACCGTGCACTGTGCTTGACTCCAGAGTAAGAGCAATTGATGGAAAATCCAGAGTTATGGTTTTGCATGATTTAAACAAACAAACAAGAAGTCCTAGCAATTAGATCTATCACACAGTAGAAGGGACTGACTCAGGCAGTAGTGGTCTCTAGTAACAAAAGTTTTTGGTGCTTTTTTTTTTTTTAAGAGATGTATAGATCACTACTGAGGGGGAGTGGCATAGAGAAAGAACTTGATCAAGCTGAGGTTGGAGTAGATATTTCCTGGGATTCAATGAAAAGGAAATGTAAATATTAATAGTTGATATAAATTATCTGTGCCATATTATGAAAGAAAGGTAAAATCATTCTATAAATTAAAGGAACATGGGAGCTGCACTCACAAAACCTAGCTTCACATCCCAGCATCTATCAGCTAATAATTAACTGGGCAACTTTGTACATGTTATTTCATCTCCCATCCTCAGTTTCCTCTTTTATAAAATAAGGGAGATGAACAATGTGACCTCAGAGAGCCTTTATAACTCTAAAGCTATTATCCTATGATTTGAATATAGGAAGAGAAATAAACTCTTATCAAGAATATGAATCATCAGAAATTGTATTCTTATTGTAACATTTAAATTGAATTTAGTAACTCTACTTTCAATTCAAAAATATATTTGTTTTATGCCCAAAATGCCATTATATTTTACTAGAAAGTGGGGGTACTCAGAAAAAAAAATTAAACAGAATTTTCCTTGGAAGAGCTTATATTCTGCTAGAAATAATAAGAGACACACATAACAAAGCAAATATGAGGTCTTTTGAGGAATGAGAGAGATCAGGGAATGCTTCATAGAGGAGGTGACTCTTTAGTTGAGTCTTGATAAAAATTTTGAGAGGTAGAAATGAAGAATACAAGACTTAATTTATGGAACTGGAATGCAGTTGGAGCTAGAATTTGGGGTTTTTCCAGGAAATATTGCATACTTCCTGAGTGAGTTCCTTTCATCTTCCTTCTACAAAGACTATAGAAAGTAATGAGCAAGAATTAAACTAGGTGAAAATGTATGAGTAGATTGGAATTTGCACTGAAAGAGGACGTGTTCTCATGGATGAGCTCATGAACATATCAAGATACAAAGTATTTTAAATGCTGGAAGCAAAGGTAACGCCAGGAATTTTTATAGTAAGATGGAAGTTATCTCAAATCAACTGAGGCAGCTAGGTAGTCAAGTGTATAGAATGCTACATGTTGAATCAGGAAGACTTTAATTCATCTCTGACCTCTACCATTTACTACGTGTGCAACCTTAGGCAAGTCATTTAACCTCTGATTTAGTTTCTTCAATTATAAAATGGAGATAGTTATAGCACCTGCCTCCCAAGGGGAGTTATGTGGTTGCAACGAAATAATAGTTATAAAACACTTAGCAAACCTAAAATCCCTACATAAATGCTTAGTATTTATCATTATTATAAATAGCATTATTATTATTATTTATTATTAAATTTATGTGACTTGTGAGAAATGGGTGTGGTGCCCCTAGTTAAGGGGCATCCCCTCTGTTTCTAGTTCTTTTCTACCACAAATGAGTTGCTATAAGTATTTTGGTATGTATAGGTCCTTTTTTTTCCTTTTTGTTGATCTTTTTGTGATATAGTCCTAGTAGGTATTGATGAGTAAAAGAGTATGTACAATTTTATAGTCCTTCCAATAAAATTCCAAGTGTTTCTTCAGAATGATTGAACCAGGTCACAATTCTACCAACAATATGGTAACATACCTATTTTTCCACATTCCCTCCAGCATTTGTGATTTCTGATAGGTGTAAGATGTTACTTCAAATTTGTTTTAATTTGCATTTCTCTAATCAAGTAAGTTAGACTATTTTTTTTTCACATGACTATTGATAGCTTTGCCAATTGTGGAAGGGCTTTAAAAAAATTGCTTAGCTCCTTGTATGTTTGAGAAATGAGACCTTTATCTTTAACTTGCAATGACATTTTCCTAACTCCTGCTGTTCTGAATTTGGAAGAATTGGTTTTGTGTAAGCCTATTTAAAAAATTTCATATAGTCGAAATTTAGCATTTTACCTTCTTTTGTACTTCCTGTTCTTTATTTGGTCATAAACTCTTCTCTTACCCATATACCTGACAGGAAAATCTTTCCATTCTTCCCTCATTTACTCATGATATCAGCCTTTATGTCTAAATCTTGTACCGATTTTGACCTTCTCTGGGTATACAGTGTGGGATGCTACTCTATGCCTAGTTCCTACCAGACTAATTTCTAGTTTTTCCCATAGTGAGTTCTTTCCCCAGTGCTTGGCTATTTGGTTTCTATCAAACTTCATATTTCTGGGTTCATTTGCTATCAGATATTATGTTCTCTGTTTTTTAACCAGTACCAGATTATCTTGATCAGCAGCCTGTAACATAGGTTGAAATCTGGTATGGCTAGGCTGCCTTCTTTCACATTTTCTTCATTTATTTGCTTGATATTCCTGACCTTTTGTTCTTCCAGATGAATTTTGTTACAATTTTTCTAGCTCTCACTGCTCTAGGAAGCTCTTTAAGACTATAGCGAAGGTGTTTGCTTGCACAGCTAGATGAAATTTTCTTATCAAGGATTCCCCTACACCAGTGAAATCAAAAGCGCATTCCCTATTCCAATTCATAGCCCCTAATGTCTGCCACATAGGAAATTCAAAATAGAAGCTCAATGGTTTAATGCTTCAAAAAGCTGTAAGTTTTTTCAGTATGTGAATTCCTTCTACCAATGAAGATCACAGATTCTCCATTATTTACAAAATGCTTTTTTAAAATTGCTGTTTTCAAAAAATGCACCTTTTTCTCTACCTAGAAATCAACATCTTTAAATTAAATAGAGTGACATACAACTTTCCCCCTCACTGTACCTATCCTCTGAGTCTCTCCATTAGAATGCAAGAAGAGTGTAAACTTTTTGAGGGCAAGATTTTTTTCTCTTTTTTCTTTGTATCCCTAGTACCTATCACAGTACCTGTCCCATGTCATGTTTAATAAATGCTTGCAGATTGATGATTAATATATTGGATGGTATCTCCCTGAGATTGCATATCATTGGTGCTTTTTGACAACTGTGGGTCAATTTCATTTCACAATGTGACTTCTCAGAAACAGAACACTGAGGAACTCTTTTTCACTCCCAAGAGATCATTGAAAAGAGATAAGATGACCATTCTCTGGAAATATTTCAAAGAGTTTCCTCAATTAAGAATTTTTCTTCAATTATATAAGAAAATAATCATTTTTACCTAAAGAAATAAAATACTGTAATTTTAAATTGACAACTTCCAAAAAAAAGAATTTGCACTTTAATCAATATTAGTGGAGGAAAATGTAAATTGTCTATTTATTCATTGTCTCATCATAACAACTACATACCTCAAAAAATCAGATTTGTTTGCATAGGAATTTGCTTACCAAATCAATTATTAGCTAGAGACATCTAAAGAAAAAGAAATGGAATTACAGTGGGGAAAAGTAAATTATGCATGATTGACTGACACATGAAACATAAAATGTTTTGTCAAAAGAGCTAATCACATTGATTTTGTGAAATACAGATAAGTAAATACTTGACTTACATTCATTTATACATCGTTATTACCTTACTATTACTATTACTTTTACTGTTACTATTATTGATATTTATTCTTTCTCTAAAAAGATTAAAGGGAGACTAGATTTCTATACTAATGACATGTAGTATAAGATTATGTGTGTATGAGTGTGTGTGTGTGTGTGTGTGTGTGTGTGTTTTCTTTGGATCCTCAATGGGCAAAATCCCTTCTAAATGATTTTTGGACTGAAAAAAAAAATAAACCTTTTCCACGAGCTACTTTCTTGAAAGTCAGTAATCTTTGGAAAAGAAAACACAAATAGAAAATGTACAAAAATAATCTTAATTTAAGATTCAAGGAGAGCTTTATATTTGAAGAAACTCCATATGAAATTCCATATGAATGAAATCACTTTTACAGAAAAAGACTCAATTTTTTTCATATATCATATATATCATATAATAGATTCCTTGGTTATTTATTTGGCAATTTATTTTATTCAGTTTTTACGTATATGTATTTATACACATATATACACAAGTGTGTGTGTATATGTACTGTGAACCCCAATTTATTACGAAGTAGACAAATTAAATTAGGATGCATGTGTCCACAGTTTAATTTCTCTCAAGCTGGCTTGGTATGCATTGAATGAGAATTCTGTCCAAAATGGGGGCCAAATTGAAACTGGCTTGATAGTTTGGATTTGGGGGTACAGAGGTATATGCTCTTTGAAGAGAGGGTGTTCACAAGAGGTGCCAATCAACTCTGATTGGTCAGAACACTGGGAGGTGGGCTACATTAAAATGAGGTCTTGAGTACATGACTTAGGTCACTTAATACCTTTTTTTTAAATTGATTTATTTTTTACATTCCAAATCTGTTTTATTTTTATTTTTAATTAATTAACTTATTTTAAGTTTTCAACATTCATTTCCACAAAATTTTGAGTTCCAAATTTTCTCCCCATCTCTCCCCTCACCCTGCCCCACAGCACCAAGCATTCTAATTACCCTCCTACCACCAATCTGCCCTCCCTTCTAATATCCCTCCTTTCCCTTTCCCTCACCTTCTCCTTTGTCCTATAGGGCAAGATAAATTTCTATACCCCATTACCTGCATTTCTTATTTCCCAGTTGTATGCAAGAACAATACTCAACAACTGTCCTTAAAACTTTTGAGTTCCAACTTCGCTTCCTTCCTCCCTCCCCACCCATTCCCATTGGGAAGGCAAAAAATTCAACATAGGTTATATATGTGTAGTTTTGCAAATGACTTCCATAATAGTCATGTTGTGTAAGACTAACTATATTTCCCTCCATCCTCTCCTGCCCCCATTTCTTCTATTCTCTCTTTTGACCTTGTCCCTCCCCAAGAGTGTTGACTTCTAATTGCCCCCTCCTCCCATTGCCCTCCCTTTCATCATCCCCGCCCCCGCTTATCCCCTTCTCCCCTACTTTCCTGTATTGTAAGATAAGTTTTCATACCAAAATGAGTATGCATTTTATTTCTTCCTTGAGTCAAATATGATGAGAGTAAGCTTCATGTTTTCCCTCTCACCTCCTCCCTCTTTCCATCCATTAAAAAGTCTTTTCTTGCCTCTTTTATGAGAGATAATTTGTCCCATTCCATTTCTCCCTTTCTCCTTCCAATATATTCCTCTCTCATCCCTTAATTTTATTTTTTTACATATGATCCCTTCCTATTCAACTCAACCTGTTGTCTGTGTGTGTGTGTGTGTATAATCCCACCAACTACTGAGATACTGAAAAAAGTTTCAAGAGTTGCAAATATTGTCTTTCCATGTAGACATGTAAACAGTTCAACTTTAGCAAGTCCCTTACGATTTCTCTTTCCTAATTACCTCGTCATGCTTCTCTTGCCCTTCCATGCCCTTTGATCCCTAAATATAGAAGCTGCTAAATCATGTGTTATGCTGATTATATTTCCACAATATTGAAATTGTTTATTTCAAGGTGCTTGCAATATTTTTTCCTAGACTTGGTAACTCTGGAATTTGGCTATAATATTCCTAGGAGTTTCTTTTTTTGGATCTCTTTCAGAAGGTGATCTGTGGATTCTTTCTATATTTATTTTGCCCTGTGGTTCTAGAATATCAGGGCAGTTTTCCTTGATTAGTTCCTGAAAGATGACTTCAAGCCTCTTTTTTTGGTCATGGCTTTCAGGTAGTCCCATAATTTTTAAATTGTCTCTCTTGGATCTATTTTCCAGGTCAGTTGTTTTTCCGGTGAGATATTTCACATTGTCTTCCATTTTTTCATTCTTTTGGTTTTGTTTTGTGATTTCTTGGTTTCTTATAAAGTCATTAGCCATCTGTTCCATTCCAATTTTTAAAGAACTGTTTTCTTCAGTGAGCTTTTGACCCTCCTTTTCCATTTGGCTAATTCTGCTTTTTAAAGCATTCTTCTCCTCATTGGCTTTTTGAACCTCTTTTGCCAATTGAGTTAGACTATTTTTAAAGGTGTTATTTTCTTCAGAAGTTTTTGGGGGTCTCCTTTAGCAAGTTGCTAACTCACTTTTCATGCTTTTCTTGCATCTCTCTCATTTTTCTTCCCAATTTTTCCTCTACCTCTCTTACTTGATTATCAAAATTGTTTTTGAGCTCTTCCATGACCTGTGATCATTGGATATTTATTTTGGATGTTTGGGATACATAAACCTTGACTTTTATGATTTTCCCTGATAGTAAGCATTGTTCTTCCTCATCGGAAAGGGTGGGAGAAGATATCTGTTCACTGAGAAAGTAACTTTCTATAGTCTTATTTTTTCCCCTTTTTTTGTGCATTTTCCCAACCAGTTACTTGACTTTTGGGTCCTTTATCAAGAGGAGGGCATACTCTGGGGATCTGTAAGATCTCAGTTCCTCCAAGGTGGCACAATCAAGTGTGCACACTGGTCTGGGAGCAACAAGAAATTTTTGTGCCAAAAATCTTGAGTAGTAGAGTTTCCTCTCCACAACCACCTGGCCTCCAGTTCCACCAAGCTAGCACTGGGGGCTGAGATTCAGATAAGCTGCTCAATTCCCCCAGGGGCCTTTGGCAGGGACAGGGCCACCATTCAGTGTGAGAGAAAGATCAACTGCTCAATTCCTCCAGGAGTATTAGGTGAGGGCAGGGCCTCCACACAGGACTGAGGTAAAGAGCAGTTGCTCAGTGCTCCCAGGATTTATACAATCCAACAATGGATACAGGCTGCTCTGGGGGCTGCTGTGGGAGCTGCTGCTGCCCCATGTGTCCTCTGCCACCACCGCCTGAGGCCAGAGCTATCGGAAGACATTGCTCCCTTTTCAACCAGCTGAAGAAACTCTCTCACTAACTTTTGGAGCCTGTGGGTTGAGGGATCTAGAAACTGCCACTACTGCTGCTGGGTGCTCTGCCCCCAAGGTATGCTCTGATCTTGTTCCTGGCACAGTGCCGCATGGCCAAGGGTAGGCTGGGCTCTGAATGACACACCTTTTCCCATCAACCTTTCAGGTCACGCTGGGCTGGAAATCTCCACTCCGTTGTTCTGTGGCTTCTGCTGCTTTAGAATTTGTTGAGAGTCTTTCTTTACAGGTATTTTGTGGGCTGTGGGGGAAGAGTTAGTGTATGTGCAGCTTTCTTCTCTGCCATCTTGGATCTGCCCCACTTAACACCATGTTAACAAGGTCTGATATCACTCACCATCATTCTACCTCCTGGACAAAGGAAATGCTTGTTCTTTCAGACCTGCCATCATAGCAGACTACTCCCAGTCTTGGACTATCTAGGCAGAAGGATCTAAATTCACCCAAGCCAGAGTAAATTAAATCAGTTGCAGCCTGGGTTGACTTTCACCAGGCAGTAATGACCTCTTTGAAAACTTTAGAGAAGAAGGGGGTTCAGAGCTCTCTGAGTCTCCAGGACAGGATTACCAAGAGAAATCATTTTTTCACTATATATTTATAAATATATAGATATAGATAGATAGATAGATATGTGTATACATATATGTATGTATATGCATGTTTCTGTGTGCATTGTGGGTGCATGTATGTGTTTGTGTGTATGTTTATGTGTAAAAACAAATTCTCTCTAGCATACGATTCACTCTCTCCAAATGTTCTATCTTTAATGGATTCATTAGAGAGTTTTTGAGGACTATTAAATAATATATTTATGAGAACATATATGCCATAGGGTCCGTAGGAATTTAGAATGTTACAAAGGTGGGGTGAGGGGAAGCAACAATATTGGAAGAGTATTCAGGAGATTTAGGTGCTAATTAAGAGGATTTCAAACTGAAGGCTAAAATGTGCAAACTGAGATGCAGAGAGGTTAAGTCAATTTCCTAAGGTAACACATTCAGGAACAGAATCAAGACTAAGACCCCAGACTTCTAAGTCCAAATTCAATGTTCTTTGCACCACACTACCTCCCATTAAAACTTACCTCCTTTTGGGATTTGCCACTTATTCATAGCACTTTTTTAAAAATTTATTTTCAGTGTTCCACAATCACTACCATACAACCTTGATTTTTTCTTTCCCTCCCCCCCCCCATTTCCTCCCCTTCTTCTTGAGATAGCATACAATTTTATATAGGTTCTACACATACATTTCTATTAAATACGTTTTCACCATAATCATTTTGTATAGAAGAATTATAATGAATGGGAGAAATCATATAACAAACTAAAATGTAATACAAAAGAAAATTATCTGCTACAATATGCAATTGAATTTCATAGTTCTTTCTCTGGATGTGGAAGACATTTTGCCTTAAAAAACCATTGGGAATTTTTTAAGTCCTTCCATAGCAATGAAGTTCTAAGTCTACCAGAAAACATCCTCTCACATTATGGTTGTTGCTGTGTACAAAGTTTTCCTAGTTCTGCTCCTTTCACTCAGCATCAGAAAATATGTCTTTCCAGGCCTCTCTGAAGTCTTCCTATTCATCATTTCTTATAGCACCATAGTATTCCATTACATTCATATACCACAACTTGTTCAGCCATTCCCCAATTGATGGGCATCCCCTTGACTTCCAGTTTTTGGCTACCACAAAGAGTGCTGCTATAAATATTTTTGTACATGTGGGACCCTTTCCCATTTTTATGATCTCTTGGGGATACAGTCCTAAAAGAAGTATTACTAGGTCAAAGGGTATGCATATTGTGTAGCCCTTTGAGCATAGTTCCAAATTGCTCTCCAGAATGGTTGGATCAGCTCACAGCTCCACCAGCAATGAATTAGTGTTCCAACTCTCTCACATCTTCAATATTTGTCATCTTCCTGTTCTGTCATGTTAGTCAATCTGATAGGTGTGATGTGGTATCTCAGAGTTTTCTGATTTCCATCTCTCTAATCAATAGTGATTTAGAGCATTTTCTCATGTGACTGTAGATGTCTTTAATTTCTTCTTCTGAAAATTGTCTGTTCATATCCTTGGACCATTTATCAATTGGGGAATGATATTCATAGCACGTGACTGTGTGCATTTAACATACATGAATTTAGTTTCTTCATGTTGATGAAGAATTGGGAGTGGGGATCTTGACTAGATGATTAATAAGGTTCTTTCCCATACTAAAATTCTATACTTTTGTGTTGCCTGTGGTAGACATATAGATTTGCTTTCTATAGTTAAACAACAATGTTTGTCGTGTTGTGGTTTGTTGCTGTGATATGGCAAGATGGCATATTATGATTTGTGACTGTAAGTGGTTCCAAAGTCACCAATTTTTTCAACTTCTTCCAGTATAGGTTCAACTTTTGTATGGAAAATAAACATGTCTTAGGAGAGATGATAAACAATTTCCTCACTACTGTATCACTTATTTCTTTTCTGTATTACAGAGAAGAGTGTTGAGGATATTTTTATAGCAGGAGGGTAGGAAGGGAGAGGGCCTCATAATGAGAGCTAGGAACTAAAATACATTCATGATCATAAGGCATATCAGAGCTGAACTGAAAGACTTAGTGGAGAAAATTGAGAAGAGAGTAATTCCAAGAAGAATTCAAAAGGCAGATATCACCTTAGCTTAGGCATTTACAATTTTGGTTGAGCAGGCTGGAGGAGGGAAGATGTTATATAAATATTGGCTGAGAGGGCTAAGGAGATTTGTAGCCCTTCCATGAAGGGCAGAGACAATCTTCTTTCCCTTAGGAAATGGAGAATAATATAGCAAGTGTACCTCAGGAGAAGAGTTTATTTGAACTGAAAAAGCTGGCTTATGGAGCTAAAGCTATCCTGTTTAAGAGAGAAGTATACTAACTACAGCAGTCTTACTGAGACTTGGAAATTTATTGGGTGATTCTAAAAATATCTGGAGAGCTGAAGAAACATCTGAAGGGAAGATGTAAAATGAAGATGTGTCTGAGACCCGAAGCCCAACTGGGAAGAACATCCAGGAGGGAACAAGCACAGGATAGAGGAGTAAAATGACATTACTGGTGGACGTGACAATCTCAGAGGAAAAACAATTGCTTTTCCACCTTTGTGATCTTTTTAATACATGTTCCTAATATGATCCTCATATGAGTATATCCCCAATTTTATTCCTATGCAAGTTCATCTTTAGAGAGTATTTTCTTTGAGCTATGTCCAGATTTTTCCCCCCCATAAAAGTAGACATTAGTGGGGGCCTAGTGATATTTTGAAATAGAGTTTGAGCCACAAAATATCTAGAATAAAAGGCAGACTTCTAGGGTCATATGAGTAATGGGGATTCCATTCAAATTAGGCATATGATTTCAGAATGGTAACAGCTAATTTGTTAAAATTAAGTTAAAGAAAAATATAAACAAGAAAAAGAAGAAATTGAAGAGCATTAAATTCTTATTATGTGTTACAGTCTGTAGTCCTATAAATCATTGTATGTAGATATATGCACGCATATGTATATATAAACATATGTATGAAAAAATTTACATGATAATTTTGTTGTATATTTGAAAGGAATAGCAAGTCATATATAGTAGATTGGCAGCTTCATGTGCAATAATCTGTTTTATTGTACTATGTTATGGAAATGCTTATTTTATTCCATAAATTAAAAAGAAAATAAAATAGGCAGCAAAAGAGGATGAAATTAATTCAGATAAAATGAATGGAACAATTCAACGATTTCTTAACAGTGACTATCCTTTTGATAATACATCAAAAACTATACTTACATAATCTTAGTTTGGAGAGAAATTGAGAGAAATCTAGACCAACTTACCTACCAATGTGAGGATACTACATATAACTTTCTGATTATTCATCTGTTTCAAATACTTTTGGTGACTGGAGAATTCATGTCCATCAAACAGACTATTCTATTTTTGAACATCTCTTATTTTTAGAAAGTTCTTTGTTATAAGAAGTTGAAACCAACATCACTGCAAATTCAACCAATTATTCCTAGATCAGTCTCTGAGAATCACATATAGAGAGTGATTTATGAGATGACAGTTACATCTTTCATCAAGAATAAAGCAGATATGGCACTTCTATTTCTTGGTGGATTTTTATGTGGTTTTTGTATCTCTTATGGTGGGAGTGGGAGGTGAGTGTTGGAATACTAAGGCTTCTTCCTTCTCTAAAGACCATCCATTAAACCACAATTAAGATAATGGAATCAAATTTCTCCCTTAGAAGTTTATGGACTTTATGGACTTTAAAGAAGTATGAGTAAGAAAGGAATATAGTGTTTTAGGGAGAAAGAACTTTGGACTAATTTTTAATTAGCAGCTGAGACCCATGTGAAACTCCAATAAGGTTTCTCAAGTACAATAAACAGTCCAAAGAAGTAGATCCAGCTGATAGAAAAGATGTCTTGGAATGCAGACTAGAAGCATATACTTCAAAACAGGCCTTTAATAATTAAATGCTCTAGGTAGTGAATAACCTCTTATGACAATGGAAATGTCATGCACTTTCAAGGCCTTTGTTTTTAGGAACCCTTTTGCAGACAATACTTCTAATGCAATGGTTTCCTTTTGTCTTCCTTTGTAACCTTCTTTTGTCTGGTAGCAAGCAGGCACATTAACCAAGGCTCTTTATTTATGAACAAGAAGAAAAGAAAGCATTTGGTTTTAACCACTCTTTTGTGGAAAATAGTTATAATGCCCTGGGACTGTTTGTGTCTGCAAACCTGACTCTTTCTTGTTTATAAGATGACAGAAGCCAAAGCATTTTTTTTTAAATTGAGAAAATAGTTCTTAAGAAGAAGGCATGAAGATTGGTTGAGGAAGAGAAAAAAGGGAAAGAGAGGAAGGAAAGAAGAAGAAAGAGAAAGTTGAACAATTTTTAAACTTCAATAATCTTTAAATAAAACATGTTGTCCCATGAAAAGAAGAGAATATTTGGGGCCTGATATGATATGAATTTATGAATAGTTATTAGTATCAAGCATATTTAGATAAGAATTTCATAGTATTTATGCATACTTGAATTTTAAAATATATATTTTTAAAGCAGAAGTTAATTTATTTTTATATAAGAACTGATTTTCCTATGTGTTTACATTTATGCAGTGAAGATCCTTTTTCCTGTAGATAGGCATTTGATGTCACACAATGTGTATACACACACACACACATATCTACCTATCTATCTATCTATCTCTCTCTCTCTCTCTCTCTCTCTCTCTCTCTCTCTCTCTCTCTATCTATCTATCACACACCTGTACACACATGCTACAGTAGATAAACTACCAGGGCTGGACTTAGGAAGAACAAAATTCAAATTAGGCCTCAGATACTTAGCTGTGTGACCTGAGACAAATTATTTAACCTTGTTCACCTTAGTTTTCTCATCTATAAATGTGAGCAGGAGAAGGAAATGATAAAACACTCCATTATCTCTGCCAAGAAAACCCCAAAAGGCTATCATGAAGAGTCAAATATGACTGAAACAATTAAACAACAAATATATGTGTGCTTATATGTACATATATATGTGTATGTAACATACACATGCAATCACACACACATATATAAAATATATACAGGTGCATAATCTCTTTTTATCCAGACATTATGCTCTTATTAAGGCAGCCTAAGTGTCTGAGGCCAGATTTGAACTCATGAAGATGAGTCTTCCTTATTCCAAGACTAGTGCTCTATACGGTGCCACTTAGCTGCCCTACTCCATCCACTATGCCACCTCAAATGACCACCCTACCCTGGTTCCAAAGACTGAAGTATGATCAACCTTGTATAGAACATAAATATCACTAGTTCTGAAGTGATATTACTTCATCCAAAATATTTATTTGGATCCTCATTCAACTATTTACTAATTATGAGACTTTGGGCAAATTGATTGAATTCTCTAGGCCTCAGCTACCTCATTTGTAAAATAAGGTGGTTGACCCACATGATCTCTATCTTCCATTCCTTCTCTAGTTCCTATTATTTTTATACCTCTTACATAGGAGTATCTGAAGCACAGAAAATGTAATAAAAACATCTAAATTCCACAGACTGCACCACCTAAAACTATTTTGGTGAAGCATCTCTTATGACCCACTAGGGATTATAGACCATCTCTGGGCTTCTATAACTCATTTTTATTCTCAGTAGCTGACTGTTGATGATTTCAGGGATACTGAATTATCTAAGTCTTTTGATGCAAGCAGAGGCTGTGCATTCACGATTCATTTATAATGGAATCATAGACCATTTCCTTTGTATTGACTGTTTGTTAATAGTATACCACTAACTCAGGAAGGAAACACCACCTTGTCAGAATTCTGGCTCTGAAATCAGAAGACAACAGTTCAAATATTGGCTCCATCACTTGTTATTCATGTAATCTTGGTCAGGTCATTTTTACTTTCTAAGATTTAATGTCTTTATATGTAAAATGACAGGATTAGATCAGAATTTTTTTTCCTAATGTCCCTTCTAATTCTAAAACCTTATGATTCCAAGAAAGCAAAGAAATTATTTTATATCAACTGTTTTAACTTTTACAACTCTACTCCCCAGATATACTTTCATGTGTCAATATGCTATCATATATGAAATTTACTGATTATGGTTTTTCACTTTGGTTTTTAGTTTAGGGTTCTGTTTGGTGATGTTTTTTCAACCCTTTTACTCCCTGTGCAACATGTCAGCAAATTGGGACACTCTAAAATTTAGATTCAATGAAGAGTACAGGTGATTCACTCTACATCAGAGGAAGAGTTCCTGTGTACTAATACCCACAGGAGCATCTGTCATATGAAGTTTTTGATTGAGTTAGCATCTCTGCCAAAGCATGTGAATAAAAGAATGAGGACTTTCTGCATCCAAGACAAATACAGCAAATTGTATCTTGGACAAGCAGTGTGAAACATCTTTTAGATGGGACAGAAGATGGGATCTGAACCCATCATCTATTTATAATCATACCAGTCTTGGAAACAGGCATTATGGATATTATTATCATCATATTTTAATGATTAGAAAACAAAGATTCAGAGATATTATGTGATTTACACAAATTTAAAGAGCTAGTAAATGCCAGAACTAGGATTCAAACCCAGGTTGTTCCCAATTCCAAGGCTTTTCTATTAGGCCATGCTGAGTTAACTAGGAATGTGGATGTAATATCTGATTTAGTGGTATACAGACAGTGAAGCGTTGTAACAAGGTGGTAGTGAGAAAGCTTTTACTGAAACTCAGTAGACTTTGTGGTAAGAGTCAAGAGAATGTATATAAGGCAAAGATTCTTTGAGAATAAGAAGCCCATTGTCATAACAGCACCCATAGTGCTAGGTCCTGGGATTGCTCCACTTTGCTACCATTGTGGCATATGGCAGGGTGTTGTGTGTATTTACATTAGTCCAGGTTGTATTTTGTGTTGCATAAAGCATATGTGTATATTGTGCAACACAATGGGGATAACCCAATGATAAGCTATAAAATCACACACAGCCTGGTATTCTTCCTCTGAATTTTATGAGCTAAGTTTACTTCTGGTTTACCATCTCTGGGGAATGGTATTGCAGCATAATCAAGTGTATCTTAAATAATATCATCCACTTCATTCTTCCCAAAACAATTCTGGATAATATATAATGCAGCTTTGTGGATGAAGTGTAGCACAGAAAAGACAAAACATTGGCTAGTCATACTATATACTCATTTTTCCATCTAATCTAATGTAGGCTACTCTTGGGCCAGGTGGTCAGTGACATATTAGTCATTCATAATTCTGGGAGCACTGAAGAACATTAAGATATGTGATGATTCTGGCATTCTGTTCCACTCCCAGCTCCATTCACAGTGGTAATGAAAGCACTTAGGAGTTTGTCAATTTATCATTATATTCAACAATCATGTATAAGTGAGAGTATACAAATGCTACAGGGTAGGAATACCAGAGTAAGGTGGATTAAGATCATTTGGGTAACACTTACTATGAAATCACTCATGAGAGCCTATAATATAAAGCAGTTACTGAATAAAATAGTCTCAGAGAGAAATTGAATTACTATAGCCTAGCTTATAGATAACACAAACACCTCTAATATATGGCAAATGAAATACAGTAATTTTGTAATTCAGATGTTTAGAGAAATTATGATGCTTCCTTTCTAGGTCATTGCATCAGACTTGACTGTATTTTACTTCTGAGGACAAAACTTTACCCATTGTATATCTGTGTATTAAATTTTCTGTCAGTCTATGTACCTGTGCATCTATCCGTCCATTCATCCATCCATTCATCCATCCATTCATTCATCCATTCATCCATCCATCCATCCATTCATCTAATCTATTGCAAATTCTATGCTATTCACTGAATTGGCATATCTCTAAGTGAGAATCTGAAAAGGCTTTAGTCTAAAATGGCCAGGGTTTCCCATTGCATCCTGGGTCATTTCCAGTCATCCTGATGAATATCTGGTCATTGGATCCAGATGACTCTGGAAGGGAAAGTGAGACTGGCGATCTTATACAGTTCTCCCTCCCTCAAATCAAAATCATCTGCAAGTCATGTTATCACCTTCCTGATGTAATTATTCTTTTTGTGAATGAAAGACAAACACAACCCATAAATTCCCGAGGGAATCCTTGGATCAACATTTTCTGTTCTTTTATCCTCAACAACTAGCACGACGTCTGTCTGTCTGTCTGTTGGTCTATCTATCTATCTATCTATCTATCTATCTATCTATCTATCTATCTATCTCTGTCTATCTATCCAGCTATTCATCTACATACACACATATACATATGTGTATTCATATATACATTACACATATGTACATGTGCATGCAAATATGTCTATATACACAAATATGCATTGAATGTGAACATATGCATCTATCTCCTCAGATGTGTTTTTTTGGGTAAAATAATTTAAAAGAAAGCAGTTGAGAAGAGTCATAGAACCTTGGGGCTCACCTTAACTTTCCAGTCATCTCTTATGCCTGCATGTTTATGAAATAGCCTCTTTATACCTTGTAACTGAGTATTCTTTTAGTTGGACAATTTGAGATGCCTAAAACCTGAAATTTACATGTGCAAAGTAGCACTAGAGAACTTGTCAAAGAAAATTTAAGAGCACATGCTTCAAAGCAGTGTTTGGAAATTTGAGCCAAAATCATCATTTCCTTATAAATAAATCAGATTGTAATTTGTAGAATATGTAAAGCTGGCTGGGAATGAATGTTTATGTAAGCAAGGATGTTGTATTAATTTACCGCCTACAGGATCTTGTATGGTGCTAGTTTGCTAACCTTTATTAAAATCCTGAGGAAAAACAAACCAGTCACCTTTAATAATTATTGTAGAAAAAGACAGGCTTAAAACTGTAAATGTGCTTGATTTTGAGATTGTCAACCCTGCAATTTCAGAATTACAGAATTTCAGAGTTGGGAAGGACTTCAGAAGTTAATCAAGGGTAAGGGATACCTGAAAAAAAGAATCCTTATTACAACATACTTAATAAATATGCATCTAGGCTTCTCAAGCAGGCCTCTAATAATGGGAGCCTACTATCTCCCCAGGTGGACTGTTTCTATTTGCAGAAAACTGTAATAGTTACAAAGTGTTTCCTTAGAACAAATCTAAATTTGTCTGTCTACTTTTCATTATTTGATTAGAGTTCTGCCATCTAGGGACAATAAGGAAAGTCTCAGCCTTATTCAAATACTTGAAGATAGTAATCATTTCTCACCACTACTCATATGTGCATATATATATATACACATACACATATATATGTATGTATGTATATACATATGTATGCATACATACATACATATATATACATATACATATACATATATATATATATATATATATAATCAATTTTCCACTCTCCCTTCTGTTTTCACTTGTAAGACTACACACCTTTCTGGCATACATTCTTGGTAGTTAAAAAGGGTTAAACCTCAGTGATGCTAGGATCAAATCTGTGATAATCTTACATTCTTGTCAACATATTTGCCATTAAGATGTGATACAATGCCTTCCGGGTATTAACAATTGCACAGAATAAAAAAAACAAAATAAGGATTCAAGTCACCTTTACGTATTTATTTTCAGTAAATAAGTAATTGAAACAAAATTTACCATGTTTTTCATGGGAGTCAAAGGATATACCTGTTCAGTTGTTTTACAGTCATGTCTGACTCGTGATTCCATTTGGGGTTTTCTTGGCAAAAGGTACTATTTTCCATTTCTTTCTCCAGCTCATTTTACGGATAAGCAACTCAGGCAAAGAGGGTTAAGTGACTTGCCCATGGTCACATAGCTAGTAAGTGGCTGAGGCAGGATTTGAACTCACAAAGATGAGTCTTCCTGACTTTAGTCCTGACACTTTATCCACTGTGCCATCTAACCACCCGAAATATGAATTTAGAGTTAAAGTATTCAGCATAACTCTTGTTTCATTTTGTCTTTCTTTGTATTCTCAATGCTTAGCATAGTATCTGGCATACAGAAGGTAATTCATAAATGGTAGCTGACTAAGTATACTGTAAAAGCCACCTGACCAGCAAGATGATTAAATGTTCACTTTCTACAAACTTCTCCAAGTGTAAAATCTCAAAATGGAGGAATTACACTTAAATCTACAAGATAAGAAGACAGAAATCCCACATGAGAAAACAAACAAACCAAAAATCCTGAGTTGACATTGGGGAACTTTAATTAATTATTATTTCCAAATAACTCCTCCTGCGTACTGCATTGAGTACAAGTAACCTTGAAGGTTGGTAACTCAAGGGCCAATTTTAGGAATTCCCTCATGAGGCTTTCCCTCTAAGGCAATAGATGTGAATTCTGCCTAGTCACTCAAAGTAAATAAGGAGCGAAGGACTGAAGACTCAGGAGACAAGAATTGTCATATGTAGCACTCACAGCAACAGGTTAGAAGGGAATAGAGAGTTAGCCTTAAAGGAAAGGGATAAGAAACCCATTTCATGCCAGTCTTCTCCATGTAGAAGTTGTTCATGACAGAGACCAAAGACCAGGCAACCTTTTAATCTTGCCACAAAAAGGAACTTAGCCTTTCTAGATGCCCAACCTTGAAGGTGTGAATACCATTGGAAGGGAAAGGAGCTAAACTGTTTTTCAAAGACAAGTGAAAGGTAATACTAGTAAAATGTTGAAATACCAACAGACCAAGGGAGAAAAGAGGCATAAAAAAAGCAAGCAAACTAAAAAATTGGATAATAAAGGAAGCAGGAAGAATAAGTCAAAACTAAAAAAAAAAAAACATATTTAACAAATATAGGAAGGAAAATGAACTCATATTGCCTGGTGGAGAAATGAAAATAGAAAATTTTCACCTCTGACTATAGATGACAATGTATTAATTGATAGAATAGACTCTATAAATCATTGCCATAAAATGTTTCCCAAGCTCCAATACAAGTAGTGATTATTTTTTTACAATTTCAATAATAAACAAAACATTTTACAAGAAACTATGAGGAAAGACCTTTAAGTGTGTAAGAAAGCAAATGTAAATAACACAGCATTTTTCCACATTCTTGAAAAAATCAACAGAACGGATGGACTTGAATATTCCAAAAAACTAAGGAGATATGGATGCAGAGCTTAAAAAATGTAACTTAGATTTTAGCTTCATCTTCAAAGGAAAAATATGGGATGTCAATAAGAGAGAAACATTTGAGTTACTTCTACCAAAAAAAGTCATTTTGAATAGATTATTTGACTTGTGAACATCTCCAAAGAGCGAGAAGCACAAGAAAAGTGAAGAACTACAATGAGAAGTAAAATACTAATTAAAATATATACTTTTGTATTTTAAGCTCTTCTTGATCTCATTGATACACCTTTCCTCCTCTTCAATGCAGATCACAATATAGTCATATCTCCTAGTCCTGTGCCATATCTACTTGAAATTATGTCAATTACAGTATCAGGAATATTAGGTCATATCCCTTTTATTTATCTTTTGCGTTTACCCTCCCCAAATGAAATATGAAATTAAAGGCCATTAAAAATTAACTTACAAATACAGACAGTAAGGATGAAGCAGATTTTAAAAAATACATTCAACCCATAATACAACATGTAGTATGACAGGAAGCCTATTGAATTTGAAGCCTGGGTAAACATGCCATAATGGAGATAAAAAGGAAAGGGAAGTGAATAAACACTTATTAAACATCTATGTGCCAGGCACTTTGCTAAGTGCTTCCTGAAGACTATCTCATTTAGTCCTCACAACTTGATGAGGGAGGTGCTATTATGGTCCACATTTTATAGCTTAGGACACTGAGGCAGATGAGCTTAAATGATTTGCCCAAGGTTATATAGCTAGGAAATAACTGATGATTCAAAGAGCTTTGAAAAGATGCACAATGGGTTTGAGAAGGCTGTAGTTTGTCACCAGTGATGGAATGTGCTTAAAAAGTTGCATGACAGAGAAGAATATTATATAGTGAGAATGAGAAGCAACGAATTAATGTTGTGAATGCTACATTGGGACCTTTGACATGTTAAAAGGATCAGAGGAAGGATTCCAGCACATCAGATATATGTCCTTTATAAAAGGTTTATAAAAAAAAAAACAACCAACATGAAAAAGAATCATTTTTGGTGGGCAGGTGTGGAGATATGGAAAGATAATAATGACACCACAGAACCATTTACATATTGAAGCTCCTCCTGTATTAATGTACCTAATAAAATGAAGAAAAAAAGGGAACTCTATCCCCAGAGGTCAAAATCAACGATCCTTTTACAGATGGGACTCTTGGGTGCCACAAATGTCTTACTATCGGGAAGTTTTTGAGATTGCTACTTAAATACTAGGTTTTGATAGCAAAAATAAATGGTATGTTTAAAGAAATAACTATAGGGCATGGAGGAATAAAACTGAAATATTTATTAGTATGTGTGCTTGCAAAAGACACAAATATTCTGAAATTCATTCATTCTCATTTAATTCACTAGAATTTAATCATAGGACAAATTAGTGAAGCTTTCATATATAGTGACCTTATTGGCTACAAATGTAATGTTTTTGACTTTGCACAAGCTTCCCCCCATAACTGAAATATTCTCCTCTCTTATTCTCTTCCTCTAGGGATTCCTACCTCTGTTCATTACTCAGCTTATGTGCCACCACCTGCACCATGCCCTTCCTATGACATGCCCTTCCATCTCCTCCAGCAAGTTAGTTCTCTTGTGTCATGCCCAGAACTACTCTGAATTTACTAAAGCATCCTCACGTAGTAGATAGAGAACAAGTCTTTTAGTCAAGAATATTTGAGTGCAAGAATTGCCCTTGACACATAATAATTATGGAAACAGGGTCAATAAAATATTTTATTCCCCCAAGGAATTTCTAATTGATCACCCGATAATTTTATATTGTGAGTTTCCCACACTGATGTTTGCCATTTTGAATCTCTTCCTTAAAACACACTCCATATTTACTATCTAAATTTACTACCTCTCCATCTTCCTTCTCTGAGGATCTAAGCTCAAGGAACAAGACTATTTCATTTTTGTCTTTCTATTCCTGGTCATATATTCCATATTTTTAAAGTTGAATGACCATGTTTTGTTTTCACATTACATTTACAGATTATTCTCACTTTGTGAGAGGTCAGTTGTAACAAAACTGTCAAGCAAAGCTAATAATACATAGATCTTATCTGAAAGGATCTGTGCATTTCCCACCTGCAACACATTCAACTCTCTAGGTTCTAATTAGGAAAAATCATTGTTTCTTTCTCCTACACCATGGATAACAAAAGAAAAAGCAACTTCCTTGTAATAAATATAAATAGTCAAGAAAAACGAATTCCCTCCAGAGCTGTATACAAAAATGTGTAAGTCTCATTCTATACTGCACATCTGTCACCACTGTGTCTGCCATAGATAGCGTGTTTCATCATCAGTCCTCTGGAATTATGAATGGTTATTGTACAGACCTGAGTTTTTTCAGCTTTCAAAGTTGTTTGTCCTTACAGTGTTGAGATTATTGTATAAATTTCCTTTGTTCTACTCATTTCATTCCTAGTGAGTTTACAAATGACCCCAGAAATGTTGATTTTGTTATATTGTCATAGTATAAATTGCTCATCTCGTTTTGCTTTCTCCATTATGCCTTGGCTCATATGAATCTTTACATGGGTTTTTGAAATCATCAATATCATCTTTTCATACAGCACAATAGTACCCCATCACATTTATTTGCCACAACAAATTTAGCCATACCTCAGTTGTTAGTGACCTGATTTCCATTTTGTTTGACTTTGACATAACTTAAAGTACTATTACAAATTTTTTTTATAGAAATAGAACCTTTTCCTCTTTCTGTCTTCTCTTTTAGGTAGAAATAGGAGTGATTTAACTGGGTCAAAAGGTACATAATTGTTCAGCAAATGATTCCAAATCATTTCCAAATTGGTAGTATCCATTCACAGGGGTGTAGGGTATGTTCAGGGAAGACTAGTACCTCTGGTGTGATGGCTGCTGAGCCTTTTATGGGGTTGCTTTCCACCTTTGATGTCCACCTGTTCTACCCAACTCTCACCTGTGGCTCCAAGAAGCTGTAGCATGTGCACCAACCACATCCTGGTAACCATTTCAGCAGACTCTAAACCAGGTTGAGGGTAAGCCATTGGTGAGTTGGGGGAGTGTCAAAGTCAGCTACTGCACTGATGGTAAATTCTTCAATTTGAAAAGGCTACAAAGCCAAGACTGGTGCATGATTTTCTCTTTGCAGATGATTGTGTACTGAATGCAGACTGAAGCTGAGATGCAACAAAGTATGGATCGATTCTCTGCTGCTAGTGTTAATTTTGGTCTAACAACTAACACCAAGAAAACAAAGGTGCTCCATCAGCCACCACCATACCATCCATATGTGCAACTATCACTTACCGCAAATGGGGAAGCTTTGAATGCTGTGGATAAATTATCTTACCATGATAGTGTACTTTCCAGGGATGTACACGTTGATAATGAAGTTGATGCATGCATTGCCAGAGCTAGCTCAGTGTTTGGGAGGCTCCGGAGGAAAGTATGAGAGAGGAAAGGTCTTAGACTGACTACTAAATTGATGGTCCACAGAGTCATTGTGCTGACCTCATTATTGTATGCCCATGAAACTTAGACAGTATACTGGTGCTATTCCAGTAAACTGAATTGCTTCCATTTGAATTGTCTTAGGAAGATTCTGAAGATCACCTGGCAGGATAAGGTACCAAACACTGAAACCTTACTAGAAATAAACTTCCAAATATTCAGACTGTGCTTCAGAGAGTGCAACTCAAATGGGCTGGCTACATTGTTCTAATGCAAAACATACACTTGCTAAAGGGACTATTTTATGGAGAACTCACAGAGGGCAAACAATCACAGGTGGTCAGAAGAAGTGATAGAAGGATTCTCTCAAGGTATCTCAAGAACTTTGGAATTGATTGTGTGACATGGGAGACATTGGCATGGTGTGCCAATATGAGAAAAGGTGCTGTGCTCTGTGAACAAAGCAGAACTGAAACAGCTCAAAGGAGTTGCAGGATGAGCAAATTTGGAGTATCCACCCCAAATGTTCACACTGGCTATTTGTGCCTGATCTGTGGTAGAGCATTCTGAGCTCATATTGGTCTGATCAGCCATGATCAGATACATTGAAACTTGACATTATCATTGTGATGTCATTTTGGTCCTCTTCAAGAGCAAAGGACAACAACCAGCCAACCAATTCATTCACAGGTCGATTAATTGTGTACCACTGTGCCTGTTTTCCCATAGCAATTCCAAAATTTATCATTTTCCTTTTCTCTTATCTTTGATACTTTGAATCATATGAAGTTGAATCTCCAAATTCTTTTGATTTACATTTATCTAATCAGTAGTGATTTGAGGAACTTTTTTTTCATATGGCTATAGATAGTAGGAGTTTCTTTCTTTGAGAACTAGCTACTAACAAATATCCTTAGATTATCAACTACAAAGTTGTTTTTTATTCTTATAAATGTGAATCCATTAGAAAGGAGCTTTTTCTCAAAAAAAAAAACTCCTGTAAACAATTTTCCTAGATATTTGATTTCTTTTTAATGTTAAATGTATTCAAATATTTCATGCAAAAATAATTTTATGCAATCAAAATTATACATTTTTTCTTCTGCTATGATTTCTATTCCTTATTTAGTAATGAACTTTTCTCCTATCCATAGATTTAAAAGATATTTTTCCCTATGTTTCTCTAAATTGTGCATAATGTGATGTTTAATATCTAGGTGGCATGCCCATTCAGAGTTTATCTTTGTAACAGGTATGAGGCAGTAATATGAACACAATTTTTTCCATATTACTATTCATTTTTGATGTTTTTATCAAATGGTGAGTATGCAGGTGTGTTTGTATGTATGTATGTATGTGTGTATATATACAGACATATAAATGCATATACATATACAGGTGAGTATACATACACACATATATATAGTGCACATATGTATAAACATATATACTTATATTCAATACACATATGAGATATGTATATAAATGCACATATTCATATAGCATTGTATGCATGTATATTATATATATATGTATGTGTATATACATGCATGTGTGGGATATCTTTGCATATAAAAGTGTGTGTAATATAAAATATATTTCCTTGCATGTATGCATGTAGGTATGTACATGTCTTCATTTTCACCTTCAATTTGTAGCCTCTCTGTCAGAAATCAGGTTGCATACTTCATCATCATCCTTCTAGTATGATAGTTGATCATTGAATTGATCAGAATTCTTAGGACCTTCCAATATCTTTTTTCTTTAAAATATTCTATCTGTATAAATTTTTCTCCTTTTTTGTGCTCTGAGTAATTCCCCACATATTTTCCCAAATTTTTTTGAAAAAATAATTTCATCATTTCTTAGAAAAGAGTATTCAGTTATATTAACATACCACAATTTCTTCAGCTAAGCAACAAAATGCCACAGTGGATAGAGTGCTAGACCTGGAGTCAAAAAAACTCATCTTTCTGAGCTCAAATCCAGCGTCAGTGTGTGCAACCCTGGGCATGTCACTTAAACGTTTTTGCCTCAGTTCCTCATCTGCAAAATGAACTGGAGAAAGAAATGGCAAACCATTCTAATATCTTTGCAAAGAAAACCTCAAATGGGCTCACAAATAGTTGAACATGACTGAAATAACTGAATAACAGCCCCTTCAGTATTCTTCAACTCTTGAGTATGTGTATAGATTTCGGTTCTTTGCCACCATAAAAATGGACAACAACCAAGATTTTTGTGTTTATGAGTCTTTTTTTTCCTCTTTCTTTGGTCTCTTTGGAATATTGCCATAGTACTTGTATGTCTGGGTCAACTATGCATAGCTCAGTACATTTGTGGTCATAGTTCCAAGTTTCTTTCCCAAATGTCTCCACCAATTCACAACTTCACCTTCATTGTGTTAATGGGTCAAATCATTATTTTTAATATCTACTTTACTCGGTGCTTTAAATGAAAAATTTAAATGAAAGATTTTTTTCCTCTTCTCTACATATTTGTTCCCTCTCTCCCTCCCTCCCTCTCTCTCTCTCTCTCTCTCTCTCTCTCTCTCTCTCTCCCTCCCACCCTCCCTCCCTCCCTCCCTCTCTCTCTCTCCCTCCCTCCCTCCCTCCCTCTCTCTCTCTCCCTCCCTCCCTCCCTCCCTCCTCTCTCTCTCTCTCTCTCCCTCTCCATATATATATATATATATATATATATATATCTCCTGGGAAAATTCACTCTTTTGTCTCATGTAACTTCATTTATGATTCTTGAAACAGAGCTTTGTAAAACTAGGCTTTGATAAAGGCCAGTGGGATTCAAATGAGACTCCTTGATTATGCCTTAAAATGAAAATCACTCTGGTTCTCATTAATTGGCCAATAGTAGGTCCTAGACCAAGCTTCACTTGGTCATTGTTTGAGTTTTGATGGATCAAGGTGAGTATAAATAGAAATGATTTCTGTTCTGGCCAGGAACTATGAGGGTCTTCCCTTACAACTTTGATTTTTTTTTTCTTTTAGTAGGCAAACTAGACCATCTTTTGCTTCATTTGTTACCTGGACTTATAGCAAGCTAATGGGTGTTGCCTTAGATAAATTGAGAACTGAAAAAGACCTTAGCTTAAAAAGACCAAGGTCTTCCACTGACTCTGGGGTCACCCCTAGTCATGCTGACCTTGCCACTGCACTCATATATCCCTGGAGGAGATGGTGAGGCTGATGACTTTCCATAGCTTTGCTTCACTTAAATCCAATTCACTTTCAAGTGAATACATCACCTTCCTGATATCATTGGTCCTCTTCCAGAATGGGCAAACAGCAACAATAAATGAAACAAAAGGAAGTAAGATATCTTTCCCATACTAACCAAGATCCATTGATCCTAATCTTGATCTCTGTTGCTTCACTCCCTTCTACTCTTCCTATTCTGGTTGGATTACTGAGAACTGACTTTGGTTTTGGCTTTACTGCTTTATGACTGCTACATAGAGATGGATGTACTGGTAAATGCTTAATAAGCAGTTATTCTAAACTTTAAAATGTGTACATGGCATATTTTTATTGTTAGCCTACATTAACATTTTTCCATCACATTTGAAGTCTAGACAATGAACAAAACAATAAATTATGCCCACAAATGTAATGTTTACTGATTTCTGAGGTTTAAATATTCACACAGAACAATTGGTTCTCAAGAGCCAGTTTCTCTAGAGTAGCCTACCTCTGGAGTGAAGACAGAGATATCCTCCAGGAGGTGACTGAAGCATTAGCAAGGGACCCAATTTATTAAATTTAGGAGAATGGGGAGTGGGCAAAAGTGGGAGGACTACATATCTCTGAGGCTTTCCCAGGAGTACCGGAATATGTCTGAGTAGAAAATTGTTATTGCTATTTCCCCACTCCCCTCCCCCCAGAAATTTCTTTGTAGATACTTTGAATTTATTTTGTATTTGACTTTCTGTGCAAGTCTTCTTCCTCCCCATATGCATGCACACATGGAATGTAAGGGAAGCACTTGTACTAGAGTAGCACTTGTAATGGTTTAAAGCATGTCTTTATATCATCAGTTTCAACAAGATGACTACGAGATAGTAACTACTTATATGCTTGTTGAATGAATTAATTTCTTCTACATACCTACTGGATTAGAAAGAGCATAGGACTTAAAATCAGAGGACATGGATTTAACTCTAGGCTCTACGACTCATATGACTTTGGACAATTTGCTTCCCTTCTCTTGGAATCTGTTTCTTCATGTACAAAAGTCTCTTGCAGTTCTATACCAGTTTATTTCTGTAATTCAAGTGTGAAAGGGGAACATGAATGAAATGATGTAATGACAACTTTCATTTTAGTTGTAGATCTTGAACTAGAATGAGATATTCCATAATCATCAGATGAGCATACTCAGTACACAGAAACAAAGATTAAAATTTATATTACTGTGTCTAGATATAAAATTTCTCTCTCTCTCTTTCTCTCTCTATATGTATACACACATAAACATATATGTACACACACTTTAAAAAAGTGGAAATTCAGTGGATATTGGCAGGAAGAGCAAGGTGAGCCATAGGAGCCTTTCCATCCAGGACCACTCTCTGGCCAGATCTCATTCTTACCAGAGAGCTGAGACCACTTCACTACAGTTCTATCACTTGCAGAGACCTACTTTAAGGGTAGTTTCCATTTTTGGAACTCAGTCACAGTGACTTATAATATCTCCTCCTATATGTGAATGTCTTTAATCAACTCTAGGGATTATAACACCTTTGTCTACTGGATAAAAGGGAACAGAAATCAGTATGTGACTGCCTAAGAAAATCATATATGCCCATGATATAAAAGGGACAGGAGGAGGAGCCTCCTTAGTCTCAGTAACTCTGGTCGTAGAGATGCTGAATCTGCTTCTATTAATGGGTCAGTGTTTCTCTCTCAAGCACCCTTTGTTTTCTTTGGACTGTTTTGTTTTTTGTTTGTTTTGCTTTTGTTTTAATAATGTGATACATTTTTCTACATGAATTCATTTTTCCCATGGCATGTCAAAGAGTATCAGGGTTACTGATTCCTCAGGGATCCAAATATGTGAGAGGGCAGCTGGAGTCCCTTACATAATTATTTATTTCTTCTACTTCATGCTCTTGTCACCATGGAAACTGGAAACTATTGGGGGAAAATCTCAAAGTTCTTTTGAAAATCAAGTTATATTGCAGACAGGAATTAAATATGTCTAATCCGTTAGGCTTTTAAATTCTGTAGACTTCTAACCTGTGGTCCCAAGAATAGATCTTGATGTTATGACAGGATATACAGTGAGAGAATATTCTCATAAAAAAACTCTTTTGAAACCAGAACTATATTTAGGGATTCTATAACTTAGGGAAATTGGACTAAAAATAGGAAAGAAATAGAGTCTGGAATTCCCAAATGTTGTCACTTGCCACCATTATTACTGCTCCCAAATATCCAATATATTGGAGTTCAGATCTCCAGATCAGGTGATTTATATGTGGTCCATTTTGATTGGACATATTTACACTAGCATTTTGGGCTATAGGGGAAGGCAAAACCCTTGGGAATTTATGCCAAGAGAGAAATTAGAAAAGAAAGAAAGTATCTATCATTCCTTTCTATGGGGATATGAAATCTGGGAGACATTTTCTACTCCCCACAGTGGTAGAGAACAAGCTGATGATGGTAATGAATGCTGAGGGCTTTTTTTAACCATAGTAACCTTAACGTTTCTTCCTTTTGGTTTTTATTTTTTATGATTTAAATTGGTCTATGAATTCTCTATGCTTCCATATCTGTTTGTTTGTTTTAGACAATATCCCCTATTCTTCCTCATCACAATAATTTATTTCTAGGTCATCAGAATTTTATCATTAAATACTTTTGATCCCTCTTTTGTCAACTAGCATTTTCCATATCTTCTTGGTTTTCTTCTCTCTTAACTCTTTGAAATCCACTCATCCAAAATAGGTCACCCATAAGAGGTCACACTTTAGTTGATTTTCCTCTTCTTCTTGATCATGAATTCTTAGATGGTGAGTTCCTTCTAAAGTCTTCAAAATTCTTGCTTCAGCAAGAAAAAATGGGATCCTGAATATCCACTACTATTATTTTCCAAGGTATCAAAATATTAGTAGTTACTATGGGTTTTGGCAGAGAAAAATATTCCAAGAGAAACCTAAATTGTATGAGTCCTCCATCACTACCATACTTTGCTCTGATTATGTATTTTCCAAAATCTTCATGTTTCTTTCTAGGTTAGTCTATAATATAGTCCTATCACAGCAAGAGTTCTATTTCCCTTTCAGCTAATCTTAATCCTACATGCTTTCTACCATGTTTTGAACCTCTATTCCCCGGCATTTTTCACAATACCATCTTGATTTACAGTGCTAACACTCTACTTTTTAAGAATTATGCTTCTTTTGAGGAAGGTATACCATTCCAAAACCCTACTTACTAATAGCATATGTCCCCACCATGCCAAGTCTCAAGCTTTTTCCTCAGTGTATCAGCTCAGCTCATATCTTGTCAAAAGAGCTTCATATTTGTTACTTCACATATGCTTTTCAGGAACTGTTTCTTTCCTCCTCTATTTCATATTATTCCATTTTGATTTCCTAATATAGTTTATAATTCCCCTTTTTCTCTCCTGATTTTTCTATCTTTTCTTCTTAAAATCTTCCATTTTTTAAAGAATTATTTATTCTTCTTGATATCCTGGAGAATGGAAGAAGATTTCATTCATCTTCTTACTTTGTCCTCTAATAAGGAAGCTAACTTGAACTTTGAGTGTATATGGCTGCTATTTCATTGAATATCAGCTTCGCCAGAACGCTTTAAAAATTCCTCAGCTTGCCAATTTTATATTTGTCAAAATGTGAAAACATATGAAGTAGGAAACATGGAATCTGAGCATTAGGCAAACTCAGCTGATAAGGAGAGTAGGTGGAGATTTTATGTCAAACAGTTGGATTTTTTTTTTAGAAGTGCACACCCGAGGTCTTTGGAGATCCTTCCAGCTACCTCGAGGTAGGATACAAGTTATCTTATATTTATTTAGTACGTATTTTGTCTCTACTTATATGAATAAATGCAACTTCTCCCAATATAACTGGTGACCATTTTATTTTCGGTGTTTATATCTCCCATTCTTGGCACACTACCTTATTCCAAGTCAGCACTTCCTAATTGATTGCTGATTGGTGGATGAATGATAGAATTTCTAAAGAGTTCTACCACTAGACGAAGGTTCTATCATGATGGAAAGGCTTTTAGTATGCCCACAGCGACAGCATAGTCTGTTTTCTGAGGACTACCCCAGCTGAAAATAGAGTAGCTAGCATCTTATAGATGCATATTTTGGGCATTGTGACCCAAGACAGAAAGAAAATACAAAATCCCCCTCAGTCCTATAGTGTACTGATGATAAGTCAGTCAGGTGGCTTTTACTACAAGTTTACTATATTCCAGGCACTGGATTGAGAGCTGAAGATACAAAGAAAGGCAAAAAGATAGACCCTTGCTCTCAAGAATCTTACAGTCTAAGGGGATATAGTGAAATAAGTAATAGTTCAGTGATGGTTGCAGAATGGTGGGAAAGGGAACAGAGGGTACTAAAATTATCATTTTTATAGAATATATAAATTTTAATTTGACTTGATACTATAAATGTGAAAGATTTCTCTAAGTTTAAATTGCTGTTTTATTTTCAATCAGATTTTATTTTATGGTGTATATATAAACTATATTTAGGTACAGCCCAGGTTTGTGCAAATATGCCACATTTTTACTTGTGTTACCCCAATTACTTTAATGAGTAATTGGACATTGCTGAGTTATAAAATTGATATTATATTTTAAAGTTTCTAAAAAGTGGTTGTTGTTTTTTTGTACCTTATTCATCTTTAAAATGGTCCTGTTAGACAAGAGGATTATATAACAACAATTAGGATATTCTTAGTCACTGCTAATAAGGATAAATATCAAGGCAGTATTATTCTGAAATGTAATCTCCACTTCACTTCTATCAAGGTACAGAATAACTATTCCCTACTCTGTTTTTAGGATACCCTAAGGCAACTCTAATTATCTCAAGGGATATTTTTTTAAAAAAGAAAACATTCTAAACAAAATTTATTTTAATATTCTTTAATTTAGTTTGAGAAAAGGAGTCATACATTAATGACATGAAACAAATCCTGAACGTGCCTCATCTCTATAATACATAACACAGACTACTTTCTGTTCTTTAAATGCATGGGCCCACAGTTTTTCCAAATTTTAAGCAAGACACTGTGTCACTGATTCACTTGTCCAATGGCAAGAGCTAGAAGAATCTCCCAGAGCATGACAGTTTAGGCAGATGTGCCAAAGTCAAGTTTAGGAGCAGGATTATAGACATTTAAGGAATAGTGAGAAACTGACATTTGTCCCCCTAAACACACACACACACACACACACACACACACACACACACACACTTATTCCAGTCTCAGTTTCAATGGAATTTGACAAACAATGGTGCATGCAATATAAAAAATAAGTCACATTTTGGTAAGACCAAGAAACAAAAGAGAAAATTCTCCCTCAGGGAGTTTATATTCTACAGGAAAGATGCAGCAAATATAGAGAGGAATAGATATAAAGTATATACAGAATACTTTCAAGAGTATGCGATGTAGTTCAAATTACTTGTGGAATCAGAAAATTTTGTGTAAAAGAGGGTAGATGAGCAATGCTCTGAGAGAGTATAGACATTCTATGGGAAAGGAATGAATGGCATATGCAGTCCAGACATATTGATGGCAGAATGATAGGGGAGAGAGAAGGAGGAGGAGGAGGAAGAGAAGGAGAAGGAAGAAGAAAGACAGGAAGGAAGGAAAGAGGGAAGAATAAAGGAAGAGGAGAGAGGAAGAAAGGAATGATGACTTGAGACATAGCCATAATTTACTCATTTATCCTAAAAATAGGACCAAAATTTGGACTCCATGGCAATGAATTTGTCTATTTGTTACTAATATACTTCCTGTCATGAAAATGAAGTTTTAATTTATATTAGTTTTCCCATATCTTGATATCAGAGATAGAATTAGTAGATTAAATTGAAACATATCGCGATCTTGACTCTTCTTATTTGCACTTTACCTCTCTCTTCATTTATTAAAGTAACCCTTAATAATAGTATTTTCATTACTATCCTCTTTTAAGATATAGAATCCCATCATAACTAGGATTAAAAATTGCATTACAAATAAAATAGATTTCTTCTTAAGAGCCATCATTCCCCATGCTGAAGAAGTTAAATCATTCCTTGTTTTGTTTCCCAAGAACTGAGGGAATTTCTGAATTTGACCAGTTGACCAGGTCATTCTGTATCACATTCTAATATCAGAGAAGTTCATGAATCTGGAAGAATTTGTTTACCAGAGCGTAGCTCTCTAGGGAAGAACACAGCACATCTGTAATTCTAAGGAGACGGTAATGAGCAAAAACTGGCAGTATTCTGAACAGAGCACAGCTGTTTCGGATGCAGAAAAATAAGAAGTACTATAGGATATCTCTAACAGGAGCTGGTTTTTCTTTCATATATGTACAATAAGATGAACTATTGGGTGGTAGACACTTGACAGCATTGTTTGCCTAAAAATCATATAAACTAGTCAACAGTTCTGATTTCAAACCTAAGTATCTTCTTTTACTAAGATCATGAAAATCTACCCTCTATAAACTATATCCACATGCTTACTAGAGACAGATAGGTGGTGCTATAGTGCTGGGGTCAGGAAGACTCGTCTTCCTGAGTTCAAACCACTTAACCTTATGTGCCTCAGTTCCTCAACTGTAAAATGAGCTGAAGAAAGAAATGGCAAACCACTCCACTATTTTTGCCAAGAAAACATCAAATGATGTCATGAAGAGTTGAACATGACCTAAATAACTGAAAAACAGCAAATAAATCTAGACTTTCATTTCATGTACACTGCTTTGAACCCCAATTTCCTTTTCTGATACTTTCAAAGAAAAAAAAAGATCTGTGCCCTTTGTTACCTTGAGATTGCAGACGAAGGGGAAGGTGTTTTGTAATTGGATGTAAAGTGCACATGAATATAATGTATTTTCTTTTACCCCCAACTTTTTAATGTTTGTAGAGAGACACTAAGAGATAGTTGATTGAAAGCTGATCTTGATTTCAAAAAGTAACTGGACTTAAGTCCTCCTTGAAATACATACTGGTTGTAGAATCCTTGCCAAGTGATTTAGAATCTTGCCATCATGCCCCTCTCCCATCTTGGTCAGTATGGGAATGTAGTAGACACTCATGACTTAATCCCAATGTAAGTCATATTTGAACTTGGTAAAGCTCTTGGCACTCTTTCATTCCTAGGGGATTTCTCCATAATAGTCCTAGACTAATTGGGGACATCCAATCAGTTTTAACTCTATGAAGCTCAGAGTTTCTGAACTCAAGCAATCTACCAGAATCACCTTCCCACACTTGCAGGAATTATAATTATGTACCACCAAACCCAGATGCAATTTTCTAAAACTATATGTGTAAAAAAGATGCCAGTATTCATTGGTATAACAAATGCATCACCAAGAATTCATTTTAATACTGAAATTATTTTAATTTCTGGTTTTGATCACATCTGTGTACATGTAATCTCTCCCACAAAACTTTCTTGATCTTTAAAGATCTTTTTCCTGAGACCTAGCACATGAATTTGTGTCTCTCTATCTCACTTATCACTCCCATTGCATCCTGAGCTATCTCTAGTTGTCCTGATGAATAGCTGGCCAGTGGACCTAAATGGCTCCAGAAGAGAAAGTGAGGCTGGTGACCTTGCACAGCCCTACCTCATTCAAATCAAAGTCAACTGCAAGTCATATCATGACCTCCCTGATGTTATGGTCCTCTTCAAGAACTAAGGATGAACTCAACAATAATCATTTGATATTTTGCTTGTGGTTTTCTCAGATTTTGTAATATCTGCTAAATAGACTGGAAGTTTCATGAGGTTAGGATCCATCTCCTATGAAAACTTTTTATCCTTTCAATTTTTCAACATAATGTTCACCAATAGTAGATGGTTTGTTTATAATGGTTTTTTTTCCTTTTTTTTTGTTTATTTTTCTAGAGGGACATTAAGCTACTTTTTCCTACCCATTTAAACTGCACACAACAGCAGAGGTAAAGAAGCTATCTATCATTCCCCAATGCAGCCTCAGTATATCAGTTTTCCATGATTTGTGCATTAGCACAAGTTTATGGAATGTATCACAAGGCATGTGCAATAAAAAGTACCTGTCCTTTACCAAACAGAACCCAACAGCACTTTACTCTTTCTGATCACAAAGATCATACCAAGAACATTGGCTGAAATCTAGAGAAGCCTGATGCTGTGGAACTTAGCTTGCTGAGCAGGAGTGAACAATATTCCAGCCAATAGTTGAGGTGTTTAAATTTCTGGGACAATAGATGAAGAGAATTTAAGATACTGACTTTGCATGGATGGAAGTGGTAACTCCTTTCCAGAATGATGACAAAGTCCTACAACAAAAAGTGAACAACAGATCTTAATGCTGACACTTAGGTTTTCAACACTGACCTCACCAGTTTCCTTGGTAATTACTTCTTCACTAAAACCTAAGCCTATAAGAGATAACATCCATTTCATATGAGGACAGGAGGGCTGAGAATGATTCTATTTTCCATGTAATTTCCTGCATGTTACCTTGCTGTCCTCTCTTAATTAAATTCTTTGTGTTTTTGACTTGTAGATCATGCAGTGTCTATGAATATAGACTGCACAAGAATTTTGTGATAGTTTCTGGTAGATTCTACTTAACTTTCCTATCCACTGCCTCCAGCTTTTGACTCAGTTAAAATTCTTTATGATGATGATAATCATCTGTAGAACAAAGAACAGTGTTCGCTTACCTAACTAATATCCTTGGGCTCATTTTTTTTCTTTCAATACCTCTTACTTATTCTAGAGTTGTTTACCCTTAGAGACTTTAAGATACTTGTAGCTATCTGAGATACTTTCCAATTTTCACTCTCTGAAGGCAAAACTATAATCCAGGTAATGGATATCTAGTTAATAACTAGTAAACAACTCTGGGGTTCACGATTGCAGTTTTCAAATACTTAATCCTTCAGTTATCTCATACAGATGAGTTTTGAGACATCCTAAGATCTTAAAGTACAGACCTAGGGATTAGATTCATTACTTGAATTTGTCATCAATGCCTGAGCACTAAGAGCTTATATGTCTCCCCCAGGGTCACAAAATGTTAAAATCTGTACTCAAATAAGTATGACTCAAGGTAAACTGGGACAACGGTGAAGCAAAGTCCTGTAAAAATCAGAGAAAGGAGCACATTTTTGAGAGAGGGAAAGAGAATAAATGAAATCACAAATTACTTCATCAAAGGGTTTCCTCTGATCTAAGTTTTAATGAAGTATAGGATTAGAAAATGATGGAAGAAGCGTGTATCAAGAACAGATGATGGGTTTCATGAATACACAAAAGTCAGAGAGAACAAGCTCTGAAATTTGGAAATAGTAGTCTGATACAAAAAAAAAGTATTTTGTTGTATTGATCTAATATTTCCTTAGGAATAATTTCTGAAACATTTTCCTTTTGGAAACACACAGAGAGAAAATCCCCTCATCAGTGCCTTCTTCCTGCCATAGAAGATTATACCTGCTGCTATATTATCTGGGCAACTGGCTAACCTACTGTCTCATTTTTGTGCAGTGAGGTTTCTGTGATGAACCCTGTGGCTCTGGCTTTATGAAAGGTAAAACTCTCCTGGAGACTTCACTCCAGCGTGTGCCATGGTATTTTGAAATCCATTTACTTGACACATTCACTAAAATAAATGGATACATTATTAAAAGAGTTATGAACAAAGTATTTAAAATTAGCACACTTTCAAGCCTCAATTTGGCTTTTGATAGTATCTTCCAAATTAAAAATGAATTGATTTATAATTAATAATAAATGTGCTTGTGTTCTTGGTTCAATCCTTAAATCAACATGGTGCCATGGAAATAACCCTGGTCTTTGAGTCAGAAGGTCTGGGTTCAAATATCAGCTTAGCCTCTTTCTATTTTTATTACTGAATAAGTCATTTGGCTTCTGTAGATGTTAATTTCTTTCTCTGTGAAATATTATTGCTGATATATATATATGCATATATATATAGACACATATACATGTATATACACGCACTTGTGTGTATACACACATACATATGTACGTATATATATGTATACATATATATACGTACATATGTATACAGGTACATATCCATGTGCACATATGTACAATACATATATTTGTAGCAAAATGATGAAAATGTTTTAAATTTCACTAAAAAGTATGACCAAGAGTTGCTTAACTTTTCTATTAAACTCAGTAATTCTGTAATAGATTTTTCATGTAGTAGTAAGAAATGGTAGTATGCTGCCACAGGCATCAGGGAATCTGAATTTGAGTTCCAGTTCTACTTTCTAACTATGTGACCTTAAGTAAATCCCTTAACCTCTCTGGTTCATAATTTCTTTATCTGTACAATGAGGGCGTTGAATTAAAAGACTATTACATTTCTTTCCAAATCTAAATCAATAATGATCATACCAATTAATATAAAGAAATATTGAGCATGTGTCTTCTTTCTAAAGGATAACGTTTTCAACTTAAATTGTTTTCCTATCAAACACAAGAAATCCTATATTATTCGTTGCCTAGACAGCCAAATGAAAAGGACTAGACTTAGAGGCAGATGGTTAAAACCATCTTCTCTTTACTACCTACCTGACCAATAATGAGTTACTTTAATGCCATTCTCATGCTATTCCCATCTCCCATTTGCAACATACTATCAATTCTATGGCAACATTTTTACATCTATAAAATAAATATGCTACTTTTATCACACAGTTTTTGTGATAAAAGTGTGATGCAAACCTTAAAGTCCTATCACAATCCTTACCGGACTATGCTGTTTTATGCACAAGGTATCACCTGTAAATGTCCTAATTCTCAGAGAAATTTTATGTAAATACATATAAATTATCTTGAGATTTGGTATTCAGAAATATATTTTTCAGTGATGGCATTGGAGGGTAAATATCTTTCTAAAAGTTGAAGTCATGGCTTTAATCATATGTAGCAAATACCTAGTTTTCAGGTGTTATCAATTTTGCTAATCCCATCTCAAAGTCTCAGATTTTTTTCAGGTGTCATGTTCTGGTTCGGATGAATTATATATCATTCCAATTCTGTTTCCATCATCCTATATCTTGTCTTATTCATTGGAAGGAATTTGGATTGACTAGAACTTTTCTTTCAGTGTCTAACTTTAAGCATTGTTACTCCAATTTTCTCACACCATCATCACCCTGTCTTCTCCTACTGTTTATCAGTCTCAGAGAATGAAGTGGCATTTCCTCCTTGTAAAGGCTAATCCTGTACCTATGCTTTTCATCCATCCCCTTTCGTCAACAATGGGACCTTACCCTTTCAACCAGTCATTCATTCTCTGTCTGTAATTGCTGTTATTTTTTTTGTTTGTTTTCTTCTTCACTATTTTCTAAAAACTACTCTCTAAAAACACATTCCATTTCTTAAAAGCCTTTTACTTGACTGCCATCTCCTCAGGTCACCAACGTAAAAATTCATTCGTAGTCATTTATACTCACTACCTTCATTTCCTTACCTTCCACTCTTTTTTAATCAAATTTCTTATCCTCATTGCTCTATTAAAATTTTTCTCTCAAATGTTAACAATGGTGTCTTGATTGCAAATACAACAGCCTGTTCTCAGTCCTTAGCTTCTTTGATCTTTATTTATCTTTTCATACTATCATCTATCCCCCTCCTCATTGGCCCTCTTCTCCCCTGGTTTCTGACATTGGTCTCTCCTGGTTCTCCTAATATCTTCTTGATTTCTCCTTCTCATGGTCTTTTTACTGAATCATCTTCCATCTTTTATCCAAATGTCAGTTTTTTTTTCTCTTTATTCTCTCATTTGGTTCTCTCCCTCTCAGCTATTCCCTGGGCTCAAGAATTCCCTTTATACGTAAGACTCCTAAATCTAACCTATATACTTTTGCCTTGATTCTTCCCCTAAAAGTCAGCCCTACATATTTAAATGCCTGCTAGATATTTCTACCTAAGTTTCCACCTGGACCTACAAACCCAACACATGCCAAATTGAATAAATAAAATAATTAAAAGGAAAAATTAAAATATAATAGTAACAATTGTTTAAAGCAGAAAAGATTATTTTGGAGCTATTGACTTTCCATCATACTTCTCAGTGATTTAGATGAGATTATTGACTTGAGTAGGATTTGGATGTCAGATGATCTCTCAGGTTTGTTTGTTTCTTTTCCCTCTGACCTTATGATTTGTCTTTCCCTGAAATATCTTTTCAAGTTATCCTGGTTTATAAATTAGTAGTCATTCTCAACTCCCCCTCATGCTCACCCACTATATTCAATATGGTGATAAGTCTTGTCCATTCTTCCTCTGCAGCATTGATCATACCTGTTCTCTTCTACTCACACAGCTGCTAGCCTGATTTAAGCTTTCATTACTTCTCATTTGGGGTATTGTCATAATTTCCTAAATGTATTATCGGCTTTCAGTTTCTCCCCTTCCCAATATATCATATGTATATCTGCCAGGATTATCTCAGTATAGCACAGGTTTAACTGTGTCTCTCGTGTGCTCAATGTCTTCCAAACAGGACACTATTGTTTTTAGAATAAACCACATCTTTTCAGTTTTCATTAAATTCTTTCATAATTTGGAACCATTCTACTTTTCTGAACTTATATCACACTTATCCCTTTCATGTTCTCTGCACTTCAACCAAAATGATCTACTTTCTCTTCTTTGAATTCAATATCCCATCACACATCTGTGCACATTTTTCACAGGTGGTCTTTGAATATACCACCTACTTATCTCTGTGGCTTAAAAACTAATGGCTTCTTGTAAAGATCATCTCAGGTGCCAACTCTTATGGGAAGTCTTTCATGATTCTTTTTTGTTAGTACATTCTCTTTCCTCAAATTCCATTGCATTTATTTAATTTTAAATATTGTGCCTTCCTCAGAAAAATGTCAGCCCCTTGAGACAAGAGATTGCTCCTATTCAAATTGATATCTACAATGCCTGGATTAATAAATAGGTGCTTAATCAATTTGTGTAGGTCTTTTGAAAGGCACACAGACACTGAAAACAAATGTAGCAAGATCCCCAGATCTCATTTTCTCCAAGAAAGGAAAATTACCTCCCCCCATCATGGTACTAAGGGTACCCTATGAAGGTGTATCTTCTCTAATGTCATCACCTCAAGTCATAATTCTCAGTGTTTTTCCCCTCTATTTGCAACCAGATGCTAGCAATACATCCATTTAAACAATTAGCATGAAAGAGCTTTTACAAAAGGATATTTTTAGCAAGAACAAAAGTGCAAGTATATTCATCTAACACCTTGAGGACACACTATATCCTTTGCCACCTTGGTCTTTGGGAAGCATGGTCATACCCTTAGTATAGTTTCTAAATAGCACTGGTCCCACCAAATTCAAATTTAATGTGGAGTTGTTGCCAAATGACTCCTGGCTATCTCAGCTATCTCTGGAATGGATCCCAAAGGTTACTCTTCACTCAATCAAGGAGTACCATTAAAAGCTTAGTATGTATTAGGTCCAATGATGAATGATGGTGTTATAATATATGGTATTAATTTCCTCAGGCCATCAATGTTGGGCTGGCTGCAAAATGTGTCATGGATCCAACACCTATACTCCCAAACAACTAGTTAACTTGCTCCCTTGAGCTTTGGAACCTTACAGGATTGTAGCCTCAAACTTCCTTCACATAAAATGAACAAATATCAAGGTAAAATAATTAAGGCATATATTCATAAAGCCACATGACCTCAAAGAGAGATGGCCTGAGGCCTCTAGCCCCACAGCATTGTCTCTTAATTAATTACAACCTCCAAAAAAGAAAAGGAGTCCAACCAAGAAGATATTCTGAAGCAGAATAATGTCTGTAAGAAGTACCATGCTGATCTGGCTCTTCAAATGCAGTCAAAGAGACTGCTGTTCCCCACATAGTTAGCCATCTACAACCAGTTGCAGAATATCTTAGCATGCTCCAAAGTCTCTTCAAGACACCCTCCCATCATAATATAATGCTACAACTTTCCCAAAGGCATATTCTCCAGGTTTTATCTCTCGGGGAGTGTTATCAATGCCATTTTTAAGCATGCTTATAAAGACTAGGCTCATTGTCTGACCTCTTCTAGACAAATACTGAGAAATTATTTGGTCCCATCAGTAATTGGCAATTAGACTATATAAGAGAGCTTCATTTAAGAACAAGAAGAGATGGGAAATCATGGTTGTGGGGGAAGAGGAGAAGGAAAAAGAGGGAGAAGAAGAAGAAGAAGAAGAAGAAGAAGAAGAAGAAGAAGAAGAAGAAGAAAGAATAAAGAGAAAGTGAGAGAGAGAGCACACAAAAGTGAATTGGTAAAATATAAACATGAGATTTGAATCTAAGAAAAATACTGCAGTGTATAAGTTAAAAGAAGGTTATAGAGATGAATCAGAAGCTTCAATGTAACATTAATTTAATGATCAGCATATATTAATAATCCCCATTTCTTCAAGGGGTCACACAGTGAGAACTGGTAGAAGTTTCCCTAAGTAACAGATTTCTGTTCATGCTTCTTATTGGAGGAAGCATAACAAGGATTTCTATCAAAATTTGTCTTATTGATGGCTGAGATAGCAAGCCACTCAGTATCAAATGCAGGGTGTTGATGTCAGTTCCAGTCAGATTTATAACTACGTTGTATTGACTGATTACACACTTCATTTTCTTTATTTCTTTCAGCTTGCATTCTTCTTTCATCATGTATTTATGTATTTATGATTTTTTCAGCTTTAGTATATTTGATAATCAGCTCCGTTGATTTTATAGGGGCCCATGTCACTCTGTTTACTACTTGTCAAACATCTCTTTGCCAGTTCAGGGTCACTGGCAAAACATTTTCCTGTTGTCAGACATGATGTATTTATGGTGCTAAAATATTTTACTTAGCATTCCAAGGTTAAATTGAGCATTCAGCTTGTGGAGAGCTTTTTGGAATAATGTAAAGTACTAAGGATGGAATCAGGAATTGCTAGCTATGTGAAAATAGCCAAATTACATCACTTTCCTGAGCCTGGTTTCCTCAGTCATAAAATGGAAATATTAGTGCTTATAGTACCAATCTCAGGGTTTCTTTCACCTATATTACCAAAAATAGGATTATTCCTGGGAAAATAATTTATATCCCTTAAAACACTATATGCTTCAGACCATCAACTAGCATTTCTTAAGGGCCTACTATAAGCAGTCACTGGGCTAAGGGCTATGGTATGAGCTTTTAATGTCACAAGCTACTACGGTTGGTATCATTGCATGCCAGTCACTGTGCTGAGTTACAGTGCTATCTTCATCATTATAATCGATTATGTTCTTTTCTGGCCCACTATTTCAGGAAAATTCCAGTAAGACTTCACTTTAGTTGCTGCTCTTCTTTAGTTGCATCCTCTTCTTCACAGTCATGCCAACCTCTTTACTCCTAACAGCATAGTTTTCTCCCTTTTTCTACCTTGTAAATCTTGAACAATTAACTCTGACCAAATTAGCTTCAAAATTACTGGCGTGTAACAATGTTCTTCCTGTAACTTTTCAGACCAAAGTGCTCCATCCCTGACCACCATTTCCCTACTTATATGATCTCTTGTTAGTTAGATATAAGTCTCTTGAGGGAAGGGGCTATCTTTTCTTTTATATTTTTGCTTATATTTGTATTTATTTATATTTGCTTAGCTATGCTTGATACATGGAAAACACTTAATAATTGTTTCAGCTCAATAAGTCAACAAGTATATATTAAGTGCTTATTATGCGTCAAGCACTCAGTTAAGTGCTGAGAATACAAGTATGAAGCAGAAAACAATAGTCCCTAAACTGAAAAGTTTTCAGTAGTCAATTATCTTGAATATTATTAAATGATGAAATATTGTCAAAAAACAGCCCTATATCCAATTGTTATCAGTATGGAATGAAAAATACATCTTCAAGGAAATTTACCTTTTACTCCAATGTATTTACTCCTCTATCTTGAACTACACCTACACAAAAAGTATTGGCATCATACATTAGACAGCTGTCTGGCAAGCTAGTGACTTGTAAAAGAAGGACATGTCTCTGTCAGACATATCTTGTTCAGTTTGCAGAAATCAACGGAGGTTAAGCACCTGAAAAAGAGAGAGATTTACTTGTAGCACCTCTTCTTCTCAGGAATCATATTTTGTCCCAAATCCCTTATTCATAAAAGCAGAGAATCATACATTTTGAGTCTAAGGAGAAATGTCTCTTAAATATCTATAATAAGTGATACATCTTTGTGTAGGAAAGAGAACAGTGGGATTAACCAAATACCCTACCACCTACAATAAAATACGGGCTGCCTTCAGAGTACAATGAAAAACAAAACTGTGGTTAGTGAGGCAGAGGTGACTGTTTTGAAGAGTTGTTGCTTTAAAGAGCATAGCGAAACAGGAGAATTATACATTTGGATCATTTTCTTATGTGAGTTTTTGTGAACTAGACTTTGGTATTTTAATGATGTTTATAAGCCTTGAATTAACTTCAGACTCTTTGCTACCCATGAACTGTTCATCAATCCACCAAAAACAGCAGATAAACATTAACAAACAAACAAAAAAGAAATTGAACATTTAAAAAGATAAATGCATTTCTTCCCTCCTGTATTAGTAAAAAAAAAAAAATAGTATAATTTTTTTCTCTTTCCTAAACCTTATTGTCCTTATATGGGGTCAAAATATGGTAATGAAGTCTAAAACCTTTGTAATGTGCATACTTTGGTGCACAAAGGATATTTAAACTCGACATTTAAATGATCAGGTCCTTTATTTCATTAAATGTGTCATAAGCCTAGCAATATTAGCATCTGTATTTTTTATTGTAGTCATTTTTGGCACTTGGTTATTCTAAATGCATGAGAGTTTCACATTTTCTTCTATAGTATATTTATTTGATCATCCTCATATTCATATTCTACTCTATGCCAAATCACACAACAAATGTCTATTTAAAACGATTTATATAATTGCTACACTGGTAAAATATACTTTTCTTTAAATGACATCATCCAGTCACCATTCTAATTATTACACTGTTGGAAAGGTTTGTTTTCTTTGAAAAAAATGGGAGAGATACATATATATATATATATATATATATACATATATATATATATATATATATATATATATATAGAGAGAGAGAGAGAGAGAGAGAGAGAGAGAGAGAGAGAATGCAACATAAAATTTTATGATACAAATTATTACGATGATAATTGTTCAAGGTTGTAGAGGTCTATATGTGTATCAGTATTCATAAACCAATGCCCTTTTACACTCAGCTTTATGGCTAATGCAATGCCTCATTTAATAATTTAAAAAATAATTTATTATAGTTAAATTGCTTTCTCAGAAGGCACCATCTTATCTTTCTCATTTTTATAAGAATCTCATTTCAATTTGTTTGCTATGCCATCTCTAGCATGAATTTTGGAATTTAATGGAGTGAGAATGGAAGACTGACATCACTGAAATTATTAATTTCATATTTGAAGGCTTTATTTGGTTGATTCAGAAAAAAGTTTCAGTAGTCAATTATCCCTGAACTCTATTAAAGGAGGAAGCATTGACCAAATAACAACCCTCACTCAACCCTTACCAGTATAGATTGAAAAAGAGGTATCTTCATTATCACTATCTATGTAATGATGCTAATATGCAAGACAAATACTATTACTTAGAAACAGAGAGAATTATTTCCTAAAACATTTAGGGAAAAAGTGTAAAAACCTCTGAAAATCTCTTATTTTGATACATCAACCACTTAAAGATTCATCCTTGTCTAAATTGGTAATTCAATCTAATTAACAATATATGTACATATGTGTATACATATATATGCATATATATATGCATGTGTATATGTATGAGTGTGTGTCACCTATTCTTTGTCATGCAATATCCTAGACACTTGAGATATAAAGACAAAAATGAAAATAGTACCTGTTTTCAAGGTTATCTTTTAATACGGCAAGGGAGTACATCAATAATTACAAAATATCTAAGTAATAAGTACAAAGAAATTTGTGTTGAGAAGTGGTAAAAATTTGGGGTATCAGGAATGACTTTTTGTAAGAGGAAGTACATGAACCAAGCTGTGAAAAGTTAGAAATTCCAAGAGGCAGAGATGAGAAGAAGAAGCATGTCAGGCATGGGAAACAGCTTCTGTGAAAGCACAGAGATAGGACATAGAATGTCATTTACGAGAAACTCTAGGTAAGCCAGTTTGACTCAAGTACACAGTATGTAAAGGGAAGAAATATTAAATCAGTATGAAAATATAAGGTAGAATAAGATTATGGAGGGCTTTAGGTGCCCATCAGAAGAGTTTGAATTTTGCCTCGGTAATCAGGAGCTGCAGAAACTTCATTGGAAGGGGGGGGGTATATAGGAGGGGGATATGGTCACCCCTGTGCTTTAGAATGACCAATTTGACAGTTTTGTGCAGGATCAATTGGAGAGAATACACATGGGCATGTGAAGAGGGGATTACAGTTTCAACTAATCTATTTCACTTAATAAAGTGTGAAATTGTGAATAAAAATGAGAGTATCTCAGAAAAAAATACCATACATAGATGGTTCACAAGTGGGATTGTACAGTACACAAATGAAGGACAACTTATATATCTGTGTAGTATAATGGAAGTCAATAGACAGTCAATTAAACATTTATTAAGTGTCTATTGTGTGTGAAGCACTATGCTAAGTCCTGGACCTAGAAAGAAAGACAAAATATAGTTCCTGTCCTTAAGTTCACAGTCTAACGGGGGAAGACAACACATAAAAATAATATGAAAGGGAAGGTGAACTCAGAAGAGAAATGACAACATAGCTGCCATGGGTACCCTCCTTAAATGGAAAATTTAGAAAGAACTATACAATGATGGTGCTGCCTCAAGGCAGGAAAATTCATCTTCATGAATTCAAATCTAGACTCAGACACTTATGAGTTGTGTGACCCTGGGCAAGTCACTTGACTGTGTTTATCTTAGTTCTTCATTTGTAAAATGAGCTGGAGAAGAAAATGGCAAACATCCTAGTATCTGTGCAAGAAAACCCCAAATTCAGTCACAATAGTTGGGCATGACTGAAATGAACAAACGAGAAGAATACACATCTACCTTCTATCAATACCAACATCTACAGTCTCCAATTAGAAAGACAGAGGGGCCCCAGGGGCGGGGGATGTTGAGGAGATATGTTTCAGGGTTTATGCTATCTTGTTAGAAAATGAGATTCCAAAGAGTATAATAAAGACCAGGAATATGTCCAGGTGGAAAATGAAGCAGCTCACATTTGAATAGTCCTTTAAGGATCATGGATATAGAGTTGAAAGGGACCAAGATTTCATTTAGTTTAGTTTTTCAGCAGAGACAGGACTGGAGCAGGCATCAGAGCATGAAATTACAGGCAGCATCAGGGGTTCCCAGATTTCTCAACCCACAAATGCCAAAGACAACATCAAAGATCAGTGAGAAAACTCTTTCACCTGGGTGAGAAGGGAGCGAAGTCGGGGTCAGTCCCAGGGTGGCAGCAGCCACTGCCACAGCAGCATCCATTTTTAGAGCTTTCCACTAAAGATCCTGGGGAAATTGAGCTGCTAATCCTGGTCTTAGTTCCGAGTGGCAGTGGTAATGGTAGAGCTAGTGGAGGCTTTGGAGAGGATTCTGGACAGAAAAGCTTGTGGTTCCTCCAAGATCAGAGCACAGGCCAGGAGAAGAGTAAGCTCATATCCTCTGATTGTGCCACCTTGGAAGAACTGAGAACTTACAGGTTCCTAGAATATGCCTTCCACTTGACAAAGGACTCAAAAGTCAAGTAACAGTCAGGGAAAATTCCCAAAGAGGGGAAAAAATAAAGTTATAGAATGTTAATTTGTTGGTGAACAGGTATTTCCCTCCATCCTTACAGGTGAGGAAGAATAATGCATACCATCAGAGGAAAACATCAAAATCAAGGCTTCTCCATACAAAATCGCCCCAAAAATATGCAATCGTCTCAGGTTATGGAAGAGCACATAGAGGATTTTGAAAATCAAGTAAGAGAGGTGGAGGAAAAATTGGGAAAAAAAATGAGAGTAATGCAAGACAATCCTGAAAAGCAACTCAACAGTTTGTTAAGGAGCACCCAAATAATGCTGAAGAAAATAATATTTTTAAAAATAGACTAACCCAAATGGCAAAAGATGTCCAAAAAGGCAATGAGGGGAAGAATGCTTTGAAAAGCAGAATTGGTCAAATGGAAATGGAAGTCCAAAAGGTCACTGAAGAAAATAGTTCTTTAAAAATTAGAATGGAACAGATGGAAGCTAATGACTTTATGAGTAACCAAGAAATTACAAAACAAAACCAAAAGAATGAAAAAATAGCAGATAATGTGAAATATCTCATTAGAAAAACAAGTGAGGGGGCGGAGCCAAGATGGCAGAGTAGAAAGATACACATACGCTAACTCCAAAATCACAGCCCATAAAATATCTCTAAAAAAGAACTCCCAACAAATTCTGGAGCAGCAGAATCCACAGAACAACAGAGCAGACAAGATTTCTGTTAAAGAGAGCCCTGAAAACCTCTCACAAAAGGTCCATTGTGCTGTGGACCCAGAGCCAAGCCAAGCACTGCCTTGGCCAAGCAGCACCAAGAGGAGCAGATCCGAGCAGGCTTCAGGGACAGAATCTCCAGCAGCCATGCAGGTCCCTCCACCCACGGGCCCCAAAGATTGGTGAGAGGGTCTTTTCAGCTTGCTGAGAGGGGAGAGGGGTACACCCATAACTCAGGCACTCTTGGAAGGCAGCAGCAGAGGTGGGAGCACAGCGGGACTCCCCAAGCAGGCAGGAGCCTGGGATCCATTGTTGAAGGTCTCTGCATAAACCTCCTGAGGGAACTGAGCCAGTGAGGTGTGCCTGCCCCCACCTGAGCACTTGAACTTAATCTCACAATGAATAGCAGCCCTGCCCCTGCCCAAAGCCCTGAGGCTGGGAAGCAGCATTTGAATCTCAGACCCCAAGCACTGGCTGGGCTGATCTGGGGGCAAAGTGGGTGTGAAGAGAATATTCAGAAGTCAAGTCACTGGATGGGAAAATGCCCAGAAAAGGGAAAAAAATAAGACTATAGAAGGTTGCTTTCTTGGGGAACAGGTATTTCCTCCCTTCCTTTCTGATGAGGAAGAACACTGCTTATCATCAGGGAAAGACACAGAAGTCAAGGCTTCTGTATCCCAGCCCACTCAATGGCCTCAGGCAATGGAAGAACTCAAAAAGGATTTTGAAAATCAAGTTAGAGAGGTGGAAGAAAAACTGGGAAGAGCAATGAGAGACATGCAGGCCAAGCACGAAAAACAAGTAAACACCCTGCTAAAGGAGACCCAAAAAAATACTGAAGAAAATAACACATTGAAAAACAGGCTAACTCAGTTGGCAAAAGAGGTTCAAAAAGCCAATGAGGAGAAGAATGCTTTCAAAAGCAGAATTAGCCAAATGGAAAAGGAGGTTCAAAAGCTCACTGAAGAAAATAGTTCTTTCAAAATTAGAATGGAACAGATGGAGGCTAATGACTTTCTGAGAAACCAAGAAATCACAAAACAAAACCAAAAGAATGAAAAAATGGAAGAAAATGTGAGATATCTCATTGGAAAAACAACTGACCAGGAAAATAGATCCAGGAGAGGCAATTTAAAAATTATGGGCCCACCTGAAAGTCATCATCAAAAAAAGAGTCTAGACATCATCTTTCAGGAAATTATCAAGGAAAATTGCCCTGAGATTCTAGAACCAGAGGGCAAAATAAGTATTCAAAGAATCCACAGATCACCACCTGAAAGAGATCCAAAAAGAGAAACTCCTAGGAACATTGTGGCCAAATTCCAGAGTTCCCAGGTCAAGGAGAAGATGTTGCAAGCATCTAGAAAGAAACAATTCAAGTATTGTGGAAATATAATCAGGATAACACAAGATCTAGCAGCTTCCACATTAAGGGATCGAAGGGCGTGGAATAGGATATTCTAGAAGTCAAAGGAACTGGGACTAAAAATAAGAATCACCTACCCAGCAAAACTGAGTATAATACTTTAGGGGGAAAAATGGTCTTTCAATGAAATTGGGGATTTTCAAGCATTCTTGATGAAAAGACCAGAGCTGAAAAGAAAATTTGACTTTCAAACACAAGAATGAAGAGAAGCATGAAAAGGTAAACAGCAAAGAGAAGTCATAAGGGACTTACTAAAGTTGAACTGTTTACATTCCTACATGGAAAGACAATATTTGTAACTCTTGACACTTTTCAGTATCTGGGTACTGGGTGGGATTACACACACACACATGCACATGCACACACACACACACATACACATAGAGAGAGAGTGCACAGAGTGAATTGAAGAAGATGGGATCATATCTTAAAAAAAAATGAAATCAAGCAGTGAGAGAGACATATATTGGGAGGAGAAAGGGAGAAATGGAATGGGGCAAATTGTTTCTCATAAAAGAGGCAAGAAAAAGACTTATTAGAGGAGGGAAAAAGAAGGGAGGTGAGAGAAAAACATCAAGTTTACTCTCATCACATTCCACTACAGGAAGGAATAAAATGCACACTCATTTTCGTATGAAAACCTATCTTACAATACAGGAAAGTGGGGGAGAAGGGGATAAGCAGGGTGGGGAGGATGATGGAAGGGAGGGCATGGGGAGGAGGGAGCAATTTGAGGTCAACACTCATGGGGAGGGATAGGATCAAAAGAGAGAATAGAAGTAATGGGGGACAGGATAGGATGGAGGGAAATATAGTTAGTCTTATACAACACAACTATTATGGAAGTCATTCGCAAAACTACGCAGATTTGGCCTATATTGAATTTCTTGCCTTCCAAAGGGAAGGGTTGGGGTGGGAGGGAGGAAGAGAAGTTGGAACTCAAAGTTTTAGGAACAACTGTCGAGTACTGTTCTTGTCACTAGGATATAAGAAATACAGGTAAAGGGGTATAGAAAGTTATTTGGCCCTATAGGACAAAAGAGACGATGGAGACAAGGGCAGAGAGGGATGATAGAAGAGAGAGCAGATTGGTCATAGGGACAATTAGAATGCTCTGTGTTTTGTGGTGGGGGGAGGGAACAAAGGGGAGAAAATTTGAAACCCAAAATTTTGTGAAAATTAATGTTAGAAGTTAAATAAATAAATTTAAAAAAAAAAGTGAACTGGAAAATAGATCCAGGAGAGACAATTTAAAAATTATGGGACTCCCTGAAAGCCACGATCAAAAAAAGAGCCAAGACATCATCTTTTATGAAATTGTCAAGGAAAACTGCCTTGATATTCTAGAACCAAAGGGTAAAATAAATATTGAAAGAATCCATTTATCACCTCCTGAAAGAGATTTTAAAAAATCCTAGGAACATTGTAGTTAAATTCCAGAGTTTCCAGATCAAGGAGAAAATATTGCAAGCAGCCAGAAGGAAACAATTCAAATATTGTGGAAATACAATCAGGATAACACAAGATCCAGCAGCTTCTCCATTAAGGAATCGAAAGGATTGGAATATCATATTCCAGAATTCAAAGGACCTAGGATTAAAGCCAAGAATCACCTACCCATCAAAACTGAGTACAATAATTCAGGGTGGGGGGGAAGGGAAATGGTCATTCAATGAAATAGAGGACTTTCAAGCATTCATGATGTAAAGACCAGAACTGAATAGAAAATTTGATTTTCAAACACAAGAATCAAGAGAAGCTTGAAAAAGTAAACAGGAAAGACAAATCATATAGGTGAACTGTTTTTATTCCTACATGGAAAGATAATATTTGTAACTCTTGAAATTTTTCTCATTATCTGAATAGTTGGAGGGATTATACACACACAAACATATATACACACATACATGTGTGTATATATATATATATATATATATATATATATATATATATATACATATATACATCTATGTATATATACAGAAGGCACAAGGTCAGTTGAATAGGAAGGGATGATATTTAAAAAATAAAATTAAAGGGTAAGAGAGGAATATATTGGGAGGAGAAAGCTAGAAATGGAATGGGGCAAATTATCTCATAAAAGAGGCAAGAAAAAGTTTTTTCAATGCAGGGAGCAAGGGGGAAGGTGAGAGGGAAAAAGTGAAGTTTACTCTCATCACATTTGGCTTAAGGAGGAAATACCATGCACACTCAATTTGGTATGAAAATCTGTTACACTACAGGAAAGTAGGGGAGAAGGAGATAAGTGGGGTGAGGGGAATGGTGAAAGGTAGGGTGAATAGGAGGAGGGTGCAATTAGAAATAAACACTTTTGGGGAGGGATAAAGTCAAAAGAAAGAATAGAATAAATGGGGGGCAGAATAGGATGAAGGGAAATATATTTAGTCTTTAATCTTTCATAACATGACTGTTGTGGAAGTCTTTTTCAAAACTATACATTCATAGACTATATTACATTGTATGCCTTCTCAGTGGAAACGTGTGAGGGTGGAGGAATGGAGAGAAGTAGGAACTCTTTTAGGGATGAATGTTGAGAATTATGCAACTAGGAAATAAGAAATAAAGGTAATTGTGTATAGAACTCAATCTTCCCCTACAAGAAAAGAGAGAAAATGAGGATAAGGAAAGAGAGGGGTGTGACAGAAGAAAAAGCAGATTGGGGGAAAGGGGTAATTAGAATGCATGGTGTCTTGGGGTGGGGGGAGGAGAGAGAGGAGGAGAAAATTTGGAACTCAAAATCTTGTGGAAATGAATATTGAAAATCAATAATAAATAATTGTTTTAAAAAATTAAAAAATGACTCTAAATAAATTCTAGAGCAGCAGAAGCCACAAAAAGACATAGTGAAGCAAATTTCCAGTCTGAGACAATCTGGAATATCAACTGGAAGGGTGTATCACACCATGTTAGGAGTATAGCACAGTTTGTTCTGGGCCTTGCCAGTGCAGAAAAAGATGGATCAGGTCTTAGGGGTTTGAATTGCTCGTTGCTGCTGCAGTTTTCAGATTTCTCAATCCACAAACACTAAGAGACAGATTCAAAGGTCAGTAGGAATGTTATCTCACATGGTTGAGATGGAAGCATGGGTCCCAGACTCAGACCAAGGGCAGTGGCAGCCATTGCTGAATCCTGGTTCTGGAGCCCTTCATGTAACAAAGAGCTCAAAAGTCAAGCTATTGACTGGGGAAATGAGCAAATGGAAAAAAAGAAACGGATTACAAATTCTTATTTTTTTTGGTGAAGAGGTATTTTCTTAGGTCATTGATTTTGGGAAAGATCAAAACATATAACCAGAAGGAGACAACAAAGCCAAAACTCCTGGATCCAAAGCCTCTAAGAAAAATATGAATTGATGTAAGGACATGGAAGAGCTCAAAAAGGATTTTGAAAATGAAGCAAGTGAAGCAGAGGAAAAATTGGGAACAGAAATTACAGTGATGAAAGAAAAACATGAAAAAATGAGTCAACAGCTTCCTAAAGGAAACCCCCCAAAAATGCTGAAGAAAATAACACCTTTAAAATTAGACTAAACCAAATGGCAAAAAAGTTCCAAAAATCTAGTGAAGAGAAGAATGCCTTAAAAAGCAGAATGGCCCAAATGGAAAAAGAGGTCCAAAAACTCACCAAAGAAAATAATTCCTTAAAATTAGAATGGAGCATGTGGAATCTAATGACTTTATGAGAAAACAAGACATTATAAAACAAAATCAAAACAATTAAAAAAGTAGAAGTCAATGTGAAGTATGTCTTTTGAAAAACAATTGACCCAGATAATGAATCAGGAGAGAGAATTTAAAAATTATTGGACAATCTGAAAGCCATGTTAAAAAAAATAGCCATCATCTTTAAAAACATAACAAGGAAAACAGTCCTGATGTTCTAGATCCAGAGGGTAAAATAGAAATGAAAAGAATCTACTGATCACCTCCTGAAACAGATGCAAAAATGAAAACTTTTAGGAATATTTCAGTTAAACTCCATAGTTCCCAGATGAAGGAGAGTATGTTACAAGTAGCCAGAAAGAAAAAAAAAATAAGTATTTTGGAAACATAATCAGGATAATACAAGATTTTTCAGCTTTTACAGTAAGTGATCAGAGGGCTTAGAATATGATATTCAAGAGGTCAAAGGAGATAGAATTAAAACTAAGAATCCCTACCCTGCAAAACTGAGAATTCAGGGGGGAAAATGGAACTTCAATGAAATAGAGGATTTCCAAGCATTCTTGTTAAAAAGACCAGAGCTGAATAGAAATTTTGACTTTCAAATACAAGAATGAAGAGAGACATGAAAGGTAAACAGGAAAGAAACCCATAAGAGACTTATTGCAGTTGAACTGTTTGCATTCCTACATGGAAAGATGATATTTGTAACTTATGAGACCTTTCTCAGTCTTAGGATAACTAAAGGAAATATGTATGTATGTATGTATGTATGTATATATATATATATATATATATATATATATATATATATATATATATATATATATATATATATATATATATATATATGTGTGTGTGTGTGTGTGTGTGTGTGTGTGTGTGTGAATATATATATACACACATATACACATATGTTTGTATAAATATACATATATATGTGTGTGTGTATATATATATATATATATATATATATATATAAAGAGAGATAGACAGAAGGTACAGGATGAGTTGAATATGAAGGGATGATATCTAAAAAAGAAAATTAAGTGTTCAGAGGAATGTATTCAAAAAAAGAGAAAACGAGTGGTAGAATTTAGTAAAGCATCACACATAAAAGAGGCAAGAAAGAACTTTTACGATGGAGGGGAAGAAAGGGAAGATGAGAGGGAATAAGTGAGCCTTTCATTGGATTTGGCTTCAGGAGAGAATAACATACACACTCAATTGAGTACAGAAGTTTATCTTACCCTACAGGAAAGTAGCCCGGGGGGGAATGGGATAACAGAAGGGGGATAATAGAAGGGATGGCAGATTAAGGAAGGGGTGGGTAATCAGAAGCAAACACTTTGGTAGAGGGATAGATCAAAGGAAAGGAGAGAATAGAATAAGTGGAAGGCAGAACAGGATAGAGGTAAATATAGTTCTTCACAACATGATTGTTATGGAAGTGTTTTGCATGACTACTCATGTATGACACATCAACTTACTCACCTTTTCAATGAGGTTGAATGGGGAGGAGTGAAGGGATAGAACGTGGAATTCAAAACTTCAAAAATGAATATTAAAAATTGTTTTCACATGCTACTAGGAAATAAGATATATAAGCAATGAAGTATAGAAATCTATCTTACCCTACAGAAAAATGAAGGGAAGTGGATAAGAGCGGGGTGGACTGAAGGAAAGAGTAATCAGAATACATGCTGCCCTGGGTTGGGGGGAAGAGGGAGATGGGAAGAAAATTTGAAATTCAAAATTTTGTGTAAATAAATGTTGAAAACTGAATGTAAATAACATGTTAAAGTAAATATTTAATGTTTATATGTAATATATTCTATTACATTATATAATAATGTAATATATACTTATATAATTACAATATTGACAAAATATATTATATAATATTGAGAGGTAGCATTAATATGTTTTATTAATATTTAATTTAATATTAAATATTTAAAATAGATTTCATCATGAAAATGATACACAAGTAATGCCGTATAGATTTCATTTGATTTTAAGATTTATAAATAAAAATATCAATTTTCTTTCTGAAAATAAAGTGATAGAATGTCTTTTGAAAACATATAATTCAGCAGCCACAACTTGCAGTTGAGAAAAGAAAATCAAATTCTCAGAAAATGAAAATGTCGAATGTCATAACCTTAAAGGATCCTTCAAGTTTGAATATTTTATGATCAGAGGTTCATCACAATTACTTCAACAATAACCTCTTATTAAATATATTTTAGGGCATATGTCAAAGGCAACACTTGAAGCCACTTAGCTCTCCAATTTTCTGGATATTCTGCATCGGTACCTCTCAAAACACATATAGATAAAGAATAAAATATAAGAAAGGTGCAGAGATCGGAGGAAGAAAATGATGTTTCTGATTCAGGCAATTAGTGAAGGCTTCCTAGAGTAGGAGATATTTGAAAGTTACATAGTACTTTTTAAAAAAAACAAGGCTATCTAAGCTTGACTACAACTTCCCCAACCCTCATCTTAGGCTCCAGTTAAGGTGATTTAAGCCTCCATAGATCAGATAATTCAGCATCAATCACGCTTTCCTCCTTGACTTTTTATCTATTCATGAACCAACAACTCTGCTCTTATTTTGTCAAATGCCACCATACTCTATATGATGATCCCAATAACTGGTTCCCCCATGCTTTGGTTCTCTTTGTGCCCTACATACCTCTGGGTTCCTCAAGAACTGCATTTCTCCTTATTCTCACCCCTCTCTCCATTTTTCATCCTTCAGTTCTGCACCATTATTGTGTCCTAGATGGAAGTTCCAAAGAGATAAATCCAGGCATGACATGAAGAAAGGGATCCATTTGAGTTATAGAGCCTTGGTTCTTTTCTGACAGCCTCTAAGTAGAGAGAATGCTCTAGGTCAGCCTTTAGGAGCCCTCTCTGGAAGTAAGTATTGTCAGAGAGCCAGAGTAGTAATTATGTCTTAGACTAGCAATGTATAACTATAAATATTGATACCTTTATTATTTTGAATTTATGTGCTCAAAATTCTGTATGTAAGCTAGGTAGAGGCATGAAAATTATTTTGGCTTTGGAGTGAAGAAGATTTAAATTCAAATTCTACTTGAAGCACTGAACTGTGGAAGTTCTCTCTCTCTCTCAATTTCTTCATCTGCAAAATCTACCTTCCCATAGTGTCATATGTGTCAAAAGATTTATATCTTTTTATGAACTTTAACACTTTACATACCTTAAACAATGATATAAATGCTAGAAAACAGCAACAATGATGATTCTACAATCACCCTTTCCACAAACCTTCGCTGATTCTCCCATTTAGAAATTCTATTTCCTGTCTTTGCCAGTATCTCTGATGCCAGATCCTGCCCTATTGTCTACTCCCTATCATCTCCAAAAGCATATGCCTGCCTCCCAATTCCCTGGAGACTACTCTCTGATTGTGTTTTAGAACTCTCCTTTCCAGGGATTTGCTGGTAGATTGAGAAAGCTAATTATCAAATTTTCATTGTTCCCAGTTATATCTTGGAAATCAGCAAATAATATAAATTGGAGCTTGATCTGCTATTTTGTGGATGATCTGTAGTCTTAAGAAAGCGATTGGAAAAACGATAATTCAAATTAAACTTAAACGTGTGCTGTGAGCAAATTTTTTTAGAGGATCAGCTGTTTGTGTGGTACAGCCCTGCTCCTCTCTGCTCTCCCATATATATCTAGCTCATGACTGCTGCCATCAGAGAGTGTATGGCAGAGAGGACAGAGAGCTGGTCTTGGAGATGGGAAGATTTAAGTTCAAATCCTGCCTCTGTGGCAAATTGACTTGACGATGCTGAACAAATCATTTAATCTCTCCTAGCTATAGCAATATTTCAATTCTACAGCATAGAAATTACTATGATCTGCATTTAGTAAAGGACCTCTCCTAATTTGGGAGTTTCCTATAATAATGAAATCACAGATAGAAAACCTATTTCCTATTACCCTATTTCTCTAAGTAGAATTTAAGCTTCTTTGTGCTCCAGCACTCCTTAATAATCGTAGAATTAAAAAAAAAACGTGTTCCTCATACTTCTCTAGACTCCCTCTTACTAGCTGTTTCTAGGAATTCCCTGGATAACTTGAATTTTTCTGGGAGGTCTATATAGTTTCAGGACCAAGCCATGCCTAGTATGGCCCATACCAATGTCCACTAACAGAAATCTCTTTACCTGTAGATTTGGATATGGTATTTAGTAAGACTGAACAAAGATAAGAAAAGGAAGAAATTCTCATTTGGAGCTAGGTCTTGCTGGTCTACCTGACTTGAAACAACTGTGTTACATGACCTCTCATCATAGTTTATTTTGAATTTTAGAGTAAAATAAACAACTGATTTTTGCAGTTCATTCAATTGGTCTTATGATTATCCAGACCACTTATTAAAGTAGATATATTATCTGAATCTCAAATTATCTAAGGTTACTGTGATTTAAAATACATCTATACAACCCATCTAAAAATAGAATAAAGTTGTATTCTGAATCATATGATTGAAATTGGCATTTTATATTGTGAATGCTTTTTATCGAGTTTTAATACTTATATATTTCCTAGAGGAGTTTGCTGAGCACTAATTTTAAATTGTCAAAAATGGCATGTGCCCCTGGACAATCTAGATTATACTTAAAAACCTCAGTTTGGTAATTGTGATTCTGGGAAGGCCTGAATAACTCATGTTAGCATTTCACCATTTGTCAGTCAGCCAAGTGCTCTCCATGAATAAACTATTTTCTGGCAAGATATAAGGCATTTGGAATGAACACTGACTTTTCAAGTTTCTAAAATACCAATTGCATTAGCAGTTGCATGTTTGGTTGTTGTGTTTTTTGTGCATGGCATGAAGTAAGTTTAATGCTTCTCTCAAATTTCAGAGAATCCATGACTATTGTCTACTTTGAACTTATAGCTGAAAGAGTTAACTTACACCTTAAAGAGTTCCTGACCTTGAGTCAGGAGACAGGGATTAAAATCCTATCTTTGACATTTACTAGGTAAATGACCATAAGCCAATGATTGCTATAACTCATGCTTTTATAGTTTAAGATTTGCAAAGTGCTTTCTTCGTAACAACCCTTTTAGGGATTGAAAGTTTTATTATCTCCATTTTCCAGATGAGGAAAGTGAAACTCAAAGATTTTAAATACCTCATCTGAAGTTACACAAGTAGTCAATAAAAGATTTGTTTTAAGTCCAAGCCTAGTACTTTTATGACCTAACAACCACACCTAACTTCTCTGACTCACAGCTTCTTCATCAGAAGGGAGAAAATAATGGAGGAAGGGAGGAATGGAGGAAGGAAGGAAAGAAGGAAGGGAGAAAAGAAGGAAAGATAAAAGCTAGTTCAAAGCATTATCAATAAAGAAAACATATTGCAAATTTAAAAGATTCACATCACTGTGACACAATGTCAATGGTGCTTTCCTGATTATTGTTTCATTTTATTTTTCTTTGTTTTTCTAGGTAGTAAGTGACAGAAGCAGGATTACCAAACTATAGCCTGGTTTGACTGGGGAAGAAATTCCTGGAGTCTGCTACCCCAGAAAGCTTGGACACCATCTAATTATGTTACAGTTACCTATGAAGAAGAAAAGGAATTCTGCTCAGGACACGTTGTTTTTATAGAAATGGAAAGACAAGGGTGCTTTATCTACACCAAGATCAATGCAAAGATTTTCTTTGATAATAGGACCAATCTTGTAGAAATGTGAGTTTCAGTAAAAACCTATTAGCCATACCAAGAATTAAGTACCAAGTTAGTACCACTAATGATGAATGCCGTTTTCATTGCATTTCATTCCATCAGTTTAGACATATACAGAAGACAATGAAAGCTATTAGATCAGTTGACTTAAACTTCATAGGGGTTAGGCAGAACAAATAAATAAAAAAAGGTGGGTCATCACAGTGTGATTTTGAGAGAAAAGGGTGTCATGCAAGCTAATGTGACAAATGAAATGTCTGAGAGAGGAAAAGTCTGAGAGAGATAATAATTGTCTTAATGATGGTTAGGAAACAACGAATAAAAGGATGGTCATTTGGCTTACTCTCATAAACCAAAGACCCGTCATGGAGACCTCTTGATGCTTCTATATACTTGGAAGAGTGAGTGTTCCCAACAAACAGAATCAACTCTGATTGGTTAATAATTAATGAGAGAATTGATATTATAATAAGATGAGGCCTATTCTGATGAAGGGCTGGACATGTGACTGGGCAATCTATACAAATGGATCTGTCCTCCACCCAGCTAGTGAACAATGAAAAATGGTGGGTTAAGAATCCCCCCTAGATCTGACTCTCTTTCTAAGGTTTTTCTATTTGAATGAAGTCCTACCTGAGAACAAAAATCATGTACCCAAGGATTTGGGCAATGTCTTCTATCAGTAATGTCTTTCAGATTCTGACAATAACTTACAAGAGTCTGATTTCTGAATTAGAAAATAAAAAAGGGGAAATTTTAATCACAATTAATAATTGGTTACTAATATAAGAAAGAAATTACCATTTCTCTCACTAACCAATTAGAAATTCATAGATCTAGTAGCAACAGTTCATTGTATATGTTGTGAGCCAGTAAGTGAGAGGGAAACCATAATGAATGAATGTCTTTGGGGTCAGAAAGGGACGTTTAGCAAAAAAAATTGTTTTATCTCTAATAGTGAAAACAATAAGGGTATAACTTTCTTAGTCAGCAATGTGTATTGAGTGCTTAGTTGGTATGACACTATGAGAATGATAGTAGAATGCATTGGAAATGGTGAAGAAAAGAGAACTAAGAGAACTTATATTTCATTTTAATTTTGTCCTTAAAACCAACAGCATGAAAAATGGTATTGTCACTGAAGATAAAGAAGCAGTGAGCGTCACATGATAGGGAATCAGTAGGGGTATTAAAATCAATTTGCTAGGCAAGGATGAGTGTGGAACTAAAAGAAATGAGTTGAAAGCTGGAATTGTCAATAGTGTCTTAAAATTTGAGTTATAAATGAGATAAGGACATGTTTAAAAGGAGAAATATGTTGCAAAGATGCGGAGATATATGTGTCTCTGTTTACATACATGCAAAGTAACTCGATTGACATAGATTGAACTTGAAAATTTACGTTGTTAATTTTTCCTCAAATAATTTTAACTTCTTGTCTCAAACAAAAGAAGTATGATCTTTACCCAAAAAGGCTAAAAACATAGTAAGTCAAATTTAATAAGATTCAAAATATTTTAGGGTTAGATATAAACTCTAAAGTAATCTACACCAAACCATAACAAACCAAAAATAATCCCCACTACAATATACATTCATCCTCCACAACTGGACATCTAGATTCTGCTTGCCACTTTTGTAAAATTCTAACTGTTCCTCCCTCTCCCCATCCCTGTTCTGACATTGAGTATACATTTGCTTATTTACAGCCTCCACCAATTGCTCCTTATTTGCCCTTAGAGGACAAACAGAATGCTACTTCCCTCTTCCATTAGAAGACAAAATTGAATAATTGAAACATCTTGGGTTTGAATTTTAAAAATCACATACGCTGGTAGAGGATCAAAATTTGGAAAGTGGGTAGTTCATAAAGCCAAAATCAATTAGCTTGATTTGAAATCCTAATTATTTAAGAGCTCTTTGAACAGCAATCGGTAATCACTAAAAATTATTATAAATTCATCAAGATCATATCATTCCAAACTAAGGTCAATTCTCTTCATGGAAGGGTTATAAGCCTGGTAGATCTGCCATGCATATCATGTACCTGGTTTCAGTGAGAGATTTGACCAAATTTTGCTATGGTGTCATAAAGAAAAAGATAAAGAGGTATGACCTGGAAAACAGGAGATTTAAGAGAATTTTGAATTTGTTGAAAAACCATATCAAAACACCAAGGATTAATAAAGGCATCAATGTCAATCTCAAATGAGACATCTAGAGGAGTGCCCTAAATATCTCTCCCTGGTCCTATACTGTTTGAGAGGTTTATCAATAACTTGGAAGAAGACATAAATGGTACATGGTTGTTTATTTCTTTTCCCAGTATGGGTGCTAATGCAAAACTGGAAGAGATAGAGAATATGTTGGATAGTCAGACTAGTTTTGAAAAGGAGCTCTTTCTAAATTAGAACAATAGGACAAATTTAATAAGATGAAGTGTAATAATAAATAGATGAATGAGAGTTATCTATGAATAGTTTACATGAAAAATCTGGCTGGTTAAGTAAATGGTAAGCTTAATATTAATTAGCAGTATGATATGGCTATCCAAAAATTGACACAATCAAAAATCATTCAAGAAATGTATAACTGGAAAATGAATCATAAACAGGTAGGTGGTTATTAATGGATAACTGATATGTCAACTAAGGTCTGCGCTCTTATACATGTAATGTTAAAAGATACAGGAAGTCTTCTAGAACACTGGATATATCTTTATTTCATACTCTGAGCTCAGAGCTGCAATGGAACTCAGAGGCTAGGTAGAGTTTAATTCCTCCATTTTAAAGCTAAGGAATCTGAGAGTGACTTGGCCAGTTTAAACAGGCAGAATGTAGCAGAAACAGGATTTGATCCCAACTCCAGGTGTCATGACGTCAAATCTAGTGTTCTTTCCACTGGACTATGCAGCCCGATTGAAGAATTTATGGGAGGACATAAGCATGAGTTGAACCTGATGAAAAAATGGAACTTCATTGTGATTTACATTACCAAGGGTAGTAATCATATTAATTAGATCATGTTTTCATTGAAGTACTTAAAAGTACACTTTCTGTTCACAGTGAGGGGATAGTAATTTCACTGCAATCTACCTGGGAAAGCCTTCCTCTGAAGGACTACGCTCAGTTTTGGGCAACACATTTTAGGACTCACATCTATACCTGAAAAAGTCAGAAAACAGGAGAAACCAGGATATCAAATGGCCTTAAGACATGCCACATGTGGATAGTTTGAAGAAACTGAGCATATACAATATAGAGAATATAATGTTTAGTGTTTGTGTAGAGGTTAGTATAGAAGGTAGCATTTAATCTGAATCTTTTCTTTCCTTTTTTTTTTGGAGGGGGGAAGGCAAATTGGGGTTGTGACTTATCCAAGGCCACACAGCTGATAAGTGTGTCAAGTGTTTGAGGCAGGATTTGAACTCAGGTCCTCCTGACTCCAGGGACTGGTGATTCACTCACTGAGCTACCTAGCAGCCCCTGATATGAGTTTTAAAGGAAGCTGGAGATCCTAAGTGTCAGACATAAGGATAAAGAGCATTCTAAGAATAGAAGACAATCAATAAAAAGACAGAGTCGGGAGATGGAATGTTGTGTCTGAGGAACAGCATGCAGATCACAATGATCAGGCTGTGAAATGAGTGGAGGAGAGTGAGATGAAAGAAGACTGGAAAGATGGGAAGGGGCAGGGTTATATGGAGTTTAGATGCCTAGCAGGGCGGTTTTCAATTAATCCTGGAGTAATAAGGAGCTTCTGCAGTTTCTTATGTTTGGAATGGCATGATCATATGTATATTTTAGGAAAATAAGGTTGCCAGTTTGGAGGGTGTTATTGGAAGAGAAAGAGAGAGAGAGAGAGAGAGAGAGAGACAGAGACAGAGACAGAGACAGAGACACAGAGAGAGACAGAGACAGAGACAGAGAGAGACAGAGAGAGAGAGAGCGAGAGAGAGAGAGAGAGAGAGAGAGAGAGAGAGAGAGAGAGAGAGAGAGAGAGAGAGCGAGAGAGAGAGAGAGAGAGAGAGAGAGTCAGGGAAACAAAGTAGGAAGCTATTGAAATAGCCAAGCAGAAGTGATGAGGGTCTGAACGAGAGTAAGAACCATATGAATGGAAAAAAGGGAACTTATTGGAGAGATGCTGTGCAGGAAGAAACAAGATTTGGCAACAGATTTACTCTCCCTTTTTTCACATTCAGTGAACACATAAGCACCCAATTTCAGGGACACCTTTATACATCAGTGGCAACAATAGACCACCTAACTTTTCAACACAGCACTCATTTAAAGGCTGTCCTGTGGTTTGGGCTACAGCATCTCTTTACAAATACAGCGCTCATCAAAGATGCTCCTAGGCCTCAAGAGCCTTCTGATGTCTTTCCTTAAAAGAAGGCACCCTGTCTCAGAATGCTGCTGCACTCTAGACTTGTCTCTCTGCTGCTGTTTCTCAGCATAGCCTGGTATATTCTTTGTATGGGAGACACCTAGAGTGAAGGGAGTATAAAGACTGCATTGCTTTTCTTTTATTTTGTTCCTATAGTGAAAGCCACTTAGATCAAAGAGAGGATCATCTCCAAGGTAGTGGGAGGATAGCTTACTGACAAAATAGATTGTCTATGTCATAAGTGACCTTTTCTAAAAGCCGTCAATTCTTAGCCATTCCACTTAATCAAATTTCTCAGGAAAAGAAATTTGTACAATCTACTGACCAAAATTAAAGACAAAAATCTACATTTAAGTAACTTGTGAAAAACCAAAAGTTCATTTTCCACTCATCTTTTTGTGTCATTATCTTTCAATACAATGTGAGTTAATGATGGGGTCTCCAGCCTTTGTGAAGTATAAAAAGGCTTTTGCTTTTGGAATAAAAAAGCAATTCTAACTCTTTTATTGTCTCAGGTGTTTTTCCTTTCATATTAGGCCAGATAACTTTAAAGCCTATTAAATCAATTACAAAATGATTTACCTCCACAATTAATGAAATGTTCAGGCAACCAATGTTTCAATTCAACTCAATTCCCAATTATTTTAAAAATATTTCATTCTATCTGATGATAAAGAAAAATACTCTGAAAAATTCAATCTAAATAAAACCTAGATAATTTCAAACAAATAATGCTTTGATTCTTACCACTTAGATATCATAACAAATGCATAATTAGATTAATAAACTTTGAAGAAATAATGATGCTCCAACATGAAGGTGAAATGACAAAGAGAGGTATTAAAATGTCACATACTGACATATTTTGGTAAACTTTGAATGATCATTAAAGTGTCACATAGAAATGAGGTAATTGATTAAACAGAACTACTTTTAGTGTAACATCAAATTTATTCTCCCCCCAAATAACAAGGAAAAACAAAATTTGAACCAAGTTTAACCAATGAAAGTATTAGTTGTAAGAAATACTAAAGACTACATGTAACAAGGATGGAGAACTTTCCAGGTTTTAAAATACTTTGTGCTCTGATCAGATCCTCACAATTATGTAGAGATTACATAATTGTAATTATGTATTGCATAAGAGGAAATTGAGACTCAGGAAGGCTAAATGGCTTATTAAGAAATCTTGATACTAATTGGTAAAGATCATGCTCCAACTCTTTCTAATACACAACACTGCTTCCCTTGCCAAAAACTATGAACTGATTTCATGATTCTCTAGAAACTCTAAAGAAGTAATAGAATAACACAAGTGAGATTCAGAGTCAAGACCGCAGAGACATAGAAAAGAATATAACCAAGCTCTTTTTCCTGCAAACAGATGTAGAAAATAGGTAGGACAAAATCTTGATGGGGAAATACAGAAAAAGTCACAGTGACTCATCTGTCTAACTTAGCACTGGTAGACAAACAGGGAGGTATGCAGGGTTTACAGACACTGAGGGCAGGGTTAAGACAGATGCATATCCATCAGCACTTCAGGAACCATGGAAAGAATACGTGTAAAGGAAAGTGGTACCATTAGACCTATACCAAGGCACTTGGATAGAGATAGGTGTGAACTGGCAGATTTACTTTTTGCCCACTGATTAGTTCCAGGTGACTAAGGGTAAGTTCCAGGGTAGACTAAGAAGGATAGTTGTGGAAAAGGTGGGGGAATTCCTTGGTAAGGAGGTTCTGGGTAGTTTCTGTTGTAGCACCAGCAATGATGTAACTCAGACCCCAGGCACAGAGCTTTCTAGAAGTTTAATAACGACTGAGTTCAGTAGCAATCTGGTACTATTGAGATTGAAACTCAAGATGAGAACTTACAGCATTCAAAAATAGGTGGTCAGCAATCAGACTTTTTACTGGAACAGTCAAATTTGGGGGCTCTTAAAGCTTACATATTTCCAGCCTGTCCAAGAGATCCTAGAATAACACAACCAGAGTAGCCCAAGAAAGTAGCAACAGCATCAGTCCAGAGCTTCCTTGCATAGCATCTATAAGTAAAGCCTCAGAGGAAAAAAGAAATATAACTGGGAAAAAATCCAACTCAAATTCCTAGACATAATAGAGCAGGATTTAATGCTTTTAGAAAGCATTAAAATGTACTTATGAATGAAATAATAGCTCTTGAGAAAAAACGGAAAATAAATGAAATTTATTTGGAAAGAAATTGGAAAAACAATGAATAGCTTGGTTAAAGGGGGGAAAACTGCCAACTCAATAAACTCCCAGACAATTAGAAAAGACCAAATATGAGTCAATGACTCCATAGGGAGGCAACAAGAAATAATAAAAGAAAATATGTAGAATATACAGAAAAAATACAAACATACGTGTGTGTGTGTGTGTGTGTGTGTGTGTGTGTGTATGAAAATGTAAGGTACTTCTTGAAGGGGAAAAAACTGATTCATAGAACAGATCAAGGAAAAAAAATCTAGGAATAGCTGGAGTATTTGAACACCACAATGGAAAAAAATAAAAGGACTTAGACATCTTATTTCAAGAAATCTTAAATGAAAAATTGATCAAAAATGGTGGATTAATGAATTACAGGCAACCCAGTTGAACTCCTTAATCATTCCCTCTAAATCGCTTTAAATAACACCTCATGTCATATTTTGGAATGATAGAGTCAACAAAAGGTCAGGGTGAGACATTTTTCTGGCTTAAGAAATCTAAGGAGGTTGGCAGGAAAAAATTTCGATGCCAGGGAGGAAGACTGGCCATATCCTATACGTGTAGTGGAACAATGACTTCAGCATCAGCATCTTTAGGATCTCTCAGCCTGGAGAAAGTAAGAGGGTTGGACAACTGGACAGAAATAGAATACAAAGAATCCTTTGCTAGCATTGAATACAGCTGGCATTAATTGGCAAACCTGTTGCCCATACACAGTTCTGGCTCACAGATCCAGGGTAATGAGGAATGTTGGAAGTCAGTCACGAAGGAGCATGAGTCCTGGTCACAGTTCCAAAGTATAGAGAGCACTAGCACTTGTGGCTGCAGGGGACCACAGGCCATACCTAGGTAAACAAACACCAGAGCACAAATCAGGGGAATAGTGATTACACGTTTCCAAGGATCACACCACCCAGAAACCACAAAAACTATGTAGACCCCCAAAACTAACTCTGAAAACAATAGCATAAAAATAAAGTCAAGCTTAGGAGAATATTTCTTCACCCCTGGGTGAGCAAAGGCCAACTTTAACATGAAGTTCAAAGTGAAGAAATACATAGGAAAAAATGAGCAAAAATGAAACAAAAAGAACTTGACCATAAAAATTTACTATATATAAATGTGTGTGTGTTCGTCCTTCGTTGCCAAAGAAGACCATGCCATCAGAGAAATAATGACATGACTTGAACTTGACTTTCTTTTGAGTGAGGGAGCGTTGTGCAGGTCACCACCCTTACTTCTCCTCCAGAGCCATCTGAATCTAGTGACCAGATATTCATCAGGATGACTGGACATGACCCAGGATGAGGTAATTGAGGTTACAGGTTGAGTTGAATCAGAAGAGATGATATCCATAAAAAAAGAAAAGAAAAGAAAAATTAAAGAGGGAGGGAGGAAAATACTGGGAGGAGAAAGGGAGAAATGGAATGGGGCAGGCTATAGCTCATAAAAGAGAGAAGAAAAATCTTGTTCAATGGATGATAAAAGGAAGAAGGTTAGAGGGGAAAAATGAAGCTTATCTTCTTCACATATGGCTTATGGAGAGAATAACATGATCACTAAATCTAGTATTCTATCTTACACTACAGAAAAGTAGGGGCGGAGGGTACAAGTGGGTTGAGGGGGATGATAGAAAGGAGGGCAAATGGGAGAAGGGAGTAACTAGAAGTAAACACTTTTGGGAAGAGACTCATTTTTATTGTTTAAGAAAGACTAAAATTCTTATCTTTGTATTATTTGCATAGTTTAAATAGAACTGTACACCAAAGATATTAATTTAACCTATTCAGCAGAATGTACTTCTATGTTGTGAGAAATTATCCCCAGATAATATTCAACGAATGCTAACGAAATGTTTCCAAAATTCCCTTCCAATTCAAATTAATTTGATCTAATGACCATTTTTTAAGTGCCTGATATTGGAGGCAAGTAATAGAGACTGAGAGAGTAGTGGATGCAGAACCAGGAAAACCTCAGTTCAAATCCTGCCTCTCATATTTATCAACTGTGCGAACCAGAAAAAGTCATTAAATTTGTCTAAACCCCATGTTCCTAATTTTTAAAATGAGGTTAATTATATTTGAAGTTATTCCTCCCAGGGTTGTTGAGATGATCAAATGAGGAAATACATGTAAGGTGGTGCATCAATGTCTGTAATTTTTACATGGGAGACCCTCTTTGAGGTGGAGGGTATCCAAAGACCAAAAAAAAAAAAAAAAGCATTAAGGAATTTGCATCTTCTGATGAGGTCTGATCAGGATGAAGTTAAGAATAATACAAGGTAGGGAATGAAAAGGTTAAAGGAGAGAATAGAAACTTCTTTCCATTTAATTTAGTGATAGTTAATCCTTCAATAGATGGAGGAATGGACAAGGTAAGACTCAATACTAGAATCTGATAGATAAGGAGAGATATACTGCTAAGGCAGAAATGACAGGAAATTTTAGAGAAAGTGAATTTCGTTATAGATTTGATGATCATGGTAGAGGATAAACCTGCATATTGTCTGATGTAGATACTGAATTTTTAGGTTAGTTGATTTCGGCATATTCAGAGAAAGTGTCCATTGGGATTTATTCTTTAGGGAAATTCAGGCAAGAGAAATGGGACTATCTTAAGCATGTGTAAGGGAAGAGATCTTCTTCTACTTTCATTAATCACAGATAACCAAGACTCTCAATTAACTAATATAAAATAGTATTGTTTGTCCTCCATTTTCTAACAGGATCAATGACATCACAGAGTGATATCTTGACTAGCTCCTGAACTGGATTAAAGTGAGGCAGAATTGCAAAAATTCATCAGCCTCATTCTCTCTTCCAGAATCATCAAAGTCCAATGGCAAGACAAAAGTCAAGATGACTGGTGATGGCCCAGGATGTAGCAGATAACTTTGGCATCTTTCACTGTCTGGTCAAGTTCTAAGTGTTCCACAGTGCTGCTTCAGCCATGTTTATGGCCATTAGAATGCATTGTTCTCATCCACACATTCTGCTGGGAGAAGTCTTCACATGCTAACTACTGATTACTAATAGGTATGAGGTCTGTTAGTTCTCCTGAACCTGATTTAGGCCATCTGTTAAGACGGTTTAGAAGGGTAAGACCACTGTGAATATTACAGTTTTTTGGAGCCAAAATTGAGAGTTGAGTGCTAGGTAGACACCAAAGGGGTGTGAGTAACCTTGAAAAGAGCTTAGTAAGTTCTCACACCAGAGGTGATATTCTTTCTTTAAATAAGTCCAAAATCAATTTGAAAATATCAAAGGACCTTTTAGCTATCAGATAAAAGACAGATGATACCACAAATAAGATACCTTACAAATATTTAGAAAATGAACCCATGCCTCTTAGGCTACATATAAATGCAACAAGTTAAAGTGGAGTCAAGTGGATTGATGATGGGAGATTCAAAATTTGATAGCTGAAGATTCTAGAAAGAGGGCGTTTGAAAAGGTGAGGTGTTCCCCCCACACACACACATTCTTTATTCCTCGATTGATCATGTTAATTACAAAGCCTAGTAAGAGACAATGTATTAACTAGAAATAAAGAATAACATGTTAAAGGTAAACATCTCTCCCAAGAAGAGGGAGAAAACTCCTAATAATTAGGAACTGTACAAATCATCCTTCATCCATATGTGTTCTCTATTCGCATTCTTCCCTACCACTTAAATATGTTTGATCCTACTGTACTTAGAGAAGCAAACAAGTGAGTTCCCATGAGTAACATTACCATAAACCTCAATGACCTTCAGGGATTATTCTCACAATACTGAGGGAGTTATAGAAAGTCAATTGCTAGGGATTCAGCCTATTAAAGTGAGTAGAAGTTAGGAAAGGAGGTTTGAAGGGTTTGCCATATGGGAAATTCTGGAGATACAGCAGAAATTATTCAAATAGGAAGAAAAGCAGATAGGTGCTTAAGGAGTTGTGGATACATATGTAGCTGACTGGCAAAGTCAAATCTTAAAAAGACATTGAAAAATGGAAGCAAGAGGAAGAATTGATGAGAGTAGTATAGAAAGGGCACCAACTCCAGAGTTCTAGTATTTGGATTCTCATCTTTTTTTTTTCTTTTTTGACATTTAACAACTGTGTGACCTTGCAGAAGTCAGTTAAGGTACCTGGGCCTCAATTTTCTCATCTGCAAGACAAAAATTTGGACTAAATGTCCTCCAAGGTCCCTTACAGCTCTAAATCTAAGATCTTCTGATGTTGGGAAATGTCAGGAGCTCTAAATATCAGAAGAAACTGAAAATAATCAAGAATCGTAAGGATGTTTGCTTCTTTGGCCATATTTGGGGGCAAGAAAAGATCCATTGCATTCAATAGATCTGATGCTGGTGAATGATAATGAGAAGGTTGGTCTCAACTACACACAGCAAAAAGGCCCATTTTTAATTAACAAAGTGTTATCAGCAAACAAAACATTATGAGCTCAACTTGTATTCCTACTGAAATTTTAGACAACAATAGTAAGAGGATAATTTGTAAGCAGGAACACAATAAAGGGGTACCTAGGTGGCACAGTGGATAGATTGTCAACCATAGCACCAGATAGACATCTTCCTGAGTTCAAATATGACCTCAAACACTTAATAGCTATGTGACCCTGGGCAGCTCACTTAACCCTTTTTACCTTAGTTTCCTCATCTGTGAAATAAATTGGAGATGGAAATATCAAACCACTCCAGTTATCTTTGCCAAGAAAACCACAAATGGGGTCACAAAGAGTTACATACGGCTGAAATGAATAAATAATGAAAAAATTGTGAGCTCGTAGAAAGGGTTATACTAATGACTGAAAGCCAGGATATCTCAATCACGAACAATTCAAGAGAATTTTTATTGTCCACGTGGTAAAATGTCGTATAAAAGTAGTTCAGGTTCAGCTTCTTTTTAACCACCACAATTCAATAAAAATTTATTTAATGATATAAGAAAATGATCAAAAATAGAAAATGAAAAAACAAAATTAACACCAAGCAATTATTATAGAAAATAATGATAGAAACCTACATCTATTTCCTCAGCTACTTGACACTCCTGGCACTTCCCTCTCACAGTTTGTTGGCATGCTGGTCTAACGCATATATCCAGTATCCTTTATGGCTATTACATTGCTTGGCATCATTTTTTCAAGTTAACTCCACATCAGAATCTAAGAAGAACCATCTTATATATCTGAGGGCGGAGGCCCCCAAATTAATCAAAGCTTGGACATCATTTGAGAAGATTGTGGTGATTGTAGGGAATAGTCAAACTTTTATGGTTTAGAGATTATTAAAGATGATCTGTGAATAGCAATAGCTATCCTTTACACAGCACTTATGTGCCAAGCATTGTGCTAAGCCCTTTATGACTGTTATGTTGTTTGATCCTCACAACAATCCTGCCAGGTAAATGTTATTATAATTCCTATTTTGCATACAAGGAAACTAAGGTAAACAGAGGTTGAAGGAATTGCCCAGAGTCACAAAGTAAATACATGTCTGAGGCAAGGTTTGAAATCCAGGCCCAGGGCTCTATCTACTGTGCCACCTAACTCCTTATGGGAAGGAAGAAAACTTACAGCAGGTATTATAAGATTTTTTTTGAATAGTAGAGAACAGATCCAACTGAGTTTCCTCAATAATGAGTTAATACTCACAATATAAAAAGAATTGATGAAAATATATAAGAATAAATGTTGTAGCCTGTTAAGGAAGTGGTCAGAGAAGGTGAATAGAGGGTTTTTAAATGAAGTAATGCAAATTATCAACAATCAGGTAAAAAGTACTCCAGATAATTTTGAATAAAATAACTATAAAATTTAAAATCTCTGAAGATTCTCTTATTCCCAAAAGGTCAGCAAATATAAAAAGATGATCAAAAAAGGAAAATAACAAGATTTTTTTTGAGAAGAAAAGCATTTAAAAGCAGTCTGTGGAGCTATGAAGCAGTTCAATCATTCTAGAAATCAATTCGAAAATGTACAAATAAGTCAATAAACTGTATATAAAGTTTGTACTAAACTTTTATTCTATGATATTGAAGTTCTGTGCAAGTAAATTGATTCAAAGTAACATAATTGAATTTAAAATAAGGGAATGATTTCAGTGAGGCTAAAATTACTTGATTTCCCAGTCCATCAGGCATGTTTATCTCCATTTCTTGGAGAAATTTCTTAATCTTTCTGGATATGTGACATGGTACAAGGTTATACAGCAATCATCTGTTTCGTTTGGAAATTTCTAAAATTCTAGGACAATTATGCTTCTTGAAAACATTTATCAATATCTTTATCAGAGTTCTTCATTCCCTCACTGAGGAAGTAGATTTAAAGGACTAGAAGAAATAAAAATCATCCAATAATTTTTAGAGGAGTATATTTTAAGCTTGGACAAAGATGCCCAGGTCTTCTGAACTTACCTAGAGGTCTTCTGATGAGAGTTTCAGTATCGTTCTAAATGAAAATATTAATTTTACTAGTGAAAATCACCTTTCTTCAATCTTCAGTGTTGTATCTTTGTAGTATCTTTCCCATCATAAGCTTTTTCTTTTTTTCTTTTCCTTTATACCAATGTTTAGAATCTGTTTTTTTGATGATCTTCTTACTATCCTTCCAACATTAAGAGTTATTCATGGAAGTAGAATAATCAGCAACAATCCCTTAGGATGCCAGGTCCACCTGATGATATTTACTCATTTTATGAGAATGCTTTAGGCTGTTTTGCAGCAATTGTTTGTTAGTTTTTTGGCATTGTGCTTTTGTTTTTGAACCAACTTTCCTTCCTACTTCAAAACAATTAATGTTGTTTTATCTGGAACTTGGATTATTATTGACTTCCTCAAAAAGTCACTAAAATACTCTTGAGTCATTACAGTTTGTTATTTCTCTTTGGAATAATATACACTCTTAGAAATTACAGCATAAAAACTACAACACAAGAGAACAATGAAACAAGTGTGTGTGTGTGTGTGTGTGTGTGTGTGTGTGTGTGTGTTATGCAGTATAGCACTCAGCTAAAAACAAATCAAACTAAAGCTGAGGAAACCAGCTCAATATATTATCAACAGGTCATCATCATATATATTCTGTTCTTCTATAACCATTGTATTCATTCCTCCAAATCACTACACTACATAAAATTGTGCAATAAAAACACATGGCTTATGGGGAAATTGGGATTAGGGGCATGGCACTCAAAAACCTTGTCAATCACAGATTTTTAAAAAAGATAGAAAAATAAGCCTAATAAAAATGGAAGTACGATTTTATACATGTTAAATAGTTAAGAAATGTATCAATACTACAATAGACAGTGACAGTGTCAACATCTGCTCTTCTAGTCCTGTGCTCTGGTTCCCATGCCACCCCAACTTGCAAAGTTGGCAAAAACACTCTCAGTGGGGGTAGACTTTTGGGGTATAGAGCTGCCCTCCTTTGCCCACACTTCTATTACAGTAGAAGAGAGAAGATGAATACAGCACTTTACCTTGGAAAAGACCTAAAATGTAGAAATGGGTTTGGGAAGGGTTGCAATTTGTGACTTATTTTGAAATGATGTTATCCAACCTTGCTAACAAAATCACACATAAATAAATGGGAAATTGACATTAGAACAAATTCCTGTTTTCAAAGAAGTGTGATAGAAGAATTGACTGCATTCTGAATCAGCCTAAGGTCAGTAGAAAGACACAAGTATGACCATTGTTATGACAAAATAAATCATATAAAAAGTATTGTTTGTCTGACTTACAGATTACTTGATAAACAAGATGGAATACATTTTCTCCATTTCTCACTAATTGTAAAAAACTTTTTCAAAGTGGAGATATGCGTTAGAGGGAGGAAAATTCATCATTTTCCAAAGCCAGGACACTAAGAAGGCTAACAATATAATAGCCTTATAAATTAGCAACATACAATGCTAATCTCTAACTCTCTCATTAAGCTCTCCCTACCATCATTCCCCACAACCCACCTTCTAGTGTTCTTGGATTTACTCAGAAATTTCCATGCTGCTGCTTTATTCTTGGTCCTGTGCCTGCCTCCCTAATTATACCATTAAGGACCAAGAAGCAGCAGAATTTAATTCTATTCACTACCTTGCAGAGGATGGGAAGATATGGGAATACAAGAAAGTGTTCTGCCCTGGGCAATATGACAGTGTTCAATCAGTGAACTAAATAATGGATGGAAGTGTTTATGTTGGGTTGGACAAGACCTAAAGGAAAGAGTACTGGCTTTCAAATGGACTAGTACTGCCACCTTCCTCCACCCTCTAGGGGACTGATACCAATTAAAAGTGAATAATTTAATGTTGAAAGCAACCATAACTTTGAGGTCCAGCCCAGGGTAATCTCTATCCAAAGGAGACAGATCAGAAGGTGAATGATAAGGAAACACATGGAGAGGAAGGGAAGACCAGTGCTACCAAAAAAATCTCAGAGGGAATAAAATAGATTAAAAAGCCTAGAACACAAACAGAAACTCACATGGAAGACATGAAAAATAGAAGGGAAGATGGCCACCAAGACATTCCTTTCTCTGCTTCACTGGTCACCATGCTGGTTACTTCATCTTTGAAGTACTGCAACAACTTGCTAGTTGGTCTCTCTGCCATAAATCTTTGCCCACTCCAGCACATCCTTCATTCAGCTGTCAAAGTGATCTTCCTAGAGCTCAGGTCTAGCCATGTAATAAGCCCTTCATCCAGCTCCACCCAAAAAAATTTCAGTGGTTCATTGTGACCTCCAGGATCACATATAAAATGCACTGGCATTCAAAATACTTCATGGCCTTCCCCTTTATATCATACACTCCTCATACACAACACACACAGACACACAGACACACACACACATACACTGTGATACAGTGATGCAGTGCAAGAGATTATTCAAAAAATTACATTTCCCAATTCTAGACATTTTCATTGTCAGTCCTTTATACCTGGAATGTTCTCTCCCTACCCACCCTCCCCCTCAACTTCTCCCCACTGCTTCAATGCTTTCTTCAAATTCCAGTTAAAATTCCACATTCTACAGAAAGGATCTCCTGATTTCCCTTAAACTTCCTTCTGTTGATTATTTCTAATTTAACTTGTAATAGTCTATTTGGACACAATTGTTTGTATGTAGTTTCCCTCATTATATGATAAATTCCTTGAAATTTTGCACTTTGCTCTGAATTTCGTTGTATCCTTAGTACTTAAGACAATACCTGGTACTTGGTAGGCATTTAATAAGCATTTGATTGACTGACTGTCCTTCCCAACTCCCTCTGTCCACTAGAAAGAAAGAAATGAAGAATGTATTAAATAAGTATAGATGGTTAAAATGTTCCTAAACTGATAATATCAAAAATGCATTTATTACTCTGCATATTGTTACATCATCACTCTATCATATTTCATTTTTTTTTTCATTCCAGGAATGAAGGATATCCAGAGAAAATACCAAGCCAAGAGAAGGAGTATCTTGTTCATGGAAAGCAATAAGGCCAGTGTTACTAGACTGGATAATACATGACAGACAATAAGGTATAAGAAGAAAGGAAATGCGTGTAAGGGTGGAATTATGAAGGGTTGTGAATGCCAAACAGTGGATTTTATATTTGATCCTGGAGGCAGTAAGAAACAACTGAAGTTTATTGCATAAGGTGGTTACATGATCAGACTTGTACTTTTTCAAAATTACTTTCTCAGATAAATGGAGGATGAACTGGAGTGAGGAAAGATTTGAGCTAGGCAGACCCATTAGCAGGCAGGCTATTGTAATAGCCTATGTGTGAACTTATGATGGTGGAAGTATTAGAGGAGAAGAAGTATATGTGAGAGAGACTACAATTCCTCTTTTGAAAAAATGAGGGCTTTTAAGAACTAGATTGAAAGTTTAAGACAGATACATAGAAAAATGAATAAATGAATTTTGAATTGTAGGCTACATTAAGAAAGTCTTTAGAACATGAAATATGATTATCCCTTTTTACTCTACCCTGATTAGGCCTTAATTTCTTTAGTTGTGGACACCCCAATTTAGGAAGAGTTATGACAAGTTGGAGAATATCCAGATGAAGTTGACCTCTGTGGTAAAGAGCATGAAGACTATTTGAAATGATGGATTCAAGGAACTAGGGTTGTTTTCCCTGAAGAAGTGAAAGATGTCTGAGGCACCTTTCATCTCTGATATTCTGATACAATGACAATTTGGTAATGATTATCAAAAGGCACAAATAAAGAGGGCAGGCATTCTAAGTTTGAATGTGTACAGTTGCATGAAGGTTTTTTTTTTAAATAAATCATGTTAAGTTCAGAAAAACAACAATCATTCTCATTTTTAACTAAAGTTATATGAATGGAAGTAATATCAAATATGACAGTAGATCTAAAATACAGAGAGTCTTGAATTCCAGGATAAGAAATATTCTATAGGCAACATAGAGCCACTGAAATTTTTGAATAGGGATATGATATGGTCAGATTTACAAAATATTATTTTGGCAGTTTAACCAAAAATGAAGCAACTAGAAGGATATTAAAATAGTCCACAGGAGCAGCAATGAGAGCTGGAGCTAGGATGATGGTTAAGGGAATTAGGAGAAAAAGATGGATATAATGGCAGGTTTTGGCAATTAAAATAGATGTGGAGTATGATGGAGATGTCAGTTAAATATGATTCCACAGTTGCAGTCCTGTACAGCTATGTATAAATTGTGGTACTCAACTATATTATCTGCACAATTTTCTTATTCAAAACTTCCATATTGCTTGGTCTAAATAGTTAAAAGTCAGTGCTAATAAGACCAGGGAACCATTTAGATTCATTTTATTCTGTGGCCATAAAATGATCTCTTAAAACTATTTGTTTCATAAACACATATCACTGGTAAGAATAGAAATGTAGAAGGATTATATAGTAAAGTGCTTATTGATTTAGTGTGAATGACAGAATCTCAGAGCCAGGAAGGACTCTATGAGGTATATAGAACAATTCTTTTTTGAACTAAAATCTCTTCTTTATTATCACTAGTATGAAGTGAGTAGTTGCCATTTGAATCATTTCAGTGACAAGAATCATTACTGCTCAACATCCATGTAGATCCTTTCACTTTTGAATTGTAACAGTTGAAGTGTCTAAGTAGCATAGTGGAATAGTGGATATGTCATTTGGCTAGAAGTCAGGAAAGATCCCAGTTTAAATCCTCCCTCAATTACTAGCTGTATAGCCCTGGACAAGCCACCATGGGTTTATTGTGCCTCAGACTCAATGGCCTCTAAATTCTTTTCTGTCTCCTCTGATAATTGTCAGTATTTTCTTACATTGAGTCACAATTTTCAACTATTTTCTTAGATGTACAGCTAGATGACACAATACATAGAGTGCCATGTCTAGCATCAGGAAGCCCTGAATTCAAACCTAGCATCAGACACTTGTTAGCTGTGTTTAAGTCACTTAAATCCTGTTTGCCTCAGTTTACTTACCTGTAAAGTGAGGATAATTATAGAATCTACCTCCTAAAATTCATGTGAGGATCAAATAAAATAATAATTTTAAAGTACTAAACACATTCCCTGGCATACTGTAAGTACTATATAAATGTTAGCTCTAGTTGTTATTAGTGTTTGCAGTGACACAATACTAATGAAAGAAAGCAGACATTTCTATGTCATTTCCCAAATTGTAAATAATTGAATATCTTCATTTTATTTGAACCTCACAGTACTCCATTAAATAAGTGTCATTGACATCATCATTCCCAAAACATAATCTGAACTCTGGGAGCCAAGAGTAAGTCACTCTCACTCTCCCTTTTTGACCTCTGAAAGCCCAGAAAATATTGCCCCATGAAAACTTCTGGAACAACTGAGCCAGTGGAAAGATGACATGTAGCTGTCTTGTAGCCCAGGAAACTTGGGGGATTATCAGGAAAGGTCCCTCTTGTTCTGGTGGAGGGGGATCAGTATAAAATGGGAGGGATCCCAGCAAGCCAGTGGCAAGTCCCACCTCAGCAAGCCAGGGGGATGTCCTGAACCCCAGGGAGGTAGAGCAGGCAAGCATGAACACCAGGACCCCTCTGAGTGCAACACTATAGATAGGGAACTGATAGACACTAGCTATGAAAACCAACACTTTTGCCAGTGGGTAGGCATCCTCCAGCAGCCAAACCTTCCAATGCTTTAAAGAAGCCTGAGTGAGCAAGCATCCTCCAGGGGCCAGATTCCCCGCCACTACCATGAGAACTTCAGTGTTGCTGACCCCAAGTAAGCTTCTAGACTCCTACAAAAGGACCCAGCACCCAAAGACAGTGACCAAGCCCCAGGCTCCCAGCACAAAAAGCTTGTGTTGGTGCCCCCTGTGATCCAGCAGGGGAACTCAATTTTAAAAGCAAGGAAATAGGCAAACACCAAGAGCATAAAACAGAAACTGACAATGACCACATGTTCTTTTTATCAGACAAGGAAGATCAAGACACAAATTCAGAAAAGGACAAAATTGTCAATATACCCACATCTGAAAGTTCAAAGGGGAATATGAACTGATCTCAATCCCACAAAGGCTCTTTGGAAGAGTTCAAGTAAGATTTAAAAGTCAAATAAGAGAGGGAGAAGAAAAGGAAGGACAAATATTGACTGCAGAAAACAAGTCCTCAAAAAATACAAATAAAAAAAGTATACTGAAGAAAACAATTCCTTAAAAATTAGAATTGGCCAAGTGCAAGCTAATGACTGTATAAGATGTCAAAATCAGTCAAACAAAAACAAGAGAATGAAAATATAGAAGAAAAAGCAAAATACCTCATTGGTAAAAAAAAATTGACATGGAAAATCAATCCAGGAGTGACAAATTAAAAATTACTGGTCTACCTGAAAGACATGATGAGAAAAAAGAGCATGGAAAGTATCTTTCAAGAAATTGTCAGTGAAAACTGACCTAAGGTCCTAGAAACAAAGGGTAAATAGTCATCAAAAGAATTCACTGTTCATCTCCTGAGGAACCAAATTGATAATGCTAAGGCATATTGTAGTCAAACTCCAAAATTATCAGGTCAAAGAGAAAATATTGCAAGCAGCCAGAAAGAAAGAATTCAAATATCACGGAAACACAGTCAGAATTATTCAGGACCCTGACACTTCTACATTAAAAGACTGGAGGGTGTGGAATAAGATATTCTATAAGGCAAAGGAACTTGGATTACAACCGAGGATCAACAACCCAGAGAAAGTGAGCATAATCTTTCAGGGGAGGAAATAGACATTCAATGAAATAGGAGAATTCTACACTTTCCTTATCAAAATACGGAAAATTTAATCTTCAAATACAAGACTCAAGAGAGGCATAAAAAAGTAAACAAAAAAGAAAAGATAAACAACAACATGTTATTAATAAGGGCAAACTGTTTTCATCCCTCAAAGGGAAGATAATACTTATAATTTTTTGTTGTTAATTTTTTTTTTATTTTCAGTGTTCTACAATCACTATCATATAACTTAGATTGTCTTTTTTCCTTCCTCCTCCTCCTTTTCTCCTCCCTCCCCCCTCTTTCCCGGAGACAGCAAACTAAACTCAAGAACCTATTATTAATTTTCTAATGGAGGCACTGGTTCTCAAGGGTTGTGATGCCCTCTAGCTCCAAAAAATGTATACGTACTCTGAGGTTTTGTTTTGGGGCTTAGCTTTTGGAAGAAGGTTTGTGGGCCAGCTGAGATTCTGGGAAGCCACTAAGCAACCTCCTAACTTTGAAAAATCAGACCTTGTTATTTCTCTCTATGTAAATATGGTCAGGGAGTTGGATGTGTCTGTTAATCTGTGATGTATGTATTGCTTATGGTCAGGCAGCTGGAAGCACTATCTGTTGATTATTATTTCTTTTTATTTTCTGTGAAGTTCAGGGTGCTGACTTTTTCCCCTGATCTAAGTGGATGATATATGCATTTGATTAAAGTGATTGTTGACCCCACAAAAGTTGTTTTCCTTTTAGAAATGCAGATTGAAGAACCTGTGATATCAGGCCTTCCTGTGTATGTTGGGGTACTTGCTTTTACAATTCTTCACTTCTTTCTTGTTTATTTTGTGGTTAGATTTATCTAGTTCTGAGAGAGGGAGGTTGAGGTCCCCCATTAGTATAGTTTTGTTATCTATTTCTTCCTGCAACTCCTTTAATTTCTCCTCTAAAAATCTGGATGCTATAACATTTGGTACCTATGTGTTTAGTGATGATATTGCCTCATTGTCTATGGTACCTTTTAACAGTTTAGTAATTTCCTTCCTTATCTCTTTTAATTAGATCTATTTTTTTTTGCTTTGTATGAGATCAGAATTTCTATCCTTGCTTTTTTACTTCAGCTGCTGCATAATAGATTCTGCTCCAGACTTTTACCTTTCTTTGTGTGTATACCTCTGCTTCAAATATGTGTCTTGTAAACAATATATTGTAGGATTATTGCTCTTAATTCACTCCCCTATTAACAGCATGGAAAAATGCCTCACATTCACATTCAGTTATGATTACTTTCTGTGTTTTTCTCTCCATTCTCTTTCCCCCCTGTTTATGCTGTTCTCTCTTCTTTCTCCCTATCTCACTAGAGTTTTGCTTTTTATCACCACTTCCATCACGTCTGTCCTCCCTTCTATCAATCTCCTCTTTTCTTCCCCTTTACCCTTATTACTTCTTCTCTCCCTTCTATCCACTCCATCTCTTTTATTTCCCCTTGTCCCTCCTACTTCTTATAGGATGTTAGATTTCTATACCTAGCTGATTCTGTTATTCCATATTTGAGCCAAATCTGATGAGAATAAGGTTCAAACAATGCTCATCTCCCTCCCTTCTTTCCCTCTACTGTTGTATGCCTGTGAAACATGGATACTCTACCAGTGCCATGCCATGAAACTAAATTGCTTCCATCTGAAATGTCTTAGAAAGATTCTGATAAGGAGAAGGTATGAGACACAGACCATGTGTTACATCTGTGTTGTTAGTGCTCTCCCCACTCACCTTCAATGACATCATTTACTCTCTATATTTTATATAAATTCATTGTGTTTTGCTCAAGTTGAATGCAAACTCCTAGATATCAGGAATCTTTGTATCCCCGGCAATGATTTCAAGGACAAGGATGGGGAGATCACCAGAGCTTCTAATATATTACCTATTGTCCGAACTAGAGATTTTTCCAGTGGTACAACCTTTTTCTCTTTTCTTTGGCCTGTGAAAACATTAGACAGAAAGTGAAAGGCTGCTACGAAAATGACTTTGTTTTGTTTTTCTCCACACTAGGAAATGAAGAATCTAAAAATTTAAGACTGAGGACCTCCTTTTCAAAGGGTTGTAGAAAATCAAACAATCATAGAAAGTTAGAACTGAAAGTGGCCTTAAAGAATAAGTAGTTTAACCTTCTGAGGTCCAGAGAAATTAATTTAAAGATCTTCAAAACCTTGGTCCAGCCTACGTGTCCAAAATGTTATCTCATTACTCTCATTCCTACCTTATTTGTCATTCTAGTCAAACAGACCATTCCAGCCAAAATGGGTTATTTGCTATTTCCTCTACTTGGTATTACATCCTCTTCCTCCATGCCTTTGCAAAGGTTATCCTGTGCATTCAAAGCATATCTTCTCCCAAACTCTCCCTCTGAGAATCTCTAGCAACCTGGAGAGTCCATCTTACCCTTGTTACCTCCATTAGGAAGCCATTTCTTTTAAGTCTAGTTATTGGAAATCTCCCTATTCAAATTATTTTATATTTTTTATCTATTTACACATTGTATTCCCTAGTCAAATGTAATTCCTTAGTATAGATATTGTGACTTCTTTTACTGTCAAAATATTCCTAGAGAGATACCACAGAACTTTTCACACAACAGTCATTCAATACACATTTGTTGAAGTGGTTGACACTTTGTGCTCAAGTACATGTATCTAATAAGCAGCAGAAATTGGACTTAATCCAAATACAGTACTCTTCTTATTTGCTTAACAATTACTAAGGTTTTCAACTTCATCTTGATAATATTTTAAATTATATTACTTGTGTTATGTACACTGTTCCTTTGGTTTAGTTTAATTCACTGTGCATTAGTTTGTAGTATGCTTCTCTTCCTATGTTTCTCTAATTTCCTGACATGGAATATTTCTTTCTGCCTAATAATGTCTCATTACTTTCATATACAAGATTAAAAACAAAATACTCAGTAAATAGGTATCCTAATTGCCTCCAGTTTAGATAAAACATACACACACATATACACACACACACACATACACATACACAATAGTTTCTAAGAATATTTTATTAAATAACTGGAAGTCTGTCCTGATTTTTACCTCCTTCTGTTACTAACCCTGGAGTGGGCTCTCTGTGACAAAGACTTGAAAAATTTGTTAATTTTCTTGCATAATTCTAAACTGGTTTTCACAATAAAGAGCTCTACAACAATCCAGGTCATGTGACAGTCTTCCCAAAGCTTCTCTGGTATGAACTTTTCTCATTTTTTGTCTCTTTGCCAAACTGAAGCATATGAAAAGCAACTTCTGAGTTGTTTCAATTTGCATTTCTCTTCTTTATAGAACAAGTATAGTCTCTTCTTCCTCCTTCACTATATAATAATCTTTTTAGTTAATATGAGAGAAAATAGGCCCAGGGAAATTTTCAGCAAGGTAGCAGAAAAGCCAACACTAGAACTCAGGTCTTTGGATATAGAAGGCAAAATATTCTTTTTAGAGGCTACTAAACCATGAATCAAAAGTGAAAAGAACAAATCAGATAAATATTATAAAATATTTGTTAAATAATTTTGGGGGAATGGATAGTAATTAAGCATCTCTCTTGGGAAATATTGCTTTATAACAACATTTAACTTGACATTTGAGCTCCATCAGTGTGTTTAGGATGTGTTCAAATTTTATGAATTAGAGTGACTAGAAGTCTCCTGTGGAGTCAATTCTGTCATTTGGCTTATTAGTAATTAAATGTCATTTAATACCTAATATTATGAATCCAGGAAAACAAAGGAACTCACCATGGACCTTTCTAGTTTATCTAGTAGCTGCATAATTAGTCCCCTTTTATGACACATGCGATTCAATACACAATACAACCAAATGATTAATTTGGACCTCGTGCAATTACGTTGAAAGGTCATGGGTTCTTTGTGATAAGAAATCTGTTCCAAAACATGTTTGGGAAAAACCTGAGAGGCTTATGCATGAGAAATTTTATGAGGTAAAAAATCTGAAGGCAATTAAAAGTGCTGCAAACTAATCACTTGCCATTTTTCATTTATAAAGTCAGAAACTTTTCGTCTTGAGATTTTCACATTCTAAAGTGACAAATTCATTTTTCTTAGAGTTAGCTTTATATCATTGAGACACTTCCTATGGCAGGTTGCAGGGTAGGAAAAAACTTTTATGGCCAGGCCATTAGGAACCTCTGAAAAACAGTTAATAATGAAAGTGCTGACATTATCTATTGAGGCAAAACTCAAACTTTGTAGTGATAAAAACTGCAGTGAAAGGTAGGAGTGTGTGGATAGTAAAGTATCCCCAGCACCCAAATGGGCATGAATTTATAATTCCATATTTCTCAACAATATGAAGTTTAGCTGTTAAATGCAAATTAGTGGAATAGATTTGACTCTGGAGGAAGGTAGAAGCATACCTCTGTCAGTATTAAAGGGTATAAAATATTTTAAACAGCCCAAGGCATGTTTATGAGTTACATATTGTTTTCACCATTCAAGAGCTATAGTTGTGATTAAATACCACAGGGGCAAACAAAAAGCATTAGAGATGGAGAAAACAGCTAGAATAATCACAAATCCCTCATTATTATGTAAACAACACATAACCCATGTCTATGCAAAGGCAACATTTCAATTTAGAGAAACTAAATACAGTAGACAATTGGTCTACATGAAGAAAGTGGATTTCTCTCAGATTCACACATTTGATTATTTTTATAGAAATAAAATAACAATATATATACATATATGTCTGTATATATGTATGTCTATATGTCTACATACGTATGTGTGTGTATATATATATATATATATATATATTTAAACCATTCTATGTCTATATATTCATATATATCTATCTCTCTTTCTATATACCTATGGGTACAAGAGATATCCCCTCAGCAGAGATCTTCAAGTAGAAGTTGAACGCCAATTTATCTAGTCTGTCTGTTTCATGGTTTAGAAAAAAATAGACTCCAAGGTCCCTTCCACTTCTCATATTTAGTGATACACACAGACAGATGCCCCAGTGAAATGCAGGTACACATGAGCAGCAACACAGGCAACCTCCCTTCCCCCTCTCACTCACACATACACACCAAGTTTAAGATTTACAAAACCTAAAATCGAAGTCACGTAGATAATGCAAAAATCGTTAATTGCATTTTACATATAAACAAACCTCATTCAGAGTAGTAATGAGACACGCTAGTGGTCAAACAGGTAGTAAGGTTGATATGCAGAATTTAGGCCTTGGTCTTCTGACTCTAAGGCTACAGTTTTCCTTATTAAAGAGTGCTTCGATAGAGGATCAAAAATAGATAATCTCTAGAGTTTTTAGCTCACCATAAAAGGTGACTTCTGGCCTTGGGGCATGCTCAGCTCTTAACTTTCAATTTCAATCTATATCTGGAACTAAGAGAATAAGCAAAGAGGAAAAGCTCAAAAAATATCCAAATTTAGGAATGAAAATAGAAAAATAAAGAGATAGGGCTTCTAAAGAAAATATCATTAATACAAATCCAACCTGAATAGATTTTGAACACTTGTTGGAGGAAACATACATGCACCATGCACATGCATACACACACACACACACACATATACACACACACACACAAATCCAAAACAAAGATCTGCACTATAATAGAGACAAGGCAGTTGTTGGTGGTGGAAGGAAAGTAACAAACAGCTGGGCACCTGGAAAGATCATGAAAGACTTCACGTAGAAAATAGTTTGAGCTGAGATTTGAAGGAAAATAGGAATTCAAGAATGTAAATAGGGAATGAATTCTTTATATAGGGAAGAGCCTGTGCCAAATCTTGCAAAATCCCCTTATCTGTCCCTTCTTTGTCATTCCCCTCAGTAACACTCTAATTCAGATCTTCATCCTTTCTCACATTCACAGCAACAATAACCTCCAAAGGGATCTTTCTAGCTCCATACTTTCTCCATCTAGTTATCTTTACTTATTGCCAAACTAATCTTCCTAAAGAACAGATACAATCACATCACAGTTAAGAATCATGTCAATGGCTCCTCGTTTGCCTACTAAATGAAAGGTAAACTCCATAGCCCTGAATTCAAAGGCCTAAACAATGTTATTTCAATATAACTTCCAAGCCTAATTTCACATTCTTTCCTACCATGAATTCTAAACTTTAACCCAAATGGATCACAGGCCTTACTTTTAGCTGTCCTGTTAAAATCTTACTTATACTTCAGGACCCAGCTCAAATGATATTTTTTCCATGAATCTTTTCATGATTTCTCCACCTAAAAACTTCTACCCTGACATATAATTATTTGTGTACATCTATTCAGGGAAGAAGCTGTCTAATTCTTCTTTACTTCCTCCATCCTATACCCCATGTGACCAAAAAAGATGTTTTGCATATATTAAGTTCTCCCTTAATGTTCATCAAATGAATAAATGACTTACCTTGAGAAATCCCTTCTCTTAGTACGCATCCAGAGTACTTTGAAGTGCATTTTAATGAGCTATATTCTTTACTGGGACTTTCCGTTTCCGTATTCTTTATTGGAACCTTCCCTTTCCATAATCCATTTTTGGTGGCCTGAAATGGAATGAAATTATGGAACAAGCATATTAATGATGAAAATACTGGAAATTTATTTCTTAATAAGAATGCTATGGCAATAGTTAGCTTCAGGCAATAGTTTTAGAATCACAGAGATCTTCTCTAGGGAGGAAAAAAACCCTAAGGAAGATGGAGAGGCAGAAGAGAGAAGAGATAGAGAAGAAACATATGGTTTATCACAATGACTGAACCTGCCAAATGTCAAGAGCCCAGACTGAGCCAGGAGCAGAAGAAAGAGGAGTAATGAGTCTCTTTATCAACTATTCCTCAGTTTGCATTACTCTCCCTCAAAGAGACATGTAAATTCCCTTATGATAACATCCCCCACCACTGGCATCTTTCCTGTCTCCTTTGATCTTCCTCTCCCCTGTCTTCATACAAATTTTAAAGCAGGGGCTGAGAGGGTGAACATCATCCAAGATGATGTTACATACACAGACTACCACAGGAATAGGCCAAGAAAGGCAGTCTGGCATGGGGAAATGAACAGTGGACTTAGATTCTTAGAGCTCCCTTCACATCCCAGGCTCAATATGTACCAACTGTGTAACCATGATTTTGTCATTTAATAATCATAACGGTAACCCATAAGGCTTTAAGGTTTTCAAATAAGGTTTCCACATGTTATTTCATTTGGTTCTCACAATAACCCTGTGAGGTAGATGATATTATCATCCCTTTTTCATAGATGAGCCAACTATGGCTTATAAAAGTTAAATGATTAACCCAGATCACACTGCAAGTGAATGTCTAAGGCACGACTTAAACTCAAATCATCCTGACTCAAAGTCTAGTACTCTAACCATTCCCACGCATACAAAACAGAGTTTCTTCATCAGTAAAATGGTGGAAATAAGGAAAATGCTTAGGAAACTTTGAAGTACTGTAGAAATATGAACTTCTGTTAGTTTCAGAACTTCATAGTCAATGTGCATAGAGGACTATAACAGCCAAATATCATGTCCCTAAACAGTACTTAGTAAGGTCAGATCAGATCTTCATCTAGCTCTTTCCTGCCAACCATGTATATCCTCAAGGCTCTATTTTGGGTCTCCTTTTCTTCTCTTTCTACCTTATTTTGTTTATTGATCTCATTAGCTACAATAGTTTCAATTATTATCTTTTTATAGAAGATTCTCAGATCTGTCTATCCAACCCTAATCTCTAGTTTTACATTTCCAACTTTTTATCTCAGTCACATCTTTACTGAAATGTCCCTTAAATATCCTATAGTAATTAGGAGACCCATCTTTCACCCCAACCCTTGTCTTGATTTCCCTATTTTGCTCAAAGGTGCTACCAGCCACCCTGGTTCAAAATCTAAATGTCATCCTCAATTCTTCACCCTCTCTTACCCCCACATCCAATCTGCTTACAAGTACCATCAATTCTATATTCTTAGTATCTCTTGTTAACACTAATTTTTCTTGTTAAATCCTGCAACCACCCTGGTAATAGCTCTCATAACCTTATTCATGGAATATTACAATAGTCTACTGATCATTCTCCTTGCCTCAACTGTCTCCCTACTCCAGCAATCCTCAGCTCAGCTGCCAAAGTGAGCTTCCTAAAATTCATTTGTGGCCATGTGGCCCATTTTCCACCCCCACCATTTATTAAAGTACAGGGATTCTTTATTACCACGAGAATTAAAAATACAATTCTCTGATTTTTAAAGCCCTTCATTGCCTTTCCAGTTTTTCACTTTACTCCTCTCCATGCACAGTATGATCCAGTGACAATGGCTTTCTTTCTCATTCTCCAACAACATATTCTTTCCCCCAACACTAATTTTTTTGGTGTCTGTACCATGAGTTTAGAATGCTGTTCTATTCTTCATCTTTATCTCTGGACTTCTTTAAGTCTCTATTAGAGTCCCATCTTTCCAAGTAATCTTTCACTGTCCTCCCTAATCTTAATGTCTTCCCTGAGATTTCTCCAATTCACTTGTATGTATCTTGTTTGTCCATAATGGTTTGCATGATCTCCTCCATTAGAATGTGAGTTCCTTGAATGCAGGAACTATTTTTTGCTTTTTTCTGTATGCCCAGTGCTTACTTAGCACAGTGACTGGCACACAGTAGGTGCTTACTAAATGCTAATGGATTGACACATTGTAACACTGAATCAAGGAAAACAAATGATATTTGTCTGCTATAAGATTATCTAGGAAAAGAATCTAAGAGAGTATTTGTCAAGGAGATTTTTTTTTTGGTTTTATTTTATTGAGGTTAGAGTATCTCTCAAACCCGCTTATTTCTGGCTGCCTATAGTAATTTCTCCTTCACCTGGTAGTTTTGGCATTTGGCAACAATATTCCTTGGAATTTTTAGTTTGGAATCTCTTTTGGTATCTGAACAGTGGATTCTTTCGATGACCCTTTTTCCCTCTGCATCCAGCACTTCTGGGCAGTTTTCCTTGATGATTTCTTGGAAGATATTGTCCAGGATCTTTTTTTTTTCACCATGGCTTTCTGGTAGGTCAATAATCCTTAAATTTTCTCTCCTGGATCTATTTTCCAGGTCAGTTGTTTTTCCAATTAGATATTTTACATTTTTTTCTGTCTTCTCATTCTTTAGATTTCTTTTGACTGATTCTTGATGTCTCATAGAGTCATTAGCTTCTACTTGTCTAATTCTAATTTTTATCAAATTGTTTTCTTCAGTTAACTTTTGCATCTCCTTTTCCATCTGTGCAATTATTCCTTTGAAGGAGTTATTTTCTCCAGTTAGTTTTTGTACTTCCTTTTCCATTTGTCCAAATTTCCCAGTTTGTTTTGTGCTACTTTTTCCATTTGTTCAATTTTCCTTTTTAAAGAGCTGTTCTCTTCAGGGAATTCATTTTTCATACTGTTAAAATCATTGGCCAGTTTTTCTTCCATTTCTTTCTTCAGCTGTTCCAGGAGAGCTCTTTGTGCATGCGAGAAGTTCATAGTCCCTTCTGAAGTTTCAGATGGGAATACAGTCTCAATACTGACCTCTTTGTTATTTATGTTTTGGTCCTTGTCCCCATAGAAAGATTCTATGGTCTTTTCATTCCTGCTTTGTTTCTTACTCATGATGATGATGTTTTGTGTATTGTAGCCTCTGGTTCTTTCAGCTAGAAGCTAATGAACCTGGTGCTGAGCTGACTGGTGTGAGAAAGTAAAGGCCAATTGAAGTCTTTTGTTTGTTTGTTTGTTTTGTGCTTACCCTGGATGGGACTTGAAACTAGCTTGTTAAGTGTTGAGGTGGGGTGGTCTGGTCACAGGAGATCTCAGTTGAGCTAGATCAAAAGTAAGCTCAGTGGTTGATGATTCCTGCTGTCCTAATGACTTCCTGTCTCTCCTGCGGTACTGAGGCACACCTGAGGTGCTGGTGTTGGTGGTTGTAGTGCTCCACTCCCCTGAAGCTCTGGATCTCCTCCTGGTTCTCTGAGGTGAGGTTTTCTGGTACATCTCTGGTCTTCTGTCCCAGTAAGAAGATTATTCCTTAGCTATATTCCTATTTTCAAGTGCTATGAGACTGTTTGGCACTTCTGCTGATTCTACTGATTCAGGATTTTTCTGGGGAAATATTTTATGGTTCTTTCAAGGTCAACAAGGGGAGGGGGAGAGAGCATTTACTGATCACTCCACCAGAAGTTCAAGTAGGTGACTTACAGATATTTAATCTGTGGGCTTATAGTTTTAGGAGCAGCTGCTGTTGATACCTGAGGCACCATGGCTCTTACTCACTTAGCTCTGCTGGACTCCTGTCCTGCACTGCTATTCTACCCAGCTCCTGCTGCTTCAGACTGCCCAGGGCTTTCCTACTGGGTCCTGCTGTGGCTGGGATGCACTGTGTTGTGTGCTGTGTGCTCCTTCACCCCCATGGAACAGATCCTTCCCATCAACCTTCCAGTCTGTCCTGGTCTGTGAATCTACCACAGTCTGTCTCCTATTGGGTTTTGCACCTCCAAAATTTGGTCATATTTTCTTTTTATAGGTGTCTGAAAGAGTATGTCTAAGAGCTTAGGTGAGTAGTTGCTCTCACTCCATCATCTTGGCTACACCCCAAATCCACTTATTGAAACATAAATCCAGAGTGTAATTGATTGGAAAGAAACTGTAATTCCCCTCACTGCACTATTAAAATTCAAGGTTCTACAATTGTTATAGTAGAGTAGTCGACAGCATGAGATCTGGTATAAGGAGAGTCAAAGGCAAGAGTTTATCAATATTTGTCTAGCAATATCCAGGGGACAGAATACTCTAATTCTCAATGATTGATATATGTTCTTTAGACAGAAATAGTGTCCTAATACAGAAAGGCAATTCATACATTCACTCAAAAAACACTTATGGGACTAAGAGAGACATGGAGAAAAATAAGATATCATCTCTTTCCTCAAGTTTATGATCAATAGTGTTGTGGTAATAAGACATGAACACAGATAAATGTGATACAAATCATGATATAGGCTCAAAGAAAAGCACTTTGTAAAGTGCTGTGGAAGCAAATGATGTCACTTCAGACCAGCACAATCACAGAAGGCTCATTTGGAGGCGGCATCTGAAGCTGACCTTGAAAGATGGTTAGTATTTGATAGGCAGATGGGGAGGAGAACAAGTAGTCCAAATTGTCTGATTTATACACTGAATGAAAGAGGGAAATATAAACTATTTGAGCATTTTTAAATAGTGATAAAATCTGACCTGTGGTATAGAAATAATTTGGCACTGGAATGTGGAATGTATTGGAGAGGGAAAAGATTAAAGCCAAAAAGACCTCATAAATATTTTGATACTGTACAAGTCAAAGGAGTTATCTGAACATACATGGTGACAGCAAAATTAATAAGGTGGTAATCAGTGTGGGAGATTTTGAAAAGCAATATTATCTTTCCCAGTTACCAATAGCTGCCTTTTTGATTACTTGTTAAAAATCAAACTTTTCACTCTGACAAACTCTACTGTTTACAATCAACTTTTCAGACCATATTTCATACTACTTTGCAAACATTCCTAATTAACTGAAGGACAAGCTATTCCCTCAATTTGAAATTTCATCTCCTACATCCATGTAGGAGTTAAGAAATTTGTTCAAGGTCACACATGAAGTTGGAAGTGAAGTCAAGATCTCCAAAATTAGAGCCACTGGTCATACTACTGAGCCTCCCCCATTTCTGGAATGCCCCCCTCCTCATTTCTCTCAGAATTTTTTTTTTAATCTCCTTTCAATGGCCAACAAGGCTATCACCTCCTAGGTGAAGTGTTTCCTGATTTCTGAAGTTTCCTCCTCAAATTATCTTTCACTAATTTCTTCCTGGGGATATTGTACTCATCCTCCAAATTACAGTGAAATATAATCACGTTGAGGACCAAAATTTTTCCTTTTTTTTTTACTTTGCATCCCCGATACTGGTGCTCCTTGCACAACAACTAAAAATTAGTGTTGTGTTGATTAAGTAATTGTTAATTGTTCATTAACAAAATTAATCTGACCATGGTATATGTATGTGAAAGACTGGAGAAGACAAAAAAAATTGGAGGCAAAAATAGCTGTTGGCAGCAGGGTGGAGAAAAGGGTAGTTTTAATGGTCCAGGTGAATGGTGTGGAGTAGATAAATAAGGAAAATATTATAGTAAGAAAATGTATTATGCAAGGTGAGGGAAAGGGAGGAATATAGATGACCAGAAGAGATCTCATAGGGAGTATATGCAGATAAGGCACTAGGTGTAGAGTTAAGTAGACCTGAGTTCAAATCCAGCCTCAACTACTTCCTAGCTATGTGATCCTGGGTAATTACTCAACCTATGTCTGCCTCAGTTTCCTTAACTGTAAAATAAGTTAGAGCTGTAGAGCTATGCAGAGCTATAAAGCTGGTCCAAGAGACTGAAGAGATGATTACCAGTGTGAGAGGTATATGAACAAATGGTTAAAGTTTTGGGAGTGGATCATCATGAGAGTCAGTATGACTGTTATTAATGGGAAATAACGGGGTGACACAGCCTTTGATACACACTTCCTGTGTGACCATTGGCAAGTCATTTAGACCCTTAGAGCCTCTTAACAACTCTCTAAGATTATAAGTTACATAGGAGATTCAGGGCTGAATCAGCAGAGGAATGAAATTGGAGTTACAGGCTTAAAAGAGTAAATCAATAAATGGATTAAAAGGAATAAATAAGTACTTGAATAAAAAAAATTAAAAATAATGTTAACTAATGAAGAAATAAGTTAATCAATCTAATAGGATGTTAAAACTGGAAGGATTCCTAGTGATTACCTAGTCCTACCATCTCATTTGACAAAATAAAGTCTCAAAATTGAGACCCATGTAATTTGAATGACATATCTGATGTCAAATAGCAAGTAAGTCGAAGAGTTAAATAGAAAAAACCCAAGTTTTAGGAATCCCAGTTCAAGGCTCTAGCCACTGTACTGCACAAAATGCATATTTTTAATGTCTCCAAAAGTTTTCTTGAATTGCCTTCTTCCTTTCCACTCTCCACACAGATAAACCTCTCAAATATGTCAATGATAATTTTCTAGGAATTTATTAGTTTCATAAAAAGAGGTAAATGCCTTAGACAAACATTTCCCATCTTCTTTTGGCACTTAATCTGCTCAAAATACCTTGTGTCAACTCAGAAGTGAAATTGAATTCACAAACATATTGTTATTTTCATTTGTATTTTAACACACAGCATTTGGAAGAATTCCAGAGCAGAATGATATATAAAAAAAAAAGAAAGAAAGAAAATAGAGCTAGGCATAAAGGCCTTCAGGCCTGCAGACCTTTTTCCAAACCTTTAAAGAGATCCAAGAACTGAAAACTCCTTGTGGAATAAGGCTACCCTGTGCACTGTGAAAAGCAAATTCAAAAGACTATCCCAACCCCATAGGAACTTAAATGATCCAGTGATGTGAGCATAACAGGAGTCTTTGTAGGTCACTTTCACATGAATTGAAAGTCAATGAAAAGAGTAGATACTGGAAGCATAACTAACAATCTCCATTTATGGAGTATTCAGCTTCTGAAAGAAAAGAAAAGGAGAAAATGTGCAAGTGAGAGTCTGAATTTTCAGGGTTTTGTTTTGTTTTGTTTTTGTTATTTCGAAGGGGGAAGGGAGAAGGGTAGTGCTGCAGCCAGAAGAATTATACTCCCATTAATTTTGCCAGACTGCCACATAGGATAGGATCCCAAATCACTGTCAGTTTGTCCTGTCCCTTTGAGAGGCTGGCTGGCAACTCTTCCCTTCATTCTGCTGTTAGCATCTGCCAGAGAGCTAGCCATGATAATAATCACTTAAGTATTTTTCCTCAGCGGCATTTAGCAACTTTTCCTTATTTCTCCTAATAAGTGGGTCTATGGACTATGAGGTATAAAGACGAAGGTTCAGATCCTGACTCAGAGACTCGGTGAATATGTGACTCTACATAAATCACTTAAGGTCAGGGCCTTAGTTTCCTCATCAGTAAAATTAGTAGACTGGGTTGGATTAGCATGTAAATTCTCTTCTAGGTCTACATCTGTGATACTATTATAATGTTGGGATTTATCCCTCACCCCATTTAATTAATCAGTCAAAGGACATAATTAAATATCATCTTGCTTATTGCCTATGTTCTCTCTTTAAAGTATACATTTCTTTCATTTGACAAAGAAGGTGATACAATTGGTTGAGGGAATGATTCATGTCCATTAACTTTATGTTGGTTTGTTGGTTATCCTTTGTTCTCAAAGAGGATCAAAATGGCATCACTGTATTGGGGTGAAGGTACAATGTGTCTGAACACACCAGTATGAGGTCAGAATGCTCTACCACAGGTCTGGCAGAAATAGACCACGTAAACGTTTGAGGTGGATTCTCTAAATCTGTGCATCTCTCTTTTGAACTACTTCAAGTCTACTATGCACATAGAGCACAGGATCTTCTCTGATGAGGGAATGCCATGATGGGCAGTCTTGTGCCAATGTCTCCCATGTCATGCAATCAATTCCAAACTTCTTAAGAGACCTTGAGAGTGTTCTCATTTCCCTTTTTTCTGACCCCCATGTGAACACTTGCTCTGTGTGAGTTGTTCATAAAATGGTTGGTTGGTTTGTTGGTTGTTGTCCTTTGTCTTCTAATGATATCACCATGATAAAGTGAAATTTCATTGTGTCTGACTGTGGCTGATCAGAGCAACATGATTTTGGAATGCTCTACCACAGGTTGGGCACAGATAGTCCATGTGAATATTTGGGATGCATACTCCAAATTTGCACATTCTGCATTTACTTTGTGCTGTCTCAATTCTGCTTTGCTCAAAGTGCAAAGCACCTTTTATGATGTGGGCACCCCATGCTAAGTGGTCCTGTGCCAGTGTCTCCCATGTTGCACAGTCAAATCCAAAGTTCTTGAGAGAGAACTTAAGAGGGTCCTTGTATCGTTTCTTCTGGCCACCATGTGATCACCTACCCCATGTGAGTTCTCCATAAAATAGTCTTTTTGGCAAATATAGTTTCTGTATTTGAACAATGTGGTCATCCCATAGGAGTTATGCTCTCTGACGTATAGTTTGAACACCTGGAAGTTCAGTTTGAGCAAAGACTTCAGGGTCTGATGTCATATCCTGCCAGGTGATCTTCAGAATCTTCCTGTTCAAATGGAAGTGATTCAGTTTCCTGGCATGGCACTGGTAGACTGTCCATGTTTCATAAGCATATAACAATGAGGTCAGCACAATGGCTCTGTGGACCTTCAGTTTGGTAGTCAGTTTAATATCTCTTCCCTCCCAAACTTTTCTTCCGAGTTTCCCAAACACTGAGCTAGCTCTGGCAATGTGTGCATCCACCTTATTGTCAATATGTACATCCCTGGAAAGTACGCTACCAAGATAAGTGAACCTATCCACAGCATTTAAAACTTCTGCATTTGTTGTAACTGATGGTTTCACATGTAGATGTGGTGGTGGTGACTGATGGAGCACCTGTGTTTTCCTGGTGTTAATTATTAGGCCAGAATTAGCACAGGCAGTAGAGAATTGATCCATACTTTGTTGCATTTCAGCTTCAGAGGCTGCATTGAGTGCACAATCATCTGCAAAAAAGAAAATCATGCACCAACACTCCCTCCACTTTGGTCTTGGCTTGTAGCCTTTTCAGTTGAAGAACTTGCCATCAGTATGGTAGTTGGCCTTGATGCTGTGCTCATCCTTATTGAAAGCATTTGTCAAAATTACTGAAAACATCATGTAAAAAAAGCATAGGAACAACCAAGCAGCCCTGTTTCACTCCTCTGGTGACTGAGAAGGCACGAGAGCATTGTCCACTATCCAGAACCCAGGCAAACATGCCATCATGAAATTGACATACAATATTGATGAAATTCTCCACACAACCAAATTTTAACATAATTTTCCATAAGCCCTCATGACTAACAGTGTCAAGGACCTTGGTCAGATCTACAGACGTTGTGTATAGACCTCTGTTCTGCTTTTGGTATTCCTCCTGGAGTTGTCAGGCAGCAAACACCATATTGACTATTCCTTGGCCCTTTCCGAAGCCACAATGGCTCTCAGGTATATGGCCATCTTCCAGGTGATGGATCAACCTATTAATGAGGACTCTAGCAAGAACTTTCCCACCAATAACTAAGAGAGAGAGAGAGAGCCACTGTGATTGTCACAGGACAATCTATTCCCTTTACCCTTATAGAGATGGACAATGGAGGCATCCTTGGCCTCCTGGGAGATAACCTCCTCTTGTCATACAACCTGGAAAATTTCAGTCAGTTTTTGTATGAGCAATGGACCCCTACCTTGTAAATTTCAGATGGAATAGAATCAGTACCAAGTGCTTAACCACATGAGAGAAGCCTAATGGTTACTGGTTCTAATCAGAAGTCTGACCTAGTGGAAGTAGATTTCTGATCAGGTAAAAGGTTGGAAGCTAGTTCACATGCTTAATGAGACATTTGGAGGGAACCTATCAGAGAGGAGAACATGAAGCAGGAGGTTCAGGAGGCTACATCTAGCCCATGGAGAACAAGGCAGGAAATTTGAGTTAGGAACAGTATAAAAAGTGTTGCATTTGTCTGAGCAAGCATCTTTTCCATTAAGGACAGACCTGATCACAAGGAATGCAGAATAATTGGCTAAAATAAAATGAGAACATTCCTGGCTTCACAATGAGTATTCTTCTTTGTTTAAAGTGAGCATGTTTCTCACATGAATAACAATACTAGAAAATACACCTACTCAAGTTTACCTCCTATAACTTAGAGGGGAGAAGTCAGCCACCATCCAAGTATCTAGTCCTCTGATGAGAGTGAAAGCTGAAAAAATAGCCCAGGGACAGTATTGCTCTCTGATCCTATGAACTTATGCGCTTTCAAATTTGTAGAGCACTTTCCTTACCATAGCCCTATGAGGTAGACTGAAAACTCCATGAAGGTCAGCTGTTGAAAGGAATTCTTCTTTGGGCTTTCACCCTGACTACACCAAAGTTCAGGACAAGGAGAATTAAAAGGACTTTGTTATAAGTAAGTCAAGGTAGCAACACATTGAGAGATAGATCACTGGAAATCATCACTGGCTTCAAGGGGGTGGGAGAGCATAGCTTTTACTGGTAATTTTAAGACAATAGAGATAGATTCACCTCAGCAAAAAAGGGTAGACCATTGCATTTCAGTTGCTCCCCAAGGTAGCAAAAATGTGACAATTTACAGAGAGGGGCACTTGACAAAGAGCAGGTGATACAAAAACTACAGCATTGGTTGGTATCTCCTTCCTCACCACAGCCTTTGCCAACACTGTTTGATAAGCAGGGACTCAGAGGGTAACTTGAGTCAACATAACTTTCAACAGTATTCCCTTCAGTCAGTCATTTTTTTCAGTCATGTCAGACTCTTTGTGACTGTATTTGGGGTTTTCTGGCAAAGACAGTGGAGTAGTTTGTCATTTTCTTCTCAAGTTCATTTTACAGAAGAGAAAACTGGCAAATACAGTTAAGTGACTTGCTCAGGGTCACACAGCTAGTAATTGTCTGAGGTCAGATTTGTTTTTTTTTTTTTTATTTTAATTTTTTTATTTTTGTAATGTTTAACAATCACTGCCATACAATTGCGATTTTATCCCTCCCCACCCACCCCCCACTACCTCCCTCCCTCCCCACGACTGCATACAATTCTGTATAGATTCTACATATACTTTCCTATTGAGTATATTTTCACTATAGTCATGCTATGTAGTCAGACTAAGATAAATGAAAGAATCCGTATAACAAATCAGAACATGATACACAAACAGATACACATACACAAACATGATCTGCTACATTATGTGAGTGACTTCCATATTTCTCTCTCTGAGTGTGGAAGGCATTTTGCCTTGAGGTCCACCATTGGGATTTTTTTTTTTTTTCAGAAGTTCTTGTGTTATTACAAAAATCTAAGTCTACCAGAAAAAACTCTCACACACTGTGGTTGTTGCTGTGCATAAAGTTCTCCTGGTTCTGCTCCTTTCACTCAGCATCAGGTCATATAAGTCCTTCCAGGCCTCTCTGAAGTCTTCTTGTTCATCATTTCTTATGGCACAATAGTACTCCATTACATTCATATACCATAATTTATTCAGCCATTCCCCAATTGATGGACATCCCCTTGACTTCCAGTTTTTGGCAAATATATAGAGTGCTGCTATAAATATTTTTGTACATGTGGGACCCTTTCCCATTTTTATGATCTCTTGGGGATATAGTCCTAGTAGCGATATTGCTGGGTCAAAGGGTATGCACATTTTTGTAGCCCTTTGGGCATAGTTCCAAATTGCTCTCCAGAATGGTTGGATGCGCTCACAGCTCCACCAACAATGAATTAGTGTTCCAACTCTCCCACATCCTCTCCAGCATTTATCATTTTCTTGTTCTGTCATGTTTGCCAATCTTATAGGTGTGATGTGGTACCTCAGAGTTGTTTTGATTTGCATCTCTCTAACCAATAGTGATTTAGAGCATTTTTTCATATGATTATAGATAGCTTTAATTTCTTCCTCTGAAAATTGTCTGTTCATATCCTTTGACTATTTATCAATTGGGGAATGACTTGTATGATTATACATTTGGGTCAGTTCTCTATATATTCTAGAAATGAGGCCTTTATCCCCGAGCTTAGCTGTAAAAATTTTTTCCCAATTTACTACATCCCTCCGGATTTTGGTTGCATTGGGTTTGGTTGTGCAAAAACTTCTCAGTTTAATGTACTCAAAGTTATCCATTTTGCATTTCATAATGCATTCTATCTCTCCTTTAGTAAAGAATTCTTCCCTTCTCCACAGATCTGATAAATACACTATTCCTTGCTTCTCCAGTTTATTCATGGTATCAATCTTTATACCTAAATCATGTACCCATTTGGACTTTATTCTTGTGTACGGTGTCAGGTATGGGTCTATGCCTAATTTCCGCCACACTGTTATCCAGTTTTCCCAGCAATTTTTGTCAAACAATGAGTTCTTATCCCAGAAGCTGGGGTCCTTGGGTTTATCAAACAGAAGGTTGCTATATTCCTTGCCTACTGCATCTTGAGTGCCAAGTCTATTCCACTTGTCTACCTCTCTGTTTCTTAGCCAATACCAAGTGGTTTTGATAATTGCTGCTTTATAGTACAGTTTAAGGTCTGGTAGCGCTAGGCCACCTTCCCAAGCATTTCTTTTCTTTAGTGCCTTTGATATTCTGGACCTTTTGTTTTTCCAAATGAATTTTGATATTATTTTATCCAGCTCTAGAAAGTAATTGTCTGATAGTTTAATTGGTATGGCACTAAATAAGTATATTAATTTGGATAGAATTGTCATTTTTATTATATTAGCCCGGCCTACCCATGAGCAACTAATGTTTTTCCACTTACTTAAATCTGACTTTATTTGTGCAAAAAGTGTCTTGTAATTGTGTTCATATAGTCCCTGGGTTTGTTTTGGCAGGTAGACTCCTAAGTATTTTATACTGTCTACCCTAACTTTAAATGGGATTTCTCTTTCTATCTCTTGCTGTTGAACTTTGTTGCTAATATATAGGAATGCAGAGGATTTCTGTGGGTTTATTTTGTACCCTGCAACTTTGCCAAAGTTGTTTATTAATTCTAGTAATTTTTTACTTGAATCTCTGGGATTCTCTAGGTAAATCATCATATCATCTGCAAAGAGTGATAACTTAGTTTCTTCTTTGGCTATTCTAATTCCTTGAATATCTTTATCTTGTCTAATTGCTACAGCTAACATTTCTAGTACCATATTGAATAATAGTGGTGATAATGGACAACCTTGTTTCACCCCTGATCTTATTGGGAATGCATCTAGCTTATCCCCATTGCATATAATGCTTGCTGAAGGTTTTAGGTAGATACTGCTTATTATTTTATGGAAAGTTCCCTTTATTCCTACGTTCTCCAATGTTTTTAGTAGGAATGGATGTTGTATTTTGTCAAAAGCTTTTTCTGCATCTATTGAGATAATCATGTGGTTTTGTTAGCTTTGTTGTTGATGTGATCGATAATGCTAGTAGTTTTCCTAATATTGAACCAGCCCTGTAGTCCTGGTATGAATCCTACCTGATCATAATGTATTAATCTCGTGATAAGATGCTGTATTCGTTTTGCTAAAATCTTATTTAAAATTTTTGCATCTATATTCATTAGGGAAATTGGTTTATAATTTTCTTTCTCTGTTTTGTCTCTTCCTGGTTTGGGTATCAAAACCATATTTGTATCATAGAAAGAATTTGGGAGGACTCCTTCTTCCCCAATTTTCAAGAATAGTGTATGTAGTATTGGAATTAACTGTTCTTTAAATGTTTGATAGAATTCACTTGTGAATCCATCTGGCCCTGGAGATTTTTTCCTAGGGAGTTCATTGATGGCTTGTTCAATTTCTTTTTCTGAGATGGGGTTGTTTAAGTATTCAACTTCCTCTTCTGTTAATCTGGGCAATTTGTATTTTTTAAAATATTCATCCATCTCGTTTAGATTGTCGAATTTGTGGGCATAAAGTTGGGCAAAGTAGTTTCTAATTATTGTTTTAATTTCCTCCTCATTGGAGGTGAGTTCACCCCTTTCATTTTTAATGTTAGTAATTTGGTTTTCTTCTTTCTTTTTTTTGATCAGATTAACCAAAGGTTTATCAATTTTATTAGTTTTTTCATAAAACCAACTATTGGTTTTATTTATTAATTCAATAGTTTTCTTTATTTCAATTTTATTAATCTCTCCTTTGGTTTTCAGTATTTCTAATTTGGTATTTACTTGGGGATTTTCAATTTGTTCTTTTTCTAGCTTTTTCAACTGCAAGCCTAAGTCATTGATCTCCTCTTTCTCTATTTTATTTATGTAAGCATTCAGAGATATAAAACTTCCCCTAATAACTGCTTTTGCAGTGTCCCATAAGTTTTGGTACGTTGTCTCACTATTGTCATTCTCTTGAATGAAGTTGTTGATTGTTTCTATGATTTCTTCTTTAACCCAATCCTTCTTTAGAATTAGATTATTTAGTTTCCAATTGATTTTTGGTTTATCTTTCCATGGCCTTTTGTTACATGTAATTTTTAATGCATTATGATCTGAAAAGGATGCATTGATTATCTCTACCTTTCTGCACTGGATTGTGAGATTTTTATGTCCTAGTACATGGTCAATTTTTGTAAATGTTCCATGTACCGCTGAGAAAAAGGTATATTCCTTTCTATTCCCATTTAATTTTCTCCAAAGATCTATCATATCTACCTTATCCAGAGTTTTATTTACCTCCTTAACCTCTTTCTTGTTTATTTTAAGGTTGGATTTATCTAGTTCAGAGAGGGGGAGGTTGAGGTCCCCCACTAGTATAGTTTTGCTATCAGTTTCTTCCTTCAGCTCCCCCAGCCTCTCCTCTAAGAATCTGGATGCTATACCACTTGGAGCATACATGTTGAGTAATGATATTGCTTCATTGTCTATGGTGCCTTTTAGTAGGATATACTTTCCATCCTTATCCCTTTTGATTAGATCTATTTCTGCTTTTGCTTTGTCTGAGATTAGGATTGCTACTCCTGCCTTTCTTACATGAGCTGAAGCACAATATATTCTGCTCCATCCTTTGACCTTTATCCTATGTGTATCCCCCCGTTTCAAATGTGTTTCTTGTAAGCAGCATATTGTTGGATTATGGCTTTTAATCCATTCTGCTATCCGTCTCCGTTTTATGGGAGAGTTCATCCCATTCACATTCACAGTTATGATTACAATCTGTGTATTTCCCTCCACCCTCTTTTCCACCATTTGTGCTTTTAACTCTCCCGTCTCCCTTCCCCTCCTCAATAGTATTCACTTTTCTCCCCCTCTTCCTGCAGCCTTCCCCTCCTTCTTTTAGCCCCCCTCCCTTTTAGTCCCCTTTACTCTTATTGCTTCTTTCCTCCCTTTTAGCCACCCTCCCCTTTCTTCCCCCTTCCCCTCCTACTACCTATAGAGCTAGTTAGGATTATCTGCTTAAGGTTATTGTTCCCTCCTTTGAACAAATCAGATGAGAGTACCTCTCAAACAATGCTCATCTCCCTCCCCTCCTTCCCTCTACTATAGTTTTGTACTTCTTCCTGTGATATAATTTGCCATTTTCTGCTTCCCCCTTTCCACACCTCCTATTACATTCCCTTCTCATACTTAAATCATATTTTTGACATGACATCATTTACTTTATGCCCGTTCCCTCTACATATATCCCTTTTATCATAATAGCTGCACAGTTCTCAAGATTAACAGGTATCATCTTCCCTTACAGGGAGGTAAACAGATTGCCCTAATTGAGTTGCAAGTTTTTGTTTTTGTTTTTTCCCCTCTGTTTACCTTTTTATGATTCTCTGGAGACCTGCATTTGAAGATCAAATTGTCTATTGAGTTCTGGTGTTTTGGTCAGGAAGCTCTGGAAATCCCTTATTTCATTGAATGACTTTCTCCTTGCCTGAAATGTTATGCTGAACTTTGCTGGGTAGTTGATCCTCGGTTGGAGTCCCAACTCCTTTGTCTTGCGGAATATTGGGTTCCAATTCTTTCGATCTTTTAATGTAGAAGCTGCAAGGTCCTGTGTGATCCTGACTGTGTGACCTTGATATTTAAATTGTTTCTTTCTGGCTGCTTGTAGTATTTTCTCCTTCACTTGATAGCTCTGGAATTTGGCAACTATATTTCTTGGGGTTTTGAGTTTGGGATCCCTTTCCAGTGGGGAACGGTGGATTCTTTCGATGACTATTTTGCCCTCTGAGTCTAGTACTTCTGGGCAGTTTTCCTTGACGATTTCCTGGAAGATATTGTCTAGACTCTTTTCTTCATCATGTGTTTCTGGCAGGCCAATAATTCTTAGATTTTCTCTCCTGGATCTATTTTCCAGGTCAGTTGTTTTTCCAATTAAATATTTTAGATTTTCTTCTATCTTTTCATTCTTTAGATTTTGTTTGACTGATTCTTGTTGCCTCATTGAGTCATTAGTTTCTACTTGCCCAATTCTAATCTTGATCGTATTGTTTTCTTCAGTTAGCTTTTGCATCTCCTTTTCCATCTGGCCAATTTTTCCCTTTAAGGAGCTATTTTCTCCATTTAATTTTTGTACTTCTTTTTCCATTCGACCAATTTTCCCAGTTAGGTTTTGGGTTTCCTTTTCCATCTGATCAATTTTCCCTATTAGGTTTTGAGTTTCCTTTTCCGTTTGATTAACTCTTCCTTTTAGGGAATTATTCTCTCCAGTTAATTTTTGAACTTCCTTTTCCATTTCTTCAATTTTCTTTTTCAGATTGATGTTCTCATCAGTGAATTCTTTTTTTATGGTTTTAAAATCATTGGCCAGTTTTTCTTTTATATCCTTCTTCAGACGTTCCAGGTAATCTAGTTGTGCTTGCGAGAAATTCATAGTCCCATCTGAGGTTTCAGATGGAAGTACAGTCTCAGCTCTGACCTCTTTGGTGTTTGTGTTTTGGTCCTTATCCCCATAGAAAGATTCTATGGTTTTTTCACTTTTCGTCTGCTTTTTCCGATTCATGATGTTGGCTGAGTGTTGTAGCTTGTGGTTCTTTCAGTCAGAAGATACAGATCTTTTAAGTTGAGTTGATGTTTGTCTAGGCTAAAAGCAGGCTTTTTTGTTGTTGTTGTTGTTGTTGTTGTTGTTGTTTCCCAGATCAACCCTGGGTTTAGCTTGATAGGTGTGTGGGAGGTGTGGTCTGGTCTCAGGCTATCTCCTCAGCTGGCCTGAGGCAAAGGCAAGGTCCGGGGATGGTGATCCCAGCTTCCCTATTGTCTTCCCTTTCCCCTGGAGGGCTGGGGCACGCCTAGAGGCTAATGCGTGTTCCCGCCCCTCCTGGGGCTCGTCTCCCGGGCTGAGGCTTGCTTGGGTCTCAGTGCGAATTTTTCTCTGCCCTGGGTCATCTGTCCCTCCAGATAGCCTCCACCACGGTGGGAAGAATCCCCCTTTGCCACCTCTCCAGCCTCTGGTGTTATGAGACCACCCGCCCCCTTCTGCTGCTCCCACTGATCCAGGATCAATCTGGGGAAGAATTTTATGGTTCCCTCACGGTCATCGGGGGGGAGGGGAGAGCACTTACTGATCACTCCGGCATCCCAGCTCCTGGATGTTCAAGTAGTGACCCACTGAAGTCCCGTCTTTAGGCTGAAGATTTCAAAGGCTGTTGCGCTGATATCGTTGGCTCGGCCTGGCTTATCTCCTGCTCCGCTGGTCTCGCCCGCCACCCTCGGGCCCCTCGGGTCGCCTCCGCCCTGCCGCGCTGACCGCGCTGCGCTGTGCGCCGGGGTCTTACCCCCGCGGAACAGATCCCTCCCGTGGACCTTCCAGTCCAGCCTGGGCTCCGAATCTGTCAAAGTCCGTCTCCCACTGGATTCTACACCTCCAAAGTCTGGTCAGACTCTCCCCCCAGATATATCCAGAGGAGTTTTTCCAGGAGCTTAGGTGAGTCGTTGCTTTCACTCCGCCATCTTGGCTCCGCCCCCCCTGAGGTCAGATTTGAACTCAGGAAGATGAGTGTTCTTCACTCCAGGTCTGAAAATCTATCCACTGGGCCACCTACTTCATTAAGGTAAGAATTTTTTTTTTCACTTCTCATTTGTATCCCCTGTACCTAGTATAGCCTCAAGAAAGATTGGTTATTTTTATTAGTTCCCAGAACTTTTTCCTCCACTTATGCTCAGATGCCTCATCTGTCTATGATTTAATAGATATGTCATGAGACACATAGAGGTTTGGTGACCTTTTCAATGCCATATAGTTAATAATGCAGAGACATAATTTTGAATCCAGGATTTCCTGACCCTAAGCCCAGCACTCTGTCTACCTTACCATGCTATATAGCGTATATTACATGCTTAATAAATTACTTTGAATTGGAAGTAGAAAGCATAAAGGCTTATTATACCTATTTCAGAAATTTGGAAAATCAGTTTAGGAAAGGCAAAACTATTTCTGCATAGTTACCTATCTGGGAAGTATCAAAGAAAGATTTGAATTCAGATATGCTAACTCCAAACCCAATGGACTTTTTACTACAACAAGCTGTCTTACCAGGCAGTGGGGATCCCTGGAGCATGGTCTTGTTTCTGAATGGACATCTCAGTTTGCTGATACAAGGCAACAACTCTTGATTGGTTCCCACACGTGCTCCCCTCCACAATGGGGTTGTCTCAAGACTGACTACTGAACACCGCAAGGGATGGACTCTTATAGAGGAAATTCCTTGACTCATTGAGAACTATACAATATTACAATACAATCATCTCTCTGTGTGTTTCTCTTCTTTCTCTCTTATTTCTGTTTCTCTGTCACTTTCTGTCTTAGGTCCCTGGTCCCATCCCTCTCCTCCTTTGTCCTCCCCCTCTTCTCCTCCTCCTCCTTCTTCTCCTTCTCTCTCTCTCTCTCTCTCTCTCTCTCTCTCTCTCTCTCTCTCTCTCTCTCTCTCCAGATTTAGTGTCATCAATCTCTCCTGGCTTTGCAACAATGAAAGGATTTCCAAAGGAAGAGGGGATTACCCTGGTTCTTCTGTTCCTTCAGGCCCAGAATGACCCTGTTGATGACCATTTTCTCATAGAAGTGGTATAGTATTCAGGAAACATTTCCTTCTGGATAGCTAGGATTGACTTAGAAACACTCATCTTCTCAATCTCACCAAGTTACAGTCAGAATTGGAAACATTCATTTCTCTGTATTGCTCTTCAGTGACCTGGGAATAAACCACAAATAGGAAGTGAAGAGGTACTTGGGTGCACATGCTTGGGCCCTAATTCTAAAATCATATTTCTCTTTAAAAACCGCATTTCTCCCTAGTCTCAAAATAATATCCCAGGCAGTCTCTCCCAAGTTCAAAGACACAGTCTACCCCAGCAACAACTATTATCTCCCTTCCTGCTATAGTAATCAGCTGCACCTATAGAACTTATTAGTCTGAACCATCTGTGTACTGACTGAATGCTGTGCACTCGGTCATAACGACATTTACTACTCCCTGACCAATCACATGTATCCTAGACTTAATCCTAAGTATACTCTCTTACATTTACCCTGTCTAACAGGATATTGATGAGAACTACCTGGTATTCTTCAGTCAGCCCTTCTTGACCATTTGTTGACTTGGTGACTTTTGAAGCCTAAAACCACACCTCCATTTAGTCCCACCTTGGGCTATTTAGCAATGAGCTCGGGGTAAAATACCTACACAGTAGACACCAAAAGTGCATGTTCCTTTAAGAACTAACCAGTCCTTAACCACTCCCTAATCCCACCTGTTTCACCTAGTTAGTATATTTGGCACATGTTTGTTATAGAATATCCTATATAAGCTTTACCTGTAACCCTCTAAGTTTGCAGGTTCCCTAAGAACTTTTGACCACTGAAAAGTGTAATAAATCTTTACCTTGACTTCAACAATGCTTGGGTCTGTGAATTCTTCTCTAGATGTCCCACATAGGGAATTCCAGTCTTAGATTTCCTGTACAACCCCTCCCTCTTCCCCTGCCCCACTTTCAGCCCTCATCAGAAGCATTAGTCAAGGATTTGAAGTTCAATCTCAGGCTCTGGCTAGAAGGTGCAAGGAGAGTGTGACAAGAGAATCCTCCTTTCCTCTCCACTAACTAAAAGACAAAGGAAGAACTGGTGCTGTGTCTGTCACAAGAGGTTGCCTGAAAAAAGAAAGAGGGAGTAAAGCATCTTAAAGACCACTGACAACTGAATGGAGAGCTTCCTCCTTAAGAGTGTATCTCCCATTCCACACAGTGATATAACTCTTTGATATAACTTCAAGTCACAAGGTTACACAGGAATCTAAAGCAGAGTAATAACACCATCTCAACAAGAGTTCCATGTGCAAGTACATCGCCTCAGAAATGAATTTATTCGATTCAATAAACATTTATTAAATGCCCTCTATGTGCCAGGCATTCGGCTGATGATACAAATAAGAGCAAACAGTCCCTACCCTCAAAGGATGTGGAAGACAACACATAAAAGAAAGCTGAAAGGGGATAGGGGGTGGGGAAATCCACTCTCTAGCCTTTCAATCAGAGGAAAGAAGGGCATGAGGGAACTGACTGAGTCAATCAGCTTGGTGATGAGATTTCATGTGATCAACTCAACCTGGATGAGTGATGATGTTGGCTAGAGTAAAAACCAAAACTTGCAGGAGATAGAAAAGGGTAAATTATCAGGCATTCCAGTCAGTCATCTGCCTGCAAGACTGCATCAGCTCTGAAACTCCTACCTCTTCCATATCTCCTGGCCCTGGAATTCCTTCCTCTTTCTGACTGACAAGAGTGGAGAGTGGACATTCACTGAGCTCCACCCCCCCCAGATCCTCCATTTAAGAAGGGAGTCAGGGCAGCCCCATCTTCATTTCCCATGACGCTGCAGGTCTTCATCATGCCCCCAATCTGTGTACCTCCCCCCCCCTTTTCAACCCTTTTCAGTGTGTTGTCTCTCCCATTAGAATATGAACTCCTTAAGGGCAGTGAGTGTTTTTCCTTTCTTCAGGTTCTCAGCATTTAACACATAGTAGATACTTCATAAGTGTTTATTGACGGACAGACCCACAACACATGCTCCTTGGGACTACCTGAGAATTCTCATCAGCAGAGCTTGTCGTTCTACAACTTTAAGTAGAGCCTTTTTTTCCCCTTCTATGTCTGTTGGCACTTTTCTTCATATCTTTTGTCAAAATTGCTTCCAATCCTGAGCAGAGCTCTGGGCACTTACCTATGTCTTGTTATTCTTTCTAAGTGGATACTAGGTTTGGATCACTCAGAGACAGGGAAAGACAGAGGCAAAGAGAGAGAGAGAAGCTTATACCACCTGAACACCCAGAATGTTAGTTCCTTAGCAATGAAAATCCTGTCACAGCTGTTAGAATTTACTCCTCTTATCCATGTGACATTTTAACAGGATATAAAGCTGAATTATTCTAAACAGATATAAAACACTCCAACTCTAAAATTACTAACATCAGGTACCTCACACTGGTAGTTCACTGCTTACAAATTTCTGAAACAAGGCTTATCAGCAATTGGAGTTTTTCTAGTTGTATAACTCAAGTGTTTTCTTCTGCAAAACTTAAAACAGTCAGTAAAAAATGTTAACTTAATTGTCACAGCATGTAAGAGGGGGAAATTTATAGCCACTGAATTGGTTAGTGGCAGAGGAGATGATGCATGGATGTCATTTGCTTGAGTATGTTGGATTTCCTATGTACATATAGTAATAGAGGAGAAAGAAAACAATGGGGAATATAAATATTTGAAGGAGTAATTGTTCTAAATAGTTCAAACATACATGTTTGTATGTATATATTGTATGTGTACACACATGTATATGAGTCATTCCCAGATAATTTTGGCTACTTTATTTTAACTGACATGAGACAAATAAATGGGCTAATTTTCTTCCTCTTATACTTTAGTGGATCCAGGTTTGCCTCAATGTAAGTAGACCTTCCAGTAGTGCAGGTAGCAACCACTACATGTTGGCTTATCCTATGCAGCCACTTCTCTACTACTTTGTGAAAAGAAAAAACAAAAGCAAAAACCAGGAAGATGATATTATGAGATTTTTTTCTGCTACAAATAAAATTGTATTTTATGAATTTGAGTTTTCCCCCAAGATATATTATTCTGAACTTTAGAGTGTACAAGACAAGCACTTGGGTAAAATGGCAAGGATGGTGGTAATTATTTGGAAAGTTGCTGAGATTATTTATTTCAACACAGATTTGCCACATGGCTTAGGAAGAGTGAAAAATAGTATAAATGTTGTAGTGTATCCAGAGCTGATCAAGTGAGCAAGACATGGATTCAAGTACTGCTTCTCACACTCCAAGCCATGTGACTGTGGGCAAGTCACATAATCTTATAGCGCCTCAGACAACCCTGAGACTACAAATTAATGAGGAGTTATCAATCTTTAAAATGGAGGGAATTTTCATACTACAGATTAATAGATACACCAAGATTCCTACACATGGGACTCTTAATTCTGGTGGGCACTTTGTCTTGCCTACTCCCCAGATCATCACCTGTTCATCTGGCCTATTCTTCCTCTTCCCTTGGAAGTTGGACTCTCAGCCCTGAGAGTGGTGACCTTTCACCTTATCTTGACCAGTCCATGCTCTGTAAGACCAAATCCTTGCCCTTTCTCTGATCTACTGCTTTTAGGTATAAGCTCTCCTTTATGTGTTCTCTTTTGTATGAAGTTATGGACTATCTTGCTTGTTTTTATTTCTCTAATACTTATCACAGTACTTAGGATATGGTAAATTCTTTAAAAAATGTTTTTTCATTAATTTTTATTCAGAATTTTCTCAATAAATAAAATCATAGATCTACATATGCCATCCCTATGACAACAACCCATAACACTACAAAAATGAAAATGATAGTGTATCTAAAACAATTTTTAACTTAAAATTACTAAGCAAAAGTATCATTATGATATTTTTAATAACCTTCAGACATATGATTTTTTTTTGTTCAGCTGTGTATAACTCTTCGAGACATGATATGAAGATGTTGCTGTCCAAGATACTGACATTTCTGCCATTTCTTTCTCCAGTGCATTAAACAATGAGAGGTTGATTGACTTGCCTAGAATCACACAGCTAGTGAATGTCTGAGCCATATTTCTACTCAGTTCTTCCTGAATCCAGAGTCAGAGTTCTATGCACTGAGCCATCCAACTGCCTCTAGAGACACATAGGCAGTATCGAATGCAGTTTTAAATCCAATAATGCACATGTTACATTTACATCCTGTTCCATCTTAGAGAAAGAAAGGATATTAGAAACACGGCAAAATGAAAAGTTGGCCTATCTCCACCCAATCAAGACCAGCTGATCTTCCCTTGAGTTCAGAACCAATTTCATTTCCTTAAATAATTGCTTACTAAATTGCTAATATATACAAGGCATGGTGACAGTTTTTGAGGATATCCAAATGTTCAAATCAACCTGTGAACTCACTGATTCAGAAACTCTCTCCAAAGATACAAGTTGCCTTTCATTGATATTTATACTAATTAGTCCTATGTAATTCCTGTCTTTATGCTGTCAAAAATGTTCTACCATGGTTCTACCCAATGACTTGAGGTTTCACTTGGTTTCTCCCAATATTATGGAGGTATCAGTGGAGCACATTATTTAGATACTTATCTGTCATCTTTGTCATGTAAAGATTTCAGTCTTTTCTTGTAATACATTTACTTGATGATATAATTTGCTTCTGATCTTTGGAGTAAATCCGTAGTATATAATGGCAGAATGTTCATATTTACCATGTGTATTGCCCTCATTGTGATATTTATCTTTATGTTTTTGAAGATGGTATTGAGGATACAAGGACAAAAAAAGGCAGCTTTTATTTTATAGGTGAGTATGTTGCATTGAATCATAGGATCAAAGCTTTAGTGATTACAAAACCCTTTTTCTTATTCAGTCATTTCAGTCATATCCAACTCTTCATGACTCCATTTGAGGTTTTCTTGGCAGACATACTTGGCCGGGGTCACATAGTAAGTGTCTAGTAAGTGTCTGAGGTCAAATTTGAACTATAGAAGATGAGACTGCCTAACTCTAGGCTTGGAATTTTACCATTGAGTCAACTAGCTACCCTTATAGGCCACTAAATCTCATTTCCCATTTTTCAGAGGAGGAAACTATGGCCTCAAGAGGATAAATGATGTGCTTACGGTCGTTCATTAAGAAACCTTTAAAAGTCAGGATTTAAACAAGACCCTCTTTAACTCCACACCTACTCACAAGTAAAAATAAGAAAGATAAATGTCAGAGAGCAAAAGAGAAATATAGAAAAAGTGTTTTAGGAGGATTTGAGGAGTGAGTAGAGACTTTCAATATAAAAACCTAGTTAAAGTTTTCGTAGTCAAGTTTTCTGAACATTTTTGTGGCAGGAAGTACTTTGGAAGTCTGCTGAGGTTTCTAAGACTCTTCTTAAAATAATGTTTTTAAAGAATTGAAGACAATGCTAGATTTCAATCTAGAGGTTAGTGAAAATAAAAATATAATTTTTTTCTAATCCAAGTTCACAGACCTTCTGAAATCTATCCATGTACACTAAATTACCTAGAAAACTTTTCAGATTGGTACTTTGAGTCCTATGATTCTGCCCACTCAGCCACTTATTCAATTGTTCAATCTCAGCTAAAGCGTTAATTTGTTTTCTGAAGCAAAGGCAGAAACAGCATAAATCAGCAATGTTTTAGAACTGAAAAGTTATATAAACTTTATCTTGTTCAACCTCCCTCTTATCATCTAAACAGGGACCTGAAACCTAATGAGGTGAGTTGGCCAGTCACACAATTAAGTAGCAAAACAAAACTAGAACCCAAGTCTTGCCAGTTTGTAATACTGTGTCATTTTTGCCCCAACATCTTGTCTCCTGAAGTGATAAACTATCTTCCGAATTTATCTGTTAAAGTCCCTGTCAAACAAGACCATAATAAAACCATCCCAGCTAATAAAGAAATCACTCGGTCAAGGACCATTGATTCAGAACTAGAAGAGTTCTTAGAAGTGAAGGAGTACAAGTATTTGTTGTTGTTGTTCATTCATTTCAGTCGTGTCTGCCTCTTTGTCACCCTTTTGTGGGGGAGTTCCTTCACAAAGATAGTTTTTCAAAGAGGTTTGTCATTTCCTTTTCCAGATCATTTTACAGATGAGGAACCAAGACAATCAAGGTTAAATGACTTCCCCAGGATCGCATATCTAGTTAAGTATCTAAGGCCAGACTTTAATTTTGGAGGATGAGTCTTGCCTTCAGGACCAGCACTCTAACCACTGTACCAGCTAGCTGCCTGGTACAACTATCACATCTTGAAAATGAGGAAACTGAGGTCCAGAGAAGTTAAGGGTAGAGTTAAGTCTGAATCATAGGAGGGAATATGGTCATTAATAGCCTCATAGATGAATCAAAATATTTACATCTACATATAATACAATAGTAACTTCTGCATATATAGTTATCCCTTCCACATTGTGGTTTTTCCCATTGAGATTTTGATCTACTGTGAGTCTGTGTAAGAAACTGAATGGGAAATGTGGGGAAGTATTGCAGAAACTATAGACAATATGTGAAGGCCAGCAGATGACACAGAGCTCATGACCAAATACTTATATCAAATTTTAAAAGAAGGTACTATAAACACTCCATAAAAGAAAAAGGGAAAATTCAGACTTCTTCTCTTGTACAAAGAGAGAGCCAAAAAAATTTTATATGGATTTTCCAGTTTGGGGGGTGCATGACCCTACACCCCATGATGTAAAAGGGATAACTGTATACACACATATATATATATGTATATATATATATATATATATACACATTCACACACATAAACATATCCATAGATACATAGACATACATTCAAAACCAAGAAAAACATGTATTATTTTCAGTGAATGGAACAAGGAAGAAGGAAAATCACTCTGTCCTCTCACAACCTAGAGTGGAACCCATTTTAGAGAAGAAAAGTAGTGACTCCAAGATAAGGAAGGGTTATGTTCATAGCTCTTTAGATTAGATTGCTAATTAGATACCTGCTCCAAGATAAGAAAGGGCTCTATTACCACTAGGACTTTTCTCATGGCTCTACTTCCTGCAGCCTCCCTTGAAATGATTCCCCAATCTCCCCTTGCCAGTATAACTCTGCTTTTCTACCACATTGGTTGGTCTTCTTTGTCTCTAGTACTGTTGGTTGCTGCCTTTGGCCATTTCCTGATATCTTCCTTCCTGCTCATTGCCTTATAGGTTCTGGGCTTCCTCATCCCACTTGTGTTTTAGATTGGCACTGAAATTGACATATGATCTGTTCTGTCAGTTGTCGCTACTGTCTGATGACGTTGTCCTTTGTTACTACCGTTACTTCTTGGGGAGTGGTATCATTGCTCATTTTTGAGACTACCTGACCAGGGTTTAATGAATCTACTGTTCATCTTTTGCTCTTTAGTACTGTACTGTGCCCAGCTGACAGAAGAAAGGAAATCTCAGGTAAGTATCCAGAACTTTCTTGCTCACTCTCCTCCATCACAGAAAGTTCCACAAGTCTCATCCCTAGCCAAGTCAGGATGAATGAATTTACTTCTCCTTATGATTTGTTACTCCTCATTTCCCCATTGGCTGCACTACTTTGGGACTTCTCTGATTTCTCTATCATGTTCATAGAATCTCATTAATAGAAAAATTTTATCATCATGCAAGATGCTTTCAGCTTGGTGCTCCACCTTATTACTGCTCTCTTCCCCTCTGGTTGGAGGGGGCAGCCATGAACTCCAAATCCTTCATTTAAGGAAGGAGCTCAGTTCAGATCATCTTCTCATTTCTCATCTGTCCATGGTTCTTTGGGATTTCTGTCATTTCTCCACCATGCCCTACACATCCAAATACTTCTCTCTCCTCTCCCCTGCCCATTTTCTGCTTCCTTTGGTGTGTTATTTTCCGTAATTAGTATATAAGCTCCTTGAGGTCAAGACTGCTGATCTTTCTTTTTTCTCCCATATTTGTAATTCCTACCATTTAGTACAATGTTTGCCACATTATAGTTACTTAGTAAATATTTATTAACTGACTAACGACTGACTCCTCTTCTTTTGCTCCAAAGGCAAATTAGGTTCCCTTGTCAACTACACTGCCTACCTGTCCTGATGAATCTTTCTGACAATGTGGATAAAGACTGATACCACTGTTAAATTGTCTTTTCAAGTCTCATCATTTCCCGAGAATTTAGCACATGAGCGATGTGGATTTCCTTCAAGACTTCATAAGCCTCAAATATGCATTAATAAGATTCAACCGGGAGGAGTGGAATTTACAACTTTCCTATCCCAAAAGCCAAAAAAAGGTACTCTTATCATACAAGATGTCCTGAAAATCTTAGTGCAGTTTTGAATTTTAGTAGCTTAAAATAGCACTAAGATTTTGGAATACCCAGTATAGCAATGTAATTTTTTTAAATGATAAAATACAGTCAATTATTATAATTAATTTATCTTTATGAAATATAGCATCTTTTCATAATATACTAACTTAATAAAAATATTTTCATGTTACCTGAAGTAGTTTGAAAATATGTAATAATAATAAGTTTATAATAAAAAATATATCAGAAGTTATAAGCTTACAATCCTGTTTAATTAATTAACTGTGCTTAGTGTTAATTATTTGGCATTCTGCAATTCAATTTTTTTTACCCATGAATATGAATAATAATAATTTCAGTACCAACTTTTCACTGATCATATGATGATCATAGAATCTCAAAACTGGAAGGGACTTGATTAGTCTAGCCTGTTTATGAATGAGAAATCACAGAATTTCAGAGATAAGACAGACCTCACCAAGATAGTGCTTGACTGGAAGTGCTTCCAGTCAATATCCTAAAAAGAATTCCCACTTCAACATATCCTCAAGTATTCCTCAAAACTCCATTTAGTGACTTCTAGTGAGGGAAAACTCACTATTTCTCAAGTTGGTTCATTCTACTTTTTTATAACTAATTATTATGGCATTAAGCATGTCTTCACCTCTTTGCAACTACTACTCATTGTTCCTCATTTTGCCTTCTGCAGCCACCCAAAACAAATCTAATCCATAGTTTTGTCCATAGTTCAAATATTTAGATACCTTTCATTCTTATCTTTCTTAAGTTTTCTCCTCTTTAAACTTAATATTTGCAGTTTCTTCTAGTAAAGTTCATATATTTATATGTTCTAGTTCCAGAGGTTGTTGTTCAGTCATGTCCAACTCTTCATGATTCCGTCTTGGGTTTTTTTGGTAAAGATACTAAAATGGTTTGCCTTTCCTTTTCTAATTCATTTTACAGATGAAGAAACTGAGGCAAACAGGGCTAAATGACTTACTCAGGGTCACATAGCTATTAAGTGTCTGAGGCCAGATTTAAACTCATGTGTGAGTAACTTGCTACCTCCCACCCTTTTCTCCATCTTTCAGCTTTCTGTTGTGTGTTGTCTTCCCTCATTAGACTATAACCTCCATGAAGAGAACTGCCTTTCTTTTAATTTTTATGCCCATCTTTTAGCATTTTGCATGGCACACGATAGGCTTTTAATGAATGTTGGTTGACTGAGTGACTGACATCAATGACAGTGGCTCAATCTAATTCAGGACCTCATCACTTATTTTATGCTAATTATCCATATGATTTACAAGCAGATCCCTTAAGTTCTGTGACTCTTGCTTGATCCATGTGTAAAACAAGGATGTTAACACTCTCTCTATCTCACTCTCAGGTTTGTTTTGAGAAGTCTTTTACAAACTTAAAGCAATGTAAGTAAGTAAATAGTCTTGCAGCAGGGTACCTCTCAACACACTCTAAGATCAAAATGGTTTTGAGATAAAGCATCTGAAGAACTCCATAAGTGTTTAGTCATTATTATTTAAAGTTTCCCATGCCAAAAATGTAAATAAAGAAATACAAAGATAATGTAGAATTTTGACAATTATTTTTCTAAAATATTAACAGGATATTATATTTAAAATATCTTTCATTTTTATCTATTAGAAATTCATGAAGAATGTCTTTTGATATTCAAAATGAAATCTTTTGAAAAAAATTCATTTTCTATCTCAGCAGAGTTCATTACAAACAACAGAGAATGGGAAATTAAAATACTTTAAATGCCTTTGATAGTTTTCTTGTAATGAAAACGGCATTTTTGGTCAAATCATTTCTTTAGCTTTTTTTTCTTTAAATTTTACTGTGTGGGAAAATGCACTATGAATATAATTTAAATAACTCATTATGGTCAGATTCACTAACAAAGTTGAAAATAGAGTTAATTATCTAAAGTAATTAAGGTCAAAAGCTCTTTTGCTTCAATATATGGATTTCTACACACAAAAAAGCTGTTGGTTCAAAGGACTTCATTTTTCCACTTTACTTTGTCAGCTATTCTTGGCTTGTATTTCAGAGCCATTTGATAAAGTTTATTAAATACCATTTATACCATGCCAATAAAGTCTAAAAATTCCTCATATAACAATAACAATTTACATTTATATAATATTTTACAGTTACCAAGGTGATTTACTCAGATCAGCTATGCTAAGTAGTGCAAGTATGATTATGCCAGTTTTGCAGATGAGCAAACTGAATCTCAAGTGAGTAAATTTTGTCATGTCACATTATTAAGACTTGGCCACCAAATCTTTTGATTCCAAAGACACTATTCTTTGTACCACACAACTCTTAAATTCAGGTTATTTGAGCTCAAAACTGAAATCTAATGTGAACTGTGTAGTTTTGGAAAAACTCATCCTTTTCAAAGTTGTTGCTTTTTTTTTAGTCTGAAAATAACATTTTTTCAATCTTTAGTTAATATAATGTAAAAGTCATGTAATAGTAGGAGTAAGAGTAGCAGAATCAGTTGTTGTCATACTCCATCACTAGTGACCTGGCAGTATAGCTTTAGACTGGATATGTATGCTAACCTAGGAGTCGACTATTTAAAAGTATATTTATTTTTTTCCTTCTTGAAATCATCTTTCTCCATGAAATTTCAGTGTGTTAAAATATCTGTGCCAATCAGGCATTATGTTTTTGAGTTTTTTTGTAATTAAAAAAAATTAAAGGTGATCACTTTATTTTCCTTGATTCTTTTCTTTTATTATTGTCTTTAAGAGTCTAATTAAACTTACTAACTAGTCTTTGATTGAGAATTACATGTTTAATTAAAATATAATTTCTTGATCCAATGTTTTTCTGTACATAAGCATCAAAAAAGTTGACCTTTTTTGTGTGTGTGTCTGAATGTTAGGATCCCGGCATTGCCACTTATATAACCTAATTTATTTGAAAACACTTTTCATTCCATCCAATTCAATAAATGATTTTTAAGTGTTAAGACACTGTGGGAGGCAAAGTTGGTTAGTCAGTCAAGAAGTATTTATTAAGTGTTTGCTATATGCCAGCCATTGTCCTAAGTGAGAAAAACAATAATGCGTAACATTATGTTTCTTTCTTCAAGGAACTTACACAGTGTAAATGATCTCTCACTGGTTGTTGAAGAGGACCAAAATGACATCACCATGATAAAGAAAAGTTTCAGTGTATCTGACTGTGACTGATAAGATCAATATGAGCTTGGAATGCCCTTCCACAGATTGGGCACAGATAGTATGTGTTAATATTTGGGGTGGTTACTCCAAATTTGTGCATCCTATGTTTCCTTTAAGTTATTTCAATTCAGCTTTGCTCATAGAGTACAGCACCCTTTCTGATGTGGGCATGCCATGCTGAGTGGTCCTGTGCCAGTGTCTCTCATGTCCCACAATCAAATCCAAAGTTCCAGAGAGAGACCTTGAGGGTGTCCATCTGTATATTGCTTCTTCTTTTTATTTTATTTTGTTTTTTTTTTCCTTTCCTTCCCACTCCTTCTCCCTTCCCTCCCCACTCCTTCCCTAAGGCAGTATATAATCTTATTTAGGTTCTACACATACATTCCTATTAAATACATTTTCACCTTAGTCATGTTGCATAGAAGAATTAAATGAATGGGAGAAACCATAAAACAAAACAAAAACAAAACATAATACAAAAGAAAATAGTCTGCTTCCTTCCATGATCCAACTTCACAATACTTTCTCTGGATGTGGAAGGCATTTTGCCTCGAGTCCATTGGGAATTTTTAAAGTCTTTGCATTGCAATGAAGTACTAAGTCTATCTGAAAAATTCCTCACCCACTGTGGTTGTTGCTGTGTACAAAGTTCTCATGGTTCTGCTACTTTCAATCAGCATCAGTTCATATCAGTCTTTCCAGGCCTCTTCTGAAGTCATCCTGTTCATCATTTCTTATAGCACAATAGTATTCCATTACATTCATATACCACAGTTTCTTCAGCTATTCTCCAATTGATGGGCATCACCTTGATTTCCAGTTTTTGGCCACCACAAAGAGAGCTGCTATAAATACTTTTGCACATGTGGGACCCTTTCCCACTTCTATGATCTTTTTTGGGATACGGTCCCAGAAGCGATATTGCTGGGTCAAAGGGTATGCACATTTTTGTAGTCCTTTGGACATAGTTCCAAATTGCTCTCCAGAATGGTTGGATCAGCTCAAAGTTCCACCAACAATGGATTAGTGTTCCAAATCTTCCACATCTCCAATATTTATGATCTTCCTGTTTTGGCATGTTAGGTGCAATGTGGCACTTCGGAGTTGTTTTGATTTGCATCTCTCTAATCAGTAGTGATTTAGAGCATTTTTTCATATGACCATAGATAGGTTTAATTTCTTCCTCTGAAAACTGCCTGTTCATGTCCTTTGACCATTTATCAATTGGATAATGACATATTCTTATATATTTTACTCAGTTCTCTATATATTTTAGATATGAGGCTTTTATCACAGACATTAGTTGCAAAAATTCTTTCCCAGTTTTTTGCTTCCCTCCTAATCTTGACTGCGTTGTGTTTGTTTGTTTGTCCAGAAACTTTTCAATTTATTAGAATCAAAACTATCCATTTTGCACTTCACAATGTTCTCTATCTCTTGTTTGGTCAAAAATTTCTCCATTCTCCATAAATCTCACAAATACACACTTACTTTCTCTCCTAATTTGTTTAAAGCATCAATCTTTATACCTAGACCATGTATCCATTTGGACTTTATTCTTGTGTATAGTGTCAGACATTGGTCTATGCCCAGTTTGCGGCACACTGTTATCCAGTTTTCCCAGCATTGTATCGCTTCTTCTGACCACCATGTGATCTCCTGCTCCATGTGAGTTCTCCATAAAATAGTCTTTTTGACAAACATGCATTTGGCATTCAAACAAGGTAGACAGTCCATTGGAGTTGTGCTCTCTGAAGCATAGTTTGAATGCTTGGCAGTTTAGTTCAAGGAAGGACCTCAGTGTCTGGTAACTTATCTGGCCAGGTGATCTGCAGCATCTTCCTAAAACAGTTCAAATGGAAGTGATTCAGTTTCCTGAAATGGCACTGGTAGACTGTCCATCTTTCAAAGGCATACAACAATGAGGTCAGCACAATGATTCTGTAGACCTTCAGTTTGGTAGACATTCTAATATCTCTTCTTTCCCAAACTTTTCTTCAGAGCCTCCCAAACACTGAGCTAGCTCTGGCAATGTTTGCTTCAATCTCATTGTCAATGTGTACCTCCCTGGAAAGTACACTACCAAAGTAACTGAACTTACCCATAGCATTCAAAACTTTTCCGTTTGTTGTAACCAATGGTTCTACGTATGGATGGTGTGGTGGTGACTGATGGCGCACCTGTGTTTTTTTGATGTTCATTATTAGGTCAGAATTAGCACAGGCATCAGAGAATTGATTCATACTTTGTTGCATCTCAGCTTCAGAGCCTGCACTGAGTGCACCATCATCTGCAAATAGAAAATCATGCACCAACACTCCCTTCACTTTGGAATTGGTTGATTTGTAGCTTTTTCAAATTGAAGAACTTACCATCAATATTATAGTTGACCTTGATGCCCTTGCACATTATATGTTTTTAATTACTTTTAAAAAAATTTTTTAATTTTATTTTTTACTGTCTCTTTATTACTGTCTCTTTTAATTACTATCTCTTTACTTTATTACTGTGTCTTTAATTACTGTCTCTTTATTAATTGACTGATTAAAAATTTGAAAATTGTAGACATGAGAGGAGCCAGATTCACTAGAACCAAAAGAAACACTAAGCTCTAATCAGGTGGCATACTACATGCAGCTCAAATGCACATCTTTGTTGTTGAACAGAGACCTGGAAATATCTTGCAATTACTAAGTCTAAAAGAAGACATCTGGCAAACCAGATTTACCAGATGTTACGGCCTGGATTGGATTCAATTATGGTTGTGCAGACTCTGCCACAATCAGAAAATAATTGAACAATTGGCTGAGAAGATGGCAAAAGAGAACAAGATTTTTATTTCTTAACCATGACATAATATATAAAGACGATGAGCTCTTGACTGAGGGCAAAACATAGATAGTGAAAGCTGGAATTTATATATTTGTCTGGTGACTTGAAAATGTGATCAAAAAGTGTTGAAGGCAAAAAATGAAGATGAAGGAGTGATTAAATTGTTTTTATATAATTGCTAAGCAAGAAAGTACATAGAGTAACATCTGTGGCATGTAAAAAAGTGACATATAAAAAAAGAATAATAGTGGAGGTGCATAGTAATTCGCAGAAGTAAATATCCAGATGTGTCTGTACCAAGGAAGAGGGTGTGAGTAATAAAAAAATAATGAACCACTGTTTTTAATGCATAGAGGGAAAATGTGGCCTTAGAAGCACATCATTGAGAGTCAATGCAATTTAAGAATGAAATATGGGAAGGGAAGGTTATAATCAAATGTTTAAGTGGATCTGTTGATCCCCTTTATGGGAATATTGCCTCCAGCAATGCAGATAATAGCCCATCCTGCCTGCCCATTCTGTGTACTTCTCATCCATATATGTTTATCATAGGGGGTCCACACAATAGACACTTCTTTGCTTTCTATTTCTATCAAAAGAATACCAGTGGGACATCTAAAGGTTGTCTTTAGATGTCTAATTCTTGCCATATGGTCAGACCATTTTTTTTTTAAATTTGCACACTGATCCTTCACAGTTTCTTCTTTAAAATACCTTGTTTATCATTTGTTGTAGCCTTACCACCAGAAAAACTCATGAGGAATATGATTATGGTGTGAGAAGTATTTAAAGGGCTGACAAAAGAAATTTTATCTTTATTCTGCCTTGTTTCAAAGTGTAGAAGTACTATTAATGGACAAAATTAGTAATAGAGGCAGAGCCAAGATGGTGGAGTAGAAAGACGCACATACACATAGCTCCGAACACACAACACATAGAAGGGCTACAAGGAAGTAACTCACGGCGAATTCTGCACCCAGAGGCCACGGAACATTGGAGGGAGGGAGATTTCTGTTCCGGAGAGACCTGCAAACCTCTCGCGGGGGGTCCTTCGCGCTGCGGACTGGGCGCCGGGACTGGGAGCTGAGTGCAGCCCTGCCACAGCCCCTGCACCGAGAGGAAAAGATCCGAGCGGGCTTCAGCGACCGGATCTCCAGCGGCCATGCTGGACGCTCCACCCACAGAGGGACCTGCAAACCTCTCACAAAAGGTCCGTCGCACTGCAGACGCGGAGCCCAGCCCACACCTGCTGTGGCTGCAGCCCCGGCACCGAGAGAAACAGATCCGACCAGGCTTCAGGGACGGGATCTCCAGCGGCCGCACAAGTCCCTCCACCCACAGGTGATGGGGGTCAGTGAGAGAGTCTTTTTGGCGGGTTGAGAGGGGAGTGGGGTGCCCCCATAATTCAGGCCCTCCCCGGGAGGTAGAAGCTGAGGAGCGGCTGCAGACCTGGGCTCCCCAAGTGGGCAGGAGCCTGAATCCATTGTGGAAGGTCTGTGCATAAACCCCCTGAGGGAACTGAGCCTGAGAGGAGGCCCTGCCCCCACCTCAGCATCTGAACATAATCTCATACTGAATAGCAGCCCTGCCCCCACCAAAAGCCCTAAGGCTGGAAGCAGCATTTGAATCTCAGGCCCCAAACGCTGGCTGGGAGGATCAGGAGGCGAGGTGGGTGTGAGGAGAATATTCAGAAGTCAAGTCACTGGCTGGGAAAATGCCCAGAAAAGGGAAAAGAAATAAGACAATAGAAGGTTACTTTCTTGGAGAACAGACATTTCCTCCCTTCCTTTCTGATGAGGAAGAGCAATGCTTACCATCAGGCAAAGACACAGAAGGCAAGGCTTCTGTGTCCCAGCCCACCCAATGGGCTCAGGCCATGGAAGAGCTCAAAAAGAATTTTGAAAATCAAGTTAGAAAGGTGGAGGAAAACTGGGAAGAGAAATGAGAGAGATGAAAGAAAAGCATGAAAAGCAGATCAGCTCCCTGCTAAAGGAGACCCCAAAAAATGTTGAAGAAATTAACACCTTGAAAACTAGCCTAACTCAATTGGGAAAAGAGGTTCAAAAAGCCAATGAGGAGAAGAATGCTTTCAAAAGCAGAGTTAGCCAAATGAAAAAGGAAATTCAAAAGCTCACTGAAGAAAATAGTTCTTTCAAAATTAAAATGGCACAGATGGAGGCTAATGACTTTCTGAGAAAGCAAGATATCACAGAACAAAGAGAGAAGAATGGAAAAATGGAAGATAATGTGAAATATCTCATTGGAAAAACAACAAACCTGGAAAATAGATCCAGGAGAGACAATTAAAAAATTATGGGACTACCTGAAAGCCATGATCAAAAAATGAGCCTAGACATCATCTTTCATGAAATTATCAAGGAAAACTGCCCTGAGATTCTAGAACCAGAGAGCAAAATAAATACTCAAGGAATCCGCAGAACACCACCTGAAAGAGATCCAAAAAGAGAAACTCCTAGGAACAGTGTGGCCAAATTCCAGAGTTCCCAGGTCAAGGAGAAAATATTGCAAGCAGCTAGAAAGATACAATTCAAGTATTGTGGAAATACAATCAGGATAACACAAGATCTAGCAGCCTCTACATTAAGGGATCGAAGGGCATGGAATAGGATATTCCAGAAGTCAAAGGAACTAGGACTAAAACCAAGAATCACCTACCCAGCAAAACTGAGTATAACAATTCAGAGGAAAAATTGGTCTTTCAATGAAATAGAGGATTTTCAAATTTTCTTGATGAAAAGACCAGAGCTGAAAAGAAAATTTGACTTTCAAACACAAGAATGAAGAGAACCATGAAAAGGTGAACAGCAAAGAGAAGTCATAAGGGACTTACTAAAGTTGAACTGTTTACATTCCTACATGGAAAGACAATATTTGTAACTCTTGAAACATTTCAGTATCTGGGTACTGGGTGGGATTACACACACACACATGCACACACGCACACATACATAGAGACAGAGTGCACAGAGTGAATTGAAGAGGATGGGATCATATCTTAAAAAAAAAATGAAATCAAGCAGTGAGAGAAATATATTGGGAGGAGAAAGGGAGAAATTGAATGGGGCAAATTATCTCTCATAAAAGAGGCAAGCAAAAGACTCATTAGTGGAGGGATAAAGAGGGGAGGTGAGAGAAAAACATGAAGTCTACTCTCATCACATTCCACTAAGAGAAAGAATAAAATACACACTCATTTTGGTAGGAAAACCTATCTCACAATACAGGAAAGTGGGGGATAAGAGGACAAGCAGGGTGGGGGGGATGATAGAAGGGAGGGCATGGGGAGGAGAGTGCAATTCGAGGTCGACACTCATGGGGAGGGATAGGATTAAAAGAGAATAGAAGTAATGGGGGACAGGATAGGATGGAGGGAAATATAGTTAGTCCTATACAACACAACTATTATGGAAATCATTTGCAAAACTACACAGATTTGGCCTATATTGAATTGCTTGCTTTCCAAAGGGAAGGGGTGGAGAGTGAGGGAGGTAAAGAAGGTGGAACTCAAAGTGTTAGGATCAACTGTCGAGTAATGTTCATGCCACTAGGAAATAAGAAATACAGGTAAAGGGGTATAGAAAGCTATATGGCCCTACAGGACAAAAGAGAAGATGGAGACAAGGGCAGAGAGGGATGATAGAAGAGAGAGCAGATTGGTCATAGGGGCAATTAGAATGCTTGGTGTTTGGGGGGCGGAGGGGATAAAAGGGGAGAAAATTTGTAACCCAAAATTTTGTGAAAATGAATATTAAAAGTTAAATAAATAAATTTAATATAAAAAAATTAGTAATAGATTCTTACTTAAGTTTATATAAGAAAAAGATTTCTGATCACTTAGGGCTACCCAAAATTTATTAATAGACTGTCCTGGGGGTGGAGTTGAGGCAAGTTTTAGAGAGGATACAAGTTGTATGTATGTGTTGGGGAAGAAATAAATTTTGATTTATAAAAGGTAAATGCTTAGAGGTGAAAACTCTGTTCCACCAAAGAATAATGTGTTTTTTCATATTGAAGCAACATGTTTGTGAAAGAATTTGTTTGTGAGATTCAAATGAGGTAATACATGCAAATCTCTGTGTAATCTTCAAAGGGCTATATAAATGTGAGCCATTACTTTAAATTTCAAACTCAGTAATATGAAATTAAAACCCCTTTATTTTTTTTCATCAAGTCTTACATACCTTGTCCTCAGAGATGTTTGAAAACCAGATTTAGTCCTCTCTTTTAATAGATAAGGAAACTGAGGGAAGGATGACTATTCAGTGTCTGAAGTAGGATTTGAATTCAGGTTTGCCTGCTCCAGCTCCAGTACTCCATCAGCGGTTCCCCTTGGCTTTGTTCCCGACCAGTGAAACCATAAGGCAATTACTTTACCTCTCTGACTTTCAGTTCCTTATCTATAAAATAATGGGGCAAACTTAGGGATACTCCTAACCTCAAAAAAACAAAACAAAACAAAGCCAACCTGATTTTATAACTATACTCTGATTTAGAGATGCTGAAAAGTAGGAGATTTTTCCATTTATCTCAAAGGATTATGGCTATTTTCAGAAACTCCAGCTTCTCAAGGAGGCAGATAGATGGATATTTATGAACCAATTTACCCCTTAAATCACCATATTTGCTGCACATTATTCAGGGTATTTGAGGAATTATAAGAAATCTTAATTGAATTCCCCCTGAATCCAGAAAGCCATAAACCTCTAACAGTTAGATGTTAAGAGGATTTTATCAGAAATGCAGACCTCAGCTTAACTTTCAGCAATTCATTATTTATTCCACAACTGACAATTCCATCAGGATTATTAAACCAAATAGGTAGCATACACAGCATTCAGGATATTGTAAACAAGACACTTGTGACTGATAGAGAAGTGGAGAGGAGAGTAAGAAATTGATGTAATGGTGGCTCTCCATTTAGATAGCATTATATGGGTCCGGGCTCAAGGGTCACTATGCTAATTTTGTTTTTGAGAAGCCATGCTGATGAAATTAATCACCTTCAAGGAAACCTTCCTACTTCTTACAAGTGATTGCAGTTACTTTTGTTCATTAAAAAAATGCTTGAAAAGGCACATTAAAAATAACTGCACAATTCTTAATGGGGCTGATAACTACAGAGCTTTGGAATTTGCTTTGCTGACTCCATTCCTCATATTTCATAATCTACATTTTTGAGTGCTTTTAACTGCTTTTGTTATTTATCTGAATCTTCTTACAATTCTGTGGCCCCACAAAAAGTACAACTTTCAGAGGTTTTTAATGTTTTGTGAATTTACAGCAAGAAGCAAACAGCAGTGCTTCTAAACACTTTAATTAATAGGTGCTTGTAGCTTCCTTGGTTCTTTTGAAAGATTCACAGGAGTGGGGCAGCGTGGTCCAGGGGAATGCTTAGAGGTCCATTGATTCCCTGCTGTGAAGGGCTGCTACTATATCTGACATGAGTATGGGCTGGGTCAATTTCTGAGAACAGAATTCTTATCTCTAGAATGAGGGAAAAAAGTCTTTGCTTACCTCATGGACACTATGATCTACTATGATCCTTCATTATCAAAGGCATGTGAAGATCTAGGCAAATATTCAGATGATTCATTTCCAAGGTATAACCGGTCTCCCACTGAGAAGAAAGTAGAGTTCATGTTTCTAATCCTTTAAGGTGAGAGAATGTATGGCCAGCAGGGATTAATAGAGAATTTGGAGTTTGGCATAAAAAATAGACCTGGTTTCAAATCAAATCTTACCTGACACGAGTTATGTGACATTGGGAAAGTCTATTAACCTCTGTAGAATTTAACTCGATTGTAAGAGTTTTATAAACTTTCTTTCTCTCTTCTCTCTCTCTCTCTCTCTCTCTCTCTCTCTCTCTCTCTCTCTCTCTCTCTCTCTCTCTCTCTCTCTCTCTCTCTCTCTCTTCCTCTCTCCTCTCACTGGAAGTGCAGGCAACATGCACACACACACACACAAGTTGGTTTTTGCTATTTTATTGCTGTACTAATTTCTGGTGAATAAACTCCTTTTACCGACGTAAAATGGCAAATGTTCTGCAATGTACAGTTAGTCTCTATTTGCTATACTGGATTAACTTTCAGCAACTGACATAGAGTACCTTCCAGCGTTCTTGTGAAGGGCTATGGAAATACTAGTTACTATTATCAGATCCTGCCTGCGATGTTTGTACTATGTGCATGATTTTGAGTTAGTTCCCTGAGCCTCAGTTTCCTGAACTATAAATGAAGCGTCTAAGGTCCCTCCCAGCTCTAAACTTATGATTCAAAAAGTTAGCTTTTGATCTGAGCCTTGAATACATAATTCTGTCCCAAGATGTCTGTTTTTACTCTTTTCCCTTCCCTCCCCAATTTTTATGACTTTCCTCCAAATTAATTTCCCTTTTCTCTGTGTATATTTAATGAGCTTTACATATGTTAAAGTGATATATAAAAGTTAACCATTATTAACTGTATATGTGTTATTTCCCTTGAGGAATATGTAAGGTTCTTGAGGGCAGAGACTAATTTTATTTTCATTTTTGTCTTTGCATCCCATAAAAACTAGCAGAGTTCCTGGTATATCACAGATATCAAATATATGTTGATTGGTTTACATAAATGTAATTTGCTATGATTATTCATAGTACAGATGGACTATATATGTATATAAAAGCATATATATATGTACATATGTTTGTACAGAACAGTATATACTGAATCAGTGCATATATTGGGCTTGAAATATAGGAGGAAAACAAACACCCATATACCAATGGAACTACTGGGATAGGGCTCTGATTATGTTATAGCTGAAAGTCTTCAGGGGAGGAGTTGATTCCTGTGGAGGAAAGGCCTGCTTTAAAGCAGATTATTTATTACTGTGGACATCTACCACAGGAGGCAATGACTAGCTAGATAGAGTTTATAACAAGAGAAAGTCAGTAGTGGGTGAAAGAGTTTCAGCCTGAATTCAGATAGATCAAAAAAGAAGCGAGGGAGATGTAGTGTATAGGTTTTGACTACCTCTGGTCTGGCATGGGTAAGCCTGATTTCTGACCAAACAATCCTTTCATGTCCGTCCTGATCTCCTGATCTGTCATACATTCTATATTCTCAGTACACTCAGGCCGCTGGTCTGTCGTCTTTATCCTGATAATGGCTCAAGCTGCTGTTCACAGCCCCTAATGAGACAGGTTCTACTTGTCATTCAGTCATTTAGTCATGTCCAATTCTTCATGAATTTGGATTTTCTTAGCAAAGGTTATTTCCTTCTCCAGTGGATTAAGAGAAACAGAGGTTGTGTCGAGCCCAAGATCACACAACTAGTGAGTGTCTGTGGCCACGTTTGAACTCAGGTCTTTCTGAATCCAGGTCCAGCACTCTTTCCACCAAGTCATCTAGCTGCCCTGCTTGACAGCTTCTATAGGGAGCTTATATTCCTTGGTATTTCTATGCCTGTAGTACTGAGAAAGAGGTGGTTCCTTGATTCAGACCTCCTCCTTTGTCCAAGCAGAGGATTCCCTCAAGCCAGGGAAATCTTGGAAGGATTCACTGCCCTACGTCCCTCAGTGTACCAAAACGAAATTTTCTCAGAATCTAAATTGTGATACAGAATTTCTCCATATTCCAGGTGAACTGCACTGGGTCTAATCTCTATTTATGATGTCTACACACACACACACAAATATATAAGTATATAAAATATATAAACATATGTGTAATCAAAAAGTGAATTACCCTTATCATTCTATATCTATCTTATATAAAAACTAAACAATGAATTGTACCTTACCTTAAAGGATCTGATATTTATCCAAGTTCCCATAATTTCACTATCAAAAATTCAAATGAAATGTAATAGTTACTGAATGCTTACTGTAAAAAAGTTCCAGTTGTTGTTAGAGGATATGAAAGTATGTGTTAAAACATAATACTTGCTCTCAGGGTTCTTAAAACTGGTGGAAAATTAAGATACGTTTGTATAAATATGGCAATATGCTATATATAATAATTGATATAAGAAAAAAAAAACTTGAGTCACAGGGATGGAGATCTTAGGGTCCCAGATGTATAGAACTGAAAGGACCCTTAATTGCCATTGAGCCCAATTTCTATCTTTTATAGATCTGAATGAAAATGTAAGCCTTATGAGATTATGGGATTTCAACATGAAACAGCACCTTAGTGACTAGGATTTGAAATAATTTCCTGATTCTCAGTTCAGTATTCTTTCCACTCCACCACAAAAACCCTCTGTCTCATGAACTAGCCTTCAACAGTAGGTTAACAAATAAACTTATTATTCTTCAATTCAGGAGTGAGGAATCAAAGAGACATAGTTTTTCTGAATTTCACACCCAAAGGTAAAGAGTAAAATTTATTGTTATGCCTCCTTGGATGTTTCATTAATTTTAATGAGATTATTACATTAGATGTCAACATTTAAAGGATTTTTTTCTTATGAATATAAATGGATTTTCTTTTATGAACAATATTTTCAGGTGTCTTTTTTTAAATCTACTGCTACAAAGCAATACAAAATCTATACAATAATTAATGGTTTCTATAATATGTAATACTTATTATCATAATTCTATAGGAAACCACATCAACAAAATTTCTCCTAGATATCTTTCATTCCTGATAAAAACTCGTGATAAAACAGTTCCTTCTATATCATCTTACTTTCTTTCACAATGAAAACAGAAAACAAGAAAGGAATTAGTAGTTAGTGGGGAGTTATTATAATGTGTCTTGACCTGGACCAGTTCTAATCCTACAATTGACCTGTTGTACAGTATTAAGCAAGTCATAAGGTCATAGAGTTGGGTCTAGAAGGGTCTTAAACAGTGCATTTATCTCAACCCCTTCATATAAGGAAACCAAGGCCCAGAACGATATAACTTGTCCAAAGTCACACAGGTGTCAGAAGCAGGCTTTGAACCAAGGCCTTCTACTTCCAGAATCTGCAACTGACCTTCTATGCCACTCTGGTGTTTCCTCAATTTCCTCACCTGTACATGAGTGTGTTAGAATAAATTACCTATAAGGCTACCTACACATTTGTGCAAATACTTAAATGATTTCAATACATCGGTTTTAGTCACCTCTGGGTAGCCTTAAAGCCTGATTGCAACCTGGTTATTGTTATTATCCTTTGTATGCCTACTAGTTCTGTTCTCTGACCATGGTTACTTCTCCTGAACATATCCTTTGATCTTCTTGGGTCTATTTATCATCATTGTACTTTTTTATTTCTCTTGTATTCCACATTATATTTTATCTTTGTATTATTACCATTTCCTTCCACTGTTTGACAGGCAGCCCTCATCCTTTGAGCTAATGCTTCAAAGAATGACTCCCCGGTTCATTTAGAAAGCTGCTCTAAATCTTTGATAGGGCCTTAAAAAAGGACATGATCTTTTTTTATGTCTTATCAAGCCTAGGAAACTGACCTATTTAATTGGGTGACCTAGGGGAATTTGGGATTTGCTAGCAGTACAAGTTTGAACTTTTGAAGGCATTACTTGGATAATAGAATCCTTGCTTCTAAACCATCCCGAACCTTTCAATAAATCCTCATTCTTGATATTTCCCTAATGCCGATTTCTGCATTTGTCACAAGCATTGGGATTTAGAGGAATGTGTGAGAAAGCAAATATAAAACTCTAACTCATATTCTGTCCAATTTTCCTTGGTGAAGGTCAATACAGTATTTATTGCAGTTGAAATTGCTCATTCCTTAGCATGGTGCCTTGCTGTGATAACAATACTTCCTGAGTTTCTGAGAATACCAGGATGAAGTAAGAATGAGGTGTAAGTATAGAGGGAGTGAGGGAAGAGGAGAAAAGATTTACTTTACCAACAGATGTATTAAAAAAAAACAAATAAAAATGTTTGTATCATAATCCTGGTAGAGGCCAGAAAAGACCCATTTTTCTTTTATAAACATGCACAGATACTGGGATGTTAATGCTTTTTCATTGTCTCCTGTTGTCACTACCCTTTCTCCTGGTATCTGTCTCTCATCACTCAGAACCTTGTCCAAAAAGAAACAGCTTTTGATTTCTCTCCTGCCTTATTTCTTGAATCACACCCAACTTTTAAATGTTCTAATATTTATCACAATAGAAAACTATACAGTGGTTTAAATAATAAATAAAAATCTTACCTTTTGGATGATGGTGACATCCTACTAAGGATTACATATACTGACCTCATTGGCCAGTATGGAGATGGGCAGTTACCCTGGGATGGGTAGATAGGATAAGTTCTAATTCTTACTATGATTTATCACACCTGATGACTATTGCACACATCGGGCGTTTCATGTGAAGCCATAAAAACAATAACAATAATATTGTAGTAGGCACAGCAGCAGCAACAACATTTATGTAACACTTTAAGACTTGCAAAGACTTCACATCTGCTATCTTATTTGATCCTTACAAAAAGCTTGTGAGGTAGGCATTACTATTATCTCCATTCTACAGATGAGGAAACTGAGACTGAAAGATGTTAAATGATCTTCCTTGAGTCACACAATTAGTAAGTACCTGAAGCCAGATTTCACCTCAGGTCTTCCTAAATCCAGCTCTAGTGATCTATCATTTTATTATGTAAATGATATTAAGGGAGATGTGTCATCATCTTCTTTGTCAATGCACCCTAAGCACCATGGAGCTTCTCCAACTGAGGAACAGCTAAAAACCTTCCATATTTGTTATCCCTCTCATTAGAATGTGAGTTCCTTGAAAGAAGTGTTTTTCTTACTTTCTATTTGTATATCCAGCCCTTAGCACAGAGCTTTGCATATAGTAAATGTTGAATAAATGTTTTATTATTTTCCTCCTCCCTTCCTCCTTTCCTTCTTCCTGCTCTCCCTCCCTCCTTCCCTCCTTCCTTCCCTCCTTCCTTCCTCTTTCCTTCCTTCTTTTCTTCCTTCCTTCATTTCTTCTTTCCTTCATTTCTTCCTTCCTTCCTTTCTTCCATCTCTCCACCCTCCTTTGATAACTGAAATTTGATCTTCTATTTTAAATAATCTTGCTTAAAATTCTCTCTAATTTATGAAAGGTCTTGCTCCCCCCATCCTTTCCATGTAGGACCAAGAGGAGGTGTAAGGATATGATTTGTTTCTGTATTGCCACTTGTAGATTCTTCTTCTGTCATCATAAATGTTTATTCTGTCCTCTCTATTCATATTCACACTGTCTAATCCTTGCTGTTCTTTCGTATAAAGCTCTAGTTTGCACTTTCATTTTGCTCAGTGAGCTCAGCACCTAGCTCATACTATCTTTTTCGATCTCAGCCATGGCCATAAACCTTTATGATTTCAGTAATGATGCTGATGACCTTTTGATTAGGTGTGGCAGAGTAAGATTTGACAAGAATGAGTCTTCAATCAACAATCTACCATGGTCCTTTAATTGTTACTGAAGGGTTCAGATGTATAAGCAGTTGGGAATACATGTAAAAATGTTAAGCACAGCTTCCCAAAATCTCCTTATTCCTCATGGAGGTGCTCCTGATCCTGGTGACAGTGGGTCATACAAAAGTGGCAAAGGAAGGAAGGAAGGAAGAAGGGAGGGAGGAAGGAAGGCAATAAGTATTTATTAAGCTCTTACTGTGTAATAGGCACTGTACTGAGTCCTTTAAAAAATATTATCTCATTTGATCCTCATGATACCCTGTGAGGTAGGTGATGTTATTATTCCCATTTTACAGTTGAGGAAAGTGAGGCAGACAGGTTAAATGACTTATTCAGGTCACACATAGCTGTTAAGTATCTGAGGCAGGAGGTGAAGTCAGGTCTTAATTCTAGATCCAGAACTCTATCCACTGTATCACCTAACTGCCTCTGTACAAAGTAAGAATGCTTCAGTTTCAAATCCTGGTTTTCCACTTCTAGTCTAGCCATTTAATTTCATTGTACTTTGGACAGCACTTATCTACTAAAATTGATTTCTAGCTGTCTTGAAGGAAAAAGTTTCATAGTGGGAATCTCCTGTGCTAGAAGAAATGGAAACCACAGATTAACATCATATTCCAGGATAATTAAAACAAAAGCAGATTATTTAAGGAACACAATTTTAAAAATATATCCCATTTGAAACTGTTCATCCTACTAAGAATTCTGATTAAAATTTTCTTTTTTAATTTCTTGACTACATAAACTGTAGAAATTCATAGTGCAATGGGTAGAGTATTGGCACTGGATTCAGGAAGACCTGAATTCAAATCAGCACTTAGACACTTTCTAAGCTGTGGAACTCCAAGCAAGTCATTTAATTTTGCTTGCCTCAGTTTCCTCAACTCTGAAATGAGAATAATAACACTACCTACCTCACATGTTTGTTGTGAGGATCAAGTGAGATGATATTTATAAAGCATTTTGCTCAGTGTCTGGCACATAGTAAGACTACATAAACACTTATTTCTTTCTTTTCCTCCTTCCCTTTCATGGGATCTTGTTGCCCCATTCCCATAAGTACAGATACGTCTAGCTTCCCTTGATGGACTGTGATTGCTTAGAAAGTGGAAACTGCTGTTTAAAGTTTTCATACACCTGATAATATCTAGGTTTCAATAAGTTGGAATTTCCCAAAAGCTTAATGGTATGAATAACTATAATTTCAACTAGAAAAGCAGTTCAGTAGTATTTAGAAACAGAGAAGCACAGTTCTTTTCCTTGAACCTCATAGATAAATTGTAGTGAGTTATTCTACAAATTGCATGTTTACTTTTTTTTCCATGGGAAAAAAAAATCACATATTTTTCATGTGCCAATAGCACAATCTCTTATTCCTATATTAAAAAAGCAAGGAAGGAAGGAAGAAGAAAGGGAAGAAAAGAAGAAAGATTTTGCAATTTTTTAAATGAGATTTCTTTATACAGTTATAGCACTTGAGACACAATTGCCCCTTTCACACATAGCTCCCAGGAATGGCTATTCACTCCAGGTGAAAGGTAGACCATAGTTTTCTATTAACTCAAAACCATAACTGATGAGCTTTTCCTAAAGTGATTTCACCACCCCCACCCCAGTCAACTGCTAATGTACAAAATTAGTTTGAAGTCAAAGCACTTAACAAGATATCAGAGAAAGAAACATTATGATAGAACATTCACCTCATAAACCTAGGGAACTAACTTCTGGTATTTTTTTCTTCAGTGCCATTCAAGTCATCTGAAATTCAGTCTATAATAGTAGCTATAATATCATTCCACTGAGGATGAGTTGACATCTCCTTACTTATAACCAACACATCCATGTGATCAAAGTCAGAAGAAGTGCCCCAAAAATAAATCTTTTGACTCCTATCTCTGGGCATAGGTCAAAAAATTCTGTTAGATATAATAAATTTAGAATTTTATACTCCCATGATTCTCTTTGGCTTAACAAACAAAAGAATTTGAACCAAAAACAACAGCTAAGTAGGATAATTATTTTGTGACATCTTAGCACATATTGTTGCTTTTATTAAGTGAACACTGACAAAATTACTGGTGTATTTTGGCTACCAGTCAATCTCAGTCTCCCTATTTAGTAACTCCCTATTTAGTAGAATTAAAGAGAATATCCATGTTACAAGAGAGATCAGACATCATCTACTAAATCTCCTCTTTCTACAGATGAAGAAACAGGACCAGAAATGCTAAACCTTAGAATTGAATTTGGTTCATCATCCTCCAAAACCAATACCATTTCTGCTACATTAATTTGCTTCTTCCATTCAGTAAGATAGGTTGCTACCTACTAGAGGCATGAATTCATTTTAATGTAATATTCCATCTATTTACTTCATCATACTTAAAATAATAATAATAAATATCTGTAAAGGCCTTTAAGCTTCAGAAAGCATTTTAAATGTATTATCTCATTTGATCTGTATAAGCATATGAAGTAGATGATGATATCTCTACTTTGTCAATGAGAAAACTGAGTCTGAGAGGTTAAATAACATGATCACATGGCCAGGGTCACATGGTAAGCATCATGAGATTGGATTTGAACTAGACTCTTTCTGCCTCCATGTTCAGCACTTGATCATGCTCTTTACTTGTCCATGTCTATTCAGTATTGCCCCAAATTTTCCCTCCTCCACTCTACTACTTTTGTTCCTCCTGCTCTGTTTCTATTTTTTTTAAATGTAGGAAATATAATAGAAGACTTCAAAGGCCTTATATACTGGGAAAAGAATCTTAGGCCCTACTTCAATCCAGCAATAAACTGCTTCCATGAGTCTGTCAAAGTGCCTGAGATTCTCATCATTAGTTATTCCTTTGAATCGAGGCACTAAAGGCCCTAGTTAAAATGGAAATATTGTGACAGAGATATCACATTTCATAATTCTCTACATATCTACCTCATCTACCAAATGAGCTGCATTTGCTTATTACAAACTGTCTCCCCAATATCTCTACCTGGATATTCTATAGATTTTAGAAACTCAGCTTATTCAAAATGGAACTCATTATCCTTCCCACTAAATTCATATCTTCTCCTAAGACACCTGTTTCTATTAGGAATACCACTATCTTTTCAGTCACCCCCAAAATCATCATTAACCATTTTCTCTCTTAGCACATATCTAATTAGTTTCCAGATCTTGTGGATTCTTTTTCCACATCTCTCCCATCTCTTATTTCCTCTCTATTCAAACAATCACAAGCTGTAAAAAGTTACTCAGCAGCACTTTCCTCAACTATTGTGATAGTCTTTCTTTTCTTTATATGTGGTGGAAACAGTATCCTAACTCTGTCTCCCACACAAGTTAAGTTACTTTTTGTTTTTCTCTCTTTCTCTATCTCTCTGTCTCTCTCTGCCTCTCTCTCTCTCTCTCTCTCTCTCTCTCTCTCTCTCTCTCTCTCTCTCTCTCTCTCTCTCTCTCTTCTTCAAAAGTATTGAAAATTGATTAACTTAAAAGTCAGGCTATTGACATACTTTTCTGGTCATTAAACCAATCATGAGAAGCTCCAGTCTCTGTCTGAGGTTTGGTTATAGGACCATGATGGGCAACTCAGAGGCACAGGATATACCTCAAAACAGATAAATCAATTTTTAGTGACCTTATTAAATATCCTTGTTCAATATACTCCCCCTTCTATGGCTAAGTAATTTTCCTTTCATCTCTTTCCATTCAACTCTTGAATGAGCTATGAATGTCTCATACTGGCTTGAGTCAGATCTAACCTGAATATAACTTCCCCCTACAATCCACTTCCCACATACATGAAAAATTCATGGCCTTGAAACACAAGTGATCATGGCCCTCTCATGTTTAAGAAGTTTTAATCATTTCTTCTTCCCTCTAGGAAAAAAAAAAATTAAACTCCTCAGTATGGCATTTAAACCCACTGCATTGCTTGAGACTACCTTTCCAGGGAGATTTCACAACTATCTTCCTTCTATACTCTATGTTCCAGTCAAAATGGACTACCATTTTCCTAAAACTATATGTAGGCAGGTAGATGGCTCAGTGGAAAGAATACTGGGACTTGGAATCAGGAAGGCCTGAGTTGAAATCCAGCCTTAGACACTCATTAGCTGTGTGACCCTGGGCAAGTCATTTAATCTCTCTTTTCCTTAATCCACTGGAGAAGGAAATGGAAAACCACTCCACTATCTTTGCCAAGAAAACCCTCTACAAGGTCATTTTTTTTTTTGCTTTTCCTACATAATTTTATTTAAATTGAAGATGTCCTCTTTTCTCTGTTAGAATTACAAAAGGAGATTATATATGTATGTATACATGTATGTATGTATGTATGTATATATATATATATGAAACAGAACTTCTAAATAAGGCATGGTTTAGAATAATATTCACCTTTGGACTTTTTTAAACAAATTATGTAGAGAGAAGTACTATGTTTTCAAAAAGTTATTTAAATATATATGTAGGTAGAGGTGCAAATTGAAAATTAAGACTGAAAAAAATTTAACAGTTTTTGAATATCTCAAAAGCAGAAGCTTTTCAACAGTTTTATTTCTTTAAGATCCTCCTTCATCTTCAATCTTGGGAGCCAGTTAAGTGTCGCATATCTGAAATCTTATTTTCTACCAGTGGTGCATCTGCAGACATACTGAATGTTACTGAAGGAGAAAGTGGAGTGACTTTAGTAAAGAAATTCAGGTATCAAAGTGCAAAGGTCAATTAAACTGGCTCATTCATCTCTATTGTACTAGCTTCCTCTTCTTTGTCAATATTAGTGTCTGTCATAGTTTTACATTTCCCAGTTCTTCATCAGCAGAAAATTTTACACTATTGTTTGCACGGAAAATAAAACAGCATCTCCAATATGACTGAGATCCCAACAGATTTGTGAAAATTCACCAGAATTTCACTACGCAACTGTATTTTTATTCTAGACTTCCAAGTTATTCAGCTTCTAAATCTATTCATTTTATCTTATAGCCTGAAACTTTTAACTGAATGACACTTAATGTTCCACCACCAGATCTTTCCATCAGCTATCCCCTCTCCTTGGAATCCTCACTCTCTTCATCTCCATCTCTTTGAATCTTTTGTTACTCAGTTAGGGTATCATATGAAATCTTTTCCAATTTCATCCACCACAGTCACCTTTTTTTGTTACTATTCATTTGTTCAGTCCTGTCTGACTCTTCACGACTTAATGGATTCATAAGATTTTTCTTGGCAAAGATACTGGAATGGTTTGTCATTTCTTTCTCCAGTGCATTGAGACAAATAGAGGTTAAATTGTGGTCACACAGCTGTCTGAGGCAGGAGTTGAACTCAGAACTTCTTGAGTTCTGGTCGAGAGCTCCAACCATCAAACAATCTAGCTGCCCCAATCACATGCTTACCCCAATTGCTTCGCTTTGACTGTACATTTCATTTTCTTATCTGTTTATATATTGTGCCCCCCTACCCTCTTTAAAACCTTCCACCAACACACACACAAACACACACAGTGACACACAGAGTAAATAGAAGGAAAGCTCCTTGAGGGTAAATTTTTGGAAACTTAGGTATTTAATAAATGTATGTTGAATTTTTTTGACGTATTAGCATTTGACCTTCATTAATTGGTCTCCTCCTCAGCAGAGCACAGAGTTGATCATAGGATCACAGGTTTAGAACTGAAAAGGATCTCAGAGGCCATCTATTCTGGTCCAAATCCCTCTTCTTGCAGGTGGGGAAAATGAGTCACAGATAGTTTAAACGACTTGCTTACATGTCACTCAGATAATAATGAAGAGAGGTAGAATTTAAACCCAAGACTTTTGGCTATAGTGCTGTCTCCTCAGGAACATGACAAAAGATTTTCTGGCCTCTAAACAAGCTGCCGAACTCTTTGCCTGAAATGTACCACCTCCTCTACTGTACCTGTGAGAATCCTGAGTTTTATTCAAAGTTAAGTTTATATGTCACCTTCTGTACGGTGCCTCTGCTCCAAATTACCTTGCAATTATTTTTTTATTTACTTATTCATGCAAATGTTGTCTTCCTAGACCAAAAGTAAACTGTTAAAGGACAGAGTTTGTTTCACTTTTTGTCACTGTATGTGCTTAGAAGAATCCCTGGCAAATAGAAAACATTTGTTGATTGAATGTTTAATTGATTGGATCAGATTTTTGCTTTTCTTTTTGCTTAATTGAGAGAGAGAGAGAATTGAGAACATTTAAGGCAAGTCCCTAGCATGAGGCTCACACACCTCTAATGGATAGACTTCTGAGGGATCAGTGATTTTAAAAAATTATAAATATTTCAATATAATTGGTTTCCATTGCATCCTATGTATTTTATTTTATGTATCTAAAAGACATTTTTTTAAGAAGTGGTTCATAGGCCTCACCAAACTTTCAAAGGCCACATAAAAAGGTTAAAGATACTAAGGGGAATTAGTTGGAGGCTGAGAGACAAGGGGGTGGAAAACATAAAAGGATAAGGAATCTGAGATAGGAGATAGGGAAAGATACAAGGAGGAAGGAGATATGAATAAGAGAAACTTTGTAAGAAGTGGTCAGTATTTAACAGTCAAAAAAAAAGTTTCCCAAATGCTGAAATGAAAAAGCTATTCTTTCCTTAATGGAGATGAAGAAATCATCCTGTTCACATAGGACTGGATAGTTCTAATGTAAAGAATGTCTTTCAGATGAATGCCTGTCTAAATTATGAACAGGAGATAATTGCCTAATGTCTTGGTAAAGCTTTCCAGACTTCAGAAATGGACTTACATAAGTAATCCTGCCATGTAAAATTCTTCAGCGGACTTGTGAGTAGGGGCTTTACAATGATTTCCATTTTCCAAGGCTTTAAGGGGCAACTATAGCTGAGATTTTAACAATTCCCACCTCTCAGAATTGTAGCAAGTGATGGCCTTGCACTGAAAGCATCCTTTTCTTTACCATCATCCATACATGAATCACATTAATCTTATTTCTTTTTATGACAGGATTCATGTACAGGTAGATCAGGGAAATGCCATAGACATAAGTTGCCTGGAATTGAACAAGGTAATTGATAATTTATCCTAAGGTGTTTTGGTGAATAAAATGGAATAGGTGTAAACTGGATGATTGTTCAGTTGGATGGATTCAGAGAACGATAAATAACTATATGTAAGAGAAAATTAAAAGATCAATGCCAACCTGAATCAAGATCTCTGATGATAGGCCCCAGGAATCTGTTTTTGGTCCTACAGACTTCAAAAATTTTTCAATTAATTGGATGAAAACATTGAAGATATGCTTATCAAATTTGTAGGTATCAGAAAAAATGAAAGATATTCACATCAACAGAATCAAGATCCAAAAAGATCATATTATAAGTGAGATACAATTAATAAGAGAATTAAAATAGGATATATATGAATTTAAATATAGATACATTTTAATCATTGGATATATATTCCATTTTAATCATCATCTTTATATTTGTGTTAAATATCGTATGTGTACGTATATATGTGGGTGTATGTGTGCAAATTCTGGATTTCCATATACTAATAGAGAACAGAGGAGGCATGAATACACAACAGTATATCTGAAAAGGACTGCAGTGATACTTTAATGTAGGCCGAATATGAGTCAACAGCCAAATGTCACAGATTATCATTATGGTCTCAGTACACATTAATTGAAACAATGAGCTGAGTGATGGACATCATACTCCAACTCTATTCTGTTGTGGTCAGAACATATCTGAAGTTTAGTGATTAGTTCCATGTACCAAGGACATAGATAAGCTATAATGTGCCAGGCCTAGAGGCCTGAGGGCTCCCCGAGTCTTACCTTACCTGTCCCAGGTCTTCGGTTGGCCAAACCGGATAAACGTATGAGAGAAGAGACTTTCCGGAGTCGAACAAGGGTTAAGCTTTATTCAGGGTCCTGGTTACAAGTGCAGGGGGAATTCTTCCTTAGGAGGGAGAGAGAAAATCTCCCAAGGAGGCAAAGATCTTATAATAAGAGATTGGAAGCAGAAGTGTAAGTGGGGAGAGAGGGGGAAGGGAGAGCGAAGAGAGGAAAAGGGAGGAGAGGCCTTCTGTCTGTCAGGGCCCCTCCACGCTAAAGAGAGCCTTCAGGCTTTCCTGACCGTAATTAAGCTCTCCGGCCGCATAGTTTGCACCTGAATACCGTGCCTGTTAGATAACAATAGGTATGCCCAGACCCGGGCCAATCTCGAGGGCGGGGAGAGCTCTCTCCCATCACGTTTCTCACGGGAAGAGGCGGAAATACACGAGATAGCTCGGTCTCACTCCTCGATTCCCTGCTGTTTTCTGAGGGGCCTCATGAGAACTCTAAGATTTAGAAGTTCCCACCTTTACCCGCCCGAGACTGTCCACATGGAATTGAGCTTCCACCCCCAACAATAATGTATTTACAGAAGAAGGATAAGGATGCTTAAAGGATTTGAGATCATGTTCTGGTTTTAAAGGAACAAGGAATGTTAAACTTGTAACAAAGTAGAAGGCATCATGGGGACATGGTAGCTATCTCTGGTTATTTGAAGGCAGAATAAGAAGCAATTTAGTAGCTCAAAAGAAATATGAGATGCAGAAATTTAGAGACATCTCCACTTCAAATGTTCATATGGTTTATTTGTGCCCAACCTGTGGCAGAGCCTTCCAAGATCATATTGGTTTGATTATCCACAGTCAGATGCACTATACCTTGACTCCAACACTGTGATATCATTTTGGTCCTCTTTGAAAATGAAGTAAAACAACCAAGGAGTAATGAGCAGAACAGGCATAGAGGAATTAACTCAAAATTGGGAAAACCATCCTAAATCTTTGATCTTGCATTGGGCTGCCTCAGGAAGTAGTGAGTATCCCATTAATGGAAACCTTTAAGTAAAGCCAAGCTCTTCATTTGTCTGGCAAGCTATACCAGAGGTATAGGCTGACCAGATGACCTTTGAAGTCTCTTCCAACTCTGAGTCATTATATCTAGGATTCTATGCTGTTCTATCTCTTGACTCAGGAGAAGATTAAACATGTGTTATGGGACTGTAAAATAATTGAATTCTCCTAGAATCAAATTCAAATATGACTTTAAACCCTTAAACACAAAGGATACTTAGTATTGAAATTCTGCTGCTCTAGCAAAAACATGAAAATAAAAAAGAAAGGACTCCCTTCTCATTCCATTCTGATGTTCCTCTGCAAGACATACCCATAAAAATGAAAGGAGATAGTATCTGGCAAAACTAGACTTTTGGTACAGACAGATAAGCTATCAAAAGCATATTAACAACTGAAAAGATACTGAGATGGTATTTTTTAAAATACATCAAAATAGATTAACTATACATCACCAGTGAAATGTTCAATTTCTTAGATGTGAATGATAAGGGCTTGTGTTGGCATGTATCCAGAATTCAGAGATCAAAAAAAAAAAAACATTTTTTCTTTTAAAAGGTGCTAAAAAAGAAACTGCATTTTAGCTACCCAAGCAATTGTCATTGGGCCAAATGTGAATGCTGAGCCAAGTCAGCAGAATGTACTGTGTATGAACACAGTTTGCTCACTTATTAAAAGTAGATTACATTTCCAACATGCCGCAGGCACTTCACCAAAAAACATCGTTTCTTTGTTACATTTTCTAGAGGGAGAAGATCCTATGTCTTTTTCATCTAAAGTTTTGTCAGCCAATTTCCTTGAACATGCTGTCTTCTAGGGATCACTTGTGTGCAGCATTTAGAGAGAGATGTAACTAGCGAAGGGAGAATGTGACTGCCCTAGGGAGACATGATAGAGTACCAGCACTTCCTCCAGCTGTGAACTGTATCCCCTTGCCTTCTTTTGCAGTTGTCTGGACATACAAGGTGCAACCCCTTCCAGAGTCCTGTTATCCTATCATCCCATTCCAGGAAATGCCTTTCTTCCAGGGTAAGGGCTTGGATTCCACCTCCAACAGTTGAATGCATCTCTGGATATGTGACTGAAATAGGGGTATTACAATTAGTAGAAGCCTCATTCATTCATTCATTTACTTATTTGACTGTTCATTTACTCATTCATTTATTCCTTTGCTTATTTATTTACTTTGCTTACATATTCATTCATTCAATTTATTTATTTACTTGCTCCTTTATTTATGATATTCAGAATCTTATCACAGGCATTTGAAAGTTATCTATTAACTAGAGGCCTGGCAATATATAAGTTCTACTTGCTGTTTAAAAAACAAAAAATAGAAGTATGGAAAGAAACATTTTTCCCCCTTAAGAAAGGAATCACTTTCATCTATCAGACAGAGTTTCATAAACTAGAATCTTTGGAAAGGAGATCACATTATATTTCTACCATTAAAACACTCAGTTGATTGTGGAATCAAGGTAGCTAAAAGAAGTTACTGTGCAGAAAAGTCAATAGTCTGAGAGTCAGGAGACCATGGTTGTATTATCTACCAGAAACTATGACCTTAAACAACCACTTAAATTCTTTAAACTTTGGTTTCCCTATTTTGTTTTAAACAGTTGAAGGTAGTGTTTGGCAGCCGACTTTATACAGTAATAATGGATGGAATACAACACATATATGCTGAAACTTCTATTGCTATTATGGTAACTATGGGGCAGGGGCTGGTGAAGGAGGTACATCTCGGAACCTCCAGAGAATCTGGGTTTCACAAGGACAGGACTTGAAACTTGGCCTTAGGAGAAGCCTCTCTCTGCCTACCTTACCAGACAGTACTATGTGGGGAGGAGAAGGGTGCTTTCTTTTCATTATTGTCTTCTCAAAGTGAGTTAGAGACAGTGATCTTTTAAAGATCATTGGCACTAAAATCAGGAGAGACCTGCATTGTAGTGTGAGCTCTGACACTTACTTAGCTGTGTTGATTGTGGACCAGATTCAGTCTTTCTGAGACTCAATTCTCTCAGCTGTCAAAACGGGGATAATATAGAACAATATACTTGTTCTAGGGTAGCAAGGTGGTGCAGCGCATAGACTGCCCAGTCTAGAGTCAGGAAGAGTCTTCTTCCTGAGTTCAAATATGGCCTCAGATACCTACTAGTTGTGTGGCCTTGGGCAACTCACTTAACCCTGTTTGCTTCATTTCCTCATTTGTAAACTGGGCCAGACAAGGCAATGGCAAACTACTCTAATATTTTTGCCAAGAAAACCCCAAAAGGAGTTGAAAAGTTGGGCATGACTAAAACAATTGAATAACAGCAACATATTTGTTCTACCTACAATAGGATCATGAATTTGGAACTAACTTCCTCATTTCATGCAAAAGAAAACAGAGCTCAGACTGACTTAAATTTTCACCCAAGATTACACAGCAAGTAAGAGGTAGGATTTAAACCCAGGTCCTTTAACTGAACATTCTTTGTTCCTTCTACTGCACCATACCTCTTTTCTAAGGCACATGCCTTCAAATCCTTGCACCTGAAATTCAGAGTACTAGCATCATAGCACTAATGAGCCTCAGGGTTCATCTCCCTGAAGCTTCTTTGTCAGTCTTGGATCATACCCACTGTTTATTCCATTGTTTCTTTGGGAAAATGCATTCTGGTTTCCAAACTATTTAAAAATTTATTTTTGGAACACCATTTATTTGTAAAGGAAAAGGGGGAAGGAAGGAATAGCAATTTATTAAGCACCTACCATCTGGTAGACACCGTACTAAGTGCTTTAGAAATATTATCTCATTTGATCCTCACAATAACTTTAGGAGACAAGTGATCCCCATTTTATAGCTGAGGAAACTGAGGAAGAGAGAGGTTAAGTGACTTGCCAAGGGTTACACAATAGTGCCTGAGGCTGGATGCAAAACTCACTTCTTCCTGATTGTGGCCCCAGAAACTATCTGGGGTCATAATTTCAATCAATCAATCAGCAAATATTTTTCAAGTGTATGATGGGTGACTGGCATTCTGACAAGTGCTGAGTGGAAACAGCTCCTGACTTGAAAGAACTTATGCTTTCTCCAAAGGTACATGCAAAGTATATGCAAAGATAGATATTAGGGGTGTGGGCACTATTTAACTAAATGAGACCAATAAATCTAAACCTGCCCCTCTCACTCCTCAAGCCTGGCACAGTGTCCTTTGGTTTGTTTTCCTGAACTATGATTGTTCCCCTTCATAATGATTGATCCTATCTCTCAACCTGGTGCATAGAAACCAAAAAAAAAGGGGGAAGACAAAACAACTCAGAAATTTCCAGGGCCAACTATGAGGAATTTAATAGGATTATGCCTGTTGTGATTTCAATTTTGTTACTTGGTAATTAGTGCCCCTAGAAAAATCAGTCCATTCATTTAGTCAACAAACATTTAAAACTAAGCACCTGCAATGTTCCTTGCAAGCATGGTACTAAATCCTGGGGAAACCAAATAAAAAAAAAAAAGCACAAACAATTTCTATCCTCAAAGAGCTCACGAGCTAAAGTGGGGAGACAGCATGGAAATAATGATGTGCAAACAAGATAGATGTGAGATTAATTGGAGATTAAAATACCAACATGCTAGCATTATGGGGATCCATGAAAGATTTCTTGTAGAAGGTGGCATTTAGTCATGGAAACCCAGAGTCAGACACAAAGAGAGAGAACGTTATAGGCCTGGGAAACAGCCAGTGAAATTCATAGTCTAGAGATGGATGGAGAGTTTTGTAAGGAAACAGGAGGAAAGTCATTGTCATTGAATCACTGAGTATATGGTGGAGAGTAAGTTGTAAGAAACCTGAAACAGTAGGAATGGACAAAGTTATGCCTGCAATCATTTTGTTTTCCTCCTTAGTAAAATTTAGTTCAAATCAACAAGGATTTACTGAACACATATGGTCTCCAACTCTGGACCTAGAGGGCTACATGTGGCCTCAAGGATGCAGGTTCCCCACCTCTTTTCCAGACACTGGGTATACCAAGACAAAAGCTAAATAGCCCTTTTCCCCAAGAAGTTTTCATTCTACTGAAGGGACATGGTAAAGGGAATTAGACAAGGTCAACCTAAGATCCCTTCAAGTTTAAATCTATTGTCATGATGAAAAAAAGTATTTTCTGATCACTAAGTACAGAGGTTAGAGTTTTAGTAAAGGCTCAAAAGTGATTGAGTTGGAGTGAAAAGAGGGAAAGTCAGAAAATCAAAGTATATATTGATAATATCATTACTGCAACTGATAGCACACACTGAACTTTGGTCAGTCAAATTCTATTTCTTCTTTATAACATTTTTATCATGAAGTGAGTTTGGATTTTCTTTTTTCAAAAATAGGTACTTTATTTTTGAAGTGGGCTTTAGAACCTAAGGCTAGACTGTAATAAGGACATACAGCAATTCAAATCCCCTATGCACTCCCTAGGCCCCATTGTGTTGTGGTATCTGGGTTTGGTCATAGAAAACTAGCAAATATTCCATCAAACAAAAACTTTCCCTTTCCATGGAAAGAAAAGGGGAGGGAAGCTGATTATTACCTATTGCAGTATAAAAAAGGGATAACTGGGCTTTTTATTAGAGCCACCAAAACAGCTTTCACAGAGGACAGTAAATTTTGTTCCTGCTGTGCAGATATTTTAAACTAGCTGAGGATTCCAATGGCTCGGTCTCTGAAGAGGCTAACATTTCAGCAGCCTTGAATGACAATGAAAGACCAATTGTAAAGGACATTAAAACAGAAGTCACTTGGAACGAGTGCCACATACAAATCAATAAACATTAACATGGCTTGCTTCTCCTGGACTGTGTAGCTGGTTTGCAGAACTGGAATGAGGAAGCTTGCAAAAACTCACTGCCCCTGCTAAATCTCAGTTATCAATACATTTCTAACAGTGCGATGAGGCTGTCATCAGAGTAAAGAGCAATGCCGCATCTGTGGGTGTCCTTTTATTCAATAAGCAATTATTAATCACTTATTAAGTGATAAACACAGTGTTCTGAACTAGAGATAAAAAGCAAATGGAAAAAAGCCCTTTTCCTCAAGGAGTTAATATTTGACTAAGGTAGGCTATACATAAACAGATGAGAAAATAAAATAACTTGAGGAGGGGACAAAAATACAGCTAGAGGAAACAGAGAAGGAAGGATTTTCTTAGCTGAGTCTTGAAGGAAGAAAATTCTAAAAGGTAGAAGTGAGGAGAGAGGGAATTTCAGATATAAGACAAAGTCTTGAAAGATAGATTGCCAGCTTTGGGGATTGATGGGAAGAAACCCAGTGGGACAAAATCTAGTACATGTGAAGGGAAGCAAGTTAAATAATTTTGGAAAGGTAGCTCTGTCAATAAACGTTTAGTAAACATCTACTATATGCCATGCACTGGGGATATAAAAAGAATCAAAAGACAATCCCTGTCCACAAGCTGTGTGGAAAATGAGTTTGAGAAGAATGAGTGGAAACAGGGATACTAATAAGATTATTTAAAAAAGGGATTCTATATATGTCATGGATTAATATGATCAGTCTGAGATCATGATGAAGATTTAAATGTGTAATATAGATGACACGCCCTATGATATTTTTTATGAAATTTGATTGAGACAAGAAAGGTACAATTGGTGGGCTAACCAAATAGACTAACAGGGTTTCCTTGTTGTTCAGGCATGTCTGAGTCTTTATGACCTCATAAGGGTTGCTATTTTATTTGTTTTTTGCAAAGATAATGGAGTGGTTTACTATTTCCTACTATAGTGAATTAAGGCAAACAGAAGTTATGTGACTTGTCCTGGGGTCACACAACTAGTAAGCGTCTAAGTCTGAATTTGAACTCGGAGGCTTCCTGACTCAGGATTGTTCATCCTTTATTCTTGAACAGATCAATGACATCATGAAAATCATGTCTTGACTAGTGTGTGAATTGGATTTAAGTGAGGCAGAACTGTGCAAAGTCATCAGCCTCACTCTCTCCACTAGAATCATCAAGAGCCCAGTGACAAGACCAAAGTCAGGATGACTGGAGGTGGCACAGCTCCAGTCCCAGACCTCTATGCACTGAGCCATCATCTACTTATCTCCAACAGGGTCTTTATGGATTTTAAATGGTGGAAAGACAATTAGCAGTTATTCAGTACTGTGGTAGTCCACTGCCATGGTGGAGGACTCCATGATAGAAAATTAAAAATTCCAAAGCTGGAGTCAAATTCCTTACAGAGAATTATTCAGATCAAGGAGTCTTTCTTTCTTCCTTTCTTTCTTCCTTTCTTTCCTTCCTTTTTTCTTTCTCTCCTTCTTTCCTTTCTCTCTTCCTCTCTTCCTCTCTCTCTCTCTTTGTCTCTCTCTTTCTTTCTTTCTTTCTCTCTTTCTCTCTTTCTCCCTTCCTTCCTTCCTTCCTTCCTTCCTTCCTTCCTTTCTTCCTTCCTTTCTTTCCTCTCTTCTTTCTCCCCTCCATCAATTATGTCATCAGAGACACTTAACCAGTGTAAAACAATATATCTAATTTAAAGCAGGGTCAAACATGGAGTATAATGAGATATAGAAAGACTTAAGGAGAAAGCCAACTTCAGGCCACAGAGCACCAGTGGTTGTGAGCTAAGCCTTCCTCTTAAGTATGTCTTACAAATGTGCCTCACTACCATTTTACTCTATCAGAGCCTATTTTTCTCATACACTTCTGTACCAGTCAGAGAGTGTGTCTCACTTCGTTTTGTTTTTTAGGTGGAAGAAAGAGAAAGGCATATTTTGTACCAACTATTGTTGCTAAGTTAGTATCTTTTATAAAAACTATTTACTACATGATTTTTAGTGGGAAGAAAACCAATAGGGGTTTGTAAAAGACAGGACAAGAAATCTATATTCTCAGGGTTGTTCCTAGAACCCAGAAGTGAAAGTAGCAACAGCCCCTCTGGGACATCAAACCATAGGAGATTATTTTAATGGTACAAGAAAGACATGATAAGGGCTTCACACAGGGTTGGCTGGTCACAAGTATGTCAAATATATAATTCTCAGCTCAGCTGATATTTATATAAGACTTTTGATACATTATAAAAGTTACCTTGAATAAAAGCAATAAAAATTGGCTTTATTTTTTAATATTTCAAGTCTGGCCTTTGACACTTTTCTTGCCTTCAACCCCTATGCCTGACATTTTAAGGTCAAAGCTACTTCTCAGAACTTTCAGAAGTAAAGTCATCATTCCTCAGAGTACCAAGAATCTTTAAAGTATGACTTACCAGAAACCCCCACATAATAAATTATGCCTGGCTACCAAGGCCAAAAGTAATTCATTACATCTATAATCAGTAGTTTCATCCATGAGTTACTCTTTGTGGCACTCCAAATCATAATGCTACCGTGCCTAGGGAAGATAGTTTAATGAAATGCTCCCTGATCCCTGGAATAGCTTCCCTTTCCACCATTCCCTCCTCACCTCTACATCTTAGAATGTGTTAACTAGAACTTTCATGGCTCAACTCAAGTCTTTCTTCAAGAGTACTTTTCTGATTTCTCCAAATGTTAGTGTCACTGTCCCTTGATCATTGTGTATTTATTTCATATATACATATATATATATATATATATATATATATAAATATATACCCTAGATTAGAATGTCAAAAACACACATGTGGCCCATAATACTCCCCAGTGCAGCCTGACCCAAATTAAAATTGGAAAATATTTAACAAAATAAATGAAAGTACAATAAAACATAGATAATGTCACAGTTTATAGTTAACTCAATAGTGCAGCCCACAGGAATCTTTATGTATGGTTTTATGACCCCCAATTCTATTTGAGTTTGACAACATTGACCTAAGTTTCTCATTCATAAATTGTCCTGTCTTGGCAACAGAATACAAAATCCAAAAAGGCAGTGACTCTTGTTTGTAATTGTATCCCCCTCACCTAGTACAGTACTTGACTGATATTTGGTGTTTAATAAGTGTTTGCTGATTGATTAGTCAATTGTAGCTCAATGGAAGGCAAACTCCTTGAAGTCAGGGATCCATTTTTCTGCAGGTGTATAAAGTCATTTAAATGCTTGGCAAAATTAAACTGGATTGGGTGAAATAGGCCAACATCTGGTTGAAAATCCTTTTTTGATGAGCCTCTTCTACCCTAGGTAAGCACTTGCTCAAAAGAAGGGCATACCTTTCCCTTTCAGCTTTGACTTACTAAAGTTTGCAGCTATTGTCTTTAAGCCAGAAACATTTTTTATCTCATTTTTAGCCAGACATGGTAGCATTATGATTTGGAGGAATGAAAGGGAGCCTATAATCGGGGTAACAAGACAATGCTGCATAAAATTAAGCAATCTCTTCTAGCAATTGTAGGATCTTTGGAAACCTGGCAATTGTAAGCATAAATCACTCTCTCCCTTTGGTTTAAGAATTTATATTCTTTCTCACTGGACACCAGTAAGTTGCATAATTCAAACAGCGACTGTGGGTACTTAGGGGTGGGAAGGGATGCCACTAGTGCGTTAAATTGTTGACTTAGAGAGCCCTCTGGAAGGCAAATCATTATTTTGTTACCTGATGAATCTTCAGGTCATATACAACAAAAGATCTTTTTATGAAGCAGCAGGATTTATGCTTTAAGTTGGGAAACAGTATATCAATAAAGGTCAGCATGACAATATGATTTATTGAAATGCTGTGTGGCTGCTTGCAGTTAGTATTTTACATTCCATAATAAACAGCAGGTATTTTTTATTTGTGTTTAGGTTCCCTACTGAAACCTTGTTCAAACTGCCTTATTATTTATTGTTGCTTTGCAGAGATGAAAGAAACCAATTTATTTGGCTCTCATAACCATTCCTAACAGGGACAAGAAGGTAGGCACCTGCAGGAGAAATAAAAAATCAATGGGTTAATAAAATAGTTAATTGACTAAAAGCTTGTCCCACTAGGTCATAGGCACAGAATGTGAAGAACCGAGTAAAGGATGTCTAATTAAAATGGGACTAACTGAACTGAATGAAAACCTGCCATGCAGATAGACTTTGAGGCTGCAAAGATACCTGTATTTATTATTGTTATATCTCATTGTCAAAGCAAACTAAAAGTAGCCCATTTACATTATCATCTTAAAGACTCATTAGAACAGAGACTTTCCTGGTAGAATAAAAGAGAAGATAAATTTTTAAAAATTTGTATTTGCAGACACTGACCTCAAAATGTATGTAATATCTAAGTTGAAATGATTTAAGATGAAAGATAAATCTGGTCATATTTTCTACAATCCTTTGTGTCTTTCCCTTTCAGGTGAATGGTAGTAGTGATTCAATAACAGAATGTCTAAAATAGATCTACTCCACCACTGGGCAAGTATACTGTTTTCAAGATGGATCCCTGACTGAGAGAGGAGGGAGGCATCTAGTGTGGTATGCCCGGTTCACATTGGGTATGTATGGTCATATAGGTTGTATGAATTCATCCATGTAAGTAATTCAGGCTCTCAGTAACATGGATATATATCTCTGTAATATTGCCATCCCTTCTCCAAGAGACAACGTACTTCTTGCTTTTAGAGGAGCAGTGGAAGGGGCCATGAAGGGTACTTGAGTTTAGATTTATATCTATCTCCAACCTAAATATTTCAGGAATGATTTTTAAGTTCAAAACAATGAAACCTCTAGCTTTCCTGACTTCTAACTCTTAAAGGAGAAGTATATTCCAAGTTTACATTCACAGACTTGACTCCTTCCCATAAAATGCTGGTTGCACAAAAATAGTGAATAGTGATACAACCCATTTATCCAATCGCATAACAAATAAGAAGAGAAATTCTATAGATTAAAATTTACAAAAATGAATGAAATCTTTATATAGTAATAGGCTGAGATCTCACTCAACCAAGTGAGAAGAGGGCCTAATTTGATCTAAGGGAAAATTCTTCATTGCTAGGGAAGGCAACTGAACATTAGACACGTGTCTCTGACATCCCCTACATATGTCTACAATCTCTCTACTTCTCTTCCTCCCTTTCCTCTCCAGATAAGTTTAAAGTTGATTCCTATGAGAGTCTGGAAACATATGTATTTTCTCTGGAAAAAGGAATCAAAATCATCTCTTATATTACATTTCTCAGTCCCCTGTCCCACACACACACATACACGTTCATTATCCTTCTTTTCACTATTCCAGAATCATACCTTAGCAATAGCATGTAAAATTGCCCAATATTGACTCTTAGGTTACAAAGCCAATGGAGCTTGTCTTTCAATTAAAAATAATCCAGGAAGACAATTCAGTCCAGTTTAACAACTTATTTAATATTGTGCTATGCGTCAATGAGGAAAAAAAAAACAAACGAACAAACAAAAGCAAACAAAAAAAAATACCAAAAACACAAAAAAAATACCAAAAGCTCCTTACCTCAAGGGTCTGACATTTTACTGGAAAGATGCATTAAATTTCCTCCCTAACCTCTTTGTAACCTTTGACACTGATGATCACTCTGTCCTTCTAGATACTATCTTCTTTCTATGTTTTTTGGAACACTCCTCATTTTCTTTCTACTACCTGCTTATCTCACTACTCCTTCTCAATATACTTTGCTGGATCCTTATCCAGATCATGCCCTCTGGGTTCTGTCCTGGGTTTTCTTCTCTCTCCATATTACTTCACTTGGTGATCTCACCAACTCCCATGGATTTAATTACTGTCTCTATGCTGATGATTCTCAAATTTCCCTTTCCTTCCCCAGTCTCTTTGCTAACTTCTAATCTTGCATCTCAAACTACCCTTCAGACTTTTCAAACTGGATGTCCTTGAGACAGAATTCATTATCTTTCCTCCTACACCTTCCCTTCATATTAGCTTCTCTATTACAGTAAAGTAAGACACCCTCTCAGTCCCTGAGACTCTCAAGCTAGAGGTCATTCTGGATTCCTCACTATCTATAAGCTCCTTCATATCCAAGTGTTGCTAAAGCTTCTCAATTTTACCCTTTCACCCTCTCTGAAATATACCCCCTTCTCTTTTCTGACACTGTCGCCATTCTAAGGTAGGCCCTCATCACTTCATACCTTACTGCAATAGCCTGCTGGTACATCTGCCTACCTCAAGTCTCTTCCCCAATCCAATCCATCCTCCATTCAGTCAACAAAGTGATTTTCCTAAAACATGATTCCAATCAGGTCATCCTTCCCTGTCTTCTTCCCCCTCAATTCAAAAAAGTCCAGAGGTTTTCCTATTGTCTCCCACAACAAATATAAAATGCTCTCTTTGGCATTCAAAGATCTTCACAACCTACCCCACCTCCTAACTTTCCAGTCTTCTTCCAGTATATACTTATACTCTGTTTTGAATGAGTATGTAATAAGTAATACCTTAAATTACATTTCATAAAATTTTCATTGTATTCTTTTTTGGGGGGAAGGGGAGAGTTGAGGCAATCAGAATTACATCTTGCTTACAGATATTCGTCTGTACAGCACGACATACTCATATATGGATGTACTTATTCAAATTCTTTTTAGGGGCATTTAAGTTTGCAAACCAGCTTACTATGGACTTTCCTCTTCTACGTCTAGGATCATAAAGGCCACCAAATTCATAAAAAAAATTACAACCCTGTGGCTATGGGTTGTGTTCCTTGTTCTCCTGAGTATTGACTAACTAGTCCACTTCCGCTCTATTCTACTGACAGCCCAAGTGAATATTTGGTACATGGTCTGTGAGGCATGGCAGTTTCACCTTGTGGATGGAACACATATTTTTAACTTACTTTTCTCATATTTCAGTAAGGTTATAAAACAAGAAAACATACATAACCTTTGACAGGAGTATCAATTTCTCTTTGAGATATAATTTTAGGAACTGGGCAATATTCACATCTTCATTTTTAAATGATAAAAATTCATTCTGGAGCAATTTCCTGAATCTAACCTCCTTCTACAATTCTCTAAACTTATCTGTGACTTCTCCTGACATATTTCTATTTTATGAATTTCAAGTATAATAAGTATGATTTTCTTTTTTTATATATTTTTGGTATTTTTTTAAAATTTCAAACAAATAAATACCAAATGAGAAAAGAAGAAAAAAATGCCAAGGACACAGCAGACCATAAGAAAGAATTCAATATTAATTCAATAATAAGAGAGAATTCAATATGAAATAACAAATTTCCATTTCAAGAGAAAACTAAATAATAAATACCACACATTATTTTCCAAGCTGCCCAGCTTTTCTTTTCTTCTTTGCTAGTTTTCTTTTATTCTCTGCTGTTCACTTTTTACTTTATTTTTTCTTCCCCTCTCTACCCTCACCTCCCTAAAGAGGGGTACAATTACGCATGGATATGTATACATGTATACACACACATATATGAACATACACATATATACTCCAACACACATATGTAAGATAGCACTATGCTTACTTCCTCCTGTCAACTGTTTCTCTGAAGGTAGATGGCACCTTCCTTCATAAATCAAAGTCTTTTCATGTTTTGCTAAATCAGCCAGTGCATCATTTCCTACACCACAGCAATATCTAATCCAATCACATCCTACTGGAGAGGGGGTCTATGAAAGCTTTCTGGCAATTTTCTTGGCTACCTAGGTTTTATTTATACAAGAAAATTTTAACTTGAAATAATTGAAATTATCCTTTTTACATTTCAACAATGCTCTTGCTTTATAATCTAGTTTAAAGTCTGACGCTACTGAATCTACTTCCTTTACAGCTTTTATTCCTCTGGATTTTTTTTAAGTACCTGACTTTTTGTTCCTCCAAATGAGATTTGTTATAGTTTATTCTAATTCTAAATAATTGAAGTGATATTTATTGTTCATGGAAAGGTAAAGCCAATATAATTTTTAATTGGCAGTTTTACCTAATTGAATAAATAGATTAGTTAAGTAAAACTGCCAATTAAAAATTATATTGGCTTTACCTATCCAAGAACAATAAATATCACTTCAAGTATTTAGATCTGAGTTTATTTGTATAAAAAGTGTTTTATGTTTATGTGTATATAGTTCCTATATCTGTTTTGGCAGATATACACTCAGGTATTTTATACTGTCTAGGTATTTTAAATGATCTAAGACAATATTGCATAGTATTGCTGACACATAGTATAGTTTCTCTATTTTTCATTTTTAATTAAATCTATTTTAACTTTAGCTTTGTCTGAGATCACGATTACTACTCTTTTTTTTACATACTAAAATCTGCTGTTGTCCTTTATTTTATCTTTGTCTATATATCTTACTTTTATAATGTTTCCTGAAAGTAAAATATTGTTGAATTCAAATTTTTAATCTGCTGTTTCCATTTTTATCCCATTCCCATTTTAAGCTACTTATGTATTTTCTTCCTTCCTATTTTTCCTCACTTCCTTTCCCACTCTATTTATTCTATCCCTCCTTACTCCTCTGTTTTACTTTTACCTACTACCTTGCCCTCCTGTTCCTTAACCTATCTACCACCTAAGACTTCCTCCCTTATTCTCTCCTCTCACTCTCTCCCCTTGCACTCTTATTTCTTTCTAAATTTAGATGACTTTATACACATATGCGTGTATATGTATATATGTAACATGTGCACATATATGTATGTACAGACATATATATGTACACACACATATATGTTGGTGAGAGTAATGTTCAAGCACTACCTGCCCTCCTCACTTCCAGCTTCCTCTGTATTAGTTTTTCCTTTTATGCCTCATTTGAATGAGATAATTACTCCTTTTTAACTCTCCCTACAGTTTTAATTTTTAGACTTACCCCATCATACTCAGCTCAACTCACACCTTTCTTTCAATCTACCCAAATAATGATGACAATTATAAGAGTGCTGCTAATATTTTCACATATACAAAGAAAACAATTTGGCCTTATTGAGTCCCTTATTACTGATCTTTAATGTTTATCTCATATTTCTCCTAGATGTTATATGTTGAATTTTCCTTTAAGTTCTGGGAGTTTTGTCAAAAATCCTGAAAAATCTTTGAGTTCATTAAATGTCCATTTGCATGATTTCTTTTAATACTTGAATTGCAAATTTTGATCATTTTTCTGCGTGCTTTCATTAATGTCCTCCTTAGTTTGAACAAAATGCTTGTGGGAAGCAAAACAAAAAATTTTATTTTAAAAATGTCTTTACTGCTTTATATTGACACTGAAGCAGAAGTTTTTCTTTTTTTATTTAAATAAGCTGATAATAAGAACAAATTTGACAAAGACCAGTGTAATATCCTGAAATCCCAAATTATGTAGGAAAATCTAGCCCAACAATCACCCTAAATTAAGCTTCAACTTTTAAGTTTAACTATTTGTATAATCTTATATAACAAATATCTGTAGTAAGTAAAGATCTGAATATACATTCTTAGGACTCAGTAAATAGAATCAACTCCCTTTATACAAAATGGGTCTTTCTGGTGGTGAATCTACTGGTTAATGACAAGTTATTTAACATACTTCAGATGAATGACCAGTTTCCTGAGAACTAGAATATAATCAAATGCACGAAATTCTAAATGAGAATAACTCAATCTTTCTTTAGTAATTCAGAGAGTATTTGTGGGTTCCCTAGTGTCTCAGGGTCATTATGACTAACAATGATTGTTTCATGTCATCATAGCTGGATGAGTAATCTCTAATAATATCAGGACAGGTGTTTTTTAAATAAATCCTGGATTTCTATTTGGTATCATCTCTCTGTCTTTGTCTCTGCCTCTGTCACCCTGTCTCTCTGTGTGCCTTTGTGTCTCTGTTTTTCTGTCTCTCTGTGTTTCCATATGTCTGACTCTATGACTTCTTCTCTCTGACTCTCTTTCTACCTCTCTCACTCTCTCTTGATCTCTGTTTTCTCAATCTCCCTATTTCTCTGACCTCCTCCCCTCCTTATAGCTGACTATTGCTTACATTGCAAACTAGTAGGTCTGCATTCTAACTCCTTTCCTACAAACATCCTGATTACTAGAAGAAATTTTTATGCTTCATTCAGGTGACTGGATTTCCTGTAGGCACTATCCAAAAACTACAAAACTGTCATTGGCTTTGACATTGTGTAAGTAAAATATATTCACAATAAACTCATAGAACCATTTCTTCTCAAAGCAACAATGAGATTCAGAAACCTGAACCTAAACAGTAACTTCCTCTAAGACATCCCTGGTGGATGGTCATTCTTTTGACACTTGAGGATAGCAATTAATGGTAATTTTCCACTTCCTGAGTAAACCCACTGCACTTTTAAACAGTTCTAGTCATTAGGAATTTCTTCCTCTTTTTGGCCCGGAATATATGCATTTTCTTGCATTTATATCTGCTCTCTAGTGACAAATAAGATAGGCTTAATTCCTCTTCCATGTGGTGAGCTTGCATTGTTTAACAATCACTCAGTCAACAAGTATTTATTAAGCACATGCTATATGCCAAGTTGGAGATATGAATACAAAGAATGAAACAGTAACTGCAGTCTAGGAATCAATATTCTCATGAGGGAGGCAACAATATAGATAAGCATATGGAGAATGAAAAATACACTGACTTTAAAATAAATCTTGTATTTAAATTCCAACTCTTGTTCTCATAATCTAAGTGACTTTGGACAAGTTGCAACCTCTCTGAGGCTCAATTTCCTGTAGCATAATACATTTATCTACCTCAAAGAATTTATCATGGGATAAGACAACACTGTAAGTAGGTGCCACGGTGTGTGTTTGGTTGGAACTTTTGGGTGGAAGGGTTGAGGGGGATGAGAATAAGGTATTGGGTGATGAGGATATATAATGGCATTTTGAAGATGATCTGTAGAAGTTCAGAATCACTGGAATGTGAAGGGTATGATGAAGTGTGAGAATGTCCATCATAGAGTGGAGAGTGTCACTCTCCCCAGTGGAAGTTGGAGATCAGTTAGGAGCCAAATTTATATAAGATAGGAGGGATACAGGCAGGTGGTTAAATAAAAAGACCCTCCTTCATTACTGCTCTTCTCTCCCAAGCAGGGATATTAGATGGGAAAAAAACACAGCAGGAAATGAAAGGAACAAGCCACCAGATCATAAAAACTCTTGGCCCCTCTTCTTACCTGAGAAGACTGATTAGTAATCTATAGCAGGGAAAAATTACAAGTCATTATTAACACAAGCAGCAGAGAGGTCACAGGACCTATTGGGGAAGGGTTTCCTCTCCAGATCAGAGGAGAGGGTTAGGAAGTAGAGTGGAGTGGCTGTGATTCCTTAGACCACTTTGCAACCAAGGAATGATGGCCCTTTAGGGACCTTTCATTATGATTTGATCAAGTTAAGAGCAGATCCTAGAAACTGCTTTAGGTAGATAGAAATAACAATTAATTCCCAGCTTTTCTTTTCCATTTGTTCAAAGAGACCTTGGCTATAGAACTCTGTGGACTCTGTATCTCTAGATATAGTCCAGTGCAATCATCTTTTCCTTGGCCCCCTGGACCGCCTGTCTTAGGTCTGACATATCATGCTGAGACCACTTATTTAGAAGGCAGACCTGCTGTAACACTGTGGAACATGACATGGCAGCTGGCAAGGCAGAGTTCTGGTTGTCTCAGAACTGCAGATGAAGACATAGGGTCAGTGTAATAATGTTGTCAGAAAACGACCTGGCTAATGTAAGTTCCTGGCCAAGTCCAACTCACAAGTGTAAGGCTGTCTTCTGATCACCACAGGTGAAAAGATAAAGTTGTTTTTCAAGATTAAAACCCCAGTCATGCTAGCCAAGGTCTTTTTACACACACACACACACACACATACACACACACACACACACACACACCCCTGTCTTGAAGAAGACCTAAAAGACTGTCTACACTGAACCTAACCTGGCAAGTCCAAGTCCTACTATCAATAGAATTCTAATTCCAGTATTTCAGAAAGCAAAATAGAAAATATGCCACATTTTGAGTAGAGTTTCTGACTTGTACTCAGGAAGACTAGGGTTCTAATTCTGCATCATACATGTTCTAGCTTAGCTGTGTGACCCTTACAAAATGATATGCCTCTCTGAGCCTCAGTGACTTCCTTCACAAAGCTAATATGAGAATGAAATCAAACAATTTTTGAGAAAGGCTTCACAAAATTTAAAGCACTATAAATGTCACTTATTAATGTTATTATTTTTAAAATTTCATTTTTATCATTTCTGGAAGATTAAAATCAGATAGAAGTAGACCTGTACAAGCTGTCATGCCACTATTCTTTTGTGTTTAGTGTTTAGATGACTTTAAGTAGGTGGGCAAAATAAAGTTTTTGTAATTGAATGAAAATATTGGGAAGTAAGTTCATCTGTAACTTTAATGAAAATATCTTTGGGACGAACTCTAGTAGCAGGTAGACTTTCTGGAATAATAGGTCCTTTCCATTCCTACACGTATATGTGTTGTTTTTTTTAACTTTCTTTGTTTAAATAATAGATTTGACAGTCAATAACCACAAATTTCAATATTCAGAGAACCACTTGAAAGAGGATTGAATATGGATCCATCACCATGTTGTTTTATATACTTCCATGAAGTCACTTTATCTTGAGAACTTTTCAAAGCTTTTTAATTTTTGTTGATCAGTGTTATGTTTAGTTAATTATATAATTATAATTATATCTGTAATATCTTGTGGTTTATTTGTAGAATTTGCAAAGATATTTTGAGGTTTGTATTTATAACATGGATTTGTCTCAGTAGTTTATGAAGAATAATAAGTACCTGCTATATAATTCTATTGACTTGATTGTGCCTTTGTGGATATTTGATACATATTAAATTTGTGCAATTGCAGTAATATTATACAGTTTCTACTTTCTTACAAAGACGATATTGATCCATTTAGTCTGAGCTCCTTAAGAAAGAGCTTTCTCTAGTTGGTGGTGATTACTATAGTTATCATTTTATTTCCTTTCCTTAGACTCCTATGTCTATTTCAAACCATTTCTATAGCATCTCCAGATTTTTCTCATTGAAGCTAAGCACTCCTTTGCTCTATTAACTTCCTGAAATGCAGTTCCCAAGATCTACTAATACCATGACTGGTTTAGGTAAGTTTAACTCCTATGATCTACGGTACAAACTCAAGAGATGCCAAATGATTTAGATCCAAGAGAGGGCCATCAGATTTAGCAGAGATAGCATCTTTTTACTGAAAGAGCAACCCTGGACTTTGGGTCAAAAGACATGAATTTAAAGCCTAACCATGGTGTTTACTGGCTGGCTAATCTTAGACAAATTACTTTTGCTCTCTGAGCCTCAGTTTCCTTATCTGCAGAATAAAGGAGTTGTACCAGCCTGCCCTTGCCTTTCTAACTTCCTATATTTTCATGACTGAATACTGATGATTTGCAGTTTAATAGCTCAGACTCTCCTGCCTGTATGCCCAACTGACCTCTGCTACAAAGAGAGACAATAAGGGATGCATTTTGCGAAAAGAAACTTTCAGGGAGTTAAGTACACACTGCCCATTGTTTCATGTAGAATTTCTGCACGCAAGTCCTTCAGCACTAAATCAGACCTTACATTTACCGTGCTACCCTTTTCATCTTTGCATCCCACATGGAGGACTTTTTTTTCAATCACCAGTTAAAACACGTCTCTCAAGATGATGATTCTTGGTAAACATATTTCATTACTGTGTACCCTATGTGGTTCAGTCAGCTGTAGCTTTGTTTTTTTGGTGTTTGTCTGGGAATTCAAAAAGTAATAAGGCAAGGGTTACAAAATGTCCCTGTTCCTACCATATGGTAAGATTTTCTCAACAAATGATGTTGTTCTTTCCTACTGCCACTGGCTTCTTTCTCTTCAAATATTTTATTACTGCCACTATTAATGTCATTATTATTTCTATTATTGATCATCATTATTATTAATTATATACTAACTGCTGTTTGTTTTTTCTTACCATACAAACATGCAAATTTTTTTCTCAACCACACCCTTCAACTCCACCTTCCTTGAACACTCACTTATTCTATAAGTCTAACAGAATTATTAATGCAGGCAAATTATCTCAGAGTGATCAAGTTTGTTTTCTGTTACAAAGCAAAGCAAGTCTTCCTTAAGGATAAATAACAAATATTTAGCAAATGAGCCCAGTAGGCATACTTTCATCACCGGTTCTTCCCCAGCACTAAGACCATCTCAAGCTTCATTGTGTGGTTCCCACAGTTCCAGATAGACACAACTGTGGGAACCTGAAGAGTTCCCTTTGCCCTGGAAAGGCAGATCTTGGACCCACCTTGAGGTATACAGTAGAACTGCCCAATTTTCCAAAAAGAGCAAGATAAGCTTTGACATAAAAATTAAGACATGGAGATTTTGATATCACCATGGATGATATGAAAATGTAAAGTTAAGATCACTTCTTATTGTTTCACATACATTCAAAAGGGGTCAGTAGTTTGTTTCAGCAGAATTGCTTCTTGTCTGTACCAAAATCACCATCAGTCACTGGTTGTTGAAACCCCCTTTGTGTGATTACCACCCCTCCCAAAGCAGAATTTCCCACAGATGTTCAATACCATGTGCCAACATTTGTTGCCTATTGTTCTCTTTTTTTTCTATGCTTGTTCTGGATGTGATTACTTTGCATTCCAGTCTGTTGCTGACAAACACAATTGTCAGGATGAACAGAGTAAGTAGATTGACTGCAAACCCACCCATCTGGCTCTTTCAGTCACTGTAATGACCATCTTAGATTGACTGTGTGGTGAGCTGATCAATTGCTTGGTGATGATTGGCTGTGATGACTGCAGTATGGTTGATTCAATCGAGCCATATTGACATGGCCTCAGTTACCAAGGGTGCATTTACTTAATGTATATATTCTCTTGTAATGAGTCTCATTTTGGGATTTTAGGCTGCTTTTAAAGCACCACACACCTATCCTGAATCACTTTCATTGCATTTCTGCAGACTATTTAAACCTCATCTGAGTCTTATAAATTGAAGTGATCAAAGAGCTCCATATAGAGGGATATACTCTAGCACAGTAGGGGAGACATTAAACCTCTTTGCAAGTCAGCATAAGCAAAAGTGACAGCCTGGTTGCAATTTAAAATTACTCATATACCACAACTGTCAATTAAAATAGCCTTTAATGGAAACAGATGAACATCTGGTATCTTTCATTTGGGAAAATAAAAAAAATAACTCTTTTTTTACTAAGGTATAAAATCTAAGATTTGGAATCTTTCATTTCTAAATCTGTTCCTTCTAGTATTACAATGGAGGCTTTCATTTTTAATATATATATATATATATATACATATATTACATATATATATATAAAATACTAAAACAATAAACAAATAAAAATCAGTAATTCATCAATACTTATTCTATAAATAGTGTTCTTTTCTCAACCTCAAGGGAAATATTTATATCTTTCTTTGGTATTTTGTCCAAAAGAGTAGTGATTGTGTTATATAGCAGAGGTTGGCCTTTGACTTAAGAAGATACTAATTATATGGCCATAGGTAGGTCACTTAACCCCTCTAAGGCTATAAGCTATATATTACCTGTCAATCTAGATTGGTGGAAAGAGTTTCTGTATCAGAATTTTTCAACATGGATCAAATCACAAGCTCAGACTCACCTCTCTTCCTACAAAATCTGAAGGATATCATTCTGATGGATTCCACCAGTAGCAGAATAGATAGATCCCCAAAGGTGGATTCAAGAAGTCTTAAATTAAAATATGATCTCAGACACAGTTGTGTGGCTCTTGCCAAGTAACTATGCTTCTGCCTCAGTTTCCTTTTCTGTAAAAGATGAATAATATCATCTACCTCCCAGGATTGTTTTGAGTATCAAAAGAGATACTTTAAGTGCTTTGCAAACCTTAAAGACCTATGTAAATGATAGCTATTTTCCTAGCTATTATTATATATCTTCTTCCTCTCAATATCCTGTATTTACAAAATTATCATAATTATAACACCCCGCTTTTGGAGGACCATTATATGGACCAAAGTATTATACAAACTAGTCCAGATAAGGAAGTCTGAGGAAACATGACTTTAATATTGACCCTATTTAATACTCCATATCTTTAGACCTCAAAACAGAGAATGTCATTAATAAAACGCTCTATACAATGACATCAATTTGAATTTCCCTATAGACTCAGTGCATCTCAATGATTAGCATAAAGTCACTGGAATCCTTAACAAGTAGACTCAAGAACTGAGTTTAAATGTTATCCAAGAGAACTAAGTGGAAACGTGAGAAAGCAAATTGCATTACCCCCACCCCTTAACCAATCTATAAGGATTTACTGGTGTCATTTTAATCATATGCTGAAAATCTTAATTCCATGCATTTCTTGTTGATAATATATAATATGAACACCTTGCATCACCTCCTACCCTTCTTCCCTCCTTCCATCCAACTCCAGTTATAAAATATTTGCAGAATTTATGGACCACCCATCCTATTAAATGACTTGTGTGCAACATGTATGTTTTACTATTCAATATAAATTATATTAATCTTATTTCTTTAGGTTGCACACTAGTCAGTTTACAAATTTAAACCAACTAGGGTTTCCTATGTATAAAAAAAAGAGCTCAATATCCTATGAAGTAGTTTTTCCCCCTTTTTTGGTAACTGCTTTGATTTTTCACGTATCTTAAAAACATTATAAAAAACATTATGTCTGTGCAAAGAAAATTGTTTGTTATTTTGATAGATTCCAACTTTTAGAGTAAAATTTTAATGTCAGTATTTCTAAAGGGAAACAACAGTAGTACACTAGAAAATTGTTAAACTATGTCAAATTCATTTTGTATGTAGCATGTTTCCATTCTGATCTAAGTACCTGAGTACCTGTGAGGAGGAAAATTAGCTCATTTAATCATACTCACTGTTTCAGATCTTATTTATACTCCAATTTTATCTATTTAGGAACTTTGCTCTGCTCTAATTACTCCAACTGATAATTCTGTCCCCCTTCTCTGAATACGTGTAGAACTAGTAGTTCATCATCTGAGAATAATGAATCAATGTTCGAAGAGACTTGAAACATCATCCCTGCAATCTTCCTTTCAGTGTTGAAGTGGCCTCTGCAGCTTCTTGAGATATCAGAGTTGGATGATATCTGAGCTCATGTGGTATATAACCTTTATTTGAATAAGATTCTCTTCTACAACATGGCCAAGAAGTGAGCATGAAGACTCTACTTGGAAATTTCTAATGAGAAGGAACCTGTTATTTCCTGAATCACTCCTTTCTACCTTGGGAGACCTTGAATCAATTCCTTCAAATTATAGGAAGATATGGCTAGTCTACTGTACTTAAGACAAAGATGTGGACAAATAGGAATCAGTTTCTTATGCACATGAGATCATGTGGCATGATCTTATGACTGATCAAGGTTGTTATCCCCTGGAAGCTCTACACCTTATTAATGTTCTTCCAAATATGTGATCCCTAGAACTGAACAAAATTATATAGCTTAAGTTCACATTAGTTCTTTTGGCTGCCTTGTCATTATATATAGGTGTTATTATTATGATAATTTTGTAAATACAGGATATTGAGAGGAAGAAGATATATAATAATAGCTAGGAAAATAGCTATTATTCAAATACTATAGTAGTATTTATCAGCTCCCTCCTCCAAACCACTCTGAAAATGAATCTCCAGAAAGATGTTTCAAGTTTGAAATACTCTAAGGATCTTCAACCACTCAAAACTGTATTTCCTGAATTTCCACTTGGTTTATTCTTATTAAGTGAACTGGAAAGGACATATTAGTTCAAAGAATTAGGAATTAGTTCAAATAACAAATTAAATAACAAGATGATATTCTTGCCCATTTACTTTCCATATCTGCAAGGACACATTCTTCTATACCAATGTGAATGGAATAGGAGCGGGAAAGCATAACTACAGAGAATATATATGATCAGAGAAAATCCATAGAAAAACAAAGAAGTAGGGAATACATATGGCCAGACAATATAAATAAATAAGAAAGTGGATATTCATAAGGGGAACTCTTGTGACATAAGAATATGAAATTAGAGCATACCTATTGGAAACAGGTGGCCAGAATTCATATATTCTGTCAATCAATAAGCATTTATTAAGCACCTGCTATATTCCCAAGGCAACTAGGTAGTACAGTAAATAGTATGACAGGCCTTAAGTCAGGAAAATTTATCTTCATGGATTTAAATCTAACCTCAGACACTTACAAGCTATGTGATCCTAGGCAAGTCACTTAACCCTCTTTGCCTCAGTTCCTCATCTGTGAAATGAGAAGGAAATAGCAAACCATTCCATTATCTTTGCCAATAAAACCCCAAATGGTATCACAAACTACTGAAAAGTTACTGAACAACAACAACAAAATGTACCAGGCACTATGTTAAGCTCTAGGGATTCAAAAAGAGACAAATGATAGTCCCTGCTCTCAAGTAGCTCACAATCTAATGGAGGAAACAAGAAGGAAACAAAACAAGATAGCTCATACCTCTGCTACTGAAGAGCTGTTACTGTCCTCTGGTGATGTCACCATGCAAATATCTGTTGTAATTTGTTGTGTGAAACTTCTCTGCTGTCCATGAGTTGTCAGTTTGTATGTTGACTGTAGTGTTTTCACCCTCTACTGTGTGTTGCACCTCTTTACTCACCACTATGTCACCTTGAGGCTTCATCTTCACTGGTTTCTAGCTGTTGTGTTTCTTGAGCTGCTTTCCATTACCATCTGCTGTGTTATTTTGAACAGGAAATATCTCCCCTTAAGGGAAATCCAAAAGCTCATTTTAGTTTATATAGACTATAACCATGATAGTGACATCAAGGCAAACAGCCAGCAAGTCCTATAAGAAACACTCAGCCAGAGTTAAGTCTGTTCTTTAGATCTTCTCTCTGCTGGCCTCACTGCTCTTTGGTCTCAATTAACTATAGACTTGTGGTTATGGTTGGTTGGCTGGTTGTTGTCTTTCACTTTTGAAGAGGACCAAAATGACATCACCATAATAAAGAGAAATTTCAGTGTGTCTGACTGTGGCTGATCAGACCAATATGAGCTTGAAATTCTCTACCACAGATTGGGCACAGATAGTCCATGTGAATATTTGGGGTGGATACCCCAAATTTACACATCCTATGTTTATTTTGTGCTATCTCAATTCTGCTTTGCTCATAGAGGACAGCACCTTTTCTGATGTGGGCATGCCATGCTGAGCAGTCCTGTACCAGTGTCTCCCATGTTTCACAGCCAAATCCAAAGTTCTTGAAAAGGCCCTTGTATCACTTCTTGTATCTTGTTCTTGTATCACTTCTTCTGATCACCATGTGATCGCCTGCTCGATGTGAGTTCTCCATAAAATAATCTTTTTGGCAAGCGTGCATTTTACATTCGAACAAAGTGGCCAGCCTGTTGAAGTTGTGCTCTCTGAAGCATAGTTTGAATGCTTGGCAGTTCAACTTGAGCAAACATAAAAAAAACAGTAGTGCTATTAGGTTCTAAATTTCTGCCTTTATTGTGAATATTTATCATTTGAAAAAAAAAAAAAAGCTTTTTAAAAAAAGTTGGCTTGTGTTTAGCATTCCTGTCAGTGAAGGGGAAATCAAAACTTCAAAAACTCAATGGTTGTTCTCCTTTGCTAGTTAACTGCTATCCAATCTAACCTCCTCCATATTGTATTTGTGAAGCTGACTCTTCAAACCCAAGAAAAAACCAGTGCATTTGTCCATATTAATCTCAATTCATTAGAGTCCATCTGTCAATATTATTTTGATTCCTAATTCTATCATGGTTTTATGTCACCAAAAATCTGATAAGAATGTCTATGCCTTCATAAAAGTCATTGATTAATGTGTTAAATGGTGTAAGGCCAAGCACAGATTCCTGGTACACTCCACCAAGAATTTCCATGAAAGCTAATATCAAACCATTAATAATTGATACTTGTATCTGGTCATTTGACTAGGTCTATATTACAGCCAATTGTACTGTCATCTTGCAGACATATTTCTTTTACATAAGAATAGCTTAGGAGACTGTAGGAGCAAGTACCCTGGCACATCCAGGATGGCCTGCTAAAACAGGCTCTTACATTTGCTTTTCTAAAAGGAAAGCAACTTTTGAGGGGTCAACAATCTTCTTTAATCACATATACCAACAGAGAAAAGATAAGCAGAGAAATAAAGGCCAATAGATAGGGCTTCCAATTGTCTGACCATAAGCAATACATATATCACAGATCAACAGACAGATCCAATTGTCTGACCATTACATACATGCATAGTTACCTGAGAGAGAAGCACCAACATCTGGGTTTTCAAAGCCAGGTAACTCCTTAACAGCTACCCAGAATTTCATATGGCACTGGAACTTTCTTCCAAAGAATATATATATATATAGTTTTCAGAGCCAGAGGGCATGGCCCTTTTGACCAAATACCTCATTAATAATCAACAAAGGTGTGGGCCTTCCTACAAACCAACTCTCCCCTAATCTGAGGCCCATAAATGGGCAGGGAAGATCTTTACATTACAGAGACTTTATCAAATGTTTTGCTAAAAAGTCCAAACAATGTCTACTGTAATCCCCTCTACAATTACATTGAGAGGAGGGTAAAATATAGTCATTCAAATCTTGTCTATAGTGTGCCAGGCACTGTGCTAAGCACTTTACAAATACTACTTCCTTAGATCCTTACAACAATTCTGAGAGATAAATGGTGTTATTATGCCAATTTTGAGAGAATTGAAGCAAACAGAGGTTAAATGACTTTCCCAGGCAGACTTGAAGTGTCCAGAACTAGATTTGAACTCAGATCTTCCTGACTCAAAAGCTCAGCAATCTATCCACTGTGCAACCTAGCTATTATATTAGAATGTAAGCTCCCTGTGAGTAGGAATTTTCTCATTCTTTGTACTTATATCCCTATTGGCAGCCTTCTCCATTCATCTTGATCTTTATCTTGCCACAGGACCCAGATGACTCTGGAGGAAAAAGTGAGACTGGTGATTTTGTTCAACACTCCCTCATTTAAATCCATTGCATTTGCAAGCAGTGGTATCATCTTCCTGATGTCAGAGTCCTTTTCAGGAATGAAAGACCAAAACGAAACTGTGAGTAGTGTGAGCTGCCCAGTTGGCTAGCTTCAGGTGTAGCTCCTTCCTCCTCGCTCCTCCCCTACCTTCCCTTCTTCTCCCCTCTTCTCCTCTCTTCCTTCCTCTGTCCACATAGGGTATAATACCCTCACCTACCAGTGCTCTGCCCAAAGAAATATAAATCTGGAATGCTGAATTCTCACAAGATGACTTTAATTTTAGGATAGATTTCTTTCTTAAGTACCAGACCTTAAACCCAAATTATTCTGGCTCACATTGCTTAGCTAACCATAGGTCCCAGTCCAAGCCCCACCTTGTCATTATTTGGGCCTGATGGCTCAGAGTGAATTTACAAAGCAATGTTTCTGTCTTAGGCAGAGGGTCTTCCCCTCCCAGATTGATTTTTTTTCTCCTTGATTAGGCAAAACAGCCTTTCTGATGTCATGGTCCTCTTTGACAATGAAGGACCAATAGCAATAACAATCCCTAGCATGTAATGAATTTACATTTACTGACATATAGTAGATAATTAAATACATTTTAATTGATTCATTGATTGACAAAACAAGTAAAGTAGATCTGACCTAACTGGGTCTTCATGAAGACATATTGGGTATCAACTGCATATTAGCTACTTGTATTCTATCCTTTTGAGCCTAAACATTATTCACCTTGGCAGAGAAAATAGAAGCCAAGTAACAACTGAATGATGGTGCCTCTTCTCTGCTTGATTAAATCAGTTTTAAGTATATTCATCAACAAGATGCTCAATATTTTCTCATTTACTGACTCATTGACTACCCAAAAATAGATAAGGGATCCTTAGACATCCCTTGTCCATGAGTATAATTGTTCGTAAACCTGGGGATGAGAGGATAGAGGGAGGTTGTAAGGATAATTCATGCCTGGGTTGGGAAGGAAGCTTGGGATATTGGATAGATAACTATGCATTGGAATCAGGAAGACAAGTTTGAATCCTGCTTCTTATACTTACTGTATGGGATAGAAAGACCCTTACTCAAAATTTTAAATAAATGAAGAGACTTCTTAATAAGAACAGAAAGAAAAAGATTTATTACAATTCTCGAGAAAGGGACATCCTCCACCAGGTCGGGGAATCTGATGGAAGGAGGCCACTCACAGAAATTGAAGCACAATTTTTATACCCTAATGCAGAGAATCTCACCTCCCCACTATCCCACCTCTCCATTGGCTGGGAGGCAGGCTCACAATCTAAGTGAGAAAAACTAGACAAACCCTGGGAAATCTTCACCTATCCCAACACAATGACCTCATCTAATATCTAACTTTAACTGCTGATGTGCCTTTAGGAAAGAGGGGAGGGGAAGAAGCAGGAGCTGGTAGTGTTGATGTGGCAACAGTACAACAGACATAGGGGAGATTTGAGTAACTTCCAAGTTTCTGCTACAGCCCACAGCACTTTCACAAAGAAAGCTGGTAGCTGGTAAGGGGTGGGGGGTAGGGAGGTGGGCAATTGACCGTCCAAAAGCCCTGGATACCTGAAACTCAGGTATCCAGGGAAAGAGGCCTTATGGAAGAGAAATTTTATTTAGAAAATCCAATATTCCCCAGATTTTTATTATGAAAAGTCTTCACAATCACCTCATCTCACTCATTAATTACTATATGACCATGACAGATCAAAAAACCTTTCAGAATTTCAATTTCTTCATCTTTAAAATGGGCATGTTGAAGTCCTATATAAATTTTAGATATTAATATTATTATTGGATTACCTACCCTCTAAGGCTACTACTTCACATTCTATGAAATAGCAAGCATTAGTGGGCATTGGAAGATGTTGGAAAAAGACACCACACCAAGTCAGTCAATTAGAAACATAGGATAAGAAAGAAATATACTGTGATAGCTCAAGTAAGACTCTTTGAGGTCCTGCATTCTAAGAGAATTTCTCTCCAATCCCCTAGGGTTGCTTGTCTTTGCATGTCCATGGTGCTAACAAGTCATTTGACACAGGTAAAGGAGCATCTACAAACGCCTAAGTGATGAAACCACAGCATGTTGAGTTCATGAAGGACTTCTCTTTCTGATATATTCATGAAGAAAAGTAACAAAACCTATCTATGTCGTGCTCACTATATGCCAGGCCCTGGTCAACGGGTTGTTGATAATCACAACCCTGGGAGGTAAGTGCTGTTATTATCCTCACTTTACAGACAACAAAACAGAGACAAACAGAGATTAAATGACTTGCTTAGCGTAACACTAGGAACTGTCCGAGGCTGAATTTGAACCTAAGCTCAGAAGACCTAAGTCATCCCATCTACAGGCCTAGAATTCTATCATCTTCATCATCTAGCTCTATATATAAGTAACCATTACAAGCAATCTAAGTCTTACCCACAAGCATTATAGATTAGGTAAGTGAAGGTAAGGAAAATATAGTATTAGGAAGCCACCGAGTTATTATAATCATAGAGCATATATATCAGCTATATAAGAAACGTCTTATGAGAATTTAGGCATTTAACCTTGAAAAGGAGAATGGCCTTATATGTAGCAATAGGAAATTCAGATGCTAAACTTGTAGACTGTGACCTTCAAGACCAGATTTTTCTCTAGAGCTCAGCTTTCACTAAGGACATTCCACTTACAAACATGGAATTTCAAACAATGCACCACAGTTGTCAGTGGTAGTCCAGGATTTCCAAATAGCTAAAATAATGAAAGAAGTAAGAGACTAAGCAGATCACACCTGAAATAAAACAACAATGTACCAGCATTTGTTCTTTTAGAAACAAAAGTCAAATTATGAACCCATCATCATTTGCTTTAAAAATCAAAATTTGCTGTTTCTTTCTTTTGCTGAACATTCTCTCATCCTCACTTGTTATCAGAACAAAAGGATTTCTCATCAGCATTCTGCACAGTCCCCAAAGCCTGCAAGAAGGAGACAGATGCATAAACAGAAAAGGGGAAAAAAAGATCCATGAAGGGAAAAGCAGTTTTGTGACTTGGCATGATGGTCTTACCTTTGGTTATATAGTTTTTGTTTTTCCCCAAAACTCAGCCTGGTAGGCTTGTTCTAAAAGCTGGAGATGTGAGATGTCATGGTCTTTTGTTAATATGCTTCTATAAAATTTTGTGTCATGTGATCCTAATGAGCTGTTTCATGGACCACCCAGTTGGACCAGATACATTGGCGAGCCCACTGGATTCCTTCCCCTCCATCACCCTAGTCTCCATTGACCACTTACAAGTTAGATGGCTCTCCCTTTCTGGATGGATGTTGACCTCTACAATTCCCACCCTTGCTGTAAGTAACCAAGAATCCTTTTCAAATCTGGCCTTTGGGATCATCACATAATTCCTAACAGATAAATATATCAGACGATATCAGTTTAATCCTTCCATCAAAATGGTATATTGCTGAGATATGTTATTTTCATAACCTCAATTCATTGTCTTGCAATCTTGTCCTGCTATTATTCCCTTGGGACCACTGTATTGTTTTATTCTGGTTTCCATTTGCCCTCTGTCTATACCTTTCTATATATGTTATCCCTGCTGATTAGAATGTGACTTCCTTGAGAGCACAGATTGTTTTATTTTCCATTTGTATTATTAGATTCTTGACAAATGGTGTTTAATAAGTATTTTTTTCTATAAAGAAACTCAAACCTGAATCATATGTTAGTATCATTCCTCTTTCATCATTGGTGCCTAAGAGAATGGGTTCAAACTTAAAATGGTTGCTACAAACATTCTCATCACCACATTCACTACTGGGTATTACATAGTTAATCAACAAGCTTCACTCTTACTTGCTATTTGTGTAGTCTCTGCTAATGAATGTATTTGCTACTGGCCTAGGTCAGGCAATTGGCTCCCCATAAGACTCAGCTACTGCTGCTACTGGCTTCAGTTGCAGAAAGGGTCCCCTGAGTGTTCATCCACCCTTCCTGGGATGTAACCTTGTCTATCCCTTCTCCCATATTAATTCTTATAAAGTAAGGAAAGAATGAAACACAATAAGGACTGATCTGCTTTGAAGAAGAAAAGACAAGTCTCCTTCATGTCCGGAAGGAGTCTGACAATGCCTTCCTATACATATACAGCAGACCCCAAATCATGTTTATTCTCTAAGGACCGGGACTTCATTGGTCAGTGCTCTTATTACAAAGATAAACAGGAAGATAGCCAGTTATTAAAGAGGAACAGGGAGTAAGTAAATCGTCTGAAATAAAGAGTGGGAAGAGACAAATTTGAAGTCAAAGAACCTGAATTCAAAACTTGATTCTCCTATTTTGTACCTGTTAGCTCTTGGGCAAAGCATTTAAATTTTCTAAGTAGCAGTTCCTTCATCTAGAGTATGACGGAGTTGATTTTCTTGATTTCTGGTGCCCCTTCCATTGCTGAATGATGATTCTAAGTGCAAAAATGTTCTACAAATATGGTCTCAAGTGTGGCCTCTTTAAGGAGCTGTGCCTAGGACATGTAAGTAAGTCCACCAAGAAAAAGAAAAAAAAATGCTTTCACAGAGCATGGAGCTCACATTGTGCACCATAAATTGATTTACTAAGTGATAGATCTTAATCCCTGAATTTTCTCAGTCATATAACTACCCCCTTCTAGTAAACAGAAGGGAATCACAGACAAGGAACATAGCAAACAAGACCGAAGAAGGAAAATTTGGACAAGTTCCACATAAAAGCCAAGATGCAGATGGAGCTCTCATGACAAAGGAGGAAAGAAGTTCAGAATGAATAACAGATACAGCTTTGACTGATCTTGCTCAGTAATTTTATCTTAGCCATGTTCCTTAGGTGTATTCTATGCTCATCAGGTATTTTTTACACTTGAAAAAAGAATAAAAATTGGGCACAGAATCAGCAGCATGAAAGATATACATAGCCGGAAGGAAAGAAATACTCCAGATACCATAAGGTCACAAGACTACCTTCTCCATTCAAGAATAAGCCATTTGGTGGCTTTTTATTTAAACTGATTTTTATAGATAACTAGATCCGCATATTGGTCGTTTCATGATTTGGGGCATCAGAAGAGCCTAATTACTGGGAACTGAATGTAAAGTAATAATGCCTGCAATATATAGAGATGCTTTGGGGAGGGAGTGTTAAAAGAAGGAAGGTAATATTAATTGGTGAGTTTCTGAGGTTACTCATATATGTCAAGTTGGTGGGTTCTGGATGTTTCCAAGCTGCAAAAAGTAGGTTCAGTCTATCCCACATTTGAGGGAAAAGTACTTGATATGCCACAGCAAGTAAAATGGGCCTCTCTTAGAAAATCAATGGGAATTTAATAATAATTCACATTAATCTCATACTTCAGGGTTTTAATTGGCCACCCTTTAAATAGCTAATGCAATTGTTATTGTTGGACTGGAGTCAATAGCATAACCTGAGTTCAAATCTGGTCTCTGAAACTTACTAACCATGTGACATCATCATCATCATCATCATCACCACCACCACCATCATCTTCTTCATTCCCACTTTGCAGGTGCAGAAATTGAGGTTCTTAGAGGCCAAGTGATTTACTCAATGAATTTTATTTCAATGCCTTTAACTAAATGTCAGAGGTTGGTACTCTATAAGCATATGAGAGTTACTTATGATATGCAATAATGTGTATGTGATTTCATTTTGTCACTACAATTGTCATAGGTGTGCTCTCCTACTAACACTAGATTGATTTAGAACATCTGATGTTGTCCAGATCAAACCAGATTGAGCTTGTTTCCCTACTTCTAGTTAGGTCTCTAAGTTGAATGATGAATTTTGTGCCATAAACATGAATGTCATTGCCACCTTTTATTGTGTTTTGGATTTGGTGATTTTAAATAATGAATATACAATAGATATTACTTCTAGAGCAGGATAACCCAAGTTCAAATCCAATCTCAGACACTTGCCAGGTTTGTGACCCTGGACAAAGCACTTAACCCTTGTTTGTCTCAGTTTCCTCTATTGTAAAAATGTGGATAATAATATCCATCTCTCAAGATTATTGTGATAATAAAATAAAACATTTGTGAAAAGTGCTTAGCAATATTACCTGGACCAAATAGCTGCTATACAAATGCATTACTTCCCCTCCTCACACACAATTCTGAAAGTTCTCATTGAAAGATATGAATGAGAGGCAGCTAGGTGGTGCAGTGGATAGAGCACTGGCCCTGGAGTCAGGAGAACCTGAGTTCAAATCTGACCTCAGACACTTGACACTTATTAGCTGTGTGACCCAGACAAGTCACTTAACACTGATTGCCTCACCAAAAAAGAGAAAAGAAAGATATAAATGAGAATCACATAGAATGACAAGAGCATGAAAATGGTTGGGATAGGGAGGGGCTAGATAAATTGATGTGTAATAAAGATGATAGAAGATTACATTGATGATATCACAGAACTGTTTAGAAGTATTTACAACAACAAGAAAAGAATATGTTAGGATTCCATATCCTAAAATTGTACAGGTTAAGTCAGATGAAGAAGGATGTAAAACCATTAAAATGCAACTCTAATGACTCAAACATATAATTGCAATGAAAGAAAAAATGGGGGAGCTTTCTAAGGAGATAAGTGTAGATTTATAGGAACTCACTGAGTACTTCAGACTTTTAAAAAGTTATCATTAGAAGATGAAAGATGAATACAAAAGAATACTTTGTAAGTGCAGCATCAGGAGAGTGATAAAACTCAGAATGATGTGAAGATGATGAATGATAAAGATAGCAAAATTTATATATATATTATATATATATGTATATTATAAAGTGTAGTTTCCATCATATCTGTTGTGTGTATGTTTCACCTCACTGATCTTGTATTTCAGTTTGCTTTCTTCTCCTCAGAAGAAGTAACTGTCTTTCCACCTTTTTGGTACCTGTAGAATCAATCATACAGATGGACACATATACATACATACATATATATATATGTATATATATATATATGCTTTGTCTATCCATGTGTAAAATGCATATGTGTATTTATACATGTATGTGTATATGCGTGCATGTATGTCAGAGATAAATTAATAATCAAGAAGGGATTAAGCTATTGTGTAGGTTCAGTGGGATTATAGGGAGATTACAGTAGAGTACCTGATTTCATCCAAAGGGTTCAATTCACCCCACACTTTAGCATAAAGGTAACTATCTACAATTTCAAGGTATTGATGATGGGTAAGTTGCTGACATCTGCGCTCTTGATTCTGAACTTACTGGGGAAATCCAAGTGATCTATTGTCTTCACCTCACTGATCTTATATTTCAATCTTTTTTCCCCTCCCTAGAAGAAGTAATTGTCTTTCCATCTTTGTGGTACCCATAGTGTCAATCGTCCAGTTACTGAGAAAAAGTGAAAATGTATGAGAAGTATGCTAGCAACTATCTGAACTGGTGGCACAGTGGATAGAGTACTAGACATGGAGACAAGAAGACCTGAATTAAAATTGAGCCTCAGATGTTTACTAGCTGTGTGACCCTGAGAAAATCACTTAACTCCAGTTTGACTCAGTTTCCTTAATTATAAAATAGGGATAATAGTTACTTTGCAAGGTTTTTTTAAAGGAACAAATGAAATAAAAATTTCACAGTGCTTAATATAGTGCTTAGCAAAAAGTAGGCACAATATAAATGCTTATTTCCTTCCCTTCTTATAGAAGCAGATCACATACCTCACAGGACACCATGATTTAGTAATGACAGGAACATTCAACTTACCTGAACATCTTCAGTAGTTCTATTTTTTTTTTTTGTTTTTGCTTTTACTGTACCAATTGATCCTGTAGGTAGCAGAATAGATAGAGAGCTCAATATGGAGTCAGGGAGACCTGACTTCAAATCCAGCTTCAGATATTTAGTAGATATGTGGCCCTGGGCAAATCATTTAACCCTATATGCCCCAGATTCCTCATCTGTAAAAGGAGCAGCAGGAGGAAATCTTCCATATCTTTGCCAAGAAAACCTCATAGGTGGTGAAAAACAATAGGACAACACTGAAAACGACTGTCACAATTTTAAAAAAAGTATAAAGATGGGAACCCCCACTCAAAAAAAAAAAAAGAAAAACTTTCTATAAATGATGACATATGAATAACCAAATTTGTTATTCAAAATGTATTTAAGTTTTTACATTAATTTTAATAAGGTAGTAACAAAATTTCCATTTTTTCCATGTCTCTTTCTAAACTTCTATTTTGTACTTTTATCTGAACTCTGTTACTGTTATTATTTTATGTTGGGGTAAGAATTCCATATATTTTACTTTAATATTCCTTGTATCATCTCATCTAACTCTCCTCATCTTTCTTTTTATTCTTCACATTTGTCATTTCTTCACTACATTAATTTATTGGTGATCACATCAACAGGTATTTATTCCTTCAGTGCAGAACACAATCCACACCTTCTTATCCTGTATTCCTCAATGTTCTCATATACAGTTTCAAAAGGATCTGTCCATTGCTATATAAGGCTTTCAATTATTTATAAGATCATGTATTAATAAGATCAGAATGTTATAGCTAGAAGGGACTATAATGACCATCCAACTGTAGGAACTATCTCATTTGCATATGAGAAAACTGATGTCCAGAGTATTTAAAAACCTTGTTCAATGTCACAAAGTATCAAAAGTGAGATCTGAACCCTTTGATTTTGTTCTTTATTCTTTTTTCCTCTTTCCCTGCCTTCCTTTTATTTTTATTTCTATGTGAGTACCAGGATAGCCCTTAGGTGTTATTTTTTAAAATTCTTCTTTCTTGCAGAGACCACTTCACTTTCCAGTCACACATTTTCTGGATAAATTACCTTACAACACTTTTCACACATACATCATCATTGGAAATATATTACAATTTATCTGTACCCATTATTATTTCCTATTTTTCAAAAATACTCTATTACTTCCGTAGATGACAATGTGTTTATTCCTCTATTATTGGACATATATTCTTTTTCTATTTTTTCTAATTATGAATGGTGTTTGTAGGAATATTTTATACAGATATGTCTTCATTTTTTGATAAATAATATCTTTATGGTACATTCTTGGTAGTGGGATCACTAGGTGAAAGGTATGAACAACATCATAGCTTTTACTATAAAATTCAATATTGCTCTCTGGAAAAAAATGATTCCCAGCTTCACAAGTAGTACAATAGTATATCTGTTTTCCCACAATCCTAAAAATTTCTATTATAAAATTTTAAACCATCATTGAAAGTATACAAATCATAGATTATCATATCAGAATTATTTTAATTTGAATTTAACTGATTATTAAACATTTATAATTTGGTTATGAGTGTCACTTCAGGTTTCTCATCTCTTTCCTCTAGGAACCAAATGGAAATGGTTTTGGGACTAGTAACTATTTTCCATATATATATATATATATATATATATATATGCATATATATATGAATGTGTACATGTATGTATACACATATATTTGATGTTCTACATATTTTTTCACAAGTGGATAAATTAATTGCTTTTGTAGTAAAATGGAAGGATTAGGATACAAATTTATCCTCTGTAGAATCACTGAAAACAACCTTCATATTATTTCAGTGACATTCAGTTCAACAAAGATGATAAAGCTGGCATTTTATTTCTACATGATTTTTATCTCCCTTGACAGGTCTGTACTTTGAAACTTTTCATTTGCTTGGGCATTATATACATTTGATATACTGACATTTATTTAAAATGTAATATTAAATTTTTCCCCCTTACATGATGATAAACTCTCAAATTCTATTATCTATTCATAGCCTGTTTTAATTATAACTCTGTTTTGCTACCTGATCTGTTCTTTATCCTCACCATGACTTCTAATCCCTTCAATTCACTCCCAAGTCATCACCGTTACACTGACTACAATCTCATCCCTTACCCATCCTGACCCCTTGATGAATTAGTCTTCTTTCATCCAAGTCTTTGTCCCCTTATCTTATCACTCCTACCCTATGATACCTTTGGGACAATTCCTACTGGAAGAAGCTGGAGAGATCCATGAAGCAATACTGACTGGGCACGCTACAAATATATAGTGTACAATTCAAACTGAGCTCTCACAGAAGAAAGGTAATCCTTTTGCCTATTTCTAATCAATTTACTATCCCACTCACCCAGTGACTTATCCAAACTATTTTTTACTGCACCCCCCAGTGCCTATGGCTCCTATGATCTCAGTTGAAAATATTTCATATTCCACTGAAAGCACTGAGGCCATTGGCCAAAATGTCCTCTTCTCCACTCTCCCCATTTCACATTTCTCAGATGCATTCAGCTATAATTTCCTCTTTCATTTATCTTATGTAAAGACAAGCCTTCACCTTACCTTCAAATCCCTCTATAAAAACCAATAAGCCCATTCCATCCAGTTTTTTTCCTGAAAAATTGCTCCATCCATTAGCTCCCTCTATTGTCACTACTCTTTCGCCTTTAACTTTTGTCTACTGGCCAAATTCCCCTATTGCCTTCAAATATGCCACATCTCCTCCACCCTCAAAACATTTTACTTGATCCCTCCATCCTTACTAGCTAGCATCCTATATCTTTTCTTTTTTTGTGGCTGTTCTCCTTGAGAAATCCGACTACAATAGATGGCTCCACTTTCTTTCCTCCCATTCTCTTCTTAAATCTCTACAACCTGTTTTCCAGTCTCATAATCCAACAAAAATGATTCTTCAAAAGTCAGATCTCTAAATTGTTAAAACCAATGACCTTTTCTCAATCCTCATAGTTTACCTTTGTGCAACCTTTGATAGTCCTGATCACCTTTTTCTCCCTGATGCTCTGTTCTCTTCAGGTTTCCTTGACATTATTCTATCCTGTTTCTCCTCATCCTTATATGACCATCCCTTCTTGATGTTTTGTAGCAGTCCCATAGGACTTTGAGCATCCTTCTCTCCCTATTCATTTCACTTCTCATGGGTCAAATTATTTCTCTATGTTTATGATACTGAGAGATCTACTTTAGCAAGCCCAAATTTCTCTCCTAACTTCCAGATTCATCTCTCCAACTACCTATTGGTCGTCTTGAATCAGATGTCACATAAACATCTTAAACTTAACATATCTGAAACTGAACTCATTTTCTTTCCCCCAAAAACCTTTCCTCTTCATAACTTACATATTACTGTTGATTATACACCAACTTTTCAGTTACCCAAGCTTGCGACTTAAGTATCATTCTCTATTCCTAACTTTCTCACCCTTACCCCTAAATCTAATCATTGTCAAGTTTTATTGTTTCAACATGTATAACATTTCTCATATATATCCCCTTCTCTCATCTGAAATTGTCTCCACCCTGGTACAGGCTCTCATCATCTCATGCCTATATTATTTCAACAATCTTCTGGTTTATCTTTCTGTCACAAGTCTTTCCCTACTCCAATCCATAATGACTCCACATTTTAGATGAACTGATTTTCAAAAGTAATGATGTAAAATTTTCAAACTTTAGACCAATGAACCTAACTTCAAGTCAATGGGGAACAAATGGAATGGATTGTTTATAACATTTAGGAAAGATGTTAGGATAGCATGATTGATAAGCAGCCAGACTGAGCATCAAGAAGACTTAAGTTCAAATCCTGTCTCTGACATATACTGCACATATGACCCTGAGATAGTCATCTAACTCTAGTGTCCTAGACATCATTTTAAGATGCTGAGTTGAAGATCTGTATTGGTTGTGGAATCTTCCTTATTAGTAATCTTCTATACCAATAAAATTAAAGATCTAGCCCCAAAGGAAAAAATAAAACTACATCAAAATATACATATACATGTATATGTGTGTACATGTATATATGTATACATGTGCATGCATATATACATACATACGTATATATGCATGTGTATATACATATGTATGTATACGAGAGAGAGAGAGAGAGAGAGAGAGAGAGAGAGAGAGAGAGAGAGAGAGAGAGAGAGAGAGAGAGAGAAAGAGAGCGTGAGCGCGCACAGTGATCATCAAAATTCAACAGTGTGTTTGTTAGGAACATACCATTCCAGAATGACCACATTTCATTATTTGAAAGGATTATAAGACTAGTAAATTAGGCAGATTCTTTATGCATTATACTTCTAGACTTCAGCAAATCATTTTCCAAAGACTTTTATAATAACTTTGTCAACAAGATTAAGAGACAAATAGCAGTATAATAAAATGAATTCCAGATGGTAAAGCAGAGTTAAGGGCTAATGGATGAAAGGAACAACATGAATTTGGAAAGAAGTTTCTAGTGGAAAACAAAAGGATGTATTTCATTTTTTCTAGTCAATGTTTTTATAAGTGATGTGAAAAAATGTAATTTTCATGCTTTTCAAGTTTATGGAGAATAGGATTCTGAGGGAAAGAGTTAATGTTAGATGACAAAAAAAGATTCAGAAAAAAATCTCAAAATGCAACAGTAGTATCATAAATCTAGTATGATTAAATTTGTACAATGCTTTGTTGAATCCATGATTTCACCGGGGCTATTAGTTCTTCCATCAGTGTTAGTAACTGAACACAATTTATTCTTGTATTTATCTGTCCATAAATCTATTCAAAACAAGATTCATTCATTTCACTGACATTTAATACAATTAAGGGTAAAACCCTATACTCAGAATAAAATAAATCAAGGATATGAGTATAAATACAGCTCAGATCTTACCTTCTGCAGGTGTCAGGTATTCTCATTCCTTTTACCCATTCCCACTGATACTGACATCACTCTGAGATTACTTGATATTTCACTGAATATATCTTGTAAATGGACAGTTTTTATAGTGGTCTCCCTCACTGGAATGAGAGATTCTTGAGGACAGGGAATTGTGTTTTGACTTTTCTCTGTTTTTTTCAAGTGTTTTGTACCTGCCACATAAAAGATTCGTAATAAATATTTGATAGGGATGATGATGATGATGATGATGATGATGTGGGGTGGATTTGATGAACCCCATGTTCAATATTAGTAAACAATATGATATGAAATTCCTGATCTAGTTATCACCTGCAAAATTGTTCCTAATTCTGAGAGCTGCATTTCAGATAATACATTCGAAAGCATTGTTTTCAGCAATGGACTAAATGTCATCCTAAAGACCACTAGCTATGTTCAAATAAGCTTTTCACCCAATTTATTGGGCATGATGATTTTTTTTTTTGTCACAACTTTTGCAGATAGTTAAATAATCCTACACAACTTGCAATATGGATTGTTGGAGGGAATATTCACACCAATAAAATTGAAGGTTATCAAAACAGAAACATTAAGAAACTGGAATATATCTAGAAAAAGAGAATGATGGTAAGGGGAACTGAAACCAAATCTTAAGAAGACTAGATGTAAACCATGTGAAAGATGACTCCAAATCAGTAACGTAAGAGAAATTCAAATTAATTTAATTTGATAGTTTTATCCCAAACCCAGCAATCTGGTGAAAATAATAAAAGGTGGAAGTAAATGGTGTTGTGTTGGGACTGGAAGCTCAATTCCGTGTGGACAGTCTCAGGCAGGTAAAAGTGGGACTTCTAAATCTTAGAGTCTTATGAGGCCCTCCATGAACAGCGGGGGTTCGAGAAGGTCAGACCGAGCTAGCTCGGCTCCTCTCCCCCGGAGAAACCTGATGGGTGGAGTCTCCCTGCCCTCGAGGTCGTCCCGGATTGGAGCACACCTAGTTACCTAACAGCACGGTATTGAGATGCAAACTGTGTGGCTGAAGATTAAGTAGGACTGAGGAAGCCTAAAAGCTCTCTTAGCACGTGTGGAGCCAAAGAGAAAAGTAGGGCTCCGCTTCTTTTCTTTCCTCTCTCCCCTCCCCCTCTCTCCCCGCTTATACTTCTACTTCCAATCCCTTAAGCTTAGCCTTCTTAGGAAATCTCCCCCTCTTCGTCCTAAGAAAGAAGATCCCCTGCACTTGTAACCGAAATCTCCCCCTCTTCGTCCTAAGAAAGAAGACCCCCTGCACTTGTAACCGAAACCCTGTAATAAAGCTCAACCCCTGTTTGACTCTGGAACGTCCTTTCTCTCATACGTGCATCCGGCGTGGCCAGCCGAAGACCTGGACAGGTAAGAAAGACTCGGGTAGCCCAATACAGGCCTCTAGGCTTGGCAGTGTTGGAGGTACTTCATGGTGCACCGACATGCAGTTGTTAGAGCTATCTATTCATTTAACCATTCTGAGAAAGCAATTCAGAACTACATAAGAAAAGTCACTAAACCATTCATCCTTTCGCCCAAAGATTCCACTGAGGAGCATACATTAAAAAGAAATCAAAAACAGACAGAAAAGTCAATATATGAAAAATATTCATGCACATCTTTTTTGTAGTAGCAAAACCTAGAAAAAAAGATGAGTACTCATTAATTATGAAACAGATGAAAAACTGCAGTATGTTCCTGTAATACCTATTGTGCTGTTAGAAATTAGAAAAAGGAACAGTTCAGAAAGTATTGGAAGACTTGCAAGCAGTAGAGCACAGTGAAATAGGTATAAGGAAAAAAAATATATACCATGACTTAAATGTAAGACTAAAATAAAGAAAAATGTCATGACTATAATGACCAATAAGGCCCTTAAAGAGAAGTTGAGGAAATGTATCTTGTCTTCTGAGATGTATGAGAACACAGATGTACAATATCTTTTATGTTTTCCAATGTAGTTACTGTGTTGTCTGTTTTGGATAACTTGTTTTAATTGTCACAAGAGTAATTGAGTGGGGATGGAAGGAGGGGAAAACATTTAAAAACAACTAATTCAAAAAGGAGAAAAAGAAGGGAGAGGGAGAAGAAGAAGGAGGAGGAGGAGGAGGAGAAGAAGGAGAAGGAGAAGAAGAAAAAGAAGACAAAGATGGAGAAGAGGAAGAGGAGGGAGGAGAAAGAAAGAAGAAACAGGAAAGTGGAGGCAAGGTGGAGGAGTAAGAACATGGACTTGCTAGCATATACCCACCCCCTGCCACCCACCTCCCCAAACCCAGCCAAATATCTGTAAAAATGACTCTAAACAAATCCTGGAATTGCAGAACCCACAGAATGATGGAGTGAAGCAAATCCCCAGCCCAAGACATCCTAGAAGGTCACCAGGAAGTGTCTATCATTCTGTGCTGGAAGCAGAATAAAGTCTAGTGTAGGTTACTGCAGCACAGACAGGACTTGAGCAGGTCTTGGGGGGAGTGAATCTTGGGCACCTGTGGCAGTTTTCAGACTTCATGATCCCAAAATTCTGAGGACAAATTGGAAAATCAGTGAAAAAAGCTGTGGAACCTGTGTGAGAGACTGGAGTGCTCAGGCCCCAACCTCAGGTTGGTGGAGGGCGTGGAGGAGCCTGTAGCTGCACCAGCAGCAGCAGGGGCAGTGGTAGCAACTGTTTCTGGAGCTCTAGGTACACAGATTATAGGGGGATTGAACAGCTGACACTAAATTCCCCACCCTCACTGACATCTTGACAAAGAGCTCAAAAGTCAGATAAATAGCTGGGACAATGATCAAAACCTGGAAAAAGAATCAGACTATAGATTCTTACCTTGGTAACAAGAAAGACCAAAGTATACAAGCAGAAGAAAACAAAGCCAAAGCTCCTACATCCAAAGCCTCTAAGAAAAATATAAATTGGTCCCAGGCCATGGAAAAGCTCAAAAAGGAATTTAAAAATCAAGTAAGAAAAAATTAGGAAGAGAAATGAGAGTAATACAATAAAATCATGAAAAATGAGTCAACTGCTTGCTAAAGGAGAACCAAAAAAATGCTGAAGAAAATAACATTTTAAAAAACTGACTAACCCAAACGGCAAAAGAAATCCAAAAGGTCAATGAGGACAATGCCCTAAAAAGCAGAACTGACCAGAGAGAAAAGTAGGTGCAAAAGCTCATTGAAGAAAATAATTGCTTGAAGATTAGAATGGAGCTGATGGAAGCTAATGACTTTATGAGAAACCAAGAAATTATAAAACAAAGCAGAAAGAATGAAAAAATAGCAGACAATGTGAAATATCTCATTGGGAAAACAACTGACCTGGAAAATAGATCCAGGAAAGAGAACTTAAAAATTATTGGACTGCCTGAAAGCCATGATCATACAAAAGAGCCTAGACAAAACCTTTCATGAATTATCAAGGAAAATTGCCCTGATATTGCAGAAGCAGAGGGTGAACTAGAGATTGAAAGAATCCACCAATTGCCTCCTGAAAGAGATCCCAAAAGGAAAACTCCTAGGAATATTGTAGTTAAATTCCAGAGTTCTCAGGTCAAGAATAAAATCTTGCAAGCAGCCAGAAAGAAGAAATTTAAGTATTGTGGAAAAACAATCAGGATAACACAAGATTTAGCAGCTTCTACATTAAGGGGTGGAAGGACTTGGAATATGATTTTCCAGAGGTCAAAGGGACTAGGATTAAAGCAAAGAATCACCTACCCAGCAAAAAGAAGAAAAATATTTTAGGAGAAAAAATGATAATTCAATGAAATACATGACCTTCATGAATTCTAGTTGAAATGACCAGAGCTGAATAGGTAATTTGACTTTCAAACACAAGAATCAAGAGAAATGTGAAAAGGTAAGAAGGAAAGGGAAGTCATAAGGGATTTACTAAAGTTAAATTATTTACATTCCTACATGGAAAGATCATATTTGTAACTCTTGAGACTTTTCTCGGTATTAGAGTAGTTAGAGGAATTATATACATATAGACAGAGGGCACAGGATGTGTTGAATAGGTAGAGATGATATGTAAAAAATAAAATTAGGGGGTGAGAGGAATATATTGGGAGGAGAAAGGGAGAAATAAAATGGAGCAAATTATCTCACATAAAAGAGGTAAGAAAAAGCTTTTTCAGTGGAGGGGAAGAGAGAGGACATGAAAGGGAAAGAGTGAACCTTACTCTCATCACATTTGTCTTAAGGAGGAAATAGCATGCATGCTCAATTTATTATGAAAATCTATACTACAGGAAAGTAGGGGGAGGGGGATAAGCAGGCGGTGGAGAGATGATAGAAAGGAGGGCAAATGGGGGGGTAAGTAGAAGTAAACACTTTTGAGGAGGGATAGGGACAAAAGAGAGAATAGTATAAATGGGGGACAGGATAGTGTGGAAGAAAATACAATCTTTCACAATATGACTGCTAAAGAAGTGTTTTGCATAACTACTCATATATAACCTATATTGAATTGCATGCTTTCTCAGTGTGGTTGGGTGGGGAGGGAGGGAGGGAGAGTATTTGGAACTCAAAAGCATTAATTTTTTATTAAGAATGTTAAATAAATTATATAAAAATTCAAAAATAAATAATATTAAAAATTGTTTTTACATGCTACTGGGAAACAGATATACAGGCAATGAAAGAAAGAAATAAAGGAAGAAAGGAAGAAAGAAAGAAAAAGAAAGAAAAACAGACAAAGACAGAAAGAAAGAAAGAAAGAAAGAAAGAAAGAAAGAAAGAAAGAAAGAAAGAAAGAAAGAAAGAAGGAAGGAAGTGAAAGAAAGAGACAGGGAAAGAGAGAAAGATTAAGAAGTGTTGTTCAAGTAACAAAACTACTATCAAAAAATTTTCAGTCTTTCCTGCTGATTATGAATTAAGTTAACTTTGCTTGTACCGAAAGGGAAGACTTTTATAAGAAGGTAGAGCTGAACTCAATATAAGAAAAAAGTTACAATTTTAGAAGTTCCAAATTGGAATGTCATCCTCCATCAGGCACTGAAGTAACCTTCACTGGGTATATTCAAGTAGAGATTGAATTTGATTTTCACCAGCGGGGATGTCATTCAGTGAATTAACACTTACAAAGAGCCTACTATATGCCAGAACTAAATTCAGTTCTAGGGATACCAAGAAGAAAAAAAAAAAAAAGTAAAAGATAGTCCCTACCTTCAGAAGGAACAACAAATAAATTATACAAAAACAAATTATAAAGGATAAATAATAAATAATCATAAGGGAAAATGTTAGAGACACACTTGACACACAAGATGGTATGAAGGAAAATTTATTAAAATAGATGTCAGAGGAGGAGAGCCCTCTACGTTCATTATGAACAGGTAGCTTCCTGGTAAGGCTACGGGAAAACTACAACTTGTTCAGATTAGTGGAAGCTCCTTATATTGTTCCTAATTTTGGACTCAGTGCTCTTACATCCCTTGGTCACATGACTTCATGTTCTCCTTCATGTTTGAGGCTTCCCTCAAATAGCTCTTCAAGCCTGTGCACAAGTTTCTGACCTCTACCTGACTGTGCTACGTCACAACTCTGTGGAAACAGAACTTCCTTGTTTCCCACAGAAAAGGAACTAGGATAAAGGAGAATTGGGAGAGGTTTACTGTGGAAGATGACATTTTAACTTTTAGAAGGTGGGCCTTAAAGGAAGCCAGAGAAACTGACAGGTGGAAGTAAGGAGGGAAGGCATTCTTGGAATGTAGGCTAGACAGTAAAAATGACCAACTTGTGGCACAGAGTTTCTTTTTATAGAAATAGCAATGACTCCAATGTTACTAAATTACATAATACTTGGAGGCAGGGGACAGAAAGTAAAAGGTTGAGAGGTACTAGGTTATAAAGTGCTTAAAACATCAAATAAGGTGTTTTATATTTGATCCTGACTGTGTTAGGGAGTCACTGGATATTACTTGAGAGAGGGAGCAGGTTTTGATAAGTCCCTTTCCTCTTTTGAGAGTGTTTTAATCTCTCACTGACTGGCCAACAATAGGTTCCAGTCAAAGCCTATATTGTTCATTGTTTGAGTTTTGATAGCTCAGAGTGAGTGTAAATAACATTTGTTTCATTATTGGCCAGAAACCCTGGGGATCATCCCCTCCCAGATTGATTTTTTTTTTCTTTCAACTAGGTAAAAGAGATAATTTTTTGCTTTATTTCTTACATAACCTTAATCACTAAATGGGCAGTGCCTCAGACAAACTGAGACCTTAAAAAGGTGAAGGTCTCCCACTGCATCCAGGGCCACCTCTAGTCATCCTGATCTATATCTTCTATCTGGACTCAGATGGCTATGGAGGAGAAGGTGAGGCTAATGATTAAACAGCCCTGACTCACTTAAATCCAATTCACTTGCAAGTCATGACATCACCTTCCTGATGTCATGGTCCTCTTCAAGCATGAAGGACAAACCACAACAAATCTGTGGTTTTATACATATTCCTTACAAATATCTCTATAAGATATAAGCCGATGAGGCTTTACAGGTAGCTAACAGAAGGAAAGTAAAAGGTAAAGAAGATAACTACATATCCAACTGAAAGCAGAATTCCAAAGAATACAAAGGAGAGGTAACATTTTCTTAAATAAGAAAAGCAAAAAAGAGGAGGAGAAGCAGAAGGAGAAGAAGGAAATAGAATGAGAAAGAGAGGAGATATCATCAAGAGAACATTTCATGCAAAATGAGCATGATGAAAGACAAAAAAATGGCAGGGATTTTACAGAAGAGATTAAAAGGTTGTAAGAACTATGCAAAAGAACTATACCAAAAAGATCTTAACATCAATGACAAAGATGGTGTGGCTGATCTAGAGCCCTGCGTCCTAGAGAATGACATCAAGTGGGTCTTGGGGAGTGTTATTAACAATAAGACTGGTGGAGGTGACAGAATTCCAGTTGAGTTATTTAAAATCCTAAAAGATGATGCTGTTAAAGTGCTAAACTCAATATGCCAGCAAATTTGGAAAACTTAACAATGGCTACTAGATTGGAAAAGATCAATTTATGTCTCAATCCTAAAGAAAGGCAAAACCAAAGATTGTCCACATTATCTAACATTTATACTAATTTCCATGCCAACAAAGTTATGCTGAAGGGTCTACAAGCTAAGTTTCAGTAATATGTGAAATGAGAATTAACAGAAGAACAGGCTGGTTTTCAAAGAGGCAGAGGAACTAGCGACCAAATTGGAAACATTTGCTGGATTATGGAGAAAACAAGGAAGCTCCAGGAAAAAAAAATTGACTTCTGCTTCATTCACTTTATTAAAGCCTTTGACTATGTGGAACACAACACAAAGTGGCAAGTCCTCCAAGAGATAGGATTACTGGATCATTTTACTTGTCTCCTGAGGAACCTGTATGTGGGTCAAAAAGCCACAGTTAGAATCAAAGGTGAAATGATTGCTTTAAGATCGAAAAAGAAGTACAGCAAGGCTGCATATTATCACCTTGTTTATTTTACTTGCATGCAGAACATATCATATGAAATGCTGGGCTGGATGAAAAAAAGCCACAATTAAGTTTTCCAGGAGAAAAATCAACAATTTTAGATATGTAGATGATAACATTCTTATGGCAGAAATTGAAGAGCAATTAAAAAGCTTCTTGCTGAGGGTGAAAGAAGAAAGTATAAAAGCAGGTTTGAAGCTTAAGATTAAAAACCAAAACAAACAAAAGAATCCTAAAATCATGGCAACTGTTCATATCAAATCCTGGCAAACAGAAACAAAATGGAAGCAATTTCAGATTTTATATTCTTGGAATCAAGATCACTGCAGATGGCAGCTACTGTCATAAAATTAAAAAGAACTTCTTGAAAGAAAACCCATGGCAAATGTGGTCAACATACTGAAAAGCAGAGACATCACCTTGTCAACATAGATCCACATAGTCAAAGATGTGGTTTTGCCAGTGCCAATGCATGGTTGTGAGAATTAGCCTATAAGAAAAGTTGAGTGATGCAGAATCAGCACTTTCAAATTGCTAGAGAAGACTTTTGAGAGTCCCTCAGACAGCAAGGAAATCAAATCGGTCAATACTTGAAGAAATTAATTCAGACTATTCACTGAAAGTTCAGATACTGAAGCTTAAATATTTTAACCACATGATGAGAAGACAGGACTTATTAGAAAAGATCCTGATGCTGAAAAAGATTAAAAGCAAAAAGAAAAGAGACCAAGGTAGATAAGATGGATAGATAGTGTCATGGAAGCAATGAACCTGAGCTTGGACAGACTTCAGGAGATAATGGAGGACAGAAGGGGCTGGCATGCTATGCTCCATGGTGTCACAAAGAGTCAGACATGACTGAATGACTGAACTACAACAAGAACGAAGTTAGTAGTGTGTTCAGCCCAAATCTTTGCTAATATTTTATTCTAGAAACAACCTTAAAGCAAAGTCAGGAGAATGGATTAGACACATTTATTCCTTCACATTCACTCCTGAAAATAATATCACTAGCCACACATCTGTCCTTTCCCCTAATATCATCCCCAGATAAATTGATGAGATTATAAGTGGATAATCCATAAACTCTTCTGCACTTGTTACTAGTTGTGCTGATATAGTTTATCCTGTTAACCTTGGGGTGATACTTCTTTCATTCCTTTTCTCCACATTCTATCCCCTCCGCTCTATCAGAAGGTCAAAATGAATAATTTGGTTATCAGGTATAGCTTACTGAGAAGATGGCAGAGGGGGAGATTAAGGAGGAGGTGAAAGAAAAGAATGAAGTGGAAACTGATTTGGACATGACATTCCAGCTTTCGTCTCCAGCCTAGCCCTTCTCAATTCAGTTCAAGAAGCAATTTAATAAATCTTTATCAAGCACCTACTATGCAGACCACATAGAGCAGGTGTTTGAATGGCCCAAAGGTATGCTGAGTCTTTACCCTTGAGACACAAATAAAGTAACATTGATGTCAGCTGTTTCTCAGTAGCAAATAAATGTTCCACTAATTTCCAAAGCCAGGCAGCTTGCAAAACTGTCTTTGTCAGACTGTTCAGGTCTCCTTTCTTGTCAAGTTCACTCTATATTCATTTAGCAAAGACATACTTACTAAGTAGTGCTGCATAAAGCTAGGTGTCAGTGTCTGGGAGAGTCCATTTCACCAATGATTAGCATTTTTTGACCCTTGGCTCCACCTTCCATCAGGAGGACTCAAAAAAGTTAGCTACCCTCCTTCAGGACTTACTTCCAGTTTGCAACACATTTTGCTCTCCACAAGCATGTGATGTTAAGTAGCATAGATAAAAATACAGGCAGCAATAAAGGCCAACACTCTTTTAGCTATACAGACTTGACCTAAGCAATGTGTAACAATTAACAAAACTCCTAGTGATCTAATCAAATAATCTTCCAGAGAAAACACATTTTCGAGGTTAAGGTAACTTTTGAATAATAGCTTATTATTAATGATTTTTAAAAATTATTTGTGTAACCCTTTCCAGGGCTGCTTCCACAATTTCTACTCACAGTGGTATACTGGAACCCAAGAAAGATGCTAAATACTTGCACTCAGGCTTCTAGGGATACTCCTGAGGGTCTCTGCATCTATCACTTATTGCCCTTGAGCTTGAACAGGTATGCTTCCCCATAAATAGGTCTAAGTATAAACTTACCTAAGAGTAGAAGAATGTATATCCCAAGTCTATGTATCAACAATCTATCAATTAATAAAGTATTCCTCCTAAATCTGGAGTGTACTTTTCTGTTTGACACACAAGTTTCCTAAGGAAAGAGAATTCAAACTTAGAGACCAACATGAAAACACATATGCAGATAATATATGTGACAAAGACTCAGCTCCCACTCTTTTCCAGGGAAGTTCTTTATTTTTTTCTTTTATAGTGTCCTTATTAAGTTCCCCTTTGGTGTAACGTTCTATTGCATTCAGCCCCTTTCTGTAACATAACTAACACTTGGTGTTTTAAAGCTTGCAAAGTTCTTTGCATGTGTCATTTCATTTAATCCTTAAAACCACTCTGGCAGGGAGATTCTCTGATTATCCAGAGTTTATAGAAAGGGAAATGACAGCTGAGAAAAATTAATTGTCTTGCCTACAGTCACATATCTAAAAAGTGTTTGAGGAAAGATTTGAACTCAGGTCTTCCTGAGTCCAAGTCTAACACAGTATCAATTATTCCATCTAGATAGCATAGCAAACAGAGCATTGGGCTCAGAGTCTAGTAGACTTGAGTTTAAATATTGACTCATGCTTCCAAGGTGTATGATCCTGGTCAAGTCATTTAACCTTTCAAAACCTCAGTTCTTTCATCTGTAAAATAGGAATGTTGTCATCAGGAGGGTAATGAGATTCAGATAAGATGATATATTTAGAGAGCATTCTAAAACATAAAACCCTATGTTAGTGTTATTACCTATAATGATAATATTTATTATTAATTAATAATAGTAATTATTAATATATTAATCAATTATAAATTATATATAACTATATATTAATTATAAAAATAATTAAGAATATCAATATTGTTAATAATAATAAATATTAGCTATGGTAATATTATTACCTTAATGTCCATAGTTGTCACTTCTCTCCATCAAGAGGAGATCATTCTCCCAACTGCCATTGTCAGTTGACTATCTTTGTCCATATCTGGCTGTGGCCACTTCCACTCCTATTCTAATGGTTGCTACTATCATCTGTCGTTATCAGTAGGATCTCTGACAGGAACTATGAGTCTCTCAAGCTCAAGAGGAAATTGCCTGAACACATCCCTTTGATCTTAGTACCACAATGTTTTGAGGAGTTGCTCCTGTTAGGTCAGCGAGGTTCGCTGCTGTGGGAAGCACTCTCTCTGCTTAAAGCTAAAATTAAGAAGTTGATTTATAAGATTTTTTTTTAATCTGGCTCTTAGGCTCTTTACTTTTCATCATTACCCCGAGCAAGTCACTGCTTCAAGGACAGATAAATTATATCCTCTCTCCTGGAAATGTTTGATGGTGTATCTCGATTCAATGGGAAAAGGAAAGATTAAGATCTGACTTAGTAATTCAGGCAGAGGAAAGACTTGTCTTAATAACACATCCAGAGGAAATAGTCTTGTCCAAGATCGGAAAAGAATAAATACAATGAGACAAAGGGAGCCATATGTTCATACAATCTTGCTTATTTGAGACCACAAAGGAAAAGAATGAGAAATGGGTGGCACACTGAATAATAGCTCCACAGCTATTTATAAAATAACTTGTCCTCATAATGTGTTAGCCTCTCAACCTAAAATATGTTTATTTTGTGTTTCCATGTGATTATGAGGCCTGGAAGGGGATGAGGAATATCTACACTTGGTTCAAGGACTAGACTTAACAGGTTGGCCTAGTCCTTTACATTCTTCTTTCAGTTTTTTTTCAAAGACAACTGATTTCTATATATATCTTGTCCTAAGTTAACTTCAGCATTGCAGTCCTGTAAATTCAAACAAAGTCAAAAACAAAGAGGGAAAGTGAAACATGTTCAGACTCCAAGTTCTTAACCATTTCTGACTATAGGAAAAAAGGCCGAAGAATTAAGGGACTTTCTCCCATGTTGAAATTTTGCTCCTGACTCATAATGTAGGGAAAGACACTGTTGTATGTGATATACTTAATACCTTTCTTTAGCATAAGGCAAGCACCCTAAGTTTATGAAATACTGAAAGCCACAGCTAGGAATGGGATAGTAGAGGGAAAGGTTTGGGCTCGACGTAAGGGGAGAAAAAACTTACAGAGTTGCTCCATGGTGGAAAAATCTGCCTCAGTAGGGAACAAGTTCCCTGCCTGGAACAGTAAGGACTTATAAATGCTTGTTTACTCAGTGACTGTTACTAGAGATATTCAAGCAGAGATTAAGTGATTTGTTCTCAAAGAAGTACAGAAAAGGTGATTCCTATTCAGGCCAACTGGTAATTAAGTAACCATGTAGATTCCTTCCAGCTGTAAATTTCTAGTATCCTATGATTTCGAGGATTAAAAGAACATGGAGAAATTGTCCCAGGGATGTGCTAGTAAATACTTAAGAACTAGCTCCCCAAAAATGTACATGTGACACATTTTTATGGTTAATTTTCTTTGTTAATATTTTCTTCATCACTTTCTTACATCTACACAATTAATAACATGATAAATCAAGTGATTTGTAGGCTTTTCCAGTTTCTGATGTGTAAATGCTCACACTAAAAATGTACAAATTGTCCGCTAAACTGGTTGGAGCTGACTCCAATATACCCCCTTTTATATGTAAGATATAGATAATCAAGTGAGAAATTGTTAACTCTGAGTTTAGTTATATAGATTGTTCAATTAAAAGTATTTTTGTCTTGAATTCTATCTTCTAACTCATATTCTGACAATTTTCATCTGTAGTCCCACTTAACCACAGTAAAGGCAAAGTCTAGTGCTTATAAAATTTAAAACCTGAAAATGAAACCCCAAGACAGAGTAATCAATTGGCCAACTCAAAACCCTAGCCTGCTGGGAAAAGATGACTCTCCCTTTGGTCTTATTACCACAATGTGTCAAAGAGTTGCTCCTGCTTTGTCAGCAAGATTTGCTGCTGTTGGAAGCAATCTCTGTGCTTAAGGCTAAAATTAAGAAGTTGACATAAGAATTTTTTTTAATCTGGCTCTTGGGTTCTTTACTTTTCATCATTAACCCTAACAAGCCACTGCTTCAAGGGCAGATACATTAATAAATTGTATCCTCTCTCTTGGAAATGTTTGATGGTGTATCTAGTTTGTGTGAGGAAAGGAAAGATTAAGATTTTACTTAGTAACTCAGCCAGAGGAAAGGATGGTAAAGCCAAAGTAACCAAAGACCTGTGGGCCATTTTTTTGCTGGTTGTCCCCTCGAAGCAATCCTTTCCTGATAGACAATCTTCAGCTTTCACTGAAGTTTTGGATAAGAGAGACTGCCAGGCTTTAAGTGAAAATTACAGAAATAAGAGGAAGTTTAGGAAACATGTAAACAATCCTAGACAGTGAATTTAAGAAGGGCTGGAGAAATAGAGAAATAAGATCAAACTGAGAAATATAGATTCCTGAAAATTAACTTTTCATATGGAAGCCTTTGGGGTAGAGGATGGTCAAACTGATGCTTCAGGTGTTCTGAAGGGTATTATGTTGAAGGGAATTAATAATCAAAGCAATCTCTTTGAAGCAAAATCATATCCCTATAAAGCTCATTTTCACCTACTAGGTGGCTTCTCCCTCTTCTTTAAATAATCAGTTATCTTCACTCTGAATCAGGCAGTAAGCATCAGTATGATCCCTGGAGTTATATGTCTTGAATCCAATCCTAACATTGTATAGTACTGCCAAGCTGGACAATTTTATTTAAAATCAATTCACAAGCTGCCTCATGGAAGTTACCAAACTGGCTTTGAAGCATCTTTTCTTCCCCCAGTTGCCCAGTAGGGAAGCACACATAATAATTAGACTTACAAGAAAATTAATTACTAAATCTTTGTTAGCAATCACCAAGATCAGTGTAGGGGCCTCCTATTCCCAACTGTGCTAAGTATTCATCTCGAGAAGACAGAAAAGAAAGTGAGTTGAAATGTCATGGTATGTTTTTCCCCAATAAATTCAAAATACTGAATGAAACTGGTATTTTGAAATTATTTCAGAATCCTAGAGCTGAAAAGAAATTGATTTCTCTAAGTTCTCAGTTATTCCAAGGTGGTATAATCTAAAGAGAGATGTTTACTATTCTCCTAGGATGTGCACTGTTCTGTGAGTGACCACAAGCACTCTTTTGTGCCCTGGAAATGTGAAAAGGGTCCCCTGCTCCACTGCCACTGCAGACTCTGGTGTGCTGGTGCTCCTCCTTGCCCAAGGACTGTCACCAGGACTGCAACCTGTATCCTAGTATGGGCAAAGGAACAGAGCCCTGCCTCAGTAATAGCAAAAAGACCTCTGTAATCTCCTGATCAGTTGTTTGATCCCCTTGCTGTCTAAGGGCTGAGAGCTCCAGAAGTAGCTGCCACTGCCATAGCCATTGATAATTCAGTCACTCTCAAGGCCTGTTCCTGGTTTGCTAGAACCAGGGCTGTGCTATAGCCTGCACTGGACTACACTCTGCTTTCACCCAGGTGCAACGGACCTTTCCTGCTGATTTTCTAAGTTGTCTTTGGCATCTGTGGGCTAAGAGGTCTGGAAACTCTCACTACTGTCAGTGATTCAGTCACCTGGAGGCCTGTTACAGACTTGTTGAGGTACAGTCTTTGCTGGCGTAGTCTAAACTGGACTATGTTCCTCTCTCCCCCTGGTGCAATAAACCTTTCCTGCTGACTTTTCAAAGGTGTCTTGGGCTGGGAATTTCTTTCACTCCATCTTTTTATGAGTTCTGCTGTTCTAGAATTTGTGTAGTCATTTTTAAAAGTTATTTAAAGAGGTATTGGGGGAGAGTTCAAGCGAGTCCCTGCCTTTATTAAGTCATATTGGCTGAGCCTCCTCTAAGAAACTCATTTCTAAATATTATGACATTCTTCCTGAAGTCAAGCAAAGGTGTGATGCCTCTCCCTACCCACTACCGAGCATGCTAATCTAACATGGATTAAGCAATAATGAGAAGCATGATGACCAGAATGAAGACATGATCAGAATAGGCCTCACATAGGATGCAGCAATTGAAAAGGACCTTGAAGAAAGCTAGAGAATCTCAGACTGGGAGGCTAAAATTTATAAAGCATATCTCATTTTGGGTATAAAGGATAGCATATATATACTTATGCATAGGAAATGGAATATCCTGTGTAGGGATCAACAAGTTGTTCAGTTTGGGTGGGTAATAGAATGCATAAAAGGTAACAATAGATAATAATTCAGGAAAGGTAGTAACCAGGTTGGGAAGATCTTTAAAGTCCAACCATTTCATCATAGGAAGTGACTAGAATTGTTTGAGCAGAGGAATCACATGGTCACATCTGTGCTTTAGGAGCATTACTCTGGCAGCTGGGTGGATGGTTGATTTTACAGAATAAATAATGGAGATAGAGAGATCCATTTGCACACAATTGCAATCATACAGAAAAGAAACAATGAGGTCCTGAACTTGGGTGATTGCTAAATAAATATGGAGGAATGGATAGATGTGAGAGATATTGTGAAGGTAAAATTGAAAACTGAGGTGAGTGAAAGTGAATAGTCAAGAATTACTCTAATGTTGCAAACTTGGGTGACTAGAAGATGGATCTTTCAATGAAAATAGAAAAGTTAGGAAGGAAGGAGGATTTATTGGGAAATAACTAATAGATAGCTGGTGATGGAGGACTAAAGATCAGGAGGAAGTCTAAGGCTGGATATATATATATATACATATATGTATAGCTTTGATAGAGAGAGAAGAGAAACAGGGACAGGATAGAGTGTTAGGGTTTACCTACAGATAAAGATTTATGACATAGGCATTCTAGACCTCACCTCATTTTAGGAATGTCCCTAAGATGATTAAGGGAGTACAGAGTAGTATTCTCAGGATGTTGAGGTCCTTAAAACCACATCATGGAACTGGCAGGAGAAGTTTAGGTTTTCTCTAGAAAAGTAAACTTAGAAGAAATGGATGAGTAGTATCTTCAGATATACAAGGAACAGAAATTGAAAAGATTCATTTGATTTGCATTTTTTGTTTGTTTTCAGCAGTATTTTGTTGTTATTGTTGTTTTGACTACCAGCATGATGGGTAAAGATAAAAAGCAGATTTTAACTCAATACAAGGAAACTTCCCAGAATGAAAGCTGTCCCAAAGAGCAGTGGGCAATGTCAGAAGATAGGGAATTCTTCATCATTCAAGATTTATAAAAGGAGGTTGAATGGCCACTTGTTGGGAAAATAGCAAAACGGATTCTGGTTCTGATATACTTTTCACTAGACAACTGCCTAAATTCCTTCTGTTTCTGAGATTGTATGATTCTATGAAATACTTTCAGACATCTACCTAATACTTCCCCAGGCTAAGCTAAGGTTCCTTCCACAAATTCTGATAATGTATGAATTCCAGTACCCTGATCATTTTACTATTTCTTCTCTTAACTCAGTTTATCATTTGTGACACCCCATGCTGATGTGAAGATGGAGAAGGCAGAAATGACACATCCCTTTGATGGGAGATGAATGAGGGCTATAGCAGAAAAGGATACATTCTGAATTAGAATCCAAAGACATGCAAACTAAAGGCCAGATCAAAAATCAGCATTTTCTTTTCTTTGGAGGGTAAAGATCTAAAGAGATGAGGAAGAAGTGAGAAGTCATTTGTGAAATTGGACATTCAAACTATAGATGTTAGGATAACTTAGAGCAACATGGAAAGAAAAAGGACTATTGGCAAATTGATTCTGATTTGTATCTTTACCTTTCTGCTAGGTGTTATCATTTCATTTTATGAGTTTCTTTTATGATATGTAGACCTTTGAATACTAATTCATGGTAAGGAGCAGGATCCTATTTTTTCCTGTAGAATAAGAAAAGTTGTGGGAATGGGTGATCAATGTCCATCCCAAATGTGGCATCTAGGATTGAAAGCAGCAGAAGGACATGGATTGTTGAGGTCAGAGCAAGATTTAAATTATCCCTGCTTAATTGTAGATATATTTCTAAAGATGTAATCTAATGTAACTGTTTGGGCTACTGTTTAACACTTTAAATAATTTACAATCAATTAAATTTTCTTGATCTTCTTCACATTATTAAGTATACATTAGTCGTGTCTCCCTCATCATATACTAGTGTAATTAAAGAACAAATACATTTGTATTTATTTTATACTCAGATTGGCCAAATTTCCTCTAGTATCTTCTCCTCTCCACTGAGAGCCACTCCATATAATATTTCAAAAGTGAAAAGAAAAAGAGGAAAAAAGAGAGGAAAAACAGCAGAAGAGATCGGTATAAGAAAAATCTGAAAATATATTCAATGTGACTATTCTTGTATGACCTATATCAATTTGCTTAGGTTCTCAATGAGGATGGAGGAGCAGAAGAGAGATATAATTTAGAACAAACTTTAAAAAATGTAAAAAAGTAGTTTTACATTTAATTAAAACAACTTTTTTTAAGAAAGGAAACACATGCAATTTTACACAAATAAATAAAATGTAAAACTATACATAACCAAGGGTTATTGATTTAGAGCTAGAAGAAACTTTAGAGGTCACTACTCTAACTCTCTTATTTTATAAAGATTGAACTGAAGCCTAGAAATGATATATTACTTATTCAAGATAACATTGGTAGTGAATACCCGAGTCAATATCTTAACAAAGGCTCTCTGAATTCAGAGCCAGGAGCCTTTCCAGTGTGGCACAGTTGTCTCAGATTAAGGAATAAATGAGATTTTATATATGTATACACACTCATACACACATATATGTGTATAAATGTATACGCATATATGTATGCATGTGTGTTTGTGTATGTGTGTATATGTATATATGTGTGTACGTATATATGTATTTATTTATATGCACATACACATATACATGCATATACATATATATATATTTGCAAACCTTAAAACACCATTTTAATGACAAGTATTATGATTATCCCCCAGAGGATTGCACTAGAAAACTTCCTTCAATATATCATCATCAGTTAATAAATTACTACCTTTTAGAATTAGTTTTTCAATGACTTTCCAAACTATGCAGCTTTATTATCATCTATTCCATATCTCTCTATTTTCTTCACAGGAATATCAGGGGAGGTAATGGTTGTTTAATTTGTTTAATGAATGATTCCAATAAAAGTTTTGAGAAATCATTCTCTAAAATTTAAACAGTATCAATTTTAAGGGACAAAATTCATTGCATCAAGCAGTATCAACATTCTATTAGCACTTGATTCATTCTCAGTCAATTATGATTTTCAAGTTTAAGAAGTTCTTTCCATTCAAACGATATTCAGGGGAAAAAGATCACAGTGTGGTGCTGGCCTATATTATTAACAAGAATCTTCCTTTTCTTTTCTTAAGTCTGCATGCTATTCTTCAACTTACACTAAACTTCATCATCTTTATTTAAATGAGGCAGGAACGGAGGTGGTTGTGGTATTTGAATTGGTCAATATTCATTTGGAGTATACTGAAAGTCATATTAAGTCCATGTTGCTGCAAGGCTCTTCCTTACCAAGCAGGAAAAAATTGATGAAACCACAGGAACCTTTCTCCTAGTGGTGTCTTGTTCTGCATGGGGTAAAGAAAGAAATTGGAAGAAAGTTCCACACCAGTTTGTGAAGCATTTCTAAGTAACACAAATTTTCTGAGAAGGTACTGTTAATGGAACAGCCCCCAACTGTATGTTTCCTGTCATCTACATGAGGTGTTGAAGTACATCATATACTCCTGGACTCTTGGCTTCAAAGGTCAGACTCTAACAAGTTTAAATTATTCTTAAAATGCCCTTCTCTCCTAGAATCTACATGTACACTTGTACACAGAGACATTCACATAATGCTTACACAAATAACAAAGTAATAGGTGTGTACATATATATTATTATACGCATATAAAAGCACACATATGCAAATATATGGAATACATAAAATATCAATAAATGTGTATATAAATACACTTGTACATATACATATGTGTATATAAATACATATGCATCTAATATGTATATATGTGTGTGGCACCTGTTACTTTACACACATATATGCATATATACATATACACATCTATATATCTGTCTATCTACCTGTCTAGCTATCTATCCCTTCTTGACTATGGATTAGCAATGAATGGACTTTTTTTCTACACAAAATAGCAGGGGAATCAATAATCTTATCTTAAGTCATACTCCTGTTACTAAATGCAGGCAAGTTGCTCACTATTACTATTCTGTAATGCTTCTAGAAGCCTTTGAAGAGTAGCCATAGGTACTCAAGAACCTTCTAATTTGAAAGTATACAAAGTAAAAGAAAGGTTATCCAGTAACCAGTACATTTGTCCTGTTCTATTTTATACTCCCCATTCCAAAATGTAAAATATCAGAATAAAGAAAAATCATATCACTCTTTCCTCTTTCATCATAAAAGTGTTTGTCTCTTCTTAAGCTGCATTATAGCTCTGGGAAGAAAAAGTAACCCTTAATGAAGCATTCAATTTTAGTTTTTTGTTTTTTTTTTAAGCTAGAGTCATTCAGTCAGTCATGATAATTTATTAAGTATTTACTATTTACCCAGCACTTAAGTACAAGGAAATAAAACTCTGTTATGAAGGAATTCACAAACTAATTGGAGGGAAAACACGCAAACATCTATGCACAAACAAAATATAAACAGGATAAATTGGGGGCAATTACAAAGAAAATACACTGAGATTCAGAAGGACTATGAATAACTCCATAAAGAAAGTGAGACTTTAGCTGAGCTTTGAAGGAAGTCAGAGAAACCAGGAGGTAGGGAAATGGAGGAAGGGAATGGCAAACCTGGGAAGTAACCAGTGAAAATCCAGAATTTTAAATGGAGTATCAGGTACAAGGAACAGCCAAAAATCTAGTCACTGCATTGGCAAAGGAGGAGATTGTGGGGGAGATAAGGAATTTGTAAGAAGACTGGAGAGGTAAATCCAAATATTAAAAGAATTTGAAAGTCAGACAGAGGACTTTGTAAGACATCCTGTAGTCCTGGTAATCTCTGGTAAGTGGGAGCCACTGGAGTTGACTGGCTAAGACAGTGGTATTGTCAGACCTGAGCTTTAGGAAGATCAATTTGAAAGATGAGGATGCGATAAACTGGAGTCAGGAGAGACTTAAGGCAGGAAGACCAACCTCTATGCATTTGCAAGAGTCTATTTGTGAGATGATAAATGCCCATACCAGGCTGGTTTCGGTGTCAGAGAAGAACTATATTTGCAAGATGTTAGAAGTCTAGAAATAATAGGAAAAGGGGAGAGTTTGAGGAAAAAGATAATGAATTCAGTCTTAAAATCATTCAATTTGAGATAGTCAATAAGTCAGCTGAGATGCAAGCCTAGAGGTAAGCAGATAAGCTGGATATGTAAAGAGTGAGAGAGAGAAGAAAGGAAGTTGATGCATTTTTTCTAGGTAGAAAATTTCCCAAGTTTAACCATTTAAAAGGACTAGAGCTAAATGATGATAGCTCATGTGGATAGACAGATCCACTGAGTTTTTTTGAAAATGGGAAAGACATGGACATATCTGCAGATATTAGGGAAATAAGCAGTACACAGGAAGAGAGTGAAGATTAGTGAAAGAGTAGGGCTGACAGAGAAGTCAATATGCCAATACGGAATGAAACTAGTTCATATGAAAAAGCTTGAATTGGCAAGAAGGGTCATGTCTTCAAGTGAAGCAGGGGGGAATAAGATACTTGTGGAAGGCATGTGAATGATTTAAGATGAGAAGAGAGAGAAGAAGAAGCTGTTAGACAACAGCCTGTTGGTTTTTTTTGTTTGTTTTTTTTTCAGTAAATATGAAAGAGTTCTCAGTTAAGAGAATGGGAGGAGGGAAAGCCATGGGAAGTTTGGTAAGTAATTAAAAGATTTGAAAAAACTTCTATGTCAAGTGGAATAGCAATTGGACTAGGAAGGTGTAAAAAAATTGCCTTGATGAAGATCGGATCCAGTCCAGATTGTGTAAACTAAATTTGTAGTGCAAGCAATAAGCACAGGTTTCTGTTTTTTCTAAAATTTCATCCAGCAACATGCAAGCAGGAACAAAGAATTGTAGCCAGGGAAAGAATTGAGTACTGGGAAGTTGGGGATTTTAATAAAAGGGAAGAACAGGATTTAGAGTTGCAGGGCAGAAAAAGAGAAGGAATGACAATAGACTTGTGTATAAGGTGATATGGACCTGTTTTTTTGTTTGTTTTTGTTTTATTTTTAAAAACACAAATTCCCAGAATCATGGCCTGTAAACAGCCACATTGCACTCGTACTTCATGGCTCTGGAGGAAAAGTGAGGCTGGTGACCTGCACAGCCCTCCCTCACTCAAAACAGAGTCAAATGTGAGTCATGTCATCATTTCATTGATGGCATGGTCTTCGGCAATGAAGGATGCACACAATAACCATAGATAATATAAACATTTGAGTTTAACCTATAAACAGCACACTGTGTCTGCTCTATGCTGACACTTCATGATATAAGCAAAGTTAATGTAAACTTACGAGTTTATTGTTGGCATGTTTCTTTGTTTGCTTCTCTGTCATTCAAAGGAGCACTGGTCAGTAAGCATGAAGTTGCAAAATGAGGAATGTGGAATGCTGAGAGTGAAGCCCCACACTCTCCTACCTTACTGGCTGCTGTGAGATAAGAGAATAAATTAACATGAGCCCCATATCTATGGTCTCTGCTATAGCCCTTCTGAATTCTGCACGGATCCAGAGTGAACCTGCAGGGAATTGAGGAGCTCCGGTCTAACAAAACTATAATCAGATACAGGAATTTCAGAACTCATGAATATGGGTGGGGAACACTTGTGGGTGATAGCAAGATCAAGGGTCTGACCACCTTTTCTATGTGTAGCCAAGAAGTGCTGGAGGAACTGGTCATAGGAAATGAATAAATTGAGGAAGGGAGAAGTTGGGTTATTTGAGGGTGTATCAATATACATTCTGATATCCTCTAGTGTAAGGGCAATAGCTGAGGAGGAGGGAAAGACTACATAATGGCAGGGATTATATTTTCTTCACTTTTCCTGCCAACTCTTCTATGATACACAGCAAATATAAAAAAAAATAATAATGTTGATTATTGGATTAAAGATTTGAAAATACCATTATTTACTCATTTAGAGTAAACAATATCATCCTTTTAAGGAGCAATAACACAAATGGACTGTGATCCTCATTGGTGAAGGAAGGACATACATAAAAAATTCACAGAGCCTTGAAATATTCAGACAAGACAAGCTTTTAGCATGGTTGTCAATCAACATGAGTGACAGTAGTACCTTTAATTGGTTGAATATCAGTCACTTCACTGTAGAGGGGACACAATTTTTCTAGAAGCAATAAGACTACCATTCAGGCTTCCATTACCATATTTGAATTGTTGTGTTTTGCCATGAGAGTAAATGGACATGAAGTGATTTCTAGTTCATAAGTCAAAAACATGTAAAAGTATAAGAAAAAAGTACAGATACTACCATCAGTTTCCTACCTTTTGAGAAACACTATGGTTGAGTCTCTTCTAATGGCAAAGTCTATTTTTAATTCAATTCAAATAGGCTCCCTTATGATGTAATGAGTTCTCCCATAGTACGGATGATTAAAAAGTCCAGCTGGCCATTTCTCAGTAATATTGCAAAACTTGTTTAACTATAGGTTGAACCATGTTGCTGTTGTTAAATCATTCCAGTCGTGTTCAACATTTTGTGACTCCATTTGGGGTTTTCTTTGCAAAGACACTAGGAACTTTGCCATTTCCTTCTCTAGCTCACTTTATAGATGAGGAAACTGAGGCAAACAGTTAAGTGATTTGCTCAGTGTCACTCAGCTAATAAGTGTCGGGGGTCAGATTTGAACTTAGGAAGATGAGTTTTTCTGATTCTAGGCCTGGCCCTCTATCTACTCTGACACTTAGCTGCCTAGGTTGAACTATATGGTTTCTGAAATGCCTTCCAACTTTGAAATTTCATGGTTCTGTGGATTGGACAGAATTCTTTGCAAATTTTTATTAAAAGCATTATTTGTGTTACCAATAATATATACTTTCAGGAAATAAATTTAATTGCTTTGAGAAAGGAAAAGTGCAGAGAAAAATCTTTTGCAAGCTACTTTCAATTCTGAAGGCAATATTTGGTCACCATATCCATAGAGGAAGTTGAAGGTCAAAGTGTTAATTCCTCTATCATTATTATGATTATAATTATCATCATTATACATTTATGAAGGACCTTTAATCTTAGAGGTTCACAGTCACTAACTACTTTTTTTTTTCTATGGACTGATTATTTCTAAGCTGGAAATTTTCATCTAATTCAGTTTGGAGTTAAAAGATTGTCATAATGGGGTTCACATATTGCCCCATGAAATGGAATGAAGCTAATGTGGTTGGTTTGTCTTCTTTCAAATTTGATATAATCAGAAAGTGAACAGAAACTGCCTGAAAAGTCCTGAAATTATCTTCCCCCTAAATGTGAAGTGTGACAGTATCTGATATAGCAGGTCCAGGAAATGCATTCAATTTTGAAAGGCCAGTTAGATAAGTGAATATTGGCACAATTCTTCAGATATCAGTTCCTCAATTAACGATGTCATTTTTCTGTTTTTTTTTTCTCTTCCTTTCTTTTTAAAATGAAGACTGGTACACTTTGACTTTCCAAGACCTCCTTTCAGTTTTTCCTTTATAAATATAAATTCTGCCCAGAGTTCAGTAGCATAAATGGGGAAGACTCTGATGGGGCCAAGGAATGAAATTGAAAGTTAGGGTGTTAGAATAAAGAAGGGAATGAAGGAAAGATTCAAGAAGCTAAATCCCAGGAGAGCTGTTTCACGTGGTTCCACTAAAAAATATTAACCAATTGTGAGTTTACTTAAAAGAAATTAAAAATAATTAAAATTCTTGGGGTATAAAACTAATCTGAATTATATAATTAGAAAATTAGATTTTTTAAAATTCTGTAAGGGATTTTAAAAATGACTCAGCCTAGGGAGTTTTGTTAGGGGGTGCAAAGAAACTGTTCAGTTAAAAACAAAATGCATTTTGCTTTGCTACTACTACCACAACTACTACTACTACCACTACTACTACTACTACTACTACTACTACTACTACTACTACTACTACTACTACTACTACTACTACTACTACAAGTACTGCTACTGCTACTGATATTCCTCCTCTTCTCCTCTATCTTCTCCTTCTTTTACTTCTACTACTAAGAGCTAGATTTTATGTAGAAATTTAGAGTTGCTTATTCTTTATATGATATCTCATTTGATCCTGTGACATAGGTACTACTAAACTGAGACTCACCTGAGCTGTCCACTAAAACTCCTCTAAATACAATTCTATAATGACTCTAAAAAATTCTACCAGCAGGACCCACAAAAAAGACAGAGTGAAACAATTTTTCAACTCAAAACAACTTAGAAGTTCAACAGGTGAGGTCTGTTTCATCAGGGTGAGAGAGAAACAGTGCAGCACAGGCTGCTCCCAGTGTAGACCTGGCCCCAGTAAACCTAGAACAAATCTTGGGGTGACTGAATCAGTGGAAGCAGTAGTAGTTTCCAGACTTCTCAACTCAGAGATACCAAAGACTACTTAGAAGGCCATAAGGGAAGGTCTGTTCCATGCGTGTAAGAGTGAAGAGGAATCTGGCACAAGCCACATCAGCATAGCCCCTGCCTCAACAAACCAGGAGAAGGCTTTGGGAGCCACTGTATCAGTAGCAGCAGTAGCTACTTCCAGAACTCCCAGTCTACAGAGAGTAAAGGGGTCCAACAACTAGTCAAAAGGGGAACACATGGTTCACTTTACTAGCACTGAGGCAGGACTCTGTTGCTTTTTCCATACTCATATCCAGGTCACAGTTGTAGGTGGTAGTCCCAAGGCAAGGAAGAGCACTAGCAAACCAGAGCTTGCAGTGGCAATGGAGCAGAGACCCTTTGCAGAGTTCCAGGGCTGAAAAGAGTGCTTGTAGTTGTTCGCATACCAGAACACAGGCAAGGAGAGAGTAGTAAAAACATCTTCTTAGATCATATATATCTTGGAAAAACAAAAAAAACTTACAGATTCCTAAAATTATCTCTGAAAACAACTGCATAAAACTCACGAAGTTTGGGACAGTGCACTCTACACCATGAAGGCAGAGCCCTACTTTAACAAAGAGTTAAAAGTAAAAGTAATAGGTTGGAGAAATGAGCAAACAACAGAAAAAAGAATTCTGACCCTTGAAAATTATTATAGTGACAAGGAAGAACAAAACATAGACTCAGAAGAAGGTAACACAGTCAAAGCTCGTACATCTAAAGCCTCCAAGAAAAATATAAATTGGTCTCCTGTCATGGAAAAAACTCATAAAGAATTTTGAAAATAGAATAAGAGAGTTAGAGAGAAAATGAAAAAAAGAAATGAGAGTGATGCAAGAAAAACATTTCTTGAGGTTTACTTATTTTTGGTCTATTTTTTTTCTTTCATAACATGACTAGTATGGAAATGTTTTGCATGGCTAGACCTGTTACGTATATCAAATTGTTTGCCTTCTCATTGAATGGGGTGGATAAGGAGGAAGGTAAAGAATTTGGGACTCAAAGTTTTCATTGAAAGACCAATTTTTCCCCTGAAGTATTATACTCAATTTTGCTGGGTAGGTGATTATTGGTTTTAGTCCTAGTTCCTTTGACTTCTGGAATATCCTATTCCATGCCCTTTGATCCCTTAATGTAGAAGCTGCTAGATCTTGTGTTATCCTGATTGTATTTCCGCAATACTTGAGTTGTTTCTTTCTAGCTTCTTGCAATATTTTCTCCTTGACCTGGGAACTCTGGAATTTGGCCACAATATTCCTAGGAGTTTCTCTTTTTGGATCTTTTTTCAGGTGGTGCTCGGTGGATTCTTTCAATATTTATTTTGCCCTCTGGTTCTAGAATATCAGGGCAGTTTTCCTTGATAATTTCATGAAAGATGATGTCTAGGCTGTTTTTTTGATCGTGGCTTTCAGGTAGGCACATAATTTTTAAATTGTCTCTCCTGGATCTTTTTTCCAGGTCAGTTGTTTTTCCAATGAGATATTTCACATTATCTTCCATTTTTTCGTTCTTTTGGTTTTGTTTTGTGATTTCTTGGTTTCTCATAAAGTCATTAGTCTCCATCTGTTCCATTTTAATTTTGAAAGAGCTATTTTCTTCAGTGAGCTTTTGAATCTCCTTTTCCATTTGGCTAATTCTGCTTTTGAAAGCATTCTTCTCCTCATTGGCTTCTTGAACCTCCTTTGCCAATTGAGTTAGCCTACTTTTCAAGGTGTTATTTTCTTCAGCATTTTTTTGTGTCTTCTTTAGCAGGGTGCTGACCTGCTGTTCATACTTTGCTTACAAGTCTTTTATTGCTCTTCCCAGTTTTTCCTCCACCACTCTAACATAATTTTCAAAATTTTCTGAGCTCTTTTTGAGCTTTTCCCAGGTCTGATCCCATTTAGTGGGCTCGGATCCAGAGGTCCTGACTTCCGTGTCTTTCCCTGATGGTGAGCACCACTCTTCCTCATCAGAAAGGAGGGGAGGAGAAACCTGTTCACCAAGAAAGTAACCCTCTATAGTCTTGGTTTTTTTCCCTTTTCTGGGCATTTTCCCAGCCAGTGACTTGACTTCTGAATATTCTCTTCACACCCACTTCACCTCCTGATCCTCCCAGCCAGTGCTTGGGGGTCTGAGATTCAAATGCTGCTTCCCAGCCTCAGGGCTTGAGGTGGGGGCAGAGCTGCTATTCAGTGTGAGATTAAGTTCAGGTGCTCAGGTCAGGGCAGGGCCACCACACAGGGCTCAGTTCCCTCAGGGGGTTTATGCAGAGAGCTTCAACAATGGATCTGAGCTCCTGCCTGCTTAGGGAGCCCCAGTCTGCTCCCACCTCTGCTGGTGCCTCCCGAGGGGGCCTGAGTTATGGGGGCACCCCACTCCCCTCTCGACCTGCCAAAGAGACCCTCTCACCGACCCTTGTCACCTGTGGGTGGAGGGACCCGCACGGCCACTGGAGATTCTGTCCCTGAAGCCCACTCGGATCTGCTCCTTTCAGTGCCGTGGCCCAGGCAGAGCTGTGCTCGGCTCCCAGTCCACGGTGCCCAGTCTGCGGCGTGAAGGACCTTTTGCGAGAGGTTTGCAGGTCTCTCTGGAACAGAAATCTCCTTCTCTCCACTGTTGTGTGGCCTCTGCTGCTCCAGAATTCGCCATTGGTTCCTTTTTACAGATGTTCTATGGGCTGTGGGTTCGGAGCTATGTGTATGTGCGTCTTTCTACTCCGCCATCTTGGCTCCACCCCCCAGGACTCAAAGTTTTCAAACCAAAAGTTAAAAATTGTTTTTACATGTAACTGGGTAAAATAAAATACTATTTTATTTAAATAGAAATTCAGGTCATCCTGACTCCAAATAAAGTTCTCTATCCACTGTACCACCTAGTTACCTTACACATTATTTAGTGGTGGATAATCCTGTGAGTAATGATTCCACTTTATATTTGTGTGACATATGACCATTTTTAATAATTGGTCAGTCAGTCATCAAGCATTTATTAAGCATTTATTGTGTACCAGGCACTGCATGACGTACTGGGGAGTTGGGGGGGGGGGGAGTCGATGAATTGTCCCTGTCTCCAAGTAGAAAAAACAGTCCCTGCTCTCAAGGAGCTCACTTATGTAATAATTACAAAACACTTTCCTCATAACCCAGGAGTATCAGTGGTACAAATATTATTATCTTCATTTGTACAAATGAGCAGAACTATGGTTTATATATGGAAGTGTCTTGTTCAAGAGCACATAGCTTATGACTTTGGGACCAATTCTCTTTCTATTGTACAACATTGACTCTTTTTCATGTTTGCTGTTTGATTTCAAGCACCGCCATCGTGTAGCCAACATAAATACTGATCAGTAGTACATAATTAAAATAAATTTGATTTTTCATTGAAATAATTTGCCATCTCTCTTTATATATATATATGTATACATACATAATTATAATAAATACATATAATGCCATTAGATTTGCAAAGCATTTTCTATATATAATTTCTTTTGATTCCTAGGATAACCCTGTGAGATGTTACAACTCTTTTTATGCTCATTTTAGTGGTTAGTCTCAGGAAACTGAGTCTGATAATAATTAAGTAACTTGTCCAGAGTCATGCTGCCAGGTTGAAATTTGAATCCCATTTTTTCTGACTCCAACACCAGATCTTTATATACTGTATGTGAGGTGTTCAACTCACTAGTAGAGTGGCATTAACTAGATTAAAATGCGATTAGAAAATGCTTAACAAAATAAAAAAAAATAGTATACAACTTATATAATGTCAATTAATAGTCCTCTAAGTTAATAAGTGTCCACAATGATCTTTTCTCTTTGAGTTTGACACTACAACACTAGACCACCTAGTTGCCTCCATTACTTTATACCTTTTTTTTTTTTTTATGCCTCAACACCTAAGAATTAAATCTATCCCAAAGTTGAAGAGGCTACTTCATAGATAGTTTATTTTTTGCTACTGAATGTTTTCAAGCAGAAGCTGAAAGATTAATGATTCAGAGTATTATACTCTGGATTCTGATTCAAGTTAAGGAAAAAACTGGAGTAGATAATCTTTGAGGTCCTTTCTAACTCTGACATATTATTTTACCAGGGCTATGGTGCATTTCCAGATCACCAAAGGCAGAGGCACACATGTGGGACTTTCTGCATTGGTCTATTACATGGATAGGAACAGTTTTGTTTTACTTTGTTTTCCATTTGATATAGAGACAAAACTACTTGTCTCTTTAAATCTACCTTTGATTCTCTATTTCTAGTAGCATTTGCAGGTAGGACACCATAGAGTAAGCTGGGATGGGAAGGGTTATCTTCCCCTTACCTTAGTTTTTGTGGCCTCAATAAATAAGCTTGGAAATATATACAAGAATACATAGGAATATTGGAAATATATATATATATGAATTATATATGTATATGCATAGGATTATATATATATATATATATATATATATATATGAAATATATATTCATATAGGTTTCATTTATCCTTATAAGTTCTAAAGTTAGGGAATAGAGTTCCATACTAACAGATCTTGAGTTATGGAGACCTTGGAGCCCAGAATTCTTAGACCAGTGTTGCAACCAGCTTAGGAAGGAAGCCCTGAGAAGCTGGGGTACTGTGATACAAATGCCTGTGTTTATTTTTAGTGTGGGGAGGGAAATGTGGGAGGTGATATTTGGACTTTGATCTTCATTGGACTAAATCTATATAGGAAATAAGCTAAACTATAAACTTTATCCCCTGCCTCTCCTCAGAGCCTGAAGGGTTAACAGTTGGGATCATATTCTCAAACTCTCAAACAATAAGAGGAAATATTTGTATATTTTTTGTCTATGTCTTTGAAAGAAATATTCCTTTGTAAAAGCTAATCAGACTGTTAAGTCATTGAATGGAAGGTAGATGCCTGGACCACTAAAACTGGAAGAACTCCATCAGTGGGAGATCAGGTTATTGTTAGATATGAAGGAATTTCTAATACACTTGAGGTTTCAAAGAAGCATGAGGGAGGGAAAAAATGTAATAGACCTGACATCCAGGCAGTGGAGGCCAGAATAACTAGTACTGCACTATGATTCTTTGAATATTTTGTTCTCATATTGGGTGCTATGAACCACTGGGCATATTTTTTGTTCAGGTTTGGAATGCACTGGCGTTTTTGACTTCACTTAGTATTTTGCCTTCCTTGCATATGATAAACTTAACCTGAAAGATGCCAAGTGACTTTTTTTTTCTAGTGTTTCTCAATTTTCAATTTTAAAAATTGTGGAACCTGGGATGGAACTTAAATATCCTGACTACAATTCACCTTAGCACATCTCAATAATAGAAAGAATTACATATATATATACATATATATTTCTTATTTTTCTGTCCTCTATTGGCAACATGTTCATGATATGTGTAGTTTCTTAACATCTCTTTTCCAAGACTAGTCACAAATGACATACTTTGTCATGAAAAAATAGCATTGTTAATACTGGTAATATGCATAACAAAATGCATTGCTTACTCAAGTAAGAAATAGATTATTCCAAGGAATATGCAAATAATAACTGGTTTACATAGCTCTTTAAAATTTGCAAAAAGCGTTATATATCTTTCCTCTTTTGAGCTTCACATCATCCATGTATGTTTAGTGCTAGAGGTATATTAATGCATAAAAGCAAATGATTTGCTTATGGCCACGCAACTAATAAATTTCAGACAGAGAATTTGAACACTTCTTTCTAATGTGAATTTTAACACTATTCTGCCATTGTTGCCTCTCTAATCTATACCTTTTTTATCTATGGTTTATTTAAAATATTAATAAACATAATATCTAACATTTATTAAGTACCTACCATGTGCCAAGTCATGTGCTAAGTTCTTTACAATTAAATCACATTTGATCTTCACAACAGCTCTGGATTTTTATTACCCTCATTTTACAGATGAGGAAACTAAAGCAAATAAAGCTTAAGAGGCTTGCCTGAGGTCACATATCTTCCAAGTATTTGAGACTAGATTTGAACTCCTGTTTTTCTGACACTAGACTCTGCCTGTATCCAAAATACCACCTAGCTGCCCCTCAAAAAAAAGGTTCTCCATCCATTGAACATAGCTGGAATTTATGCTCTCTAATTATAATTGCTTTATTTTCCTAAGCTTATACACAACATGGAAAATGAAACTGAACTGGAATAAATGGCTGTCAGCTCCACAAACCTTAAGTAAATTTAGTGCTTGGCACTACCATCGGTATTCAATATCACTAGATATTTTACCTTGAATAATCACTGATGGACATTGATTTTTCTTTGCTCTTCACAGCACAGCAAAATTAATGTGAAAGTCAGAGTCAAATGAGTCCCAGTGGTGTCCTCCAATCTCTGCTGAGAAGCACATTTCAAATACAGAAGAGCTAGCAACCAGCTGAGACCATGGGTACCTCATATTGTAACAATTAATGGATATGAATAGTTCTCACAGGGGATCTCAGGTTACCTTTCTATCAACTTTGGAGGTTAGATTCTTGAAACAGTTCATTAAGGTTAATATGTAGTAATTTTATGAATTGATTAATATGTTCCTATTAAGAAGACATGTTTCTTTCTCCCTTTTGTTGGTTATTATGTGTTTGCAATTTTCTTTTGGGCATATATATATATGTGTGTGTGTGTATATATATATATATACATATATATGTATATACATATATATGTACATATATATATATATATATATATGTAAGAATCAAATGCTGTCAAGGGGATGATGAGTAGCAGAATTTAGGGTTGGGAAAACTTATCAAGTATACAATGAATTTTGCCTTGAATTTCCAAAGACAGCAGTGATCACAGAAAAAATTAGCAAGGTTTATCATCTTGCTTTTCTCAGTTAATATCCTTGCTTTTTAAGCTCAAGGTGAATTTCTATGCAAATATGCATTACATGCTTTCAAGGGCCATGTGAAATAAATATTGTTTAAATTTTAAAGTAATATAGAAATAGAAGTTATTATTACTACTACATTGTGTGTGTGTGTTCGTCCTTCGTTGCTAAAGAAGACCATGCCATCAGAGAAATGATGACATGACTTGCACTTGACTTTGTTTTGAGTGAGGGAGGATGATGCAAGTCACCAGCCTCCCTTCTCCTCCAGAGCCATCTGAATCCAGTGAATAGACATTCATCAGGATGACTGGAGATGACCCAGTATGAGGCAATTGGGGTTAAGTGATTTGCCCATGGTCACACAGCTAGTGAGTGTCAAGTGTCTGAGGTGAGATTTGAGCTCAGGTCCTCTTGACTTCTGCACTGGTGCTCTATCCACTGCACCACCTAGCTTCCCTTTCTTATATAATATCATTATTTCATTATATTATGATCACTATTATCTTCAAGTAAAATACACAGAACTTAAAAAAAAAAATTCAGCAAAGGGAAGAATTTACTATTCTGATTTCCAGGCCAGGAAAAACAAAAATGAAAGAATTGCAGAATTGTTAGAGCAAAAAGGTTCCCCTATCCCAAACCAAAAAAGGATTTCTTTTACAACATTTCTGACAAATAGTTACTGAGGTTTTGCTTAAAGAACCCTGGTGAAAAGGGAACCTTCTGTGATAGCCTATCATACTTTTGGTTAATTCTAACTAATGGGCATTTTTTCCCATTTACATCCAATGGAAATTTGACCTTTTTACCTTTTATTCATTGTTTCTAGTTCTGGCCCTTGCAATCAAACAGAATAACTGTAGGCCTTTCTACAAGTAATATCCTTTCTATAATTGGAGATAGCTATCACATCTGATGACTTTTTTAAGTGCCTATGGATGTTGGTCATCTGGAGCAGCTGAATGAAGCCAGAGCCAGCTAGGTATTTTCTTAATAAATCCTTACATATCTTTAATATCAATTCTTTATTAGTGATTTTTCTTTTGCCCTTCCCATTTCAAGAGTCTTCCTGGCAAATCAAGGATTGAGCAATCTTGTTCTCTTTCTGTCAATAGTCTTTCTGTCACCATTTACCAGTTCTGGATAAAACAGTCTCAACCTTTGACTAAGTCTTAGTTCCCTCAAAAAAGCCCTTTAATTTTCTCACAAAGACTTCCCTTTCCGGACTTTAGAACTTCTGACATAGTTTTTAGGACAGGATGCCATGCTTTTGTATTCATTCAGTCACCTGCCGTTCTTGCACTTTTCCACAATATGAATGTAATTCTAAGCATTGCTTAGACTATTTAAAAATGTCTGGAATGAGAAGAATATTGAATACCAATCTTCTGTAAAAATTAAATTCTGACATAACATAACCATAGAAAATGCTCAAGGGAATGGCAGCACCAGACCCTGAAATAAATACTCTGGGGAAAGCAGAAATATGTCATGACATAAAGAAATCTGATTCACAAAATCGCAGAGTCTAAAAATTGGAAGAAACATCAGAAATAATCAATTTAAAGTTACAGAGGAATCCCCTCACACTTTGTAACAGACACAAATAGTTATTTAACTTCTTAAATAACCCATGGAGAAGAGGGATTTCTATTCTTTGATGCAAACATTTTCATATTCAAGCAGCTCTTATTATAAAAAAAAAATCCTTGCTTTGAATATCTGACCCATATGTCTAACCTTTGGCTTCAGCCTTTTAAAGGAAATCATATCACATTTTAGACTTCTTTAGGATAAATACTCTGAAGTACATCAATCCATTCTTTATTGTATGGTCTTCATTGCCCTGACCATAACAGACACCCTCAACTGGACATGATCTATTTGGGTAATAGCATTCCTAGAATGTCACTCCAGATGTCACTTTCTAATTTGTTTTTTAATCATGGAAAACATCTGTATTATTTTCCAAACAATTGCTTTGCATTTTCTTGTCCATCTGTATCTATACTACATGTGATGGAATAGAGATATACAAATTATTTACTCAATTTAATTATAGTGAATGATCAAGTAAGCTAATACATGAAAAATAAAGACATACAAAAAAGACGCAAGTTTCATTTGAATTGATGATATGATGGTAAGATCTTCACTAAAATTTATGTAGAATTTTTAGTAAAGTTGACAAGCATTTACTAAGCACTTGCTATGGGCCAGGAACTATCTTTAGCACTACTGATATAAAGACAGAAAATAAATAGCCTCTGCCCTCAAGGAGCTCAGAGTCTAATTGAGGAGAGAACATGCAAATAACTAATTACAAATAAAATATGGACAGGATAAACTGGAGATCATCTCAGGGAAAAGGGACTAAAATTAAGGAAGATTGGAAAAGGTTCCTTAAGGGGGGCAGAGCCAAGATGGGAGAGTAAAAACAGAGATGTGCTAGAGCTCTCCCACAAACCCCTCAGAAACCTCTAAAAAAGTACTCTAAACAAATTCTAGAGCAGCAGAAACCACAAAAGGACAGACTGAAGCAAATGTCCAGCCCAAGACAATCAGGTTGGGAGTAGAGCACAGGTTGGCATACACCATGCCAGCAAGGAGGGAGCCTCAGAACTGAATTGCTAATGGCTACTGTGGTGTCCAGACTTCTCAACCCACAAAGGTCAAAGATAGCTTCAAAGGTCAGTGGGATGGGACCCAGAGATGTGACAGTCACTGTGGCTGTTTCTGGAGCCCTCCACTTAACAAGGAGCTCAGGAGTCAGAGGATCAACTGGGAAAATGAGCAAATGGGGGGAAAAGAATAGATTCTTGCTTTCTCTATGAAGAGGTATTTTCTTACATCACTGGTGATGAGGAAGATCCAGACATACAACCAGGAGACAACAAAGCCAAAGCCCTGCCACAAAAGCCTCCAAGAAAAATAAGAAATGATCCCAGGCCATGGAAGAGCTCAAAAAGGATTTTGATAATCAAGTAAGATGAGAGTGATGCAGGAAAATCATGAAAAAATGAGTCAACAGCTTTCTAAAGGAATTCCCCCAAAAATGCTGAAGAAAATAACATCTTTAAAATTAGACTAACCCAAATGTCAAAAGAGGTTGAAAAAGCAAATGAATAGAAGAATGTCTTAAAAAGCAGAATGGGCCAAATGCAAGGTAGAGTGAAATATAGTTAGCCTTTCACAATATGATGGTTATGGAAGTATTTTGCATGACTATATATGTATAACCTATATTGAATTGTTTGCCTTCTCAAGGAGGGTGGGAAGGGATAGAATGTGAAATGAAAAGCTTTAAAATTGAATGTTAAAAATTGCTTTTAAATGCATCTGGGAAGTAAGGTATCTAGACAACAGGTTTCCTACAGGAAAATAGAAGGGAAGTGGATAAGGTGTGTGTGTGTGTGTGTGTGTGTGTGTGTGTGTGTGTGTCTGTGTGTCTGTGTGTCTGTGTGTCTCTGTGTGTGTCTGTGTCTGTGTCTGTGTCTGTGTGTGTCTGTGTGTGTGATAGAAAGGAGGGCACGTTGGAAGAAAAAATCTTGCAAATAGCCAGAAAGGAGCAATTTGAGTATTGTGGAAAAACAATCAGGATAACACAAGATTTAGCAGCTTCTACATTAAGATATAGAAGGGTTAAGAATATGATATTCCAGAGGTCAGAGGAGCTCAAAATGTATTTATTTTCAGTTTTCAACATTTACTTCCAAAAAATTTTGAATTACAAACATTTCTCTCCATCTATTTTACTCCCCAACCCGGACAGCACGTATTTTGATTACCTTTCCCCCAATCTGCCCCCCCTTCAGGGAAAACAAAATGGTCATTCAGTGAAATAGAGGACTTCCAAGCATTCTTGCTGAAAAGAACAGAGCTGAATAGAAAATTTGACTTTCAAACATGAGACTCAAGAGAAGCATGAAAAGGTAAAGAGGAAAGAGAAATCATAAGGGACTTACTAAACTTGAACTGTTTACATTCCTACCTGAAAAGGTCATATTTGTAACTCTTGAGACTTTTCTCAGTGTGTGGGTAGTTGGAGGGTAGATATACATATAGACAGTGGGCACAGAGTGAGGTGAATAGGAAGGGATGAGAACTAAAAAATAAAATTAAGGGGTGAGAGAGGAATGTATTGAGAGGAGAAAGGGAGAAACAGAATGGGGAAAATTATCTCTCATAAAAGAGGCAAGAAAAAAGCTTTTTCAATGGAGTGGAAAGGGGGGAGGTGAGAGGGAAAAAGTGAAACTTGTTCTCATCACATTTGGCTAAAGGAGGGAATAACATGCACCCTCAATATGAAAATCTATCTTACACTACAGGAAAGTGGGGGAGAAGGGGAGAAGTGGAGTACTGGGGGGATGATAGAAAGGAGGGCAAATGGGAGGAGGGGGTAATTAGAAGTAAATACTTTTGGGGAGGGACAAGGTCAAAAGGGACAATAGAATAAATGGGAGGCAGGATAGGATGGAGGGAAATATACTTTGTCTTTCACAGTATGACTCATGGAAGTCTTTTGCATAATTACACATGTATAACCTATATCGAATTTCTTGTCTTCTCAGTGGGGATGGGTGGAGAAGCAGGAAGGGGGAGAAGTTGAAACTCAAAGTTTTAAAAATGAGTATTAAAATTGTTTTTACGTGCAACTGGGAAATAAAAACTACGGGTAATGGGGTATATGAATCTATCTTGCCCTATGAGAAAAGACAGAAGATGGGAATAAGGGAAGCGAGACATGTGATAGAGCGGAGGGGAGATGGAGGAAGGAGTAATCAGAATGCATGGTGTCTTGGAGTGGGGGGAGGGGAGAGATGGGGAGACAATTAGGAACTCAAAATGTTATGGAAATGAATGTTGAAAACTAAAAATAAATAAATTTTAAAAGAGTAATCAGTGGCCACATTATGAATGAAATTAAAAGTTAAACAGAGGTGTTTATATTTCATCATAGAGGGACTGGAATTGCTGAAACTGGAAAGGGTGGTGGGGAAAGGATATCATGACCAGATTAGTGATTTAGGAATTTCACTTTGACAGTTGATTGAGGTTGGACTAGAATGAGGAGAAACTTCCTATTAAGGGTGGGTGTATCTAAAGAGGGTTTTTTTAAGTATGGGGAGACAAAACCATGTACCTAGGGACTAGAAAAGTAGCCAATAGAGAGTGAAAGATTAAAGATAACTGAGAGAGTGAGAGTGATAGAAGGGGAAATCTGTTGGAAGCAGAAGACTAGATGGAATGGGATTACTTATGCATGTAGAGTTGCAAGGAGAAAGTCCATGTTTTCTTGTAATAGAGAACTGAAAGAAATTTTGGCAGAATGCATCTGTGCGATATGAGGTGAGGAGAAGTGGGCAAAAGGAAGTTCTCAACAAATGGTCTCATTTTTCCCCTAGCAAAATATGAAATGAGCTACTTGGCAGAGAGTTTCAGCAGAAAGAACCTTGGGGAGGTTTGGGAAGTCATGAAAAAGTTTGGAAATACTATAGATGGAATAGTGAATTGATTAGGGTATAAAAGGATTGATTACCTTTCTGCAGTGGGGCTTTAGTTCAGATTATGTAAACCTAAACTTGCAGAAGATGCAATTAACGTGGTATAAGATTTTCCCTGAATTAACTTAGAAGCATTTGTATAGGAACAAAAAGAGTGGATATTCGTAGCAATCACGATTGAGGTGAAGCACGGAAAGATCTTTACTAAGATAAAAGAGATTCACCCAAGAAGTTAAGACTGGAAGGATGAGAGTGTAGGCCATAGAAGACTGATGCCCAGGGAGAGAACTAAAGCTAAGGGATTCAAGAGTGTAATGATAAAAAAAAAAACAAACAAAAAAAACAACAAAAAACAAAACAGTGTTTGGTATTTCAAGAAAGAAGAAAACATGGAATGAAAATAGACCATGATGAAATAAAGGAAATTCAGATTTCCTAAACATCTAATTGGAGTATTTATGAGTGGTAGCAAGGTCATTTCTGTGCATTGAGATGAGGTGGCATAGATCACAGCAAATTAGTAAATTAAAGAATGGGGCAGTTAGAGTGTTGGGGGAGTATCAATATGTATGTTCCAGTTCCCTAATAGTAAGGCAGGAGTGGGGAATGGGAGAAAGGCTGTGATCCAGGAACTAAATTCATTGAGAAAGGAAGGAGAGTGTCCTAGAGGTATGTAGACATCAGCTACCAGAATCTTGATTGATTTCATAAACAGGGATTGAACGGATCTCAAAGGAGAAGTTACTTACTGATGGTGGCAAAGGGAGACTCAGGCAATGACAAAGAGATCAAGAAAAATTCCAAATTGCCTACCATAATAAGTGAGTTAGGAGCATGAATGAAAGTGGAACCAGTGCTGGGAAGGATGGTCAGGGAGGCTGTATCATCAAGAGGGAAGGCGGTCTCAATAATTGCCAGACAATGGAAAGGGTAGGAAATGAAAAGATTTAAAATGAAAGGTTTTTTTACCCTAAAGAAGAGTCATTCCAGATAGCACTGTGGAAAAGAGGTGAGATTTAAGAAGGGAATTTGGTCAGAATGGTTTTACGAGGATGGAAATAAAGGAGCAATCTCTGGGGAACTAGTAATAGGATTAAAACAATGACAACTAGACATTCGAAATCACTGGCTGGGAAGTTGTGTAGAACATGAAAAATGCCTTGGCTTGTGCAAGATAATGCTTATGGAAATGTAGGGGACAATAGAGGGTGCCTGGAACATAATGGAATGGTTACTCAGGGAAGCAGATGCAGGTGCAGGCACAAAGTTTATTATGTGATTAATAAAAGTTAAAGATTAGATTCCAAAGATCTTACATCCATCTGTTTAAAAAACTTGTTTAAAGACAAATTAGTGCTCAATTTTTGTTAACAAATTCTGCCTTTGATTATAGCTCTTGAGAAATGAATGGAAGTTTGTATTTCGTGGGTCAGTTTGCATTTTGCAAGAGAGTAGAGAGATAGATTTTATAAACATTAACAACATATAGCCTAGAGACAGTTAGAATTAGCAATACCTGTTTTCATCACAAACTTTAAAAATCAGAATAAAAAATATAAGTTGCAAAAAAATTTGATTTTGCAATATATTTCTACATCTATAATCTATTAACTAGGAAATAGAAAATAAAAGTCTTATATCATGGTCCAAAAGTTAGAACTGGATCACCTGCTGGAAAACTTCATGTTTCTATTTCCCTTTTTATTAATTTGTAAGGCAAAATGATTTGACATACTGCTCTTTCTTTTTTCTACATACCAAGACTGGTAGGTGTAGAAGATACCCAAGTGCCCTTAAAATGCTGGAAATCCATCCCTTATAAAAGTGCAAAGCTGTTGGTATTTTAAAGGATAATGATAAATGTTGCCTTTAAAGCATTATGAGAGGTAGAAATCAGGAAAAATAATTTTATCATTCTCTCACTTCTGATTCAAAGTAACAAAAAATTGCAAGGGAAACTAAAGGGTGGATTTTTGTTATTATTTATGTCTTTAGTTTGAACACAGATTCCCAGGATGGTATTTGTGCCTCAACACTCCCCCCTCTCCAATCCCACCCTCCACTTTCCCCAGAATAAACATTTTGGCATAGGACATAAAGTGACAGCCTTGTGTGGCAATTTAAAAGTTTCAAGAGACATAGTCCTGGTTAATTTAATCATTTTATTACTAAGACCAACATGTTTATTTATAAAAAATGATAGTCATTTGGCCATCTCTCTTACACCAAAGATTATCATGGAGGTGAGCTCAGGGCTTGCTTGTTCTTTCTGAAGAGGAGTGGCAATTAATTCTGATTGGTTAACAATTAATGAGCAAGAATATTACCATGAGGGACTTAGAGTGACATCATCTTATCATTGGACAGAGAGACTATCTCTGTACTCAGACCACCACCAGCTTTGGGCAAACTCTTCAATGCATTTATGCCCTATATAAGCCTGAGAATAAAAAATGTCTACCCCATTTGAGTGGGGTCCAAGAAGAAAGTTAATCTAGTCTCATTTTCAGTAATGTCCTTCAAGAGAATGAACTTTTACAAAAAGGGGAGAACTCTGTATCCTCCTCAAGTCACTGATTATTAATAATCACTTCTCTCATTTGGACACAGGAAAACCAAGTTGCAGGTGTTGCTTCTGATAAAAGTTAGCTGTGTAGATTTGGACAAATCAAGTCCCACAAACTCTCAGTGCCCAATGAAACTCTTTAAGATTGTATCTTATAGAGCCATGTTGGTAAGTATAGGGTATTTCCAAACTGGGAGTTTCCTAGGCTGAAGAAATCATTATTCTAGACTATTGGTTCTATGATGTCAAATAGTATATTTCACAGTATTCAGCAAATATTTATTAAGTATGTTTTCTTTGAAATGCAATACATTAGGCACTGAAGATACAAATATGGGCAGAAAATGGTAAATTTGCTGCACCCACAAGGAATTTATCATCTAGTCATGGGAAAAGAGATGTCCATAAGTAAAGATGTCCATAAGTAACTCTAATACCATAATATTGTCTAGAATGATATAGATATAGGAAAAGCTAAATAAAAGAGTGATGAGCTGGGAGGGAGGCAGTGGAGCAAAGTCAGGGTTAAAACTAAGTCAGTTCACAAACAGAAAATATAACCATATTATTATTCAATATCTCCTCTAGCATCCTCTCCTCTAAACTCTATAGTCACACTAAATTAGAATTCTTTGCTATTGAATGAATATCCAGAAGATCAGAACTTTTTAATTCATTCATATGCACAACCTAATAGTACAAAGAATACCCACAGACTGCAGTGTTACTTAATATGCCATTCATTTCATTTTAATGTTCAACTTTCCAATAAACAAATGATTGCAAAGTTAGTGACATGTGAAAAGAACAGTTTTTCAATTAGGCATGCCCATTAAGTAAATGAATTTGAGGTTTTGGATTTCTCTCCCCTGCCCCAAATTAGCAGTTATGGACAGTGAATCTAGATGGCAAATCATTTAACAACTCATGAGAAAATAAATCTGACATCAAATAATTGCATATTCCTAACATGTGCTTCCTTCTTAATTATAAATGAAAGGGAGATGTGTCACCATGGTTGCTGGACAATATGGAAATAGAAGAGGCAACAGTTTTCCTAACATCAATTATTGATTATTTATGCATATATTTACTTATATCAATTATAGGCTTTTATAAAAGACAAGATGAATTATTACATCATCCAACTGATTTTTCAGCCTGTGGAGAATTTCTCCTTAAGTTATAATTTCTAGACTTTTTTTCTTATCTAGATATTTTTTCTGTTTGTATTATTTTTAGCTAACAAAAATATATCCCCCCCCCCAGTTTCCCCAACTAACTCCCAAATTAGTTTAATTCAAACGTTCATAAATTAAATAAAAATCTTAAGTACCTGAGGAAGAATTCCTTCTAAAACAATCTTGACAAATTCTTGGGCAATCTCCACTTTATGAGTTCAGATTAGAAGAAACTAACTCCCAATGTATCCCATTCCATTTGAGATAGCATGTATTGGAAGAAAATCTTGAGGGATTTTAAATTCATTTTAAATTAAAATGCAAAATGAGAAAAGCAAAACAGAACATTGCCATGTACACAGCAAAACTTAAGAGAGGATTCATATAAAACCATAAATTTCCATTTTAAGGAAACCTAAATAATAAATTCTACTCATTGTTTTCAAAGCTTCCCAAGGTTTCTTTGCTTCTTTACAGGTTTTCTTTTTTTCCCTGCTTTTCACTTTTTACTTTATTTTTCCCCTGCCTCTTTGACTCATTCTATAAAAAGTTACAAGTGAACATAGAGATATGTGTGTATGTATATGGATATATTCATGCAAACATATTTATATGTGTGCATAAATACATATAGACATCTATAAACATAGACAGATACACTCATGCACATATGTAAGACCATACTATGTATATTTCCACTTGTCATTTCTTCCTCTGAAGGGGGGTAGAATCTTCCTTCATGACTCCAAGTTCTTCTAAATCAACCAACTCATCATTTCGTACACCACAACAATATTCCAACACAATCGCATCATATCTGAGAGATTGTTTATAAAAGGTCTCACCGCCGACACACAATTTTCTCCATTCCCTCTTTTCCTACCTACATTATTTACACAAGAAAATTGTAATTTCAAATAATTGAAATTGTCCATTTTATACTTCAACTGTGTTCTCACTATATAATGTAGTTTAACGTCACATACTGCTGAATCTGCTTCCTTTATATGTTTTTCCCTTGGTTTTCTGGAAATTTCTGACCTTTTGTGCTCCCAAATTAACTGTTATAATTTTTGAAAAATCTTCTGTATGTCAGCCTTTCAAATATTTGAAAAAAATGTCCCTCTAAATGTTCTCTTTCTCAAACCAAGTTTCCCTCCTATTTTCAATGCACTGTGCTAGGTACTTAGAATTTAAAAAAAAAAGATAAAATGTTTTATTCTTTATTAATTTCATCAGTTTTGTTCTTTCTTCATTCCTATTATTAAATATTTACTGTGGTATTTAAGATTGACGTTTCCAAGGATAGGATTTTTTCTGGCAGTATTAAAAGACTCTTGCAAGCAAAGAAAAAATCTAAAATCCTTGTCTTAAAGGGATTTTATATATACTAGAAACAGAAGGCAGAAGGATAAAAAAAGTGTACACATCTTCACGACTAATTATAACATTATAGACATACACAAAAGAGGTGCACATAGGAAGATATATGAGAAACTGAAGGAAGAAAAAATTACTTGGGGTGGAGAAAATAATGTAAATTCTCCAAGATCAGCATTAGCTAAGCTTTTCAGGAAGAAATGGATTTCATATAGAAATACGGAGATGGGAAGCAGGGATGATTTTGGCAAAGTCATGGAGCTGGCAAAGGGAAGGATAAGATCAGGAAATGAGAATTTGTTTGGAATGGTTCACATATGTTAAATTCATATATGTTAAAGTAAAAAAAGTGGATTTAAAATGCACTACCAATACTCTTGAATATCATTCCAAGGTCTGTATATTTTACATGGCAAACAGCTAAAGAGTTATTAAAAGCTTCTGAGAAGATCAACAGATCAAATATGTATATTTGGAACATTTCTCTGTCAATTATATGAAGGATATACTTCATGGGGGAAAAGAATAGGAGAGGGATCATCATTTAGATAACATATTATTAGACAATGGATAAATAATGATTAATGACAGCCTGAAAAGAATTTTCCTAATACTATAAGAGAATGGAGAAATATTAGAAGGAATGGAGTCTATGGGAACTGGCAATTGATTGGTTGACATCTAACTTAGAACTTTACATAGTACTTGCAAGTGGTAGTGGAATATGAGAAATATCAGAAAGAAAAGAATTGATGGGAATTGGAAATTGATTGACATTTAATATAGCAAGTGCTTAATAAATATTGGTTTAATTGAATCAACTTGAATTACATGTGAGGTCTGAGGAGAGTAATGAGTCAAAGACAACTCTTTGGGTTCAAGATTAGGAGACCAAAGGCATGATGGCAAGAAGATAAATTTTAGAGGCATTATGATTTCTTCAGTTTTGTACTTACTCTGACTATGCCAAGGAAAAACAACATAGAGATGAAGACAAGCACTTGGAAGTGGTCAGGAGTATAGATCTGAATGTAAACTGCCACAAGGTATTAAATGAAGACACTAGAGAAGATGAGATTGCCAAATATATAGAGAAGAGGAAAAGTGGGGAAATTGTAGCCAACAGTTGTGATTCTAAAACATCAGTGTACCAACTTGGAACTGATGTGGGAAGCAGGTTTGTTTTCTTATTTCTCTAGCAACCTCTTGACTAATATGCACTAAGAGGTATGGCATAGTCAATTTCTTTACAATGCCTTTAAAAAGAAGATTCTTTGCTTGATCAGTAGCTTACTTTGGCAAATATAGCTAAGATGAATGGCTTATCCTCTGAAAGAACTTTCCAAGGAATAACTAAAGTGGTAGTCTGTTCAAGTGATTTAAATTCACAGTGAATTTGAAGATTCCTCTTTTTAAATGCAGGTAAATTCTCATTGTTGAAAGTAAAGCTATTTTATATTTTCAGAGGAAAATATTCAAATTGTATAAATATATATTAGAAGCGTTTGCATATATAGTATGTTTTGTCAGGCAAGCCATATGCAAATAGGTTTGGCATATTTACAAACATATTAGTTTCATCTCTGCTTCTGCTACAGGGATCCTAATCATAGGACTCAGTAATAGAAGAGACTTAGAGATCATTAATTTATCCAAAATCATTTATTAAACATAGGATATAGTAGGAAAGTCTGGATTAAGTTCTATCTCTGACACATATAAAATATATTATGGACAAGAAACTTACTATCAAAGTGCCTCCAGGCAACTCTCTAGGGCTGTATAACTTGCAAATATGTTACTCATCTATACCAGTCAGTAGAATTTTCACAATGAGCATTCCCTAGATCACGTTTTCCTTCTTACACATTTCCCCCCACACGAATGCACTCTGCTAGCCATGAAGAATATGAAAAACAAGAGCTTGCTCTCGAAAAGGGCAGAATGCAACACTAAGTGGATAAGTGAGTACTCTTTCTCTTTACAGAAAGAGAAAGAACTAAACAACTACATGAATCAAGAAGGACTTCAAGTTGAGCCTTGAAGGAAGGCAAGAATTCTTAGAGGCTGAAGGGAAGAAATAGCATATTCCAGATATGGTGGTCAACTTGTGCAAAAGCAAAGAGGAAGGAAAATAGAACAGGGAGTTAGGGGAAGAAAGAGTAGAAGGGAACATGAGAGTGATACAATATGTGAAAGGTAATAATGACAAGTAAATAAGGAAAGAATATAGAGGGGCTCTGGAACCAGTTTGGATCAGCTCACAGATTTCTGTCAAACTATTAAAATTTTAGTAAGAACATTTACATCTTGAAAATTAACAAATGTTAAAAATCAAATTGATTTATTGTTCTAATGATTTTTAAATTTAAGAAAGTGATGGAGATAATGTTAGTATTGTGGATTAAGGTTAAAAATGTGCGTGTCAGGGGCAGAGCCAAGATGGTGGAGTAGAAAGATGCACATACACATAGCTCCAAACCCACAACCCATAAAGCATCTGTAAAAAGGAACTCATGGCGAATTCTGGAGCAGCAGAGGCCACAGAAGAGTGAAGCAAAGGAGATTTATGTTCCAGAGGGACCTGCAAACCTCTCACAAAAGGTCCTTCATGCCGCAGACTAGGAGCCGAACACAGCCCTGCCGTGGCTGCAGCACTGAGAGGAGCTGATCCAAGCAGGCTTCAGGGACGGAATCTCCAGCGGCCGAGCAGGTCTCTGCACCCACAGGTGACGGGGGTCGGTGAGAGGGTCTCTTTGGTGGATTGAGAGGGGAGTGGGGTGCCCCCATAACTCAGGCCCCCTCGGGAGGCACCAGCACAGGTGGGAGCAGACCAGGGCTCCCCAAGCAGGCAGGAGCCTGGATCCATTGTTGAAGGTCTCTGCATAAACCCCCTGAGGGAACTGAGCCTGAGAGGTGGCCCTGCCCCCACCTGAGCACCTGAACTTAATCTCACACTGAATAGCAGCCCTGCCCCCGCCAAAAGCCCAAAGGCTGGAAAGCAGCATTTGAATCTCAGACCCCAAGCTCTGGCTGGGAGGATCAGGAGGTGAAGTGGGTGTGAAGAGAATATTCAGAAGTCAAGTCACTGGCTGGGAAAATGCCCAGAAAGGGGAAAAGAAATAAGACTATAGAAGGTTACTTTCTTGGTGAACAGGCATTTCCTCCCTTCCTTTCTGATGAGGAAGAACAATGCTTACCATCAGCCAAAGACACAGACGTCAAGGCTTCTGTGTCCCAGCACACCCAATGGGCTCAGGCCATGGAAGAGCTCAAAAAGGATTTTGAAAATCAAGTTACAGTGGTGGAGGAAAAACTGGGAGAGACATGCAGGCCAAGCATGAAAAATAAGTAAACACCCTGCTAAAGGAGACCCCAAAAATGCTGAAGAAAATAACAACTTGAAAAATAGGCTAACTCAATTGGCAAAAGAGGTTCAAAAAGCCAATGAGGAGAAGAATGCTTTCAAAAGCAGAATTAGCCAAATGGAAAAGGAGGTTCAAAAGCTCACTGAAGAAAATAGTTCTCTCAAAATTACAATGGAACAGATGGAGGCTAATGACTTTATGAGAAACCAAGAAATCACAAAACAAAACCAAAAGAATGAAAAAATGGAAGATAATGTGAAATATCTCATTGGAAAAACAACTGACCTGGAAAATAGATCCATGAAAGACAATTTAAAAATTATGGGACTATCTGAAAGCCTGATCAAAAAAAGAGCCTAGACATCACCTTTCATGAAATTATCAAGGAAAACTGCCCTGAGATTCTAGAACCAGAGGGCAAAACAAGTATAGAAAGAATCCACAGAACACTGCCTGAAAGAGATCCAAAAAGAGAAACTCCTAGGAACATTGTGGCCAAATTCCAGAGTTCCCAGGTCAAGGAGAAAATATTGCAAGCAGCTAGAAAGAAACAATTCAAGTATTGTGGAAATACAATCAGGATAACACAAGATCTAGCAGCTTCTACATTAAGGGATCGAAGGGCATGGAATAGGATATTCCAGAAGTCAAAGGAAATAGGACTAAAACCAAGAATCACCTACCCAGCAAAACTGACTATAATACTTCAGGGGAAAAATTGGTCTTTCAAAGAAATAGAGGACTTTCAAGCATTCTTGATGAAAAGACCAGAGCTGAAAAGAAAATTTGACTTTCAAACACAAGAATGAAGAGAACCATGAAAAGGTGAACAGCAAGGAGAAGTCATAAGGGACTTACTAAAGTTGAACTGTTTACATTCCTACATGGAAAGACAATATTTGGAACTCTTGAAACTTTTCAGTATCTGGGTACTGGGTCAGATTACACACAGACACATGCATACACACACGCACACACACATAGAGACAGAATGCACAGAGTGAATTGAAGAGGATGGGATCATATCTTAAAAAAATGAAATCAGGCAGTGAGACAGAAATATATTGGGAGGAGAAAGGGGGAAATGGAATGGGGCAAATTATCTCTCATAAAATTATCTCTCATCACATTCCACTAAAGGAAGGAATAAAATGCACACTCATTTTGGTATGAAAACGTATCTTACAGTAGAGGAAAGTGGGGGATAAGGGGATAAGCAGGGTGGAAGGGAGGGCATGGGGAGGAGGGAGAAATTTGAGGTCGACACTCATGGGGATGGACAGGATCAAAAGAGAATAGAAGTAATGGGGAACAGGATAGGATGGAGGGAAATATAGTTAGTCTTATACAACACAACTATTATGGAAGTCATTTGCAAAACTACACAGGTTTGGCCTATATTGAATTGCTTGCCTTCCAAAGGGAAGGGATGGGGAGGGAGGGAGGTAAGTTGGAACTCAAAGTGTTAGGAACAACTGTCGAGTAATGTTCTTGCCACAAGGAAATAAGAAGTACAGGTAAAGGGGTATAGAAAGTTATCTGGCCCTACAGGACAAAAGAGAAGACGGAGACAAGGGCAGAGAGGGATGATAGAAGAGAGAGCAGATTGGTCATAGGGGCAATTAGAATGCTTGGTGTTTGGGTGGGGGGAGGGGACAAAAGGGGAGAAAATTTGGAACCCAAAATTTTGTTAAAATGAATGTTAGAAGTTAAATAAATAAGTAAATAAATAAGTAAATAAATGAATGAACAAACAAACAAATAAATAAATAAATAAAAGTGTGTGTGTCCATATTTTTCTTTCCAGTGAATCTTAATAATATTTTATTTTTTTAATTACATGTGAGTTCTAAATCTTCTTATTTCCTCCATCTTCCCCCATCGTTGAGAAGACAAGCAATATGATACACATGTGCAGTCATACAAAACACATTTCAATATTAATCATGTTATGAAACAAAGCATAGTCCAAAAGAAAAAGAAAAGCAAAAGAAAAATCATAACAAAAAAAGAGGGGAGATGGGGGGGGAGCAATATGCTTCAATCTGTTCTTAGAATCCATCAGTTCTTTCTCTGGAAGTGGGAAGCATTTTTCATCATGAATCCTGAAGAATTATCTTAGATTCTTGTATTGCTGAACATAACTAAGTCATTTACAATTAACCATTTTACAATATTGTTGTTATTGTGTATAGTGTCCTCCTGGTTCTGTTTTACTTTACATAAGTTCATGTAAGTCTTACTAGGCTTTTCTGAGAACACCTTGCTCATTAATTTTTATAGTAAAATAGTATTCCATCTCAATCATATATGCCAAACTTTTTCTCAATTGACAGGCATGTCCTCAATTTCTAATTCTTTGCCATCACACAAAAGCCTGCTATAAAGATTTTTATACATATAAGTCCTTTTCCCTTTTTGAAATTTCTTTCAGATTCAGATGTAGTTGTGGTATTGCCGGATCAAAGTGCATGCACAGATTTTTGAGGAATAGTTCCAAATTACTCTTCAGTATGGTTAGATCATTTCACAACTTTACCAACAGAGCAATACTGTCCTAATTTTTCCACATCTCCACCATTTCTCATTTTTCTTTTCCTTCAAATTAACCAATCTAACAGGTACAAGAAGGTATCTTGGAATTGTTTTAATTTGCATTTTTCTAATCAACAATGATTTGGAGCAAGTTCATATGACTATAGATTACTTTTATTTCTTCATCTGAAAATTGTTCTTATCCTTTAAACACTTATCAATACAGAAATCACTTGCATTCTCATAAAATTGAAACAGTTATCAATATATTTGAAAAATGAGGCCTTTATCAGAAGAATTTCTTGTAAATTCCCCCTCGCAGTTTTTTGCTCTGTTTCTAATCTTGGGTACACTGATTTTGCTTGTCCAAAATCTTTTTAATTTCATATGATCGAAATTATCCAACTTATATCTTAAAATTCTTTCTATCTCTTGTTTGGTCATAAATTCTTCCCTTCACCATATGGGATATGATGTAAGAAGTTAGTTGGTTCTTAGTTCTTGCCAAATTGCTATCCAGTTTTCACTGCAATTTTTGTAAAATAGTGAGACCTTGTACCAACAGTGTGGACCTTTGGGTTGATCATTCAGATTACTATGGTCACTAATTATTGTTTGTTATACTATTAATCTATTTTACCAGCCCATTATTATATTTCTTTGCCCATACTAGACTGTTTCAATGATTATTGCTTTTTAACACAATTTGATATCAGGCATAATTAAGCCACCTTCCTTCAGTTTTTTTTTTCATTGAATCATTTGATGTTCTTGACCTTTTGCTCATTCCAGATGAATTTAATTATTTTTTCTAGCTCCATAAAATTATTTGTGGTAGTTAGATTAGTATGACACTAAGTGAGTATATTAATTTAGGCAGAAATATCGTTTTTCTATATTGTCTTGACCTATACCTGTGCAATTAACATTTTTAAAATTGCTTAGATGTGATTTTGTGTGAAAAGTATTGGTAATTGTGTTCATACAGATCTTTGTTTTGTCTTGACAGGTAGACTCTCAAGTATTTTATATTATCTACAATCATTTTAAATGTAATTCCTCTTTTTATCTCTTGCTGCTGGACTTTGGTGGTAATATGTAGAAATCTTGCTAATTTACATGGGTTTATTTTATGTCCTACAATTTTGCCAAGCTGGTAATTATTTCAATGAGTTTTTTAGTTGATTCTCTAGGATTCTCTAAATATATTATCACATCATCTACAAAAAATGATAATTTAGTTTCCTCTGCCTATGATAATTCCTTCAATTGCTTTTGCTTCTCTTATTGCTATAGCACCTAGCATTTCTAGAACACCATTAAATAAATTCACCCTTGACCCCTCATTGAGAAAGTTTCTGATTTCAATTATAGATAAAGCTTGCTGATCATTTTAGATAGATAAAATTTATCTCTTAATAAAGTTTCATTGATTGCTATGTTGCCTAGTGTTTTTCTAAATAGGAGTGAGTGGTGTATATTGTCAAAATCTTTTTCTATGTTTATTGAGATAATCATAAGATTTTTGTTGTTTTTGTTATTGATATGGTAAATTATACTGATTTTTTTAATATTGAAGCAATGCTACATTCCTAGTATAAATCTCACCTGATCATAATGTATGATCTTTGCAAATTATTGCTGCAATCTCCTAGTTACAATTTGATTTAAATCTTTGCATCAGTATTCATTAAGGGAGATTTGTAAATATTCTTTATTTTTTCTCTTCCTAGTTTAATATCAACACCATACTTGTGTCATAAAAAGAATTTGGAGGGATCCCTTCTTCAACTTTTGTTTTTCAAGTAGTTTATGTAGTAATGGAATTAATTGTTCTTTAAATGTTGCATAGAATTCATTTGCCAATCCATTTTTTTTCTTAAAGAATTCATTGATGGCTTGTTAAATTTCTTTCTTTTTAAATTTGTTTATTTAAGTATTTAAGTGTTCAATTTTCCTTTTTTATTAATCTGAGCAATATATATATATATATGTATATGTATACATATACATATATATATATTTGTAAATATTCATATATTTCACTTAGGTTGTCATATGGATTGGGATATCATTGGTCAAAATAGCTCCCAATGCTTCAATTTCTTCTTCATTGGTAATGATTTCACTCTTTTCATTTTTGATACAGAAATTTGATTTTCTTCTTTTTTAAATCAAATTAACCAATGGTTTATTTATTTTATTATTTTTTTCTTAAAAACCATCTCGAATTTTATTTATTAGTTCAATAGTTTTCTTTCTTTCAGTTTTATTAATCTCTTTTGATTTTTTAGTATTTATGGTTTAGTATTTAATTGGAGATTTTTAGTTTGCTTTTTTTCAAGTTGGTTTTTTAGTTTCATACCCAATTTATTGACCATCCCTTTCTCTATTTTATTGAAATAATCAGTTAGAGATATAAAATTTCCCCTCAGAATTGCTTTGGCTACATCCCATGAATTTTGGTGTGTTGTCCCATTTTTTTCATTATAATTAATGAAATTCCTGATTTTTTCTATGATTTATTGTTTGACCCACTTATTCTTTAGGATCAGATTATTTAGTTTCCAATTATTTTTAATTTATGTTTCCAAGACCATTTGTTGAATAAAGTGTTTATTGCTTTACAGTAGGAAAAGGAAATACTATTTCTGCTTTTCTGAATTTGATTGTAAGTTTCATATGCTCTAATACTAGGTCATTTTTTGTGTAGGTGCTTTATACCACTGCCACATATATTGTATTCTATTCCCATTCCATTTTCTCCATAGGTCTATCAGATCTAATTTTTCTTTAATATATTAATTTCTTTAACTTATTTCTTGTTTATTTTTATAAGATTTGCCTTGTTTTGAGAGTGGAAAATTGAGGTCCCACACTCCTATAGTTTTACCTTATATTTCCTTCTGTAACTCACTGAATGTTTCCTTTATGAATTCAGATGCCATAATTTGGTGCACATATATTTAGTATTGATATGATTTCATAGTTTATGGTACGTTTCAGCAAAATATAGTTTCCCTACTTATCTCTTTTAATTAGATCTATTTTTGCTTTCTTTTGTTTTTATTTCAGCTGAAACATAATATATTCTTCTTCAGCCCCATTACCTGTACTACATGTTCTTCTCTCTGCTTCAGATGTAAATATTATGTAGATATACTGTAGGATTTTTGTTTTTCATCTACTTTCCTGGGCCTCGTCTGTGCTTGCCAATGGCAGCTTCCTCTCCTTAGTCCTTATGTCAAATGTGACAGGCTTTGTCTTTTGTGGCCTCTGCCCTGCTCCAGTTGGTGGGAAACTTGAGGAAGAGGGAATGGCTCCTATGCTGACAGTCAGACCTGGAAAGAGCAGCAGAAGCCACAAAATGATAGACTAAGGCAAATTTCCAGCACAAGACAATCTGAAAGGTCGACAGGAAGGACCTATAAAATCAGACTGCGGCTGGAGTGAAGTCCAGCATGGTCCATACTGGCATGGACTGGAGCAGGCCTCAGGGGACTGAATCACTGACAACTGTGTTGGTTTCCAGACTTCTCAACCCACAAATGTCAAAGACATCTTCAAAGGTCAGTGGGAAGGTCTCTCACCTGGTCAAGAGGGGAGTGTTGTCCAACTCCAGCCCCAGGCCTAGCCCCAGCCTTAGGGTGGTGGCACTCATTGCTGAAATGGTGACTGCTTCTGGGGCCCTCCACTTAACTAAGAGCTAAAAAGTCAAGTAATTGGCTGGGGAAATGAACTAACAGGGAAAAAACAGACTATAGTTTCTTGTTAGGAAGCTATTTTCTAAATCATTGATAATGAGGAAGATCAAAATATAAAACCAGAAGAAGACAGTAAAGCCAAAGCTCCTGCATCCAAAGCCTCCAATAAAAATATGAATTGTCCATGGAAGAGCTCAAAAAGGAATTTGAAAATCAAGTAAAAAAATGGAGGGAAAATTAGGAAGAGAAATAAGAGTGATGCAAGAAAATCATGAAAAACAAGTCAAGAACTTTCTAAAGGAGATCCAAAAAATAATGCTGAAAGAAATAACATCTTTAAAATTAGACCAACCCAAATTGTAAAAAAGGTCCAAAAAGCCAATGAAATGAAGAATGCCTTAAAAAACAGAATGAGACAAATAGAAAAAGAGGTCCAAAAGCTCACTGAATAAAATAATTCCTTAAAAATTAGAATGGAGCAAATGGAAACTAATGACTTTATGAGAAATCAAGAAATTACAAGACAAAACCAAATGAATGAAAAAAGAGAAGACAATGTGAAGTATTTCACTGGAAAAATAACTGACCTGAAAAATGGATCCAGTAGAGAAAATTTTTAAAAAATTGTACTACCCGAAAGTCATGATAAAAAAAAAGAGCATAGACTTCATCTTTCAAGAAATGATTGAGGAAAACAGCCCTGATATTCTAGGACCACAGACTAAAATAGAAATGGAAAGAATACACTTATCACCTCTTGAAAAAATCCCCAAAGGACAGGTCCTAGGATTATTGCAGCCAAATTCCAGAGTGCCCAGGTCAAGGAGAAAATATTACAAGCAGCCAGAAAGAAACAATTCGAGTACTGTGGAAAAACAATCAGGATAACACAATATTTAGTAGTTTCTACCCTAAAAGAGCTATGATATTCTGAAGGTCAAAGAAGGTAGGATTCAAACCAAGAATTACCTACCCAGCAAAACTGAGTGTAGTGCTGCAGGGTAAAAAGTGGAATTTCAATGAAAAAAAGACTTCCAAGACTTCTTATTGAAAAGACCAGAACTGAATAGAAAATTTAGCTTTCAAATAGAAGAACCAAGGGAAGCATAAAAAAGTAAACAGGAAAGAGAAATCATAAGGGATTTATTAAAAGTTTAACTATTTATATTCCTGCATTGAAAGATATTTTATTATGATATTATGACAATATATATGGTATGATGGTATCAGTATTACGGTAGTTGGAGGGAATATATGTGTGTATGTATATATGTATGTGTATATATAAGTAGGTGTGTGTGTGTGTGTGTGTGTGTGTGTGTGTATGTTGAGGGAGAGAAAGTAAGAGACGCAGGGAGACAGGGAGGAAGAGAGTATTCACAAGGTGAACTGAATATGAAGGGATGATATCTAGAAAAATAAAATTGTGTTGAGAGAAATACATTGGGAGAAAGAGAAAGGGAGAAGTAGAATGTAGTAAATTATCTCACATAAACAGTGCAAGAAAGAGTTTTTACAATGCAGGGGAAGAAGAGGAATGTGAGGGTGAATAAATGAGCCTTTCTTTCATAGAATTTGGCTTCAGGAGGGAATAACATACACATTCAGATGAGTATGGAAGGTTACCTTACCCTACAGGAAAGCAAGGGGTAAGAGGACAAGAAAGTGGGGATAATAGAAGGGATGGCGGATTGGGAGAAGGGATAATCAGAAGCAAACACTTTGGTAGAGGGACAGATCAAAGGAGAGAATAAAATGAATGAAAGGAGGGAGAGAATAGAAGGAAATACATTTAATCTTTCATGACATGACTGTTATGGAAGTGTTTTGCATGACTATGCATATATAACTTTTATCAAATTGCTTACCTTCTCAAAGACGGTGGGTGAGGAGGAGGGGGAAGGGAGATAATGTGGAACTCAAAGCTGTAACAATGAATGTTAACAATTATTTTCTCATGCAACTAGGATATAAGATATTTAGGTAATGGTGTATAGAAATCTATCTTGCCCTACAGGAAAATCTAAGGGAAGGGGATAAAGGGGGAGAAGGGAAGAGTGATACAAGGGAGGCAAATTCAGGGAAAGGGTAATCAGAATACAAGCTGTCCTGAAATGGGAGGAAGAGGAAGATGGGGAGAAAACTTGAAATTCAAAATTTTGTGCAAGTAAATGTTGAAAACTGAAAATTAATTCAAAAATAAATTTAAAAAATCTACTTGCCTAGTCAATCCCATTTCATGGGTGACTTCATCTCATTCCCACCCACAGTTATAATTATTAACTGTGTATTTGCCTCCATCCTGATTTTTTCTCCTGTTTATTCTTCTCTCTCTTTTCACCCTATCCTTCCTCAAAAGTGTTTTGCTTGTGATCACCACCTCCCACAATCTGCCCTTCTTTCTATCAGCCACACTCCTTCTTTAAATTCCTTTCCCTCTTACTTTCCTATAGAGTAAATAAATTTATGTACCCAACTGAGTTTATATGTTATTTCTTCTTTGAACCAATTTCAACGAGATTAATGTTCCAGCCTTGCTTGCCACTTACTTTACTTTCTCCTCCCCTGTAAAAGCTCCTTGGTACCTCTTTTATGTGAGAAAATTTACTCCATTCTACCTCTCCCTTCCATTTTTTCAAGTCCTATTGACTCTATAAGTTGTCTTTGTCTGTAAAATTATTTCATGTCATCCTTTTTGGTTCAGTCATTCTAGAATTTGTTTTGAGGTTTTATTTTACTCTTGGGAGGGGAATTTGAATGCTCTCAGGCAAATCCTTGTATTTTTTTAGCTATCTTGGTTCCACCCTTCCCCCAGCTGATTGTTAAATGTTTACCATAAAACCCTGAGATCAACCAAGCATTAAAAATGGAGGTTAAAGGTGTCTATTTTCCCCTCTAGAGTCATTACTGAGTGACTGTAATTTTTGAGTGATGGAGAAATACAAGTGATGTCTATGATTTAGGAAGATTGCTTCAGCAGCTATATGACTGACATAAATACCTTAGAAAATGTTAATCTAGAATAAGAAATTAGAAACTAGAGTCATATAGACAAAAGAAAAACATCATACATAGATTATGAATGCTTTTTTAAGAGAAGATTCATGGGGTGCTGATAATAAGATGAACTGAAATTGCTTATATGTTAAGATAGAAAACAACTGCTTACCAATGTGGAAAGCATTTCAGAACCATTTTTGAAGAGTAATTCCTTTCCCTTTCCTTCCTTTTTCTTTGATTTCCTTAGTACTTTTTTCTTAGCAAATGTCAAAATCAATATCAAATGACCAAAAAAACAATTATGACCTTCATCAAGCATCATGCTCAACACTTGAAGAACATATATTTTAAAAAATTATTTCTTCCCTCAAGAAGCTTACATTGAAAAAGTTAAAGACCCTCATATAAAAGCAACCAGGGAGGACTATTATCATAGGATCATAGATCTAGAAGAGGCATGAACTTTAGAGGTAATCCAGATCAGATCTCCTCATCTTAAAAATGAAAAAACTAAGACTCAGGGAGGTTAGCTGACTTGCCCCAGGTAAGACATGTAATAAATATCAAAAGTGGGATAAGAACCAGGTCTTCTGATTCCAGAACCAATGATTTTCTATTGTACTATATTGTTGAGAGATATTGGAAATAAACAGAAGGTGTAGTGCTTAGCCAAGTGACTGGCACATAGTAAGTGCTTAATCACTGCTTTTTGACTGAGGTGACCAAAGTGGATGTGAGGCTGAAGCATGATCTGGTGTCTAAAGTCATCATACATGAAGTGTTCAAAATGAGCTAGTCTGTGTGTGGTCAACAATCAGTTAAATTGGTTGCAAAGACTGAAATACCAAAGACTAGTGGATTTACTTTTCCAAAGTTTGTGACATGGATTCTGGAAAACCCATGGATGGAGGTCTAGGTCTTAGACCCATCATTTAGGAGCTGTGTCTAAGTGAAGAGGAGCAGATCAGTCACAGGAATCAGATAGTCCTGGATGTCTGACTAGCTGGGATGTAAAGCTAAAACAATACAGAAAAACAGAAATCAGAAGAAATAGTTCATAAATGAAGAACTCCAATCCAATGTATCTAAACAAGTTTTTGACTCTGTAAATGGGAATTAGGTAAAAGAACATACATCAGTTCAGACTATCAAATAGTTTTAAGGAGGAATAACTAGCAAGTCAATTGCTATAATAAGTAAATGAAAGGCATCTGGGAGCCACTTCTGTTGGTAGGCACTTGACCTTCTTGCCAAGTAGAGAGATGTGGTAGCCAACGGCAGCAATTGCAAATAATATAAACTCTATAAGAATTTATGGGGGAGCATGGTAGAAAAGCAGGAGGAATATCACTACATAAATGATGGAAATATGAGTAGGAAACAAATTATAGTTTATAGAAGAATTCAGAATTTCCAATAGAATACAGATTTCTTGATTACATGGATTATTTAAGGTTTGTCTTTGAAACCCTTGAGTTGAGCAGTGTCTGACACACACAGACAACAATTGTTTGAATGATTGAATGAACATAATATTCACATTTACTGAAAAGTAAAAAGAATACAAGATCTAATGGTGTTTGGTATTTATTTACTATAAACAGCAAAAAGACTGCATGTGTTGACAAAGCTCTAATGGGCTGAAATGTTACCCATTAAAGGGTATTCCTATATCGTTGTGATTATAACATTATGAAAATATAATTTGAGGATGAATTGAAGAGAGGAGAGGCTAGAAAGAAATACCGATCAGGAGACTGCATTTTCTTTATCAGTTAAATCTGATTCTTTATTGACAACCCCTTTGTTAGTATTGATAGTTTGGTTTTCCTACTTTTTTCAGTTTTCTCTGCTAGGCAAATTAGTATAGCATGGGGAAGTACTAAAATGAAAGTCAGGAAACCTGAATTTATTTTTTTTAAAAACTTTTTAGATTATAGCTTACTTACAAATAGAAAGAGATATTTGAACAAAGTGATCAAAAAATCAGGTCTAAATCCCATAGTCCTATGCAACTTGTAGCCACTCCTATTGGAAAGGAGAGTAGGATGTAGTGGTATGTAGAAAAGAAAAAAAAGATGAAAGGAAGAGGAGATGAAATGATGGAGGGGACAACCAATATAGGCAGGTACATGAGGGAGGAAAAACAGTAGGAGTCACAGATAATTTTTGCAAGTAACAGTAAAGTCAATTATATGACATCTGGATCAGTAGAATTTATCAGTGTTCTTTTTAGAATGGATCATGGTAATGCTTTTAAAGGAAGCTATAGTTAGTCCACAAGTGTTTATTAAGAGACTACTATATTCCAGGTACTCAGCTGAGTGCTGGGGATACAAAAGAGTCCCTCCTCCCAATAGTCCGTGCTCTCAAGGATCTCACAGTTTAATTGGGCCCTCCCAAGATATGAACGCAATCTAAAACAAGTTTAAGAAATTTTCCCCAGAATAAATGAATAAATATATAATATATAATACATAGTATTATATAATATATTATATATAATTGTATATTTATATGTAAATATATAATATATATAAATAAAATTATATAATATAATTATATATAATTACATATTATATATAATTATATAATATATTGTATATAATAAATATATAATAAATAAATAGATAAATAAATAAATAAATAAAATTACACCCTTCTAAGATGAAGGGTGTAATGGTCAGGTGGACATAAGAAGAAACCTATTCTCTCATTTTGGAAATGAGGCTCCCTCATTACTGAATCTTGTTACAATGAGGCCAGAACTAGGGTCTCCTAAAGAGAGAGTGTGCTACAGTTCCCTCATCTTTAAATTATGTAGTAAAAATACAACAGGTCTTTATACTAGTTAAGTCTCAAATAAGCAAGAGAAATGATGCAATACAAGAAAACTGAAGAAAGAGGTGGTATAGTAGGCTGGAGTGATCAGCGCCAAGGTTTCTCAGAGGAAAACTTGGATATTAAAGGACTGATAGGAATCAGCTAAGAATGGAGGAAATAAGGTCATTCACAAACAAAGGAACATTTTTTTAAAATTTTGTTTTATTTCACCTTTAAGTGACATCTCAGTAAAAACCAAGATGAATATAATTTCATAAGAAGTTAGCTCAAACAGAAAATTCCTTAAACCTTTTCTTTATGATATAAATATAATTCCAGAATCTCCAAGATTTTCCTAGGCTGATTAAAATCTAAGAAATACAGTTCATATCTTTTTGCTTGGCAGTCACATAATGAAGATCTTTTTTTTGGCCTGCTGGTAATTGATTTTTGATCCTCTTTCTTTAATAGTATCCTTTCACTTTTCCTGACCTACTCAGCAATGTCAGGATATTTGCCCCATGCCCATCCTCGGACCTGAAAAAATCAATAGCATCACTAAGATAGAACTGAAAATGTCTGTTGGGGTGTTTCTGTGTTGTCTTTGTCTTTGTTAAAAAGAAAAGTATGCTACTAATGTGTTGATTGCTTTGTTTGTAGTTTCCTATCCAGAGGCTGACTCTTTTGTCACATAAAAGCAAAAAAATTATACATTTACCTGTTCTTCCCAAAAGTTTTATCTTTGGAGAATCACAAGGCTTCCACTTACTTAGATGCTCTAATGTAACTTAATTGGACCTATTTTTTCTAATAATGTACTCTTTGACATTTATTCAGGTCATCCACTTCATCAGAGAACTAAATAAGATTGGGAATCCAAGCAGGGCAGTACAGGAAAGTCAACACCGAAATCAGGTTGCTTAAATCTACTTATTATGAAAGCAATCATTTACTGGCTCTTGCTGAGAATAATGCCCCTGACTAAATTTCCCCTATTAAATTGTTTCTATATCTTGCACCAAATCTGACCCCTTCTATGAGGCAATTGCTTGGGTGAATGACATTAGAAGTCATCTGCCAATTCCAAGGAATATATATTATGTTCTGGCTCCTTCATTCTCTCTTAGGGTATATAGTTCTTTGTGAGCCCTATAGAATTAAGGAGGAACATGAAGTTTAAAATTGCCTTTTTTTAAATCAAGTACACACTATTCAACATATTTCACTTGGCCATCCTCATCATTGCTTATGAGCAGGAGTGTAGAAGGCATATATAAGGTTTAAAGTAAGATTGTCATAAAAAAGGGAGAGAGCATGGGGTGGATATGGAGCAAATTAATGAATTTCTAGATAGCAGGCACATTTACCACTCCAGGGACAAGGTAAGGTCTTAGGAATGTTATAGGTAGTTTCTGCAAAGGTCTTCTGGTGTAGAGGTTACTACTATACACAAAGATGCCATTTCCTATGCTCAGTGGACTTCTGATAGTACAGTGGCAATCAACCCTTGCTTGTGTATTACTTTTAATATTTACAGGATGCTCAATAAATACATGGAAATTGGTGTAAGAGAAACCAAGTACACCATTCTACCAGGTAGAATTTAATTGTAGAGATTGCAGGATGAGTAGAGGAGGGAACAGCACATGGAAGCCCTAGATTTTCAGGGCTGCTAATCCACCTTTGGTGTCCATCTGGTACTCAGCTCTCACCTGTAACTCCAAGATGTTGTAGCATAAGTAGCAACCGCACACTGGTAAAATCTTATAAGCAGATGAGCTAAACTAGGTTAGGGGTAACCAACAGCCTCAAACCCATTGGTGAGTTAGAGGGATGTCTACTCCAAGCATGTGAAGATTCCCCCCACTGAAATGGATGGATGAGAACAATTTATTCCAACAGCCATGAATGTGGCTAAAGCAGGCTCTCTTTTAGAGGAAGACGTAAAAGTCAAGACTTCTACATCCAAAACCACCAATAAAATGTGCAATGGTCTCAGGTCATGGAAGAACTGAAAAAGGATTTTGAAAATCAAGTAAGAGAGGTGGAGGAAAAATGGGGAAGAGAAATGAGAGTGATGCAAGAAAATCATGAAAATGGAGTCAACAGCTTGCTAAAGGAGACCCAAAAATTGCTGAAGAAAATAACACCTTTAAAAATAGACTAACCCAAATGTCAAAAGAGGTCCAAAGAGCCAGTGAGGAAAAGAATGCTTTCAAAAGCAGAATTAGCCAAATAGTAAAGAGGGTTCAAAAGCTCACTGAGGAAAATAAAGCTTTAAAACTTAGAATGCAAGCAGGGAAGCTAATGACTTTATTAGAAACCAAGAAATTATAAAACAAAACTAAACGAATGAAAAATAGAAGACAATGTGAAAATATTTCACTGGGAAAACAACTGACCTGGAAAATAGATCCAGGAGAGATAATTTTGAAATTATTTATCTACCTGAAAACCATGATGAAAAAAAAGAACCTAGACATCATATTCCAAGAAATTATCAAGGAAAACTGCCCTGATATTTGAAAACCAGAGGGTAAAATAGAAATGGAAAGAATTCAATGATCATCTCCTGAAGTAGATGCCAAAAGGAAAATTCCTAGAAATAATGTAGTCAAATTTTGAGTTCCCAGGTCAAGAAGAAAATATTACAAGCAGCCCAAAAGAAACAATTCAAATATTGTGAAAATACAATCAGGAAAGCACATGATTTAGTAGCTTCTACACTAAGGGATTGAAGGGCTTGGAATATGATATTCCAGAGGTCAAAGGAGATAGGATTAAAACCAATAATCACCTACCTAGCAAAACTGAGTACAATATTTCAGGGGAAAAATGAAATTGCAATGAAATAGAGAACTTCCATGCATTCTTGTTGAAAAGACCAGAGCTGAATAGAAAATTTGGCTCTCAAATACAAGAACCAAGAGAAGTGTGAAAAGGTAAACAGGAAAGAGAAGTATGAAGGAACTCATTAAAGTTAAACTGTTTACATTCCTACATGGAAAGATGTTATTTGCAGCTTCTGAGACCTTTTCCAGTATTAGAGTAGTTAGAGTGAATATATATGTAGGTGTATATGGGTATGTATGTGTATATTATATATATATACATATATATGTAGGTATGTATACATACATGTATGTATGTGTTTATGCATATATACATATATATGCATACATACACATATACATATGCATTTATATATATACACATGTAGACAAAGGGCACAGGGTGAGCTGAATAAGAATGGAGAATATCTTATAAAAAATAAAATTTACTGTTGAATGGAATGTACTAGGAATAAGAGAAAGGGGGAGGTAGAATGTAGCAAATCATCTCACGTACAAGAAGGAAGAAAGAGCTTCTACAATGGAGGGGAAGAGGGGAGAGATGAAAGGAAATAATTGAGTCTTATTGTCATGGGATTTGCCTTAAGGAGTGAATAACACACACTCATTTGGCTATGGAAATCCATTTTACCCTGCAGGAAGGCAAGGGGGAAGGAGATAGGAGAGAGAAGCTAATAGAAGAGACAGCAAATTGGGGAAAAGGATAATCAGAAGAAAACACTAGGACAGGTCAAGGGAGAGAATCGAATAAATGAAGGGCAGAATAGGACAGAGGGAAATGTGGTTAATCTTTTACAGCATAAAGATTATGGAAGTGCTTTGCATTGATACACATGCTATAATAAATTGCTTGTTTTCTCAATGACGGTGTGTAGGGAGGGAGGGATAGAATATGGAACTCAAAGCTTTGAGAATGAATCTTAAAAATTATTTTACCATGCAACTGGAAATTAAGCTATATAGGCAATGGAGTATAGAAATCTATTTTGCCTTAGAGTAAAATAGAGGTGATGGGGGATGGAAGAAGGGTGGGTAAAAGTAGGGAAGGCAGACTGGAGGAAGGGGTGGATGGGGTGCATGCATGTGATGGGGTGGGAGAGATGGGAAGACAATTTTGAATTTAAATTCTTGTGAAAATGAATGTCAAGAACTGAAAAATAAATAAATTATGTATTAAACAAAAGAAAAGAAAGGACAAACAATTCTGAGTGGAAGAATAGATCAAACTATTGAAATGAAATTCTGCAACGGGAAGAACAGTGGACCAAATACCTTAATGATAGAAAGTATAATACTCAGAGTACTTTATTAGGCTCTAGTTTATGTTCTCTGTCTACTGATTAAACTAAGGAATTTAAAGTTGTGAAAAAAAGGTATGGTTTATGAATAGAACAGCCCTGAAACACAAGACAAAATCTGAATTTAATCAAAAGTTAAGTGAAATGAAAGACTATGTAACATGAAATGATTCAAGAAGAAGATGGCTTCCTTATATGTAATTGTATATTTATCGCAAAGTGAATATCTTGGTCAGGATAACTAATATTGCCAACATGATGACATACCCTTGGGCCTGGAAAAGTAAATGCTTTGACTGGGATAAGAATTGAGCATAAGGGAAAGTTGTTGGCTGGATAACTAGATCACTGACCTAGGTAAAGAGAAATTATTATTAAAAGCTAATGATTTGGGGAAATTCAGAGTTCCCCCTTTTTGTATTTTCAAGACCATAGTCTCTGAAATTAACCATCTCTCTCCAACGCCACTCAACTTTACAAGGACTCTCTATTCTAAGGTGAATTCCATTCAATCAAGCTTGGGTGAAAATAGACCCTTTGGCCTAAATTGCCCAAAGTTGATGGTGATCTGCATATAGAGATAGTCTCTCTTGGAATTTCTTAAATATTTTTCCTCTTGGAACCCCTTCAGCACTTTTTAAACTGTGGGTCATGACCCTATTTTGGGTCTTAACTCACAGAATATTTTTCCAAGGGTGACATGGTTTCACTCTCAGCCCCTCGTTGTAATATTCACTGTCTCATTATTTGTGAACCAATCAGTGTTTAGATGGCCAAAGTCAGGTCTTTCCAATAGTATATATGCCACAGTTAAAATATTCACAGATATAGGTGATGATGAGGTTAAAATGACAAACATAGTTGATATGGAAATAAAGTATGTTAGTCACTAAAGGTTATCTAGATAATTTTGAACTGCCGTCTTCTTTTAAAATGGTGTGTCTTTGCCTCATGCTTGGAAAGAATGTCATCAGCTACCTATCCTAATTTGATACCTGAAAAAAAATAACTCTTCTGTAACATATCTGACACATAGCTCCAGCTTTTGCTTGAAGACTGCCAATGAAAAGAGATAACTGCCTTCAGAGATAATTTATATCACTTTTGGAGAGGAATTGTGGGAGGTTTCCTCCTATCAAGTCATAAATAACTCTCAGACCTTCCTTCAAGAAATAAATGATACAAGTCTTATTGGTCTTTCATGTGAGAGCCTTTCATATACCTGAAGATGAATATCATATTCCCCTCAAACTCTTAAGGGTAAACACTCTAAAGCAATTTGATCGTCATTTGGAATGAATACAACATCCTTCACCATTCCATTTTTCCTTCTTTGAATATCTCCAAGTTATCAATAACCTTCCTAAAATATAGTTTCCAGAAAACAAAACAGTGTTCCATATGTTATTAGGGCACAGCATGGTACAATAAAAATTGGTAGCTCTTTATCCTTTAAAAGCATTTTTTTTTCAATGAAGCTCAAGATCACAGTAGCTTTTTTGAATGAAAACAATTGATTAATAACAAATATTTAGTAAGCATGATATGTGCTAGGCACTGAGAACATGAAGTGAAAACTAAAAGCATTTTCCCTCAAAGACTTAATGCTCCATTGAGGGAGACTATATAAATAAATTTGTGTAGAATGCATAAAAAAATGAATATAAGTCAATTTGGGTAGATGGTGAGGGAGGCAACAGCACTTGAGAGTTGGGAAGGGAATTCAGCTTGTGCTGAGTATTAAAGGAAAAAAATTCTGAGTGAAGTGAGAACAGATTCTAGCCAAAGAGGAGAGACTGTCTATTAGAGACAAAGCGAGAGGAGATGAAGTATTATTACATGTGAAAAATAAGTTCAGTTTGGTTGATAGAGAATGGGAAGGAGAATAATGTGAAATAAATAAGGCCAGATATGTAATTTGGAGTCAGTTGCAAAGGATATTAAATGCCAAAAGTCTGACTTTATATTTGATGGTAGCAGAAACAAAGGGCCACGGGAGTTTTTTGAAAAGGAGAATGATGTTTAAAACTGTGCTTTAGATAAATCTTTTTGACATCTGTGGGAAGGATGCATTTGAAGGAGGAGAGTCTTGAATCTTAGCAATAGCAATTAGAAGGCTATTGACATAATCCAGGTGAAAGGTAATGAGACACTAACTAGTGCAGCACCTTCACAAGTGGAAAGAAGTAAGTGGGGGAAAGTGATGCTAGGCAAGAAAAATTTAGAAAACTTGGTGATTGCTTTGATGTATGGGGTGAGGGAGAGTGAGGATTCAGGGATAATATTAAGGTTGCAACTAGTCCTTGACAGAAATAGGAAGTATGAAAAAGGGGTGTGTTTGGTGGGGAGAAAAGATAATGAGCTCCATTTTGAAAATGTTAAATTTGAAATGCTTATACAATATTCTGTTTGAAATGTTCAACCAATGAGTAATAAGAAGGAACTGGAGTTCAGGAGAGATTTGGGCTAAATATATAAATCTGGAAGGTGTCTACATTAAAACGATAATTTAATTCCGAGGAAACTAATGAAGTCACCAGAAAAGGAAAGTATACAGTTAAGAGAGAGATCAAGACAGGGTTTTGTAGTACATACACAATTCAGGGGGTGGTATATTCAGTGAAAAAGACTGTGAACTAGTAATACTATTTGCTGAAAAATCTGGGTCAATGAAAGCAGTGTCAGGAAAACCCAGAGAAGAGAGAGTATCCTGTGAAACTGACAAATTTTGCAGTGTTAATGAAAAAGAAAGATTAAGGAAAAGCTTTTTGTATCATCAGTAAAGAGATTATTGGATTCCAGAATTGATAAATCACCAAAGGATATTAACAGGTAGCTTTCAAAAGAAGAAATCAAAGCTATCCATTGTCACATTAAAAGAATATTCTAAATCACTACTTATTAGAGAAATGCAAGTTAAAGCGACTCTGAGGTATCACATCAAACCTATCAGATTGACTGAAATAAGAGAAAAGGAAAATTATAAATACTGCAAGGGATGTGAAAAAATGAGTATATTAATGAACTGTTGGTGAAATTTTGAACTGGTGCAACCATTCTGCAGAACAATTTGGAACTATGCCCAAAGGGCTATAAAACTTTGCATAAAGCAATGCCAGTACTAAGTCTATATCCCCAAAAAGATGAACGGAAAAAGGAAAACAGACATATGTAAAAATAATATCTGTAGCAGCCTTTCTTGTGGTGGCAAAGAATTAGAAATGAAGGGGATACCCATCAATTGGGGAATATTTGAAAAAATTTTGGTGTATGATTGTGATGGAATATTACCAGGCATCTAGATAGAATATTATTGGGCTATACAAAATGATAAGCAGGAGGGTTTCAGAAAAAATGAAGAATACTTATATGAATGGATGGAAAGTGAAGTGATAAGAACTAGAAGAACACAGAACAAAGTAACAGCAGTAGTGTAATGATAACCAATTGTAAAAGACCTACCTACTCCAACCAAGGCAATGCTCCAAGACAATTGCAAAGATTCATATTAAAATATACTATCTACCCTCCAGAAGAAAAAAAACTGATAAACTCTGAAAGCACAAGAAAGTATACTTTTTTTACTTTCTTTGTGTTTTTTTCTTGTTTTGTTTTGTTGAGGTTTTTTGCCACATGGATAATGTAGAAATGTGTTTTCTATGACTTCATGTGTAAAATGTATATCATATTATTTGTCTTCTCAATAAGTGGGAAAGGGACAGGAACAAGAGAGATTGGAATTCATTTTTTTAAATGAATGATCATAATAAAAGCTTTTTTTAAAAAAAGAAAGTATGAAAAGGATGGGGTTCTGGTCATCAAAATTTATCTTCCTTTAGGGAGAGAGAGGATAAGCTAAATTGCCCAACTGGCTGGGTCTCCATTCAGGTATCTCGAACTACTTACAGGTTCTGTTTGTCTTTTGTTTTCAACAAGGACCATGACATAATTATTTTCTTTAATTAAAGGGGGCATCCTTTGACTCACTTCTTTAAGAGACCTCATCATTAAATGACCATTACATCACTCAAAGTGAGAACCTGAAAAGAGCTTAGCCTAAACGGGTGAGGCATTGCACATCTCCAGTAATCATGATGAATATAAGTCCTCTTGACTCAGATGGCTCTGGAGGACAATGTGAAGCTGGTGACCTTGCATAGCCTTCCCTCATGCAAATCAAAGTCAACTGCAAGTCATGTCATCATTACCATGATGACATGGTCCTCTTCAAAAAAAGAAGGACAAAGACAACAACATAGTTACAGTTATGGTTTTGTTCTTCCTTTTTTTAAAAAAAAAATATCTATAAGATTTCAGTAGGGCAAATAAAGGGATAGATTGACAACCTCTCTTTCTTTCTAAATGAAAACCCATAGGACATTGTCAACAAAAAGATCTAGATAATTGGTACCGGTACTTTTGGAATTTAGTTGATTGTATAATTGAAGGAAATACACGGGAAAGTTATCAATGTCACTCATGTTGAAGACTTTCTTATGCTCTTGCTTCTAGAAAGAAATCTCTATGCTGTTATATGCTCAATCTGAATTTTATTCTCTTAAGCATATGAACAGTTGATCTGAATCATCGTTTTATTCTTTTTATGTTTATTTATTTATTCTTAGTTTTCAACATTCATTTCCACAAAATTTTGAGCTTCTAATTTTCTCCCCATCTCTCCACTCCTCCCACCCCAAAACACCATACATTCTGATTACCCCTTCCCCCAATCTGCCCTCCCTTCTATCATACCTCTACCTTCCCTTATCTCCACCTACTCTCTTTTCTTGTAGGGCAAGATAGATTTATATACCCCATTACCTGTATTTCTTATTTCCCAGTTGCATGCAAAAACAATTCTCTACATTCATTCTTACAACTTTCAGTTACAACTTCATTCTGCAAAAGACTTCCATAATAGTCATGTTGTGTAAGACTAACTATATTTCCCTCCATCCTCTCTTGCCCCCATTTATTCTATTCTCTCTTTTGATCTTATCCCTCCCCAAAAGTGATTACTTCTAATTACTCCCTCCTGCCATTTGTTCTCCCTTCTATCATTCCCCCACCCACTTGTCTCTTTCTCACCTTATTTCCTGTAGTGTAAGATAGATTTCATAACAAATTGAGTGGGAATATTATTCCATCCTTAAGCCAAATGTGATGAGAGTAAGCTTCATTTTTTCCATCTCACCTCCCCTCCTTTTTTCTCCAATGAAAAAGCTTTTTCTTACCTCTTTCATGAGAGATAATGTGTCTCATTCAATTTCTCCCTTTCTCCTCCCAATATATTCCTCTCACACCCCTTAATTTTATTTTTTTAGATATCATTCCTTCCCATTCAACTCATCCTGTGCTATAAATACACACACACACACATATTGTGTATGTGTATGTGGGTGTGGGTGTGTGTGTATAATCCCTCCAATTACCCAAATACTGAGAAAAATTTCAAGAGTTACAAATATTATCTTTCCATGTAGGAATGTAAACAGTTCAATTTTAGTAAGTCCCTTATGATTTCTCTTTCTTGTTTACCTTTTCATGTTTCTCTTGATTCCTATATTTGAAAATCAAATTTTGTATTCAGCTCCGGTCTTTTCATCAAGAATGCTTGAAAGTCCTCTATTTCATTGAATGACCTTTTTTCCCTGAAGTATTATACTTAATTTTGCTGGGTAGGTGATTCTTGGTTTTAATCCCAGTACCTTTGACTTCTGGAATATCATATTCCAAGCCCTTTGATCTCTTAAAGTGGAAGTTGCTAGATCTTGTGTTATCTTGATTGTATTTCCACAATACTCAAATTCCTACTTTCTAGCTGTTTGCAATATTTCCTCCTTGACCTGGGAACTCTGGAAATTGGCTGTAATATTCCAAGGAGTTTCTCTTTTTGTATCTCTTTCAAGAGGTGATGGGTGGATTCTTTCAATATTTATTTTGCCCTCTGGTTCTAAAATATCAGGGCAGTTTTCCTTGACAATGTCATGAAAAATTATGCCTAGGCTCTTTTAATGATTATGGCTTTCAGGTAGTCCCGTAATTTTTAAGTTATTTCTCCTAGATTTATTTTCCAGGTCAGTTGTTTTTTGCCTTGAGATATTTCATATTATCTTCTATCTTTTCATACTTTTGGTTTTGTTTTGTAATTTCTTGGTTGTTCATAGAGTCAAGAGGTTCTATCTGTTCTATTCTAATTTTTAAGAACTATTTTCTTCAGTGAGCTTTTGAGCCTCCTTTTCTGTTTGGCTGATTCTGCTTTTTAAAGCATTCTTCTCCTCATTGACTTTTTGGAGCTCTATTGCCAATTGAGTTAGCCTATTTTTAAAGGTGTTATTGTCTTCAGCATTTTTTGAGCCCCCTTTGGCAATCTGTTGCCTTGCTTTTCATGATTATTTTTTTGCATCACTCTTATTTCTCTTCCACATTTTTCCTCCACCACTCTTACTTGATTTTCAAAATCCTTTTTCAGCTCTTTCATGGCCTGAGACCATTGCACATTTATTTTGGAGGTTTTGGATGCAGAAGCTTTGATTTTTATGTGGTTCTCTGAGGGTATGCATTGTTCTTCCTCATCCAAAAGGATGGAACAAAATACCTATTTACCAAGAAAGTAGCCTTTTATAGTCTTATTTTTATTTTCCCTTTTTTCTGCATTTTGCCAGCCAGTTACTTGACTTTTGAATCTTTTGTCAAGAGGAGGGTATACTCTGGGGACCTGTAATTTCTCAGTTCCTCTAAGGTGGCACAATCAAGGGAAAGGAGTTTACTCCTCTCCTGGCCTGCCCTCTGGTCTAGAAGGAACCACAAGCACTTTTATGACCAGGTTCTGAGAGTAGGATTCCCTGTCCAGAGCCTTCACCTGTTCTGCAAGACCAGCAAGAGCTCCTCCTCACCCCAGGACTGTCACTCAGGGCCGAGACTCAGATCAGCTGATTGATTTCCCCAAGGATTTTAGACCAAGGGTTCCAAAAATACTGCAGTGGCTGCTGCTGGAGGGGCCAGACCATGTTCTCTTTTCACCTAGGTGAAATAGCTTTCTCACTGAACTTTAAAGCTATCTTTGGAGTTTGTGAGTTGATTAATCTGGGAACTGCTGCTACTGCTGGTGGCGCCTTGAAGCCTGCTTAAGTCCTGTCCCTGCCTCTCCATGAAGCCAAGACCGGGCCCAATGTGGTAGATCTTTCCTGTCGGCCTTCCAGGATGTCTTTGACTGGAAATCTCTTTCACTCTGTCATGTTGTAGCTTCTGCTGCTCTACAATTTGTTTAGAGTCATTTTTTCAGGTACTTTATAGGCTGTGGGGAAGAGGGAGCTTCTACAGGTCTGTCCTTCTACTCTGCATGTTGGGTCTACCCCCCTCATTATATTCTTAACCCAATACCAAGCTGCTTTTTGGAACAATTGAATGAATTCCCAGCTCCACCAGTACATCCTTGACTTTTCAAACAATATCTATTCTCACCTTCCATTATCCTTACCAATTTGATGGATAGGTCAAAACCTTAATGTTGTTTTGTCTTAAATTCATCTTATTATTAAGGAAAGGAATAAGCATCTGCATAGTAATTACTATATAAAATTTACCTATTGTCTCCTGAGATACCAAGATGAAAACTCTAAGGAATATTACTGACAAATTCAGAACTACCACGTCAAGAGGAAAGTATTGCAAGCAGCCAGAAAGAAACAATTCAAATATCAAGGAGCCACAGTCAGGATACACAGGACTTAGCAGCTTCTACACTAGAGCATGGGAGGTTTTGGAATGTGATATTCCTGAAGATAAAGGAACTTAGATTATGTCCAAGAATCAACTACCCAGCAAAACTGACCATAGCCTTCCAGCAGAAAAGATGGACCTTCAATAAAACAGGAGACTTCCAAATTTTCCTGATGAAAAGACCAAAGTTGAACAGAAAATTTGCTCTTTAAATACAAGACTCAAGAGAAGGATAAAAAGGTAAACAGGAAAGAAAAAAAATGTTATTCAATAAAATTAAACTGTTTACACCTCTACAAAAGAAGATGATACTTTTAATTCTTGAGAACTGTATTTCTATTAAGGGACTTAGAAGGAGTATACAGTCAGAGGGTATGCGTATAAGTTAATTTTGATGTGATGATATAAAAATTAAAGGGTGATAAACGAATTATGCTGGAAGAAGAGGGAAAAGGGAAGTTGAGGAGGGTAAATTACATCACATGAAGAGGCATAAAAGACCTTATAGAAGAGGGAAAGAAGGGACGGGTGATCATTGTTTGAACCATACTCGCATTGGATTTGGATCAAAGAGGGAATGACATACATATATCCAGCTGGGTATAGAAAATTACCTTACCCTATAGGGAAGGAGGAGAAAGGGGAAAGAAAATGGGAAAGGCCTGAGAGAAGGTAGGGCCATTTGAGGGAGGCAATGGTCAGAAGCAAAACACTGGTAAGGTGGGACAGGATGAAAAGTAAAAATTTTCCTTTCAAATGTATATGTGGGGGATAAGTAGAATGGAAGGAAATGCAGACAATAATCAACTGTGAATGTGAACTGGATGAACTGTCACTTAAAATGGAGGCAGGTAGCAGCAGAGTGTATTAAAATCCAGAATCCTACAATATGTTATTTACAAGAAACACAGTTGAAACAGAGAGATGCACACAGAGTTATGGTAAAAAGCTAGAACAAAACATATTATACTTCATCTGAAGTTAAAAAAAAAAAGGGTAGCAATCCCAATCTCAGATAAAGCAAAAGCAAATTTAGATCTAATTAAGGAAATAAAGAAGGAAAATATATCTGGCTAAAAGTTACCATAGACTATGAAGTAATATCAAACTATACAAATATGCACCAAACAACACAGCATCCAAGTTCTTAGAAGAAAAGTTAAGTGAGTTATAGGAAGAAATAGACAACAAAACTATACTAGGTGGGGACCTCAACCCCACCCTCCCTCCACATCCCCAGAACTAGGTAAATCTAACCACAAAATAAAAAGGTAGTTAAGAAGGTGAATAGAATTTTAGAAAAGTTAGATATAATAGACCTCTGGAGAAAATTAAATATAAATAATATACCTTTTTCTCAAAGGTACATTACACCTATATACAAAAACTGACAATGTATGAAGGCATACAAACCTCACAATCAGTCAGAAAAATATTAAACGTGTCCTTTTCAGATTGTGATACAATAAAAATTATGTGTAAGAGGGGCAGAGCCAAGATAGTGCAGTACAAAGATGCACATAATCTTGTTCTTCCACCACAGCCCATAGAACACCTGTAAAAAACGACTCAACAAATTCTAGAGCAGCAGAAGCCACAGCACGACAGAGTGAAAGAGATTTCAAGCCAAAGGTAACCTGGAAGGCCAACAGGAAATTTCTATTATATGGGACTCTGAGAGAGGCAGAGCCCAGCCCTGGCTGCCCAGGACAGGGAGAAACAGGAGTGGAACAGGCCTCCAGGGCCAAATCCCTAGCAAGGAAGGTCTCAGATCCCTCAACCCACAAACACCAAAGAAAGCTTAAAAGGTCAGTGAGAGGACTTTCCCAACTTGGTGAGAAGTGAGCAGGGTTCCCCCAAGTACTGGCCCCAGGTGGTGACAGCAGTAGTGGTGGTGGCAGCAATAGTGGCAGTGTCCATCTGTGAAGCACTTGGCCTAAAGTCCCTGGAGGAAATGAGCAGCTGATCTGAACCTCAACTCTGAGCATGGTCATGAGGTAAGGAGAGCACTAGGACCCTCCTCCTGACAAAGTATTCAGAAGTCAAGTAACTGACTGGGAAAATGCTCAAAAAAGGGGAAAAAAATAAGACTGTAGAAGGTTACTTTCTTGGTGAACAGGTATTTCCTTCCATCCCCTTGGCTGAGGAAGAACAAGGCATACTGTCACCGGAAGTCAAGGCTTCTGCATCCAGTACCTCCAAAATGAATATACAATGGACTCAGGCCGTGTAAGAATTTGAAAAGCGAGTAAACAACTTACTAAAGGAAACTCAAAAAATGTTGAAGAAAATAACACCTTTAAAAAGAGGTTAGCTCAACTGGAAAAAGAGGTCCAAAAAGTCGAGGAGAAAGAGGCTTTAAAAAGCAGAATTAGCTAAATGAGAAAGGAGATTCAAAAGCTCACTGAACAAACTAGTTCTTTAACAATTAGAGTGGAGCTGAGGAAACTAATGGCTTTATGATAAACCAAGAAATTACAAAACAAAACCAAAAGAATGAAAAAATAGAAGATAATATGAAATATCTCATTGGAAAAGCAACTGACCTGGAAAATAGATCCAGGAGAGACAATTAAAAAATTATGGGCCTACCTGAAGGCCATGATCAAAAAAGAGCCTAGAAATTATCTTTAATGACATTACTAAGGAAAACTGCCCTGATATTCTAGAACCGAAAGGCAAAATAAATATTGAAATAATCCACTGATTACCTCCTGAAAGAGAGCTGAAAATAAAAACTCCTAGGAATATTCTGGCCAAATTTCAGAGTTCCCGGTCAAGAAGAAAATATTGCAAGCAGTTAGAAAGAAACAATTCCAGTATTGCAGAAGTACAATCAGGATAACACAGGATATGGAGCTTCTACATTAAGGAACTGAAGGGCTTGGAATAGGATATTCCAGAAGTCAAAGGAACTGGGATTAAAGCCAAGAATCACCTACCCAGCAAAACTGAGTATAATATTTCAGGGGGAAAATGGTCATTCAATGATATACAGGACTTTCAAATATTCTTGACGAAAAGACCAGAAGTGAAGAGAAAATTTGACTTTCATTCATAAGAATCAAGAGAAGCATGAAAAGGTAAACAGGAAAGAGAAATTATAAAGGACTTTCTGAAGGTGAGCTCTTTACATTCCTGCATGGATAGATAATATTTGCAACTCTTGAGACTTTTCTCAGTTTTTGAGTAGGTGAAGGAATTACACACACACACACACACACACACACACACACACACACAGAGCACAGGTTGAGTTGAATCAGAAGGGATGATAGCTTTAAAAAAATAAAATTAAGTGGTGCAAGAGGAATATATTGGGAGAAGAAAGGGAGAAACGGAATGGGGCAAATTATAACTCATAAAAGAGATAAGAAAAATATTTTTCATGGAGGAGAAAAGAGAAGAGGTGAGAAGGAAAAAGTGAAGCTTACTCTCTTCACATATGGCTTAAAGAGGGATTAACAAACTCACTAAATTTGGTATGAAAATCTATCTTACACTACAGGAAAGTAGGAGAGAAAGGGACAAGTGGGGTGAGGGGGATGATAGAAGGGAGGGCAAATGGCAGAAGGGAGTAACTAGAAGTAAACACTTTTGGGAACAGAAAAGGTCAAATGAGAGAACAGAATAAAGGGAGGACAGAGTAGGATGGAGGGAAATGTAGTTAGCCTTACACAACATGACTATTATGGAAGTCTTTTGCAAAACGACAAATATATAGTCTGTATGGAAAAAAAAATTATGTCTAATAAAGAGTTATGGAAATATAGACTAAAAATTAATCAAAAATTAAATAATTTAATCCTAATGAATGAGTGGGTCAAACAACACATTGCAGAATCAACTGACAATTTAATCAAATAATGAGATAACATCAAAATTTATGTGATGAAGGCAAAGCCAGTACTTAGGGCAAATTTTGTATCTCTAAATATTTACTTGAAAAAATTAGAAAAAGAACAGACCAATGAATTTTGCATATAATTAAGAAAAGCTAGAGAAAAGAACAAATTTAAAGGTCTCCAACTAAATACTAAATTAGATATTCTGAAAATCAAAAGAGAGATTAATAAAATTTAAGCAAGAAAACTGTTGAATTAGTAGGTAAAACCAAGTGCTTCTTCATTTTAAAAAAACAATAAAATAAATAAATCTTTTGTTAATTTGATTTAAAAAAGAAAGAAGAAAACCAAATTACCAGTATCAAAAACTGAAACAGTGAATTCACTTCCAATGAAGAGGAAATTACAGCAATAACTAGGAGCTATTTCACTGAATTTTATGTCAATAAATCTGACAATGGAAGTGAATGGATGAATATTTACAAAAAAATATAAATTGTCCCTATTAGCAGAAGAGAAAATCAAATAGAAAAAAAAAAGAAATTGAACAAGTTATCAATGACTCCCTAAGAACAAATAAATCTCCAGGGCCATATTTGTTTGCAAGTGGTTTCCACCAAACATTTCCCAATCAATTAATATCAATTCTATATAAACTATTTAGAAAAATAGACAAAAATGAGTCCTGCTAAATCTTTTTATGACATAAATGTGGTACTGATTTCTAAACCAGGAATAGCCAAAACACAGAAAGAAAATTACAGATTAATTTCCATCATGAATATTGACGCAAAAATTTGAAATGAAGCGTTAGCAAAGAGATTACAACACTTTATCACAAGAATCATAGACTATGACTAAGTGAAATTCTTACCAGGATTGCAGGGATGATTCAATATCAGCAAAACTATCAGCATAACTGACCACATAAATAACAAAACCAAAAAAAATCATATGATTATTTCAATAGATTCAGAAAAAGGTTTTGACAACATATAGCACGCATCTCTATTAAAAATACTGGAGATCATAGAAATAAATGGAACTTTGCTTAAAATGATCAGTAGTATTTATCTAAAACTGTCAACAAGCATTATCGGTAATTAGTGATAAGCTAGAAGCTTTCCCACTAAGATCAGGGGTGAAACAAGGATGCCCATTATCACCACTATTATTCAATAACATACTAGCAATGCTAGCTTTAGCAATAAGAGAAGGAAAATAAATTGAAAGAATTAGACTATGCAAAAAGAGAACAAAACTATCATAGTTTGTGGAATATAATGATATACTTAAGGAATCCCAGAGAATCAACAAAAAACAAACTACTGGAAATAATAACCACCTTTGCAAAATTTCTGGATATAAAACTAATTCACATAAATTATCAACATTTCTATGTGTTAGTAACAAAGTCCAGCAGCAAGATATAGAAAGGAAATTCCATAAAACATTTTGAAGTCTGTCTGCCAAGATAAATCCAATTTAACATAGCTACAAAACACTTTTCACACAAATGAAGTCAAATGTAAACAATTAAAAAAAATATCAGTGTCCATGGGTAGTCCAAGCTAATATAATATAAATGGTTATTCTACATAAATTAATTTACTTATTCAGTGTCATGCAAATAAAAAATATAGAGCAAGGAAATATAATAATAAAATTCACCCAGAAGAACAAAAAGTCAAGAATATCAAGGGAATTCATGGAAAAAATGCAAAAGAAGATTTTTCTACCCTTAGCAGACCTAAAACTATATTATTAAGCAGCAGTCATTAAAACTTTTTGGCATTGGCTAAGACATAGAGTGAAGAATCAATGCAACAGAATAGATGCACAAGACATAATATTCAGTAGCCATAGCAATCTACTGTTTGATAAACCCAAAACTCTAGCTTCTGAGATAAGAACTCACTATTTGACAAACAAATGAACAAAAACTGTGGAGAAAATGGAAAAATAGTATGGCAGAATCTAGGCATAGACATACACCGATATCTTGTACTCTATACCAAGGTACTGTGAAAGTGCATATATGATTTAGACATAAAGGATGATACTATTGTTGTGTATATTCTTCCTTCTCAGAGAGCACCATGACTTTAGGAGATGATGACATGACTTGCAGTTGACTTTCATTTGAGTGAGGGAGAGAGCTGTGCAAGGTCACAAGCCTCATTTTCTCTTCCAGAGTCACCTGGGTCCAGTGACCAGATATTCATCGACAACTGGAGATGGCCCAGGATGCAATGACCCTGGCCCTTTTAAGTTAATAAGGAAATTAGGAGAACAAGGAATAGCTTATGTATCAGATCTATGAAGAAAGGAAATAAGTGATAGAGAACATTAGGAAATGCAAAATGGATAATTTTGGTTACATTAAATTTAAAAGTTTTTGTACAAATGAAATGGATGTAAACAGGATTAGAAGAAAAGCAGAAAGCTAAGAAACAGTTTTATAGCTGGTGTTTTTGATAAAAGTTTCATTTCTAAAATACATAGAGAACTGAATCAAATTTATAAGAATACATGTCATTCCCCAATTCATAAATGGTCAAATGATATGAACAGATGTTTTTCAGATGAAGAAAGTAAAGCTATGTATAGTCATACAATAATGCTCAAAATCACTATTGATTAGAGAAATGCAAATTTAAACAACTCTGAGCTACCACCTCACACCAATCAGATTTACAAATGCTGGAGAAGATGTGGGAAAATTGGAACACTAATGCATTGTTGGTGGAGTTATGAACTGATAGAACGATTTTAGAGAGCAATTTGGAACTATGACTAGAGGGGCTATGAAACTTTTTCCCCCTTTGATCCAATAATGCTACTATTAGGGCTGTATCCCAAAGAAATCTTAAAAAGGGAAAATAAACCTCATATACAAAAATATTTATAGCAGCTCTTTTTGTGGTGGCAAAGATTTGGAAATTGAAGGGATGCCCATCAAGTGGGGAATAGCTGAACAAGTTGTGGTATATGATTTCAATGGAAACTATTCTGCTATAAGAAACAATGAGCAAGTTGATTTGAGAAGACTTACATGAACTGATGCTGAGTGAAGTGAACAGATTGAGGACATTCTACGAAGTACAAAACACTGTGTTATGATCAAGTATGAGTGACTTATCTCTTCTCAGGAATACAATGATACAAGGCAGTTCCAAAAGACTCAAGGTAGAAAATGCTATCCACATCCAGAGAAAGAACTAAGAAGTCTTAATGCATAAGCATTTAGCATACTATTTTTTTCTTTCTCATAGTTTTTTTTTTTCCCTTTTGTTCTGATTTTTTCTTTACAACATGATTAATGTGGGAATATGTTTTGCATGATTGTACATGCATAACTTGCTGTCTTGGGGAGAGATGAGAGGAAGGAGGTAGGGAGAAAAATTTAAAACTCAAAATCTTATAAAAATGTATATTGAAGAGTAAAATAACAATGAATAATTAAATAAATAATGAAGTTTCCTGCAGAGAACATATTGATATAAATATAAACTGTGATGTTATCCATATTTTCTTGTATTTTTTTCTTTATTTCACTAAATATTTCCTATTGCCTTTTAATCTAATTTGGCACCATTTGGGAGTACTGGGGACCATAAGCCTGTAGTCTATGTTTTTAATACCTCTGATTTTGAGAAAGAAAGAAACCCAATTTGGCTACCCTATCAGATTTGGATAAATCGGTTGGGCAGTAAGCATTTATCAATTATTATGGGCTAGTTGTTATTGTAATCAGGATAGATACAATGAAGGCAAAAACATTCCCTGCTTTGAAGGAATCTATATTCTAATGGAGTAGAAAATATGCAATTAAGTATGCACATTCAAAATATATATCATGTAAATTGATAGTAATTTCAGAGGGAAACGGTGGGCAAGCAAGAGAGTCCTCATGTATAAAATAAGATTTAAGTTTAGTCTTAAAGGACATCAGGAAAATGAGGAAGAACAGATGAGTAGGTAGAGGATGATAGTCACGAGGGACAGCCACTTCAGATGCACAGAGTAGTTGGATAGTAGAGCAGTTGAAGAAGAAGAGAATGAAAAAAGATTGGAAAGGGAAAAAGGAGCAAGGATATAAGACATATAAATTCCAAACAGAATTTGATATTTGATCCTTTAGTTAATGGCGAGACATTGAAGTTTATATAATTATAGTAAAGGCAAAAATTCAATGGACAAGGAGGAAAAGTTGGTTAACATCAAGTCCATACAGGAATAGACAGAAATAAGAACCAGCTGCCATATCTTTAAAAATAGAAGGAAAATGTTTTAAAATCATGAAGTTTCACTGTTCTGTTTTACTCTTGGATTGAATCACAGATTTTAATGGTATGGGAATATTGCTTAAATTAACCCTAGATAGGAGAAGAACATATGAAGATTTGACATTAAAAATCTGGCAACACACATTGAAAGGTTCACATCTCAGCCCTAGTAGAGCATTTAGCACTAACAGGAAATACTGCTCTCTGGAAATTTTTTCAGTCCAATTTTAATGTTCCAAGATGTTCAAATATGTGAAATGAATCCAAGAAGTTATAGGTATTTATTCCCATTAAGAGGCAGCAGATGAGGATGGATAAGTTTTTCTGGATAAGCAGGGAATTGGCCACTATTTTTTTTTGTTTGTTTTAATTTGCTCAGCACTGGGAAGAACCACAAGCCAAACTTTGAAGTCAATGGGCATATTGCTTGCTCTATAATTACTCTAGCATTCAATTCAGCAGACATTTATTAATCATGATTTAGTGAAAAGAACACTGAACTTGGAGTGAAAAGAACTGATTTCAAATCCTAGCTCTTCAACTTGCTAGTAGTGTGATCTTGTACTAATTACATCAACTCTCTGGCCTTCATTTTCCTCATCTGCCAAATAAGGCAATTAAATTGGGTCTTCACAAAAATCCTTTCCAGTTTTAACATTCTGTGATTCTATTAGGGACATAAAATCATTGTTGGCTCTGCAGAAACAAAGACAAAAGCACTTAAAATTAATATATAGATAGTGTTTGTAGTCATTAATTTCAAGCTTGAATTAGAGCCTTTTGGGGGACTATTAACTTAATTCCTGCAATAGTTTTAAAGGATGTTTTAAGAATAAAATTAGCCCAAATATAACAATATGGAAGACAAAGAGATGGGTCTCTCTTATTATCTGTGTTCTTATCAAAACTATCTGAATATTTGTTTGAAATGGATTTTTGTCGTTGTTGTAGTTGTTGGTCCTTGATTCTCAAAGAGGATCCAAGACATCTGGAGAGTGTTGTCTTGACTTGCTGTGAATTGGATTTGAATGAGGCTGAGCTAAGCAAAGCCATTAGCTTGACTCTCTATTACAAGTCATTTAAATCCAATACCAAGACAAAGGTCCAGGCATCTTGCAATGGCCTGGGGCACAGTGAATGTCCTTGTCCTTTCTAAGCTAAGGTTTTTCCCAGGTCTGTTTGTCTGAGTCAAGGTCTGTTCAATGATTAAATTCTAGGTAAGAACAGAGACAAAAGACAACCTAATTTACGGCCCAAAATACCACTCTGGGAGGGGAAGACCCTGAAATTTCTATTTACACTCATTCTAAGCCATCAAAATTTAAACAATGAGCCATAAAGGCTTAGACTGGGGGCTGTCATTGGTCATTCAATGATTTGAGTTTAAAAGTATAGTAAAATGCTTGCATTAGAAAAACAATGAACAGGTCCCGAGAATCATTGGACTTCTTTACCCCTAATATTAAAAAAAAGCCTAGTTCTTCACAGCTATATTTCAATAAAACTGCACAGGACAAAAAGTAAGTTGTCCCAGATTTTAGAAAAAAATCTAGCCTACAAGTCCCCCAATATCTTATACAGTATAAGTGAGCAAAAACTATATTCTTATGGATAGAATACCCCCATATAAGGATATGGCACCCCAAGTGGAGACACCATGTGTGGTGAAGGGCTGTAGTTGTAAGACTGCTAGGGAGGCAGAACATACTGTCAGTTCCAGCCTCATCTTCTCTCATACTTCTCCAAGAGATATTTTCATTCCTTACCATGTCACCTTGGAGGAACTGAGGGCTTGCAGAATCCCCAGAACCAGCTCTGAAAAACATCTGGCAGGAATATGGATTTTCATTCACTTTTCAAATATGCTACAAAAGATTGCTCCACATCTGCTAAGCATGCATTTGTAGCTTGTATAAAGGCAGAATAGAACTGACTTGGGTGTTGTGACCTGTTTTAAAACAAAAGCATATTGAATATATATTTTTAAGCAAAGATGCAAAAAAAAGAAGAGAAAAGGTAAGCAAAATAAGATGGACAAGTTATTAACCAAGTACTTTATGAAATGTGAGATGGACCTGCCTTGTCTTAATTTGATAGCCCTTTTGGGATAAGATGTGATTCGAATAACAAAATAAGCAGCTTTCCTTTACCTTTCAAGAACCTCTGAGAAACCAAGAAAAAGGATAGATTCTTTACTTTGGTATTGTAAAGGACTTAAGTGGTTCACTTTTCTTCACTTGATTGTAATTAATCAGTATCCTTTTGCTTGCATACAAACTATCCCTCCAAAATTCCATGCTAATTTCTGCCTCCCACTTTTTATATCCTGTTCCCCTCTATGAATGCCTTCCTTGTGCTTCTAATTCTATCCATATCACCCTTAATATTTCCAGATTTCTTCTTCCTTGTAAAGAAAGAAGTCTTTCAGTACATCTTCCCCCCCATTGATGTTTCTCTATTCCTTTCCCAGTTTTGATTATCTCCAATTTATCCTGTATATATCTTATTTGTATATAATTTCTTCTATGTTGTCTTCCCCAAAAGAATGCTTGAGAGCAGAGATTGTTTACCAGTTTGATGTTTTCAGCTTGTTTTTTATCCCTAGCACTTAACACAGTGTTTGGCACATAACAAGTGCTTGATAAACGCTTGCTGACTTCATTGCTTTCCCCTTTCTTAACTTCACACATTTTCTGCATCTACACTTTAGCAATTATTTTCACTGTCTTCTATTATATGTAAGATCCTTAGGGACTGAGGCATGTGTACATATACATATGTGTATGTGTACATGCATATAGTAATTCAAATAGTGGCTAGCAAAATTCCAGCTTCAGAGTGGGTGTTCATTAAATTGACCTTTGATTCTCAGTCTCTGTTGTGAGGATTTAAACTGACAAGTACTACTGAATTAGAAAGGCTTCACATATGGTCTTCTAATTAGATTGTGTCTGTTGTCCAAAGAGCAGTCAAACTAAATATCAAGGAGGTCAGCACCAACATCTTGGCTCCCAATGTTATTTGGTCATAGTGACCCAGTATATTAAAGAAATAGAACACCTAAGCTCCTGCCTTAGAGATGTGATCATTTTCTGAAGAGACAGGACTCATTCATATGGCACATTTCCCCCGTTTTGCCATATTCTTCCTGTCCATTGTGATTGTTGTTGGATTTTCTACCCTCAAATTCTTCTTTCTCCTATATCTTTTTATTTCCTTTTTCTTATCTCCCTTCAGTTTGAATCTCAAGTCATGTGGCAGTAAGTCAAATATAGTCATCTAAATAACTACATGGAACAGAACTGGTATAGCACAAACTTTCCATTTTTCTTTGAGAAAAGATTTATTTATTGCCAGTGAGTGGCCTGTCAAAGCATCTGGAGTACATATTTTCAGGAACCAAGCAAATGCCCTGGTGTGTAGTCACAACCTTTCCTTTTTTTATCTTCGGGTACAATGTTCCACTGTAACAGCAAGTAATGGAAGGAAGGTAGGAAATGCCAGTCTGCTTTCTATGAGTTGAATCAAGGAAATATAAAAAATAAATATCTGATTTTCATCAACTGCCAAAAAAGACTACGGTAGAGGAAAGGTCTGAGAAATGATTTTTTTTTCTATTTCTTCTCTATGAAAGAGAATCCACAGTTACAACTTGCTCTTAGCTTATGATCTCTTGCCAGTGCCAGCTGATTTTCTGAAATGAAGGAAAGGAAAAACTGACAGCTGTGTCTGCTATGGAAACTGCCAAGCTGAGGCACATCTTGTCAGACTGCCATGTGGATTTAGGCCAAGAAAGATATCCATGATGCACATAATGAGAACCTAAGATAACTAGAATGTATCACAAACTTGAGGTTGGAAAGGCTGTATGCTCCCAACTCTGACATTCTGTACTATTATAGGCAACTGAAAGGGATGCACTTACATTAGCCCTGTAGGTACAAAGAGAATAAAGCTAAGAATGGGAGTATTCTCCTTTCGAATCTTAGTCTCCAGTCATGTCACTTAGAGAGTAAGTAGCAGATCTAATGAAAAGGAAAGAGGAAAAGGGTAAACATGGCAAAATGCCCTACATTATATGCTATGACATTGTCGGAAGGACACCTGTAAGTGGAGAATGAGCTAGTGTCAGCCAAGGATGAGTCAGAAGGGTAAAGGAGAAACCAAGACAAATCTATCTCCAAAAGAAAGTAACTTGGGAATTAGAAACCATTAGACCTAGACAGGGACCTCAGGGATCGTTTGGCTGGAGGCTTCCATTTTATAGGAGAGAAGAATCAATGAGGAAGAAAGTGATGTCTATAATGAGTCTTAAGTGAGCAGTGAACTGTCATCAATATGGAGAGAACACTCTTGAAAATAAGGTCAGGGAATCCTAGTTATTATCAACAAACACTTTATTGAAATGGACCTGTCTCTCGACCAGAGAAGTTCTGTGACCTCAGTTATCAGTAGTACACAATATAACACAGATGCAGTTAAGCTTTTAAATGATCGTAAATAATATAAAGATCATGTCTATATAGAGGAAACTCTGGCAGAAAAAAAAATAATATCTTAGAATTAATTTGCATCTTAATGCAGGTGAAATATCCCATGTAGTATTTGAAACTCATGGAGAAAACAGAAATTATCTACACGGCATTCACGTCCAAGGTAGGTAGCATAGGGACAAGCTCAAAGGAGAGGCAGGTCACTTAGAAAGGACCAGTGCTCAAAATCTTCTTGGAACTCCCTTTTCCCTCATCCATTATTTCTCTATACTTTAAATACCTTCCAATTTAGCAACATTTTTACTGTTCAGTAGTCTGCAACATCACAGCTGGGATATCACATGAATTCCTTCACATTTACATCTCCTTGCAAGAGTAGAGTGGGAAAACTTCCATTCACTAGACAGTTACAGGAAAAAAGACATTTTGCTGATACAATGATAATGGACATGCTTGGGACCTCTAGTTTTAAAAATAAATAAAATATGGGTTTCATTTTCTTCAACTTTGAGAAATCTGCTAAGGTCAGATTAGCAGTGAGACCAAGGCATTTTCCATTAAAACACAGATAGTCTTTAAATTAGGGATATTGATGACTTCTTGTTCCAATATTTTGTGGGACAGATAAAGATCAGCATAATTATCACCCCTTTGATGACCCCTTATTGCATTTTTATAAATTTCTCAGATTGTTCAAGATCTGTTCTTCTTAGTATTTTATCACTTAATTACTCTTTTATCTGTGGACTTGGAGTTTCTGTTGCCCAATTATTTCAAATCCTAAATTACCCTTTAAATCACTACAAAGAAGTTAATAGATAAATTTCTATTTTTGCCAGGTGATACGGTATCTATCACACATCATATATTTACAGAATTTTAGAGCTAGAAGAGACCTTATAATTTATGTAATCCTGGGATTCTTAACTTTTGTATCATAAACCTCTTTGTTAGTCTGGTGAGGAATATGGACCCTTTCTCAAAATAATGTTTTATCATTTTGTAAAGAATATAACATGTAGGATTACAATAGAAAAACAGTCATATCAAAGACAGTTATCAAATAGAAAGAAAAAAATTTCACAGATCCCAGATTAAGAATCCCAGGTCTAATCTAACACTTCATTTTAGAGATAAGGGAATTAACGGCCAGAGGTTTTCAAGTGACTCTGTACCATAGAATCTATAGGACAGAGAGCTGTGATGTAGAGCTAATCAAGGAAGGCTTTGGGGAAGAACTAGTTCTTGAACTAGGTTCTGAATTAATTTATGTATTCTTGAATTCAATTCTGCATTTGAGTATTGAATTAAGTATTTGATAAGAAGAGTGAATAAAATCAAGGGATGGGGAACTTAAAAGGATGGAGGAAAAAAAAGCATAAGCAAGAATATACAGGTTGATATATGTATTATTTTGGAGGTAGAATGACCAAGGCCTAGCTTACAGAAGTAGTATGCCTATCTGGGCTGTAGCAAGAAAAGATAGGGTAGATGGAACTACATCAGCATGTGCCTAGAGTCACAGCAGACCCAGACCTTTGGGATTTAGGTATGTCACTCTGATAAAGGGACTGAAAATTCTGCTGAAAAGTTGTTCTGTTATGATTATGATAGCTCACTGAATTTCAGTAGGATATGTTGATGTATGCCCAACACATTATATTCTAAAACAGTTCATTTTAGAAAGTAAAAAATTTGCAACTGTCTTGGTTCTTAATGTTAGCATTTTTCTGTTCTTATGAACTGCGTAACCTTTTGAAAATGTGAAATATTTTTAAAATAAATTTTATTAATACAATTTAGCTTTATATTGAACCATTTCCCCCTATATCTGTTATTGGCTCTCTTGGAGTTCCATCCTAAAAGCAAAGTCTTTTTGTTAGGAAAAAGAAGAGAACATAATAAGGAAAACAAATCAATACAACAAGAAAATTCTAAAAATACATTCAACATTTCATACCCATGAACCTCCAACCCTTGCATAGGAAGAAGGCATCTAGAAGAAAAAATTTTCAGATTCAATAACCTATACAGAGATTTTCAAAATTTTACCTTAAAATAACGTAATCAGTATTTTCTTAGCTGAATTATCTGAATAACAATCATAATTTTTTTCTGTTGAAGTGACTTTGCTAGTATGTTTGCAAACACTGCACCCTTTTTATGCTTGCTAGATATAGTATTATGAGTTTCTGTTGTCTAAAGAAGTGATCCCATATGACTAAGCTGCTGGTGATGAGTCTCTCTTAACTTAGCTTAGTAAAATATCTGACTTATAGTAGGAGCTTAATAAATGCTAATTGACTGACTGACTGGTACACAGATGGCAGGCATTCATTCTGTTTCGTACTGGGTCCTGATCTGAGGAGAATTTGTCAGGGTCTGAAAAATTCTAGGAACATTATCACTGAAAATCCAGACTAATCTACACACCATGGCAAGGTGTTGGAGGAGGGCTTTCTTAGAGAAACTGATTTATAACACCCTGAAAAATCACTGAGAATGACAAGCTTTCTTTGGAAAAAAAATAGATCTCTTAACTCTAACTAAACAATAGCAAATATAGTATTTTGCTCTAATAAAACAGCAGGAAGGAGTCACATAATGTGGGGCACTATTTTTAAACATTTCCTGCCTTCCTGTGAAGCCTTTCTTCAGAATGGCATTCTTAGTGCAGAGAAGAAGTACCTCAGTGTGCTACTTTAAAAATAATGGAGCACAACTGTTTCTAAGTAAAAGCAACCCTATCTTTGGGTTTTTAAGAGTGATGGATTGAACTGATAAACATCAAATAGAAATAAGGGTCTCATCTTCCTTTGGTGGGGGAGTTAAATAAAGGCATGCTGTGGATTCTAGATGAGGAAAAGGTTTTAACTGTCAAAGATTCCTGACTACCCAGAATTCCTATCACATTTCCCAAGGTTAAATGCACTGCTTCAAGGGAGCTGCTCAGAATGATTAAAGGAACACTTTAGGACAGTCATGCTCTTTGTAGTGTTAATAAACCTTGATTTTGATTTCTGATGCAACCTAGGGAAATCTGTCAGTTTTATACTTCAAATATAACTCTTTAGTCTCATATATATATATGTAATATATATGATAAGTAAATGTATTTTACCATATCTTATATGTGAGTAGAATATACACTGTGTCCCAAAAACCTTTCTTTAGATTTAAACTATCAAAGGTTTTCCTTATCATATCACAAGGTTTTACAGCTTAAAAATTCATAAAGACTTTTGAGATTTACTGTATATGAAATGCAATGACAACACATTGTACAGAAATGCACACACATGCATACATTCAGGAATATAAATATGTATATATATGTGTGTGTGTGTATGTGTATGTCTATACACGTGTATATATACCGAAAGGTCACATGGTATAGTGAATTAATGAATCAGCCTTGAAGTCAAGAAAACCTAAGTTCAAGTTCTATATTTGACACGTGCTTGCTAGGTGGTGGTGAATATGCTACTTCACTTCTCAGTGATCCCAGGAAATACTCTAAGGTTTGTACATCTGAATTACTAGGAGAAGTTTCCACCTCAGAACATAGCTAAACTGATGAAAACACTGCTCCAAAAATCAAAGGTAAAACCCAATTAACTAAATTTTAGAGAGATGACAGTTATAGCATACATAAAATTCACATAAGTGGCATAGTGGATAGAGCAGCAGACCTGGAGTCCGGAAGACTTAGATTCAAATATTGCCTCAGACACATACTAACTATATGACCATAGGAAAGTCACTTAACATATCTGACTCAGTTTCCATATATATATGTACATATATACATATATATGTACATATATATATATATACGTATATAAATATATGATGGGGTTAATAATAACACTTATTGTCATGGTGGTTGTGTGAGGATTAAATGAGGTAGTAATTGTAAAGTCCTTAATATAGTGTTTGTCACATGATAAGTGCTGTAAGAATGTTAGTTATTCCTAGCAGTAGTAGAGGTTCTAATAGTAGTAAATTCTTTCATATCATTGAGCATATTTTCAATGGGAATAAGAAACACAGCACAGAAAAAGATTAGACAATAACTTTCTTTTCTTGTGTAAAAATGGTGTTTTATTTTGTAGTCCAACTATCATATAGAACTGCTCATTTGATTCATGTTTATTTGAAATACTATCCTCTGCAGCTAGGAGACAGTTAAGTGACTCAGTGAATGGAGTGTTAGGCCTTGAGTCAGGAAGACCTGAGTCCCACTCTGGTCTCAGACACTTACTAGCTGTGTGACCTTTGGCAAGCCACTTAACCCTCTTTGCTTCAGTTTTCTCTTCTGTAAAATGAGCTGGAGAAGGAAATGATAAGCTAGTCCAGTATCCCTTTGAAGAAAATCTCAGATAGGGTCATGAAGAGTCTAAAATGACTGGACAACAACAATAAAACCTCTGTAGATCTTTGGTGAAATCTGGTTAAATCCTCTCATTTTATAGACTAGGGAAAGTAGCCCCAAGAAGTTTGAATAACTTTTCCAAGTTCACCCAATTGGGTTCCAAGGGACAGAGACAGGATTCAAAGTCAGTTTTTCCGACCCCCAATGCTATGCTCCTGCCATTGTTCAGCACTAAATGCTTGCTCTATTTCAATAATTTAAAAAATCTGTATTTTCATCAAGGCAAGCATTCCTTTTTCTCCTACAGATCACAGGTCCTCCATGCCTTTGTACACCTGAACCACTATGACCCCTAAATACATCCAGCACACAGGTGCCAGACTCCCAGTGACTTGAGTCCCTTAACTTTTCAGACTGGGTCTCTTCCAGTTCATTCACACAATCCCCAGAAATGACTTGCACAAGATAATATGGTTATTAGCATAGAAATTCCATTTTATTTATTTGTTTGTTTGCTTTGCATTTTAGTTGGTTAAATGTAATATACCACTTGAAACATATACAGTTCAATGTATAATTCCAAGGTAAAAATAAGACACATCAAAATAAACCTGAGATCTGGTCAGAAATAGACCTGGTAAAGTTTCAGAGGTCATCTAATGAGACTTTCTTATTTAATAGATGTCAACTGAGGCTCAAAAGGTGAATTGATTTGCTCAAGGTTATATGAGATATAAGTGGAAGAGCTGGCATTTTAACCTAAATTCTCTGACAGCAAATCCAGCACTCTTTTCATCACACAACACTGCCTCAGAAAGAGAAGGATTAAATAATTTCACTTAATGGAGAGGAATAGTTCACTACACTCAGTAATAAACTTGGTCCTGAGTTTTCAAAAGGAATATATCAGATTAGATCATTTTAATTTTCTGACAACAGGAAGGAGGCAAATTTACCTACAGTTGCATTTTTCCCTCTGGAACTAAACTCAAGCAGGAACTTATCACATGGATTCTTTTATTAAGGGTGACATAGAGAACAATACTTGCAACCATGGTGTTACAAAAAGATACAGATATTTTCTTCAGTCTTCTTTCAAGCCAGAAGCCATAATATTGAAATGTATCTCTTTGAAATAATTTCTTCTAGAAATTGAAATAATATGGTCTGTCCAATTCTCTAACTTAATTCAAGGATTGAACTTGGAGAATGTAGCTCATGAGACATTTAATATATCCCTTTGAATGTTCTGTCTGCATTCTAACATCCAACACCTAACATGAAAGATGTTACTCAGTTGTTTTTCAGTCATGTCTGACCTTTCATGATCCCATTTAGGGTTCTCTTGGCAAAAATAGTGGAGAGATTTGCTATTTCCTTCTCCAGTAAATCAATTTTGTCAGGCCATCAGAGATTAAGTGCCTCACACAAAGTCCCACAGCCGGGAAGTATCTGAGGCTGGATTTGAGCTTGTCTTCCTGACTCCAGGCCCAGTGCTTTACCTACTGAGCCATCAGCTGCCTCTGCTGTAGAATACAGAGGATCATCCATTTAGAATGAGAAAGAACCTTAGAAATCTTTTAGTCCAATCCCTTCACTTTATAGATTAGGAATATGAAACAAGGGAGGTGAAGCTGCTTGCCCACAGTCATATGACTAAGAAATGACAGAACCAGAACCAGAACTCAGACTTTGAAATACTACCCCTCATTGGCAAAAGGAGTTGCCTTACCGAGAGTTATTTACATTAGTAAAATGGCAAATCAAGACTGCCATCCGTATTGGAGGTAAAAAATGCTCAAAAAACTATGGTAGCTATTGATATTCAAAGACAGCATGAAAAACAACCCCTGTCCTTTATAAGATTACATACTGTAGGGAGGACGGAGGATATGATGTGTAAACAGATACATATATACACAATTGTCTGGGGAGTTTGATACTATTATAACAAGGGAAATTTGGAAAGGTTCATTGTGCAAAGTGGAGTGTGAGGTCATGCTTTGAGAAATCCAAAAATTCTGTTAGGCAGAGAGGTGAGGAGAGAGTGCATTCCAGGCCTGGAAGACAGCCCTTGCTAATGTATGGAGTCAGGGGGTAAAATGCCATCTTTGGAAAGAGACAAAAGGAATGTTGGCTAGAACTTAGACTGCAAGAAATAGAATAACGCTCAGTGGAGCCTGGAATAGACTATGGAGTCATATTATAAAAGAACTTAGAAAGTCAAAGTAAGGAATTTGTATTTTATTCTAGAAACAATGGAGTCACTGACATTCCTAAAACAAGAGAGTAACGCTATCAAAATTGTTTCTCAGGAAGAGCTGTATGGAAAAGGATGTGATCATTGTATATTGTTTGATGTTACAGTTATAATGATAGGACTCCAATATGAGGCTATTTGGGCTAAGTGGTCTTAATGGTCATAAAACATGTAGGTGAAGACAGAGCAATTTTGGACTTTTTTCACTATCCAAACCTATGTTAACCCTGTATCAAGCAATTAGTGCTTATAGTTTCTGATTATATAAGACTCCTGGTTGACCAGAGCAACTAAATGACTCCTTTTCCTGCTGCCTCAAATGATCATCTCAAAACCCTATCCCAGTTTCTGTTTCCAATAAGCTCCTCCTACTAAGTCTCACCCAACCTGATATTGGTAAATGACCATGAAAATATTTCCATTGTATTTGGGTCTGATTAGGAATGTCCCTTCTGATGTCAAATACTGATTATTTATTCTCCTTCAAGTCCATTTAAGGATACACAACTTCCCTGTTTGAATCCTTGTTTTGAGTATGGTCTCTCCCCAACATGCCTTCCCTCCTTGCCTTGATCTAGATGGGTATCTTGAATCTATAGAGATGAAATTCTCTCTTTATGTTGTTGTATAATGTATGTGTGTGTGTGTGTGTGTGTGTGTGTGTGTGTGTGTGTGTGTGTGTAGTTGCTTGCCTTCTTGCTATGATATTAAGTAATGATTTTTTAAAATAAGCTTCACAAGTACTAATTTTCTGTAAATTCCTGAAACCAGGCCTTTGCTTTAACCTCGGTCATGAGGTCAAATGAAGCAGATGGGTTGAGGAGGTGAATGCATAAAAGGTGAAAGTTCACTTTAAAGCCTGTTGTAGTAGTTCTGCTGGGGTTGGAAGCTCAATTCCATGTGGACAGTCTCGGGCGGGTAAAGGTGGGAACTTCTAAATCTTAGAGTTTTCACGAGGCCCCCCCAGGAAACGACTGGGAATCGAGGTGAACCGAGCTATCTCATGTATTTCCGCCTCTTCCCGTGAGAAACGTGATAGGAGAGAGCTCTCCCCGCCCTCGAGATTGTCCCGGATCTGGGCACACTATTGTTATCTAACAGCACGGTATTCAGATGCAAACTATTGCTGAAGAGTTTAAGTAGGATCAGGAAAGCCTGAAAGCTCTCTTGGGTGGAGGGGCGCGGAGCAGACAGGACAACAAGGCTCCTCTTTTCCTCTCTCCTCTCTCCCCTCCCCCTCTCTCCCCGCTTGTACTTCTACTTCCAATCTCTTATTGTAAGATCTTTGCCTCCTTGGGAGATTCTTCGCTCCCTCCTAAGGAAGAATCCCCCTGCACTTGTAACTAGACCCTGAAATAAAGCTCAACCCTTGTTTGACTCTGGAACGTCCTTTCTCTCATACGAGCATCCGGTTTGGCCAACCGAAGACCTCGGGAGGTGAGGTAAGAAGACTCGGGTAGCCCTCAGGCCTCTAGGCCTGGCAGTTCACCCAAGAGTTTATGAGATCTTGAACCAGCATGATAATAGTACAATAGGAGAAATAGAGATGGATAAAAGACCCATTGTGGAGAAGGTAGAACTGGTAAGATGTGGAAACATCTTGTTATCTTGGGCCACCTTCCCAAGCAAATTTGAGTTTCTCTATTCCTCCCTCTACTGTTGCAGAACACTTTTTTTTTTTAAACACAAGCAGGTCTCAATATGAAGAGTCCTGCTAGTCTCTCTTCTCTACCGTACCTGCCCACATTCAGTTCTTTTCAAAGAAATCTTTCTGTCCACCTCAGTCAGTCAATGAGAATTTATTAAGCATTTAATATGTGTCAAAAACTGTACTAAGTGCCAGGGATAAAAAGAAATGCAAAATCTATCCCTGCCCTCGAGGAGTTCACCCTCTGAGAGTGGAGACAACATATAAATAGCTAGGTAGGTACCAGATATATAGAGAGTAGATGGAAGGTAATCTGGAGCTGTCACACATGGTCTGCTCTCTTCCTATCCTGTGTCATCAGTACAGTGATTTCTTGCCTGTCATTGATAAGGCCTGATAGCCTCATTCTTCCTCATATTGATTCCATACCTAACTCCCTTCTTTTCGGAGACAGCATGATTAATCTGGTGGCTGGGAGGAAAGGGTTCCAAGGATTTCAGAATTACAGAATTTCACAACTGAAAAGGATCTCAGAGACTATCTAGTCTGACACAGCTAAAAAGAACTGTTCCCTCCCTGCACCGCGCACACACACACATGCACACATGCACACAGGCACAGGCACATGCACACACTCTCTTCATATAGTATCCCCACACAAATATGCGTCATTGTTGTTGTTTATCCTTCATTCTCAAACGGGATCATGACATCACTATCATGTGGATAGAGCACTGCATCCACTATCAAGTTAAACCTAAGTTCAAATCCAGCCTGAGACTCTGTGTGACCTTGTCTAAGGAACTTAATTTCTATCTGCCTCAATTTTCTCATCTGTAAATTTGGGATAATAACAGCACCTACCTTCTGGGGTTGTTGTGAGGATAAAATCAGGTAAACTTTGTAAAAGCATTTTACCTACTACAATTCTACTTCTGGATGGCTTTAAATGCTCCTGGTTTTCCTCCATAGTATTACTTACCATAGAATCTTAAACTCGCTATTAGCTAAAGGCCAACAAGGCAGGCTTTTAAGGCAAAGGTGGCTGGCAAATGCTGATGAGTAATTCTATTGGAAAAAAGAAATGATATACCTTACTCTACTCTTAAAACAGGAGGGGAGTCAGAGTAGCTGGGGGCAGCAGGGCACCAAAAGAAAAGAAACGCTGAGCACACTAATTTAAAAGTGTTTCCAATAGACCTGCCTTTCTCTGTGAGGTCAATGTTAAAAACCTTCTTTTCAATGAGAAACTTAACCATTGAGTCCTAACAGAAGTTTTGAAAAAATAATAACCTAGCCTGCAGACAGAAGCAGTGATGGTAGAGGGACAGTTCCCAGTTCCAGAGAGCAAATTATGATCTTCTTCTTAATGTATATTAAAACAGCAGAAAGAGGGAAGGGAAATCTTGAGCAAAAACTGTTTAGCAGTTTGAACTTGTGACCTATACTTATGCAGCACAATATCCCTCCATAGGTCTCATCTTCTCTGTCAGCATTCCAGAAGGTCATATTTTCACAAAGGTGAGCCAGTCATGTAGATTTCCTTTCCTGGTTTTGACATGTAAGCATTGTTTCAGTATCAGCAGGGTCATGACGAGGGCTCAGCCAAGGGCAAGTCAGTCTATCAGGGGACAGGTTTTTACTATCTCAAAGGCTGTCAACAATGATGAGAGAGGGAGGGTGGAAAGGGTGTTGTTTGTCCCCTATAATTCTGAACTTAGGTGAACTGCCTGCTGGGAGATGACAGCTATGGAGTGAGATGAGAAAGGGGGAAGAGGAGGAGCAGGAGAAAAAGGAGGAGGAGGAAGAACTTTTCATTCATGCTGAACTTGTTTCTGTGTGGAAACATTTATATGTCACAGTCAGGGACATTTTACCCAACTCCTTTTGAAACAATATTCATTTAGTCATTAAAAAAAAAGCATGCCATATTCAGAGTCAGTCATAACACATAAATGAGTTGCTACTGGTCAGGATTCTGTAGTTCGTGCACTTACCAATGGCATCTATCATGATTAAAAACGAGAGAGCTATAAACAGAAAATACATTCAGTTTCTGCTGTGGTAGAAGGTACTATGAAGAATGGTCCAGGTGACAGACTAGCTATAATCAATCAAAATATTTACAGAGTAAATTTCTACCATGCTCACTGAAGCTAAAATGCTGCCTGTTACTCAATAAATGTTTTTTGATTAATTTCATTGATTGTTGCAATTAGGCAAGGCATTAAATATTTACTGGTCTTCTCAGTCATACGTTTGGCCTTTGAGAAACCTTTGCTCTCTGGAGTAAGAATTGTGCCTCCACCATCATGTCTGTCTTCAGGTGACACTATTTTTTTAAGGTATGGTTATAAGTCAATATCTGTTTCTTCTTGAAAAAAAAGGTTTTAATTTGCCATCACTATTTAGATAAAAATCTTTTCTACTTTAATAATAATTGAAATTTATGCAATGACTTAAAATATGCAAAATGATTTTACATACATTATCTCACATGAATCTTGAAACAAACCTTGTGAAGTAGTTACTACAGGTTTTGGTATCCTTATTTCACAGATGAAGTAGTAGACAAGTAAAGTGAATATGGGTACAAGATATAATTTCATCAGCAACCTTCAGGCCATACAGATGGGAAGAACACAATTGAGAGAAAGCATGAGATATATTGCATAGCTCTCTACCCACAGTGATGATCATGTATGGGGGAAAAAAGGGTGACTTCTGCACTAGAAATTTATGTGAGCTTTTGTAAATTAGAATTCTAGGGAAGAAGTTGTTAAGGGGGAACTTGCTCTTGATATGCTATAGAAGCAACTTTTTTTCAGGGGAAAGGTGGTTAGCCACCAGTGGCAGGATTGAAGAAGGAATAAAATTCTAGAACAAAGATGAGGTCTTTCTTATCAGGGCTTAAGATTCTAAGCAAGATCAGGCATTTCTTTCTACAGTCTTATGTCTGATTTGAAGTTGCTTCCCTGCTACTGAGAATAAATTTCTTTAATCCATTCTTTAGGTTAGATATGATTATTTTGGATCTTTACAGAGGCATGTAGGTGGCACAGTGAATATAGCATCAGTTCTACAGTCAGGAAGGCATGAGTTAAAATCCAGCTTAACATAATATCTACATGTGTGACCCTGGGCAAGTCACTTAACCTTTGCTTAAATTTCCTAAATGATAAAATAAGAATAATAATAGTAATTTCTGCCTTCCTAATATTGTTATGAGGGATATATGCATATATATATGCACATATTCACATACACACATACATGTATATGTACACACCTATATGTGTGTATATATCTATATCTATCTATCTGTATCTATCTATCATTTATCTATCTATTTATCTATCTATCTATTTATCTATCTATCTATCTATCTATCATCTATCTATATATATATCCTTTAGTCCAATGCCCTAGCACAAGGACATTTAATAAATACTTGTCTCTTTTCTTCCTGTGTAATGTTGGCCAATCTCTAAAATCACTCTGAGAACTTTTTTTTTTTCCTGAGACATATTGACCTTGATGAGATTTTCTCTGATCAAAGCATCCAAATGTCTATATCAAAGCCAGTTGCATTTCCTTTGCTTTGTGCATTTATGAGGAGGTAATATTGACTTTGAGACTATACAACAATGATGATCAGTTGAAGAAAATGGGTGGGTCTGGCCATTAGAAAATAAGCCTTTGTTGGATGTTGGGGTAAAGGAGGCATGGTAGCTATTTTTGCTGTTCTTTGCCTTCCTAAAGCTTAGCACAATACCTGACATATAGGAAGCTCCTAATAAATGCTTGTTGACCTAACTTCATGTTTTTGAAGGGCTGTTATGGTGTAGCAGATTTTAACATGTTCTATTTGGTCCCAGAGAGCCGAATTCTGAGCCACTGATGGAAGTTACAGAAAGGCAGAATTAGGCTTGATATAAGTGCAGTAAGCTTTGTCCTTGACAGGAATATTAGATGAAGACCAGTAATTTTGTTACTAGTTATATATAGTAATGTATTAATAGGTATGCTTAGTACAATTTTTTTTAAAAGTCCAAGGCGGAGGCTATGACTTTGCCTTATACACTTCATCCCTTTTCCCTCCACCCTCTTCACCCAAGTTAGTTTACAGGACAACCAAAATTAACTATGGGGGTGGAGGATACCCTTATCATTACTGTTATATATGGTCCCATTTGGTTAGGTTGGTTTGAATCACGACATGGTTCAAGTGATTGTAGTCTGATATTCAGATATTTGAAGGATGGAAAAGGAATTTTGTAACCCCAATAAAATGTGTTTGGACAGACCCAACTGAAGAGGTGAGAGTCATAAACAGAGAGAAATTTTGTCTTGAACAATTAGCTACGAAAAAAGGATGAAAAGAAAAGGTATTCAGTAGGGGCTTGCTGAAACCAGGCCATGAAAACAGCACTGCTGGCCACCTTTCAGTTTTTTTTTATTTTTCATTTGTTAATGTGCTCTCTACCTCATATATAGTGTTCCATATCATCTCCTTAAACGTGTTTTATTCATCTGGTAGTGTTATTTGGGTGGAAATGAGAGAACAGGTGAAATTAAAAAGAAAAACTGAAAAAGCCTTCAAGAGCTCTCCTACTGCAGAAAGTAGGGGAGTGTTTGTAACTTGATACATTGAGGGGTTAACAGAGAGCTGAAGTTTATTCGTGGATAAAAATAAAAGGTTTATGGAGTGCAGATTGGCTGTGCCTCATGGTTTACAAAAGGTTAGAATTCGTTTTCAAGACCAAATTTTCCTCGAAAAGAAGTGATTTGGTCAATAGCCTTATTTATTTTTAAGATAAATTATTTTCCAAATACATTGAATTCAAATGTACATTACTTAGAATGAGATTGGCTATGTATGGCTTGGCAGCATGCATTTCAATCTTGTGTGTTTGACAAATATATTCTGATATTGCAGTAGAAATCTATACCCTTAATAGAAGTTTAATATAGCAAAACATGTGCAACCCTGCTTTGTAAGCACAAGAATTCTCAGAATGTGCATTCTACCTTATACATGCAATTGTCAACATTTTAAAGACCACTGAATTTACAAGAACAATTCCAATGGAAAATGTGTTTTCTCCTCTTATAAGAGTTCTGGGAGGTAATATTGGTATTCCTTGCTGAACTTGATTAGTTCTCTCAATAACATGCATGGTGGATAGAAGATATGAAAGGAAATTGAAGGTAGGGAGTCTAGTGAAGAAACCATAACAATGTGTTGTTTTCCTGGTTTTTCTCTCTTCACTCTGCATCAAATCATACAAGTGTTCCTAAGTTTCTCTGAAAAGATCTTTTTTTCTTTTTCATTTCCCATGGCATGATAATATTCCATTGCATTCATCTGCCATAAATAGGAGAGGAAGAGGATAAATACTTGTTAATGGGGAAAAAAGCATCAAAAAATTCTAACAATGAAAATGGGATAAGAGGAAAGAGATAGTAACAACTAGAAATGAGGGGTATCATACTGTAGGTTCAATTCTTTTGATTAATCAAATATTCTTCCTTCATTGTTTTTCATTTCCCTCTTTCTTATCATTTCTCATCCCCATTAGGAGCACAGAGTCATGGAAAGAAAATTGAATTTGAGTTATATTATCTGGATTTAAATTCCATATCTCTGTCCCTGGAAAGTTCCTTTCACTCTTTGAGCAACAAATTCCTCATTTGTATAATAAGGGGAATGAATTAAATGAACTCTAAGGTCTCTCCACAAACTTAATCTCTGGTCTTAATACTCCATTTCCTACCATCCATGGCAGTCATGAGGAACATATCTTGTATACTCTACAGAACCAATGCGACTACAGAATCCGAATGTGACTGATATTGTCCCAACACTTCCTGCGGCTATCACAAAAATTCTACCAGTACCCCTCATTCTGGCTATCAAAATATCTGCACAAAATCAAACACAATTCAATTCAATTTAAGAAACATTGATGAAATTTCCACTATGTGTCAGACACTATGCCAGGAATAAGACATAAAAGATAAACAAAAAATATGTGCTGTCAAGGAGTGTTCATTCTATTGGAAGATACCAACCTTAGCAACATATGTAAGTAAATAAAAAGTGATCTAAGGAGGGATAAAATGTAAAAAACAAAAACAAAAGAAACCAAGGGATTCAGGAAGAGGCTTCACACAAGAGGTGGCACCTGAACTGAACCTTAAAGAAAACTATGGAATAGTAAGAGCTAATTATAAGATATATATATTCCAAGTACAAAACAGTAATGGTATAAAGATATGGAAAGGGGAGACAAATTCATATATAAGGAGCAGCTTAGGCACAGTGTTATTACTCTTTCATAAAGCACTTTGAAATCCATATTGCACAATCAAGCAACAAAGAAGACAATTAGATATTGCCTTCTGTTATTTCATAAGAATAAACAATGCAAGGAGTGGTAGCAAGGGGAAATGTGTGATTAATAGAGAAGAGGTAAAATCAGTAGATGTAGTGTAACCAAAGTATTTTTCCTTGGGAGAAATAAAACTATTTCTGATTATGTATCTACCATGTAAGTAGATATGAAGAATATTCATGAGATGTGTTTTGGTGTAGTGAATAGAACTGGCTTCCTGATACAAAAGGTTGGGGTCCTGGCTTGTTAGTCATAGTGTCTATAGGACTTTGGGAGCACCACTTAACCACTTAGGACCCTCAGCAAACTCTAAAACTAGAAGTTCCAAAATAGCAATATCTGCATTGGCAAAGGATATTTCCTCACTAGTAGTTCCCTGCACCAATGAAATCATCATACAGAGAGAGAGAGAGAGAGAGAGAGAGAGAGAGAGAGAGAGAGAGAGAGAGAGAGAGAGAGAGAGGTAGAGAGAGAGAGAGACAGAGAGAGAGAGAGAGAGAGAGACAGAGAGACAGAGAGACAGAGAGACAGAGGGATAAAATATATATATATATATGCATGTATGTATGTACGTATATTATACACACACTATATGACAAGAGATGGAAATTCTGGAACAACCCCTCAAAGACCCAAGTACAGGTCATCTGGAATGAATTCATGGACTCAACCATTTTTGAAGTCAAGGTGATACAATTTTATTGTTATACTTTTCAGCTGGCAAGAGTTCTCAGGGAACCTGCAATTTGAAAAGGGTACAGGTAAAGTTTATATAGGTTGAACTATAATAGAACATGTGCCAAATATGCTAACTGGGTGATTCAGAGTGAGATTAGGGATTGGTTAAGGAGCTGTTAGTTCTTAAAGGAACATGCACTTTTAGTATTTACTGTGCAGGTCTTTTTACCCAGAGTTCATCAGGAAATAGCCCAAGGTGGGCTACAGGAAGGTATGGTTTTAGCCCTGAAACATCACTAAGTCAACTAATGGTCGGGGCTGACAGAAATACCCAAGCTGTTCCCCATCAATGTCTTGTTAGACAAGATAAACGTGAGGAAGCATACATATGGCTAAGTCTAGGATAAATATAATAGGTCAGTGAATAGTAAATATCTTTATCCAGTACACAGCCAGTTCAGCTAGTACAGAGCTGATTCAAACTAATAAATTCTACAGATTCAGCTGGCTACTGTATCAGGAAGAAAGACAGAAGTTTTTCTAGGGCAGGCTGTCCTTAGGCTGGGGAGAAACTGCCAGGGATAGTGTTTTCAGGCTAGGGAGAAATGCGATTTTTGGAGAGATGTGATTTTAGAATTGGGGTCCAAACACAGGCACTCAAGCACCCCATCATATATAAATAGTGTGTGTATGTGTATATATGAATATGTGTATGTATATGTGTACATATACATACACATACACATATATGTAAGTGTGTATATATCTCCAGAGAACTGTAAGCGTATACACATAGAATAGTAAAAAAGAAATAATAAATAAGGAAGATAGCACCTCTGCTGATGCCTTCCTACTTTACCTCTCGTTTAATAGAGAGGTGACTTATGGATGCTAGATTTAGAGCTTGAAGGGACCTTAAATGTCATCCAGTCCAGCCCACTCATTTGACAGATGAAAAAAATGAAACCCAAAGAGGCTAAATGTCTTACATAAGGCTATGCAGGCAATAAATTAAGATCTAGGATATGAACTCAAGTTATTTCACTCCGAATACAGCACTCTTTCCACTACACCACCCTTTCTAGATTTTCAAAACTATGCCAGGACACCCTAAACTTTTATAGGCCCAATCAAGCTGAAAAGCCTTCAAAGATAGGTCTGGTTTTATTCTGACTGTTTTATGTTCAAGAACCTGCCTGACTGGGTACGGAGACTTTCCTCCCCAGACTAGTCACAGGATGGTATCATCTACTATAATTTTTAAGTTTGGAGAGAAAGATGGGATGATTGAAAGGACAGACTTCCATATCTTCTTCTAATCATCACTGTAATATCCTTTCCTATATACTATTCTGACATATTGCAAATAATATTCCAGTTTGTAATAGTTCCAAAGAAACTACCATCTAACTTATTTAGAAAGGTCTTATCTATATTATGGAAGGGGTCTTCACACTAATGGAATCATCAGTCCTTGATATAGTAAAGAAAGTTGGTGGAAATACAACTTTTAGACCTTCATGTATATGAGACTATTTTATTATGGATTTTTTTTAATTGGCAGTTATAGTATTTCATGTCATCATTCAAAAACTACTCTTTTTTTTCAATGATGTTAGACTGATAGAATGATTGGAGGCCATTGGTTTATTAGATGCCCTAAATATCACAAACTTATAAACCTGGAAGGAACCTTAGAGATCATTTTATCCATTGCATGTTCTATATTATATGAAATCTGAAACCCTATCGATTTAAATCCCGGAGTCTTTAAACTTTAAAAAAAATGTTTAACAGTATTTCAACATAATTAATTTCCTTTTTAATCATATACTTTTCATTCACTAAAAAAACAGTGTTCTGAGAAGGGTTCCATCCCTGTGTTAGGCTGCCAAAGAGGCCTATGAGAAATGCACCAAGATAAGATTCCTTGGTTTATTGAAATAGGCTTCTATTTATCAGAAAAACTATATTGCTTTCTTTTAAAACTAGAAATACGTTTTGTTTTACTTTGCAATTTTTATTTTCAAATTTTAAATGCGAAAAAGTAAATTTTCCCCTTAGGTGGCAGGTGTAGAAGGAGAGAATGGTATAGAAATAGTCTTAGACTTGGGAACACTTATGATCAAGTTCTGCCTATGACCAATCGTAAATGTGTGACTCCATAGGAGGAGTCACCTCTAAGTTGCCCCAGGCTGATCTCTAAGATAATAAAGTACAGGCTATAAATTGCATTAGTGGAATCAATGACTACAACCATATTTCCCACATGGATGAAATTGTAGATCCAGATAAAAAAAGGGAGTATATGCTATTGATGTGATCTTTCATTCTGTAATTGGCTTTGTATCAGAGTTCTTAAGATGTAATCTCCTTCTGTCCAGTATATAACAAAGGGAAAGTCCTTGGACAATTTTGACCCCACAAAGGGAACTGTTAGGAGTATCTGTCATTATACAATTAGAGCATGGAAATTAAAACCCAAATATTAAATACAATTTTATTCTATAAAACTCAATAATTCTCTACTACAGTACTTGGCTACAAAGCTGGCCACATATTTCAATGCCAATAAAACATCCATGTACAGAGCTCATTCAATGCTTCTCATCCTATCATAAATGGAAGTAGCTAAGGATTTTCTTTTGGGGGTAAATGATTAAGGGAAGGGCTTTAGAAATCATTTCCTTGCAAAATACTTTTCTTTCTCTTTAAATAAAGTATTCTAGCTGGTCAGCTGGGAAGGGCTGATACAAAATAATGCTTTATCTATGCTGCTGAACTTTATTTGACAGTCACAAAAACAGTATAAAATCTCATTACAGCCCACTGAGAAAGGTTTTTTTTTAGCCATGGCCTTCTAGTTCAGTTCACAAAAATCCCCATCCATCATTTAAAATCACTGACCACATCTTTCACCTCCTTTTCCACCATAGTTCATACTCAGCCTTTGTCATTCTCTAAACAACTTGACATCTTACATGCAAAACAGAATTTACTGTTCTTCTAGAAAGACTCACACTTCCCTTCTGCTGAGATAAACCGTGCAACTGCTTTAAATCTTCCATTTTCTGCCTTGTGTTTACTGGGTGAAAAAGGACCAATAGATTCACAGGCCTCAGTGCTATCTGAGCCAAGTAATAGAGAGAACATTTTAAAATAAAAGAGAGCAGTAACGCTATTTTATTGTCCTATGGCTGCTCTGTGATCTCCCTCCTTATCTATGCAATAAGTTCTTCTACTTTAACATGTAGATTTTTGTTTTCTCAATTGTTCTTGTTCATCCTGGGAACAAAGATCTCACTAGGAAAAAATGGGCGAAGGGATTCAGCTCAGTGGAGGGCCCTCTGTTAATCCCATTCCATTTCACTCAGTTCCATTTTGAACTCATAGCTCAGTGCTCATTACACAAGACTCTCCTCATTGGTGGAGAAATATTACTCAATGCTCAGCATAAAGGCACTTATATATTAGGCACAGAGCTTGAGAAAAGAGTTGTTAGATCTTCTCACTTCCCGCTTCAATAAAGAGAAATTACTGGGTTTGAAATTCTCTTCAGGGAGAAATTCCTGAAAGGAAAAAAAGACTCCAGAAAGAGTCAGTTATTTAGAGTGTAGGCACCTTCATTATGTTCCTATCCCCAGTTTGCCATACCGGAGATTTCAAGAAATTTCCCCTTATGTGAAATCCGGGACTGTCTCAAAGAACTGAGATACCATGCTCCCAGGAGGAGAGCTAGTTCATTCTTTGTATTGCCTGATATATTCTCATCTTTACACCTTCACTGATTTCTGTTTACTCTTGGCTTGGATAACAGGCAAAGAACCAAGCATTTAAGTTTTTACGATGTGCCAAGTGGCAATACACATACACACACACAGGATATATACATACATTCATATATATGTATGTATATGCACATATATATACATATGTGTATATATGTATATGTGAACATCTGTGTCTATCTGTTTATATCCAAATCTATGTAAGTATCTATCTATATATTCTGATTTGATTCTCATAACAACCCATAACAAGAAGGTAGTGCTAGCATTCTCCCCGTTTTACTGTTGAAGAAACTGAGGCAGAAGAGTATAAGTGATTTAGGGTCATATGGCTAAGAAGTAACAGGATGAATTTGAGTTCAGGTCTTCAATTGGATAACTGGATTTTATTTTTTTGTTCTTTACTATGCGTCTTCATTGCGGAATTGACAGTTGATGGCAAGGGAATCAAACCTCAGATATATAATCTGGGAAATTCCTTTCTGGTTAAGGGATAGTGACCAGGAGCTGAGCTTATACCTAAGAATTATCTCATATAGGCTGACAATATTCGGAGTGGGGCAGATGAATATAATACCTCAACCATCTGAGGAGACAATAGAAATCAGCATCTGGTGGCAATCTCTTGTCTTTTCTATTGTCTCAAAGTCTCTCTTAGAGAAGTATGCATGGAGAAGTCTCTAGAGATATTTCTTCATCAGCAGTGACTAGATAGACCCATGTGGATAACTATAATCTACATGGGCAAAACAAAACTCACATTTCCTACATGTTCAATAAGTATTTATCAAGGGTTTACTATGTGCTAGGCTTTGTGCTACTTTACTTGTGAGACGTCAAAACAGTCCAGTACCTCACCTCAATTTGCTCATTAGAGCAATTCACCCCATTAGAATATGAATTCCTTGTAGTCAGGGATCTTGTTATTGTCTTTGTTTATATTCTCAGTATTTGGCACTGTGCCTGGCTTATAGTAAAATCAATAAATGCTTGCTGACTGACACATCTGCTTTTAGGTAGATTAGTGACCCCCAGGGCAATCCTCTTCCTGTAGAAATAAAAATAAAGATAGATCAGCTGCTTTTTACTTGACAAAATCTGATCATTCAACTTGCAAGACTGATATATGGGAGAATGGGCATTGTGAAACTCTAGTTATCAGGCAAAAAGGCCGATTCTCATGTACACATGCTTGCCAAAAAGACTATTTCATGAAGAACTCACACAGGGCAAGGGATCACATGGTGGACAGAAACAATACAAGGACCTTTTCAAGATTTTTCTCAAGAACTTTGGAATTCATTATGTGACATGGGAAACATTGGCTCAGGACTGCTCAGCATGGCATGTGCACATCGGAGAAGGTGCTGTACTCCATGAGCAAAGAAGAATTGAAATAACCCAAAAGAAATGCAGCATATGTAAATTTAGAGTAGCCACTCAAATGTTCATACGGACTATTTGTACCCGATCTGTGGTAGAGCATTTCGAGTTCTTATTGGTCTGATCAGCCACAGTCAGGCACATTTAAAATTGACTTTATCATAGTGATGTCATTGTGGTCCTCTTCAAGGATGAAAAACAACAACCAACCATGAAAATCATTCAGGAGAAGCAGATGGGTGACATATAGATTGATAGATGATATATGATGGACATATAGATATACACTTAAATGATAGCTAATGGTATTTGATATAATCCTTTTCCTTTGTAATCTTTTGTACTTTTTTATGCATTAAAAAAAAATTAACTGGAGGAAAGCATAGGTTTCAACAGTCAATCAAAAGAGTACATGAGACAATAAAGCTTGACAATGTCTACTATAATGACCTGGCCCACTGCTTCCATGGACAGCACTTTTCTGACTTTTCTGTGTTCTCTTTTTTGCTCTTTTCTTAGGCTGCTGAACAATGCTCAAGTGTAGGCTATATTCAGAGTAATAGTGTCCAGAATGAGAAGGGGACAAGTCTTGCTGTACTCTGGTCTGCTGAAATTGTATTTGAATTATTGTGTTCACTTCTGGGAACTAAATTTTCAGAGGGCAATTGGTAAACTGGGGTGTACTACAAAGCTACTAGAATGGTGTGTAAATTAGAAATTGTGTCATATGAGGATCATTTGAAGGATTGGGGGGCTCTCTGCTAGAAAAGATAAAAAGTAATGGAGATATGTTCATCATCTTCCATTTTTGGAAGACCTGTCAATAAACATTTATTAAATATTTATTATGTGCCAAGCACTGTGCTAAGTGCTGAAAATACTTAGCACAAAACAAATATGAAAAAAAAATTAAAATAGCCCCTGCCTTCAAGGAGCTTATAATCTAGTAGAGAAGAGAAAAAAAAAGGAAGCTATAAGTTCAGGAGGGTACCTTATGCTGTGGTATAGTGGGGATAACAGAGAAGTTCCAAAGTAGTAAAGCCAGATGAGAAATAAAATGTCTGAGCTGGAGTCGCTTCTTAAATCGATGTTTGGAGTACATGACCCTCCTCCAATAAGAGAGACTGAGGGTAGTGATGGCATGAAATACATAGTGAAAAGGGAGCAGACTTCTTTATTGGTTCAAGAAGGCAGAATTAAGAGCATGTCTGGCTTCCCATGCCTTTGTACTAGCTGTTCTCCATGGATGGAATACATTTCTTCTTCATCTCCATCTTTGGAAACTTTATTTTCTTTTACAACTTGACCAAATGCATTTTATACATGAAGCCTCTTTCAATAACACACTTCCAATTATTACTACCCTCCTTTCTTGTATACTTATAGTTATATATGTGGTTTCCCTCAGACTATAAGTTTCTTAATAACAAAGGATGTTTTACTTTTTTCGATATCCTTTAGCACAGCCTTTGGTACATGGTAGGGATTCAGGACAATAAATATGTGATGACTGATTAGAAAAATGAGAGAATGAAAATGGTGAAACCCATTATTTTGATATCACAGTAATTCATGTTATAGGTATTAAGCACCTAAACTGGTATAGGGGTCTTCTGAAAGAAAGGGCCACTTACAAGAGAAGTTATGGTGATGGAATCAATAATGGTTTCAAAAGTCTCACTCTGGAACAACATTTGGCTCATTTTACTGTTCAGTATCAAGAGAAAATGTGAACTCCACTACATCCCACACCCTCCAAAAATCTTCACAATGACATTCTGGCTCTTCATTTTGAAATGTTAGACATAGTTCAGTGAATATCTTTCAGTTCACAAACCGCTGGGGGAAAAACACATAAAGGCAATATTTTAGAACTTCTAGAGTGAAAGGAAATAAAAGAAACATGATTCAATTTTCACATTGCTTCTGAGAATATGAACAACAACTCTTTTTTAGGTTATTCTTTAGCAGGGCCTGTCCCAGAGATCAAAATTCATTTTGTCACCTTGACAGCAAATTGTTTTCTTTATGGTTCTGTGTCCTTCTCACAGAAATTGTAGCAGCTACATCAGGAAGATAGCTAAGAAGCCATCTAGGTCAACCTGCTCTTTTTTACACATGAGGAAACTGAGATCCAAAGAGTGCAATTTTCTCAAAATCCCACAGGCATAACAAGTAGGAATGCTGGAATTTGAATGCAAGATCTATGACTTCCAGTTTAACCCTCTTTCCACTGCACCACGCTGCCTCTTGGAGAGATTCAGATGCCTTGTATTTGAGCTTTGTCTTTTTGCACTATTTCTAAAACCCAGAGTAAATCAGTCACTTTGTACTTCAATTTCTCACCGTGAAAGTGGGTTGCTACTTGAACTTTCCAAATCAAGAAGTTGTTGTAAGAAAAACACTTTATAAACCTAAAATTGCTACAGAAATGAGAATTACAAGGTAGATACTGATTAGTGTGGATAATGAATCCTGTTAAGTGGTCATATACATTTTAATTTGTACCATTCAAAGTTAAAATTAGGTGAAATATGGTTAGTGGTTCAAATTCATTGGAAATATACAGTCCAAATTAGAATAATGTGACCAACTCACAGGCATTCATTATTTGCACTAATCAGGACCTTACTGCATTATTATTTCTCATTCTAACAATAATAGTCCATATTCCCAGGTAACATGCCTTTATTTTGTACTTTGACTTTTAGTTGAAATGGTACTTAAATATTTTCAATGACAAATGATTTTCATTGGGGTAAATGTCCATTCAGTGAAGCAGAATGCTACCCCTCTTGGTCTTAACATAGGGAATTATGAATTTTTTTAGTTAATAATAAAATTGCCTAATGGTCTAGAACATGGCAAAATATATAGCATTCTAGATGTGGGGTTAGGAAACTACAATTCCAATTATGCCATATTCATATAGTATCTGCTTGATCCTATCTATGTCAATCAACTTTTTTGCAACTGACTCCTTATGTGTAAAACGGAAATTGTCATACATGGTCTACCTGTCTCACAAGGTAATTGTGAGGGAAATAATTCACAAAGCAGTGAGCATTTTAACGTAGAGAAGACTGAGGAAAGAGCCATGAAAACTGCCTTCAAGTATTTGAGGGGTTATCAAGTGGAAAATAGATTAAGCTTGTTCTGTTTGGTCCCAAATGTAAAAACCCAGAGTAATGTGAGAGTTTGTAAAAAGGCTACTTTAAGGCCAGATATAAGAAAAAACTCCTAACAGTTAGAGCTGTCCAAAAGTGAAAGGGGATGGCTGTGTATTGAACTAGATGGACACTAAGTTCCCTTCCAATGCTCAAATTCTGTGATTCTATAAGTACTCAACAAACTACAGTGCCTTCTCCACAGGCAAATAAAAACTCTGAGTTTGCATTCAAAGTCCTTTACAACCTAGCCTTAACCTTGTTAAAAATCATTTCCATTCTCACATTTTATTATCCAGCCAAACTACTTCTTACTGATCCTCAGAAAGAATATTCCATGTCTGTCTACAGGAAGCTGGTGGATCAGAGCACTAGGTTTGTACTCAGGAAAACGGAAGAATAAATCCACCCTCAGACAGTTATTAGCTGTGGGATTTTTGGTAAGTCACTTAATGACTGTTTACCTCAGTTTCCTCAAGTGTAAAATCAGAATAACAGTATCACTTACCCCACATATTTGTTGTATCAAATGAAATAATATCTATAAAAAGTGCTTAGTGCAGTGTCTGGTACATATTAGGTGTTATACAAATATTAATTCCCTTCCCTTCTCACTCCCTCTACATTTTCCATCACCATACGTTAGCCCCATGCCTGAAAGGCACTTCCTACTCACCTCTATCACTTAGAATTCCATTTTCCTACAAAATTCAGCAAAAACACCACTTCCTACATATAAGTTTTCCTGATCCCTTAGCTACTGGTGCCCACACTCGAAACAATTCTTTGTATTTACTTTGTATATTTATAGTTACATAATCATCTTTCTCAATTGAATGTAAACTTGTTCAGGGCAGACCCTTTCATTTTTGTCTTTATATCCAAAAGTATCTAACATAGTGTCTAGCCCATAAAAGGTAATTCAGAAATGACTGTTCAGTTAGTAGTTTCTGTCATAAATTACAATAGCCAACATGCCACACAGAGTCTATGTACTGGGAACTTTCTACACTCATCAGTCAGATAGTCCATCACAAAGTCGCTACTTGAAATCTTACTGGACCTGCCAGAGCTGATGCTCTTTTACCCTAGCCTGTGAGATTTCAAGGTCATCTCTGTCAGATGATGTGGGATTAGTGTAGGAATTCTCTGATAACATGAGAAAGTTGAGAGATATGGTAATGGAGTCATAATTTTGAAGGGAAAAAAACAACTTAGAGTTATGCAAATTGTAAGGCAATTCCCAAAGTCAAATATAGCCTAAACTGTAAGTTATGTGCTTTCTATTCGATATTGATCCCCAGAGTCCTCACACATGTTTCAGTGTTTTTAACAGTTTGAGAGGTAGACAAATATCTGGTCATAAAATAATGATTCACTGCTGTCTTAAATTTACTGTACTGAGTATTCTTGAAACCATAATACACTATTGAAAGGTCTGGGTTGAAAGAGAGGTCTCTGCATTTGACAAGAAAATAAATAGTGAGCAAATCTTCAGGGTTTTACTTCTTTACCCTTTCTTCAGCTGAGAACCACCATGGTACTGGGAAAACCACCCATTTCCACTATTCACATATTATTGGGAAGGGACTTCTGGTTCTTTCAAAAGAATATCCAAATCTGAAGAGTTAGAACCTTCAGTAGGAAGTGTAGCTTCAGGCTTGAAACACCCTCAGACAATTATTAGTATGCTGCATTGTGGAGATAAAGATGTCATCTAGTAGCAGATTCTTCAGAGAGAAATGCCTGATAAAATTATAAATTAGTTTGTATGGAGGAAAATCACTTAAAGAGAGATTTAATTGTTTGGCAATAAAACCTCTTATTTCATTATGATTCCAAGGTACAATTTAAAAGCTCTGTTTTGTTTTATTTTCTTATGTTTTAATCTACTAAAATACCTTTTTTAACAGTTTTCCTCTTTTGTTTTGCAAATTACTCTGTTGCTGGTGTTAGGTTTTTCTTTTTTTTTCAGCAATAAAACTAGTGTTAAAACAAATGTTTCTAGTAATATTTATAACATTCCTGATGAAGAATTACTACAACAACTAATTTATCATTTTTTAACCTAAAAACACAGAAAATGGGACAGGGTCAGAGTTCTGAAGTTCATTTCCCATGAAGATCTCGACTCTCTTTACTTTCTAAAACAAAGGTACAATCTTCTTACCTGACGCAGAGTGGAAGAATAAAGGTAAGGAGAGCTAGATTTAGAGACAGAAAGAGAAGTGTTTGAGGCCATGTTCTGTTTCTCCTATGAATTAAGTGGTGTAAAGATTAAATGTGATACCATGTGAAAAGGTGTTGGAGAATATTGTGATATGATTATTATTTTAGTAATAATACTATTAAAAGCATTGGCATTAATATTGTTATAATTCCAGTGATTCACTTTACCTAAAAATAAAAACTTGCACATAGAAATCTACAGGAGCTCTACATTGTTAACCAAAAGACATCAGTCTCTAAAGAGATCTGTAGGGGAGTTTCTCAAAGTTCTGTCCTTGTTAGTACTCTGTTGAATATTATGTATGTGGGTGGGGAGGGAGTGGAGGTTGATGATTGGGGTGAAAACTTAGTCATCCATAGTGTATATGACATAAAGCTTCAGGAGTAGAGACATCTGAATGAAAGAATGAAGTAGAAACCTTCCAGTCTTGAACAATTATTTAAATCTAAGACAATGAATTTTAATAGGAATAAATATTTGCATAATTCTAGGTGCCACATTGCAGAAAGGACATGATAAATTTAAAGGCAACTAGGTGGCTCAGCGCATAGTGTGTTGGGCCTGGTTGAGTAATGACTCATCTTCCTAAGTTCAAATCTAGCCTCAGATAGTTACTAGTTTTGTGATTCCAACAAGCTACTTGACCCCGTTTGCCTCAGTTTCCTCATCTGTAAAATGATCTGGGGAAAGAAATGGCAATTCACTCCAATCCCTTTGCCAAGAAAATCCTAAATGAGGTAATGAAGAGTTGGACAACATTGAGCCAACTGAACAATTACAAACTGGAGAACATGTAAAGGAGAACAATAAAGATGGGAATAGGACTTAAAATCATGTCATATCAAAATTTATTGAAATGATTGGAAAATTTACCTGAAGATCAGAATTGTTGAGGATAAAGGGTAGGGAATGATAAACACTTTTGACTACTTTAAAATATATTTGTATTTTATCCAGGAACTTCAGCTTCTAGTAGCCCCTTATTGGCTTATTTTCCTGGTTTCATGTCATATTTTACTGCATGAAAACTTTGGAAACCCAGCCTCCAGGTTCCCCACCTCCCCCAGCAAGGGTTAAAGACTTGTTTAACTTGTGAAAGAAAGAGTATATGTATTGTTTGGCCACATGTAGAAAAAAGTTGGACAAATGGGTGGAATTTATAAGAAGGAAGATTTGGGGTCAATCTAAACATTCCCTCACAATTAAGGCTGTACAAAAATAGAATGAACTATCTCTCCAGGTAGTGGCTTCATAGAAGGGATCTATGCTTAAAGAAGGGCTGGATTATACCCTAACTCTAGTCCTAACACTTAAGGTTCCTTCCAGTGCCAATGCTCCCATGACACTATGAATAAATTACCACAATTTTCCTGTTGGCCTATTCATGATAGTTGATGTTAGAGAGTAACTTTAGATCTAAAAATAAAGCTAGTCATACTACTTCCTCCATAGGTACAACAGTGATACCATATGTTGACAAGGAAATTTAACTACAAACCTTGCCTTCCTTGAGTTCAATCTGCAATAGGGGAGAGAGAATTGACTTTCCTAAAAAAAAAGTAATGTATAGATGAATACATGGTGGTTGCTACAGTACTTCATAAAACAAAAATTACAATTTTCTTGGTGGTTTCAGTAATCAGAGTTGTAGAAGATGAGTTTGGAAAGAGTTAGGTGTGGAGCAATTCATTATGAAACATTTCTTCTTGAATTGTTTTTAAGTTGGTATACATATTCTGACTTTCGGTGATCTGAATCCCAGGAGAAAACAATAACACACTGTCAATAAACCAACAGTCAATTAGTAAACATCTATTTAGTACTTGCTGTGTGCCAGGCATTCTGATACACACTGAAAGTTAAAAGAAAGAAAAAAAGGAGCTCCCTTCAAGGATCTCACATTCTAATGGAAAAGACAACACGTAAACAACTATGTACAAATTAGCTACATACAGTACAAATTGGAAATTATCAACAGAGGGAGGAACAAGAATTTAGAAGGATTAGGCAGATGAGATCTAATCACAGAGAAAGCATTCAGCTGAGCTCTCCAAATATTCTCCCCTAAACTCCTTTAAAATAACACATCAAATTCAATTCTGGAATAGCAGAGTCAACAAATGATTGAGGTGAAATATTATTCCAGCCTAAGACATCTTAGGAGGTTGGAAAGAGAGATCTATGATACGGGGCTTACAGGCTAGCCTAGAGCCTATGTGGATGAAACATCAGTGCTGGGACAGGTAGTGGCAAAGGAAGCTGTGGCTCTCAACAGATGCTTTAGGAGCTTTCAAGTCAGAGATGATAAATGATCGGAAAGAGATTTCAGGGGATAGTTTTGCTAAGAAATGACACAAAGTCAGACTCTATTTGGTGACACCATTGTCCACTTCCCGGTAATAGTTCAAGGAAGGATAGAAGGATTTTCAGGTAAGAGGGAGTGGGAATACTCAGAGACTATATCACTTTTGGTCACATGGGATCAGAGCTCCTGACAATTGTTTCAATTCTGACCCCAAATGAGCAGGGGACCCGAGGAACAGTATCATTTAGGGCCCTGAGGAATCAGGGGTCTGGAAGAACAATATCAATTACAATCCCAAAGGATTAGGGACCCTTCCACTCTAAGAACCAGAATACAGGCCAGGAGAACAATAATCACAACTCTTCCTAGATCATAACAACTTAAAAGTACTGAAAACTTCTAACATCACAGAACTAGCATTTGAAAACATCATTGTAAAAAAGCCTGAAGCTTGAGATGGTGCCCCTTCCCCCTTCATGCTAGGAACAGAGAACATTTTGAACAGAAATTTTAAAATCAGTAATAGAATGGGAAAAAATTACCAAATAACAAAAAATAAATCTGACCGTAAAATGCTAATATGATGGCAGGGAAGATCAAGACACAAATTCAGAAAAAGAGAATAAAGTCAAAACAGCAACAAAGAAAACTACAAATTAAAATGTAAATTGGACACAAACCCAAAATTCCTGGAAAAGAAAAATAAATGATATTCAAAATCAAATAAGAGTGGTAGAGAAAAAAATAGGCAAATAAATTAAAACAAATAAAAAAATTATATAAAGGCAATTAGCAATTTTGTAAAAGAAGTAAAAAAATACTTAAGAGGATAACTTCTTCAAAAATTACAATTGGTCTAATGGAAAAAAAAGAGTTACAACAGCTCACTGAAGGAAAAAAAAATCCTTAAAAATTAGATTTTCACCACTGGGAAATAATGAGTTTATGAGATATCAAAATTAAAAAAAAAAAATAAAAGAAACGAAAAAATAGAAGAAGATGTGAAATAAATCATTGTAAAAACAACTAAAATGGAAGAGATCAAGGAAAGATAATTTAGTAATTATGAAACCCACTACAAAATAAAGAGCCTAGACATCATAATTCAGGAAACTGTAAAGGAGAGTGGCCCCAATAGCCTACAATAAGAGATAAAAGAGAAACTAAAAAAAAAAAAAAAACTGCTGATCACTACCTGAAAGAAAAGCCAAAATGAAAGCTCTAAGGAATAATAGAGCCAAATTCCAGAGCTTCCAGATCAAAGAGAAAATACTTGAAACAATCAATCAGAAAGAAACCATTTAAATAGAAAGGAGCCATAGTTAGGATCATGCAAGATTTTACACCTACCACATATGGACATGGTGGACTTGGAATATGATATTCTAGAAGGTAAAAGAGTTGAGGTTAAAACCAAAAATTAGCATGCACAGTAAAACTAAGTATAATCCTTCAAAAGAGAAAAAAAATGTTGTTTAATAAAATACAGGAGTTTTAAGCATTCCTGATCAAAATTGCAATGGGAAATAGAAAATTCGACTTTCACAAACAAGACACAAGGAAAGTATAACGAGGTAAATATGAAAGAAAAATCATGAGGATCACAATATTGTTAAATTTGTTATATTTCAATATGGGAAGATGATACATATTACTAAGAAACTTATTATTAGGGTAGGTAAAAGACTTCTATATAGGAAGATGGTGCAGGAGTGAGTTGATTATGTTGGGATGATGTATAAATAGATTGGCAAGAAAGAGAGATGCTCTGGGATAAGAATGAATGAAGAGAAAGAATGAGGAAAATTATCTTATGTAAGAGACACACAAGAAAAGGCTTCTTCAGCGGAGATGAAAATGCTGGTGGGGGGCAACCCTTGAACCTCACATACATCCAAATTGTTTCAAAGAAGGAAATATGAGATTAGGTAGATAGACATTGACATAATTCTTAATAAAAGTCTGTCTTACTGATAAATGTTGGAGAAAATGTGGGAGATTTGGAACACTAATTCATTGTTGATGGAGTTGTGAGCTGATCCAACCATTCTGGAGAGCAATTTGGAACTGTGCCCAAAGGGCTATAAAATTGTTGCATACCCTTTGACCTAGCAATGTTGCTTTTAGATTTGTATACCAAAGACATAATAAAAATGGGAAAAGGATCTACATGTACACAAATATGTATAGCAGTTGTTTTTGTGCTGGCCAAGAACTGGAAATCACGGAAATGTCCATTAAATGGGAAATGGCTTTGCAAGTTGTAGTATAGGAATGTAATGGAATACTATTGTGCTATAAGAAATGATGAACAGGTGGACTTCAGAAAAGCCTGGAAAATTTTATACGAGCTATTGCTGAGTGAAATGAGCAGAATCAGGAGAACATTATACACAGTAACATCCATAGTGTGTGAGAGCTGTTTCTGATAGACTTAACCCTTCACAGCAATGCAAGAACTTAAAACATTTCCAAAGGACTCTTGATGCAAAATGCCATCCACATCCAGAGAAAGAATCAGAATGCAGAATGAAGCAGACTTTTTTTCTTTTGTTATGTTTTGTTTTCCTCATGGTTTCTCACATTCGTTTCAATTCTTCTATGCAACATGACTAACATGAAAATGTGTTTATTAAGACTGTATGTGTACAACCCATATGAGATTGCATGCCATCTTGGGGAGGGAGGAAGGAGGGAGAGACAGAAAATTTAAAACATATGAAGTGATTGTTGAAAACTGAAAACAAATAAATTAAGACAAAAGGGAAAAAAAGAGAAATCTATTTTATAAAACGGGGAAGTAGGAGGGGAAAGGGATAAGAAAACAAGGGAGGTGATAAAAGGGAAAGTGGATAAAAGAAAGCAATGGTCAAAAACAAAATACACTTCAGAGAAGGGACAGAACAAGAGAGAGAGAGAGAGAGAGAGAGAGAGAGAGAGAGAAGGATCAATAGAAGAAAGGAGGATGAAGGGAAATGCAGTTGGTAATCATAACTCTGAATGTGAATGTGATGAAGTCACCCATAAAATGGAAGCAGATAGCAGAACAGATTAGAAATCAGAATACAATAATATGTTCTTTAAAAGAAACAAAGTTGAAATAGAAAGACACACACAGAGTTAAAATAAGGTACTGGAGCAGTATCTATTATAATTCAGATGACATAGAAAAGACCATGGTAGAAATCATGATCTCAGACATTACAAAAGCGAAAATGATTTGGACATAAAGGATAAATTCATTAGGCAGTCTGGAGAATTGTATTTGTCATATCTATGAATAAGGAAAGAGGTTATGACCTAACACAAGATAAAGAAGAAGATAGCGGAGTAAAATTGATAATTTTTACTATATGAAATTGTCTTTTTTTTTTTTTTTTACAAACAAATCGAATGTAGCTAAATTATTGGGGAAACAGAAAACTTCTGGGTATGGGGAGAATTTACCACAAATTTCTCTGTTAAAGGTATCATCTATTAAATATATAAGGGACTAAGCCAAATTTATGTAACAAAGAACAATTCCCCATCTGATAAATGGTCAAAGGTATGAAGAGGCAGTTTTCAGAAGAAGAAATCAAAATTATCAAGGGTCACATGAAAATGCTCTACATCACTGCTGACTACCGAAATTCAAATTAAACAACCCCGAGGTACCAGGCTAGTATGACAAAAGCGGAAAATACCAATGTTGGAGGAATAATGGAGAAATGGGACAGTGGTGCACTGTTGGTGGAGTTATGGACTGATCCAACTATGCTGGAAAACAACTTGGTACTATGCCCAAAGGTCTAACAAAACTGTTCATGGTTTTTGACCCTACAATAACACTACTAGATTTATATCCCAAAAAGATCAAAGAAAACAGAAGGGACCTGTTTGTACTAAAATATATATCAAGCTCTTTTTGTAGTGGCACATAATTAGAAATTGAGGGATGTTCATCAAATGGAGTATGGCTGAACAAGTTATAGCATATTATTGTAATGGAATGCTGTTATGTTATAAGAAATGATGAACAGGAAGGTTTCAGAATAATCTGGGGAGACTGATAAAACTTATACAAAGTGAAGTGAGTAGAGCCAAGAAAGTACTGAACAGAGTAACAGCATTATTATAAAGACAATCAACTGTAGAAAAGAGCAATATTGTAAAAATGATCAACTATGGAAAAAAATTCACTACTTAGATCAAGACAATGATCCAAGACAATGCCAAATGATGCACGATGAAAAATTTTATCAACCTCCAGTGAGAAAAGTAATGAACTCTAAATGCAAGGTATTTTTTATTTTATTTTCTTTGGGGTTTGGGTCTGGTTTCTTTTGCAGTATGGCTAATATGGGCATATGATTTGCATGAATTCACATGTATAATCAGTGACAAATTGTATGATTTTTCAAGTGGGGGGAGGATGGAGAGAGAATCCGACCTTAAAATTTAAAAAAAGAATCCTAAAAAATTTTCATGTAATGGCAAAAAAATTATCAAAAGAAATATTTTTTAAAGGATTACACTGAGTTTCCTGTAAAAAAGTGGAATTTTAGCTTGAACTTGAAGTAAGCCAGGGAAGCAAGGAGACAGAGATAAGAAAGGATAGCATTCCAGGCATTAGAATAGTCGGTGAAAATACATAGTTGGTAGATGTTGTGTCTTGTACTGACGATACAAAGGAAATTAGTGTTACTACATTGTGGAATACATGATGGAGGAGGTAGAGTACTGTGTAAGAAGACCAGAAATGTTAGGTGGAAAGCAAGTTGTGAAAGGCTTTGAACACCAAACAGAGAATTTTATAATGATAGGGAACATATTGAGTAACGTGACAAAAATGGTCAAACCTATACCTTAGGACAATCACTGGCAAATGAGTACAAGATGAACTGAACTTGGGCAGCACTTGTGTCAGCAACCCAACCACTAGATTATTTTAACAGTCCAGGGATGAGGTGATGAGGACCTGCACCAGAGTCATAGCAATAGCAGATGGAAGAAGGGAAAAAATTGGGAAGGCAAATATTAACCAGCTTTGGCACCAAACTGAATATGAGGGTGAGAGTGAGAAGCTAAAGATGATATGTAGGTTCTGAACCTGTTTAATTGTGAGCATGGTGCTCAGGAAATTTTGGAGGGGTAAAGGGTTGGGGAGATAGATGAGTTCAGTTGAAGTTATGTGAATCTAAAATGTCTGCAGAATATCCAGTTTGAGATGACTCAGCAAAGGGATTAGAACTAGACTTCTAAGACTTCTCTACCATGTCCCCAGGAACCTTTTCACTGGGAAATTTCATCATTCTGAAATATCTAATACAGCTAAGTTCTGACACTTCATCAGTACTCTCTGACCCCTGAGAGGAAGGTAAAGTCATGAACTCTCAGACTTCGGTTTAAGGAAAGGCCCCAAGACATCCATTCTCTCATTTCTCGCCTGGTTGTACCCCTTTTGGACTTCTTTGGACATCATTCCTGCTTGGCTTAGTCTTTTGAGCACTTTCCCATCTCACCTAAACTGTTCAGCTTTTTTCTGTGTATAATGTCTCTTTCATCCCATTGTCTTCTTTCTAATATTAAATCTCCAGCACTTAACAGTGCTTAGAACATCATAGGAATTTAATATATGTGTGTTGACTGACATAATAAGTGACTCTTCAGTCATCAACAGATAGATAATAATTGAATCCATGGGAGTTGATAAGATCATGAAATGAGATAATATAAAGGGAGAAGAGGAGCCTGCCCAGGAAAGAGCCCTTCAGAACACACAATTAGTGTCTTGGATGAAGATCCAGCAAAGGAGATTAAAGAGTGGTCAAAGAGGTAGGAGAAGAATCAGGATAGAATATTGTCATAGATACCTGAGAGATTAGAGTATCAAAGGGAAGGGGTAATCAACAGTGTCAAAGACTACAGAAAGTCAAGAAAGATGAGGACTGAGAAAATGTAATTGGATTTATCAATTGATAGATAACCGTATAAATTTTGAGACAGTAGCTTTGATTAAATGATGATGTTGGAAGAGAGACTATAGGGGGAAGAGCCAAGATGGCGGAGTAGAAAGATACACATATGCTAGTTCTGAACCCACAGCTTATAAAATATCTGTAAAGAAGAACTCCCAACAAAATATGGAGCAGCAGAAGCCACAGAACAATGGAGCAGAGGAGATTTCTGTTCCAGACAGACCTAAAACACTGACAAAAAAGGTCCGTTGTGGCCCAGACCCAGAGCAGAGCCCAGCCCTGCCTTGGCCGTGTGGCACCTAGAGGAGCAGATCCAAGCAGGCTTCAGGGTCAGAATCTCCAGCAGCAGCACAGGTCCCTCCACCCACAGGTTCCAAAGGTCAGTGAGAGAGTCTCTTTGGTTGGCTGAGAGGGGAGTGGGGTGTCCCCCATAACTCAGGCCCCCTTGGAAGGAAGCAGCAGAGGCAGCAGCAGACAAGGGCTCCCAAAGCAGGCAAGAGCTCAGATCCATTACTCAGGTCTCTGAGTAAACCCCCTGAGGGAACTGAGCCCCGTGAGGCAGCCCTGCCCCTACCTGAGCAGCTGAACTTAATCTCACACTGAATAGCAGCCCTGAGGCTGGGAAACAGCATATGAATCTCAGCCCCTAAGAGCTAGCTGGGTGGATCTGGAGGTGAGGTGGGGGTGGAGAGGAAACTCAGAAGTCAAGTCACTGGCTGGGAAAATGCCCAGAAAAGGGAAAAAAAAATAAGACCATGGAAGAGAGACTATAGGGAATTAAGAAAAGAATGAAATGAAAAGAAGTGAAGGCACCTATTTCACATGACTTTATCAAAGAATTTAGACATAAAGAACAGAAGAGATGTGGGGTGTAGCTAACAGGATTGGGTGGGTGAAATAAGAGTTTTTTGAGGATGAGTTTGTAGAAAGAAGGAAAACAGACAGAAGACAGGGAAACATTAATGATAAGTGAGAGTGTCGATAATGGAGGAGATAATATGTTGGAGAAGAATGGAACAGTATCATTTGTGCATATAGAAGGGTTATCCTTGGAAAGGTGATTTACTTCTTCAAGTGAGACAAGTTAAGGGGATGAAGGCTTCTGAGTAAAGGATGATGAGGCAGAAAGGAGATCGTGTCAAATGCCCTCTTTTTTTCAGTAAAATAAGAGCCTAGGTTCTTGTCTAATATGGAGGGGGTGTAAGGATCCATAGGAGGTTTTGAGGCAGAAGGATAATTTGTGGAATTGCTGCTAAGGTGAATAGGGTACTGAATTAATTAGGGAGGCATGGAAAAAAAATCCCTTGCAATAGAGATGACCCAATAGTGGTCATTTGATATTAATTTGCATTTGACACATTCATCACAGTTTCATGATGTTCTCCACTTTTATTCTTCAGCAAATGTGCAAGAATTGAAGCAATAACAGTGGAAATGATCCAAGGCTGAGACTTAATAGGGCAAGATCAGTAATATGATAAAGGGACAGTTCAAGAGAAGAGAACAATGCAGAGTTGAATTAGTTCACCAAGTCAACATGAAGAATTGAGGTGAGATTAACAACTATATGGGTGATAGCCTGGGAGAGGGATGAGAGATAAAAATAAAACCAAACAATAGGTTTTGGGATTGGAAGGCAGAGGAAAATGTGGACTGACAATAGATAATGATCTGACAAGAGAATTTCAGAGTTCAAGAATATGGAACTGTATATTTCTGAATGATCAAAATATCAAGAACATCACCATTTTGGTGGCTGAGATGGTGTGGAGGTATAGGTTATGTGAAATAAGTCAGTTGAGGAACTGTGAGGTTAGAGTGTTTGATGAAGGACTGGTACATGCATGCATACATACATACATACATGCATACATGTGTGTTGAAGTATTCTAGTATGATGGCATTGAGAAAGAAAAACTATTAGCTCAGTACTTCTTTGAAGTAAGAAGGGGAGTGTCTATGAGGTCAGTAGACAACAGCACCCAGGAATTTGACTGGATGGTAGATATGGATTGAGTGAATATCAAAAGAAGAGAGATTACTAAGTGATGGTCCTAAGTGCGTGTTCGTCCTTCCTTGCAGAAGACCATGCCATTAGAGAAGTGATAACATGACTTACACTTGACTTTGTTTTGAGTGAGGGAGGGCCGTGCAGGTCACCAGCCTTACTTCTCCTCCAGAGCCATCTGAATCCAGTGACCAGATATTCATCAGGATGACTAAAGATGACCCAGGATGAGGCAATTGGGGTTGAATGATTTGCCCAAGGTCATACAGTTAGTGAGTGTCAAGTGTCTGAGGTGAGGTTTGAACTCAGGTCCTCCTGACTCCTGCACTGGTGTTTTATCTACTGCACCACTGATGTTCCTAAAGAGAAAACCTGAAAGCAGAAATAATATTCTGCCTCCCACATTTCAGCCAGTAAATTGGGGAGAATGATGAGGGAGGATGTGTTATCAAGAGGGAACTAGGGCTCAGAGTGAACTAAAAGATGGAAGGAATAGGAAGGGAGAAGATTTAAGATGTAAGAGACTGCTGCCTGTAGAGAAGGCATTGGAAAGAGTATCGTAGAAGTTGGGGTAGATTTGGGTGGGACTTTGGGAAAATAGATTGAGAAGAATTGGAATAAGGAATTGGGTGTTTTGTAGTGGGGTTAAAATAACTAGTATGGCAGGGTTGATCATGAGGGACTTTCTTGAAGATTGAGGGGATATTTTAGGTAGATTTTTAATATCCTGAGGAATTTGGGTTCAGAGAAGAAAACTTTCCGAGCTTTAGGCTGTTCATGAGAAGAAGTAAGTACATGGAATAAAAGGAATGATGTTATTCTTCTCATATGACAAGAGTTCAGACTAGAGAGCTGATGGAATGGTGCCCTCTCCCATCACCACAGCAGTAAGAGACTTGTGATGACCATAGAGATGGCACATTTCACCTCCTTGGCAATTCTCAAGGTAGAGTACATGACCAATTTGTTATGTACATTATAGCGGGGATTTCTTTTGGCATGGACTGGGTGAGGTGATAAGGTCCCTTCCAATTTTGTGACTCTGCAATCTGGTGCAAACTCTTCATTTTACAAATAACAAAGATAAGGTCCAAGGAGGTTAACTGACTCTCCTAAGATTATGTAACCAGTAAGTGGAAGATTCAGATAATTTAACCCCATGTCCAATGCTTTCTCCACAGGACCATGTTGAGTGACCCTTGATGTAGTGGTGATCGACAGAGACAAAGAACACAGTTTATACAGATCCTGAAATAAAATTTCTCCTTGGTACTTCCCTCTTCAGCCAGGTAATGTTAGTCTCTTTATCACTCCACACATACTTCTGCAATGATCTATCATACTTTACTCATTTTTTTCTCATAGCTTAAAGAATCATTGTTATGTTATAATAATCAATAATCTTTATTTCACTTGAGTTACAACCTCTTCTTCAACCAAATGTTTGATGTTCCTGCTTGTAAATATATCATCTCTTTCGGTAAATAACCAACCCATTGTAAAAACTGGCTTTTCCTCATGACTTACATTTATCAATGTATGGTGTCTTTATTCTGTTTGCACTCTCTAATCCTATAATTCTCCCTCTGACTTGAATGACATTTCTCTTTCTCTCTATTTTTATGAATTCTTTATTGCAACAGATGTTCTGGCCACTTTTTAAAAATACCCTATCTCCCAAACACCCAGTGGCTTTGTTTTTGCATTTGACAAAAAAGCCTTGCTCCAGCAACATCCCCAGGACCCAGTTGAAGTCTTGTGGGTCAGTGTCTATAATACATATATTACCCCACTTGAGCTCTCTCCTCTGTCCATACTGTTCTCTTTTTTTCTCTTCATTTTATTGACACAATTTTAGATTGAAGCAACTCATTTTCCATTGATGGACTGGCTGATAAGACATTGAGACAATCAAGAAAATCATTATGTGTTGTGGAAAAGTAATATAAACTTAACCAAACTTAGAACTGGATTATATAATGGTCATTTCAAGCTTCCTGGCCTATATTGTCATAGCTACCATTCATATACACGGAGCAATGTGGTGAATGGAGGATGGACTGAGAGAATGGAAGACCTGATTCAAGGCTGACTTCTGACTTATGCTAGTTGTGTGACTCTTGGCAAACCACATAACTTTTTATGCTCTTAACAACTTTATAAAGTCATACATTGCTGAGAAGGTATGAATATCCATTGATAAAAAGTTCATCTGGGAGTTTTTGAGATTAACATCACAGGTCCACTCTCTATCTCCCCATATATATTTTGCAGTAAATAAATTATAGCACGGTAAGTAAAAATTTCTGAGACCCAAAGCAAAACCTTCCATGTATATAAAGTCTTCCTTGATTATTCTAGCCCTCAGTTATCTACCTCTGCCTTTTCAAAAACTTAACAATCATAGGATCAGTACTACACAATTTAGGAGAAAATATGTGTATCACTTTTATTGTTTACCATTGTTTTTTGTTTATTTATTATAGAATCATAGATTTAAAGTTGGAAAAGTGCTTAGAGATAATATTATATAATTATTCATTCTATAAATAATGAAACTGAATCCTGAAGAGATATGACTTCTCTGTGCTCACATAGCTAGTAAAGAGCAGTCAGGACTCAAAATCAAGTCTTTAGACTCTCAGTATGGTGTTTAATTATATTACATTGTCTTTTTTACCAAAATATAAACTTAGTGAGGATAGAAATCACATTTTATATTTCCATCTTTATCACTACACCTAATTCAATCCTGCATACGCAGTAGGGACATAAAATTATTGTTAGTATGTTCATCTAAGTTCATTAAAATATAATAAAAGCAATAGCTTATATTTATGCAGAACCTCATCGTTATAAACTCTACTCAGATTAACCTCTTTGTTCCTGACAATGACCCAGCTGTGGGGGAGAAAGGTGAACATATTATTATGCTTTCTTTGTAGAGCATAGGAAGCTGAGGTTTAGTTCCCATGCTAGCTTTATATCTCCAAGATCATGAGTCAAACCAGAGATCTAGCTCTCTTTATAAAACAGTAATCTGGATTATAGGAGTCATTGAGTTGTTTTTCTTTCCCGTCAGAGTTTTTGCTTGGACTAATTTAGAATGGACCTGTATTAGCTTCCAACAGTTGCCTGCTAATACATCTCATAAAATGAGATATCCCATTATATGAAGTATTCAATAAAATAAAAAAAAGGAGTTTGACATTTTACTTCACTTGTATATTTTAAAGTCTGGAGACTCAGGGGAATTACAAAGTAAGTCAGAAATACAGGACAGGAATAAACTTGATAGTGTCTTTGTTTTTTTTGTTAATATTGTATTCCTTGAGCCTTGAGGTCTCTAATGAGCTTTAGTTATCTCTCTGTAGGGCTGAGTCTCTGAGTTCTGTGAAATTTGCAGAAAAATGTTTCGCAATGTTCAGCCAAAGTCATGGAAACAAGCCCAATATGTTTCAAAATCAGCTGTGGAATAAATCAGACTCTTCCGCCTACCATGATTCTCATTTTTCTTTTGTGTACCCCATCTAACCAATTGTATCAGTTTCTCTTTCCTTCCCAATTTGATTTACTTATTTTTTTCTTTTGCTCATTTAAAGAACCATTCCCTGATTACTTCTTAAAGAGGCCTATTCATTCAATGGGGGCTACCTCCCTCTAAGTGAGTGCATGAAAAGGCCAAGGTCTCCCATTGCATTCTGGGCCATCTCCACTCATCTTGATGAATACCTAGTCACTGGATCCAGATGACTCAGGAAGAGAAAGTGATGCTGATAACCTTGCACAGCCCTCTCTCACTCAAAACAAAGTCAAATGCAAATCATGTCATCATTTTTCTTATGTCATGGTCTTCTTCAAAAACAAAGGATGAACACAAAATGTACCCCCATCAATTAATTATAATGTACAAAGATCTCAGAGTGTAGATTTTGGAGCACAAGTTACAGCCAAAACTAAACTCCTCCATCATTCACCATCCTAGAAGCCCCAAGATCAGCACATGGACACATGTCAAAGATGGGAACTATCAGAGAAGGAAATTGAAACCATCTTTGGTGCTACAGACCTGATGTGGAGGGCCAACTCAAGACATAACTCCAAAGATTCACAACATTCCTCTACCTCCAGCACTCCTGAGGCCTCTATCAACTATAATTAAAATATTCAATAAATTCAATAAATAGTGTGTGAGATTTTTTTACCTAGCATAGTAACTGAATTCTAAAAATTATAGGAGTTCCAACAAGTAAATAATTCTCTTTCACTGAAGGTCTTCAAGAGAAGGTTCAATGTTCATTTTTTAGAGATGTTCTAGATAGAATTAGAAGGTGGCAGTGTGATATGGTCAACGAAATGCTAGATTTTGAGTCAGGAAGACTGCTCCAAATCTCACCTCAGACAGTTGCTTTCTCATGCAACCAGGGGAAAGACTTCTAAACATCTATCTTCACTTTCCTTGTCTTGCAAAATGGAGATAATATCTACAGTGAATCATGAGGCTCAGATACAATATATATATAAAGTAACTTTCAGTCATTAAATGTAATATGTGGGTTAGAGTTATCTTTCATTATTTAAGCTCACATATAAATAGGTTGGAGTAGATAGATAAATTTCAAGGTCTCTTCCAACTCTGAGCTCTTATTGTTTTATGAATGATGGCCTAAGGTCACATATCAACACCTAGGACTCACACTTAGGTCTCCTGCTTCTACTTGCAGTTGTTTTTAGAGTAAACTTCTGACTTTTACCTGTTTGCTGATTGAGAGATTGACTGATCCATGTGTCTCTGGCATTGAGGAATAAATCAGTCTTCCTATGACTGTCTCAGGAGACAGCACAGCTAATTTGCATTAGTGTATATGAGTAAATCCCACCTAAATAAGAAAGTAAATTGAAATTCTCTCAGGTCATTAAAAGAAACTGGAGCCTTTTTGATATTTGGTATGGTTGGGGCCATTGTGTAAACTTCTTCATTGGCAAGTTCAGACTTAATGCTTCTCGTTTTGACCTTATGGCAATATAAGTAGAGCAGAGCAACTGAGAAAAGCATTCATTACTGCCTTGGATAGAAACAGAGAAGTTAGAACTGTATCTGTAGCTAAAAGCAATTTACTTGGGGTGGGGGGGCGGGAGCAGCGTTGGGGCCTGGACCGCCGCGGCGGCTCCTGGGTGAGAGTGGAGGTTCGCGCAGCGGGAGGCCTGGAGCCGGACGCCCGGCAGCGCCACCTCCCAGCTCCGGGTTTGCTTGAAAGACAAGGGTGGAGGGAGACTTCTGCCTGCTTTCTTACCAAAAGGGAGGAGAGAAATCCAGCAGCAGCATCTTCAGGAATAAAAGGATTTAAAAATGTCTTCGTGGGTCAAGGTTAACAGAGGACAAACTCAAAGATGTGCTGCAGATAAAAGCATAAATCCTTATAAACCTCATCTGATCATTTCTTCTGGAGATGGTCACATAAAGGAAAGTGAAGACCCTAAAAGTAACTTTGAAGAATTATTGGGGAAAGAGTATGATTATTCTAAAGGAAGTGAAGATAACTATGAGAGATATCAATATTCCCATAAAGATGATGACCACAGTAAGGACCATCGAAAAGAGAAGCTCTACCAGCAGTTTTACCAACAGATCCAGAATGAATATGATAAGGAAAGACCTTCAGATTGCACCATCGTTTCCATCAACAAAGACCAAAGGGACTATGCAGTAAGCATAGGTCATCGTTTGCAAGACCATGGCCTTGTGGTGGAAATGATTTATCTGACCTCAGAGGCGAGTCTCACCTGCGCACTCCAAGAAGTGAAAAACGATGGTTCTCCCTTTTGTATTCTTGTTGAACAGTCCAATGTAGCGCTCTCCTCTTGTACCGTGATTTCACTTCACAAGTCTATCACAATACATCGCCATATGCCGCTGGAGGATGCATTGGCTCCAGTAGCTAAGGAATTTGGGACTATTTTGGCTGAGCGGGAACAGCAAGAAGGTGCTGGGATTTCCCAAAAGGCAGCTGATCTGGTAGATGACTACTTAGAACGAGACCTCTGTGAAAGCTACTCTGTGCCTCTGGGCATCAAACATCTCCTCTTCCTACTAAGTGAGGGAAAACATTTGTATCAGGAGGAGTTGAACACCATCAGTGACTACCTAAAGACCAGGAAAGAGGAACTGGAAGACCATGCCATCAGAGAAATGATGACATGACTTGCACTTGACTTTGTTTTGAGTGAGGGAGGGCTGTGCAAGATTACCAGCCTCACTTCTTCTCCCAGCAGGTTTTGTCGAGACACCAGATACTTCAACTGCAGTTGTGAATGCTCTGATTGAAGCTAATTTGATGCCGAGATCTCATACTATGGGCAAACCACCTCCTCTTCTTCCAACCCCTGGAAGGAACTCCTTTCAGGGCCAGCCTCTCCTCCCTCCAGTTAAGCCTCCTTTATTAGGTGATAGGCCTGGAGGACTCCTTCCAACACCAGGGCATTCTGGGCCCAAGGGTAAACCTCCTCCTCTTCTAGCAGTACCCTCTAAAAGACCTGGTCTCCTGGGATATGCACCACACCAGCCTGCAAAGCGTCCAATGATGTGGGAGAAACCAGCCCTTTTGCCAACACCAATAGTGCAAACAGTGCAACCTCAACGAGCAGCTAAACCCAAACCTTTTTGAACTAAGGAAACTTCAACTGAGCTGGGAGGAAAATGGCAAGGCATTCCAAGAAGATGGTGTCTTCTGTCTTTCATCACTAATGTCTGTGTGCCAGGCAAGAAACTTTATTGTAGCATACTTTCTGTTATAATCTACATTCCCACGGGAATTTTTTTTAAATTGCGGAGACTGTCACAGGCTAGATGTTTGTGAAAAGTCAGTGTTGTAGATATGTTGGACCTTTAAGTTGTTCCATTACATATATTACACAATAAATTCCTTGTTTTACATAAAAAAAAAAAATAAAAGCAATTTACTCTTAGGTTTTCCTTTTATAGAATGGAGAAGATTTTTGTTTTTTTCAACTTCTGGTATAGAGGTGCCATTAGGTTCTAGGGTTTGTTTAATTCCAGATGGCTACAAGCTGCTATACTGACTTAAGAATTTGAAAAAACCTAGGTTTTCTCTTTAAAGTAACAGCTAAAACTATAGAGATGGAAAAATCTCTCTTGTGTCCACATCTCTAAGCTCACATGAAGGTCAGGCATCCATTCTGTAATTATAGTAAGAAATTTTTCACTCTAGAGTTCTAGTTCCTTCTATATGCTGCATGGAATAGGGGTATTATTCCAACATCACCACTGACCCAATTAAAAGAAGTCTCCTTTAAGTCTATAACACTATCATATGCATTATAATCCCATCACATATACTATGATAAAAAGAAAACAATACAGGATCCTTACCTCAGAGAATTGCAGCCTGTGCTCCGAGGTGGCAAGAGCGTATCTCCTTTGTGTGGTGACAAAATTCAAATAACCCCTAAAGCTGATAACAGAAGGAAATAGACTGCATGAAAAATCAACAGGAGAGAAAATGTGTTTTAATGTGCAGGTTGGAAGGAGATAGACTCAATAAATTTTTTTAAATAACTTTCAGACACCAGAGTTGCAGAGGGAAAGACAATTTTTCCTCAAGGGTGTTGCTGGTGGAAGGAGGAGACAGATGTTAGATAAACTCGGAGAAGACCTTTGGACCTAAATACCATGTTTCTCAAATGTGTCTAAGGATATTTTTACTTGTGTGAAGTTTTAATATTCTTGCTAAAATGTGTGGAAAAATGTCAGAACCCTTTTGTGGGGTCCAAAGACTTCTAACATTGTGGGTTCTGCCCAATTCTCAGCTGGGTTTCTTGATACTCAGATTATAGTATCACTTGTTATTTCTGGATTTATTGTATCAGAAGATAGCATGAAGTCTTGTCATATGTTTCCCTGAGTACACATTTCTTAGTAGAGTTTTAATAAAGTTATATCTTTTCATAGGCTCAAATTGCATAAAATGAGGGAGTTAGAATAAATGGTCTCTATGATTCTTTCTTGCTTTATTTCCTATGAGATACTATGCAGAGACTCATCTTTTTGTACTTCTCTGAGCTCCTACTGGAAAGCAAGGACCATAGTTAAAGATGTATAAGTAATATAGACTCAATTTTGAAAATAAAACAGGTATTTCAGAGATATAGGATATTTTCAAATTTTCCCTTGTTGAACCCCATTTTTAAGTACATTCTATAATGTCAATCCATGACTTTTCAAAAAAATTCATATCAGGGAATAGTCAAAGTCCATCAATGTACAAATTAGCGAGTAGGTATATTTTAAAGAGTAGTTGTAGAAAATTATGTTTCTACTGATGTAAAGTACATACGGATAAGAGGCATTATAGATGTATGGCTGGCCTTGGAGACAGGAAAATCTGGATTGGAGCCTTATGTCTTACATGTATTAAGTGTGTGAACATAGACAAGTTATTTAAACTCAGTTACTAAGACAGCCCTTGAAAATTATACATTATAGATGAAGTAAGAATCTATATCAGTGGAAGGAGTTTCCACATTTAGAAATCCTCATAACATTTTAAATACAGAAAGAAGAAGGAGGAGGAGGAGACATTACAACCCTAGTCCACAATTATCTTTCCTTTTCTTTGGACACTTGCAGCACTTTTAGTCATGTATTAAAATCCCCAAAAGCAAAGGGTTTTCTTTACTTTTCCTTCTAAGCATTTAGAATAATAGTAAGCTCATGGTCAACATTTAACAAATATTTGTACTTAAGGAAGTCTTCATAAATAACTGAGAGGAATATTGACTATAATTTCAATTGCTAAAGTTGGGAGGGGCAGCTGGTAGTTCAGTGGATAGAGCACTTGGCCTGTAGTCAGGAAGACCTGAATCGAAATCCAGCCTCAGATACTTCCTAGCTGTGTGACCCTGGGCAAGCAACTTAACTTTTTATTGCTTGCCAAAATGGATCCACTTTTTCACAGGAGAAGAAAATGGCAAATTATTGTAGTATCTTTGGCAAGAAAACCCCAAATGGGGTCATTAAGGGACATATAATAGTGAAAAACACCTGAACAACAACAAAATAATTTGGAAACATCTACGTTTGGAAGCCTGTCTGTTGACTGTCTGGTGCATCTTACCAGATAGAAAAAAATTGACTTTGCTACAGTATACATTACAATTAGAAATTGTAATTTTTCTGAATATTGTTTCCTTATCTATAAAATGAGTTAGACTAAGTTAATCTCTAAGGACCACTCCACTATTAGGGTTAAATGATTTTGTAGTAATGTGAGTTATAGACTGAGTTTCCTTGTATGTATGTTTTGAACCCTCTCTCTAAGGGGTTACAAAACTATTAAAGGGACTGTAAGTCAGTTCTGATTTCAAGTACTATCTCAGTATGGATTCTCACCACAGCAAGGCTCCAATCTGTCACTAATATTTTCAGAAATCTCCGCCATATTAGCTTCTTGGTTAACTGCCAGAAGAGCAAGACAGTATATTCTCATCATTATTCACTACCATTTGGCACAATTAGAAGATTTAGTTAAGTAGCCCTCACATTTTTAGTTTGATGTTTTAATTTTGTTTTAATTCTCTTTTGTCTTGGGATCAAAGCTTAGTTACGGTAACTGATAAACTTTGAAGTTGCACTATTCTTAGCTTTCACTTCACAACCTGTTAATATTTCTATAAAGAACCAATGACTTGCAGTCTTGAGTCTGGGTGAGAAAAATGCAGGCATAAATTGTGTGAAAAGAATCTAACTAACATATATATTCTCAAAGATGGCGGACTAGAAAGACACACTTACATAGGGTCTCCCCACCCAGCCCATAAAATACCTGTAGAGAGGGACTCTCAAAAAATTCTGGAGCAGCAGAAGTGGAGAACAACAGAATGAAGGAAATTTCCAGCCTAGGGTGACCTGAAAGGTCCACGGGAAACGTTGGCTGTGCTACCACGGAGCCGAGCAGGAGGCCAGCCTGGAGCCCAGCCCAGCTTTGGCCACATGGCCTGTTGAGACTCTGGAAGGAGGATACCTGGGGGTGGAATCTCCAGTCTCAGCAGCCAGGTCCTCATATTCCTCAACCCACAGGTGCCAAAGGTCAATGATGGAGTTCTGTCAGCTGGCCAGGGAGGGAGAAGGGCTTTCCCATAGTTCTGGCAACAGGCAGTGGCCACAGAGGCTGCACAGCAGCCATACAGACTGCTCCATTGTTTGAGTGTAAAAACCCCTGGGGGCACTGAAGAGCTGAGTCTTACCTCAGCCCTGTGCAGATGCCCTGAGGCAGCAGGTCTTTCTCTTGCACTGAAAGGAGGCCCTGCCCACACAGCTTAACCCAATCCCACCCCCATCCCCAGTGCTAGCTTGGCAGAATTGGAGGTCAGGTGCCTGTGGAGAGGAAATGCTGCTAAGATTCTGGGCACAAAAATCCTTCCCTGCGCCCAGAACAGCACACACTTGATTGTGCCACCTTGGAGGAACTGATATCTTACAGGTTCCCAGAGTATACCCTACTCTTGACAAAGGACCCAAAAGTCAAGTAACTGGTTGGGAAAAATGCCCAAAAAAGGGAAAAAAAATAAGACCATAGAAGGTTACTTTCTTGGTGAACAGATATCTCCTTCCCTCCTTTCGGGCGAGGAAGAACAATGCTTACCATCAGGGAAAGACATAAAAGGCAAGATTTTTGTATCCCAAACATCCAAAATAAATATTCAGTGGGCTCAGACCATGGAAGAGCTCAAAAAGGATTTTGAAAATCAAGTAAGAAAGGTGGAGGAAAAACTGGGAAGAGAAATGAGAGATATGCAAGAAAAGCACGAAAAGCAGGTCAACACCTTGCTAAAAGAGACCCAAAAAAATGCTGAAGAAAATAACACCTTGAAAAATAGGCTAATTAAATTTGCAAAAGAGGTTCAAAAACCCAATGAGGAGAAGAATGCTTTAAAAGGCAGAATTAGCCAAATGGAAAAGGAGGTTCAAAAGCTCACTGAAGAAAGCAGCTCTTTAAAAGTTGGAATGGAACAGGTGACTAATCACTTTATGAGAAAACAAGAAATCACAAAATGAAACCAAAAGAATTAAAAAATGGAAGACAATGTAAAATATCTCATTGAAAAAACAACTGATCAGGAAAGCAGATCCAAGAGAGACAATGTAAAAATTATGGGACTACCTGAAAGTCATGACCAAAAAAAGAGCCTCGAAGTCATCTTTCAGGAACTAATCAAGGAAAACTGCCCTGATATTCTAGAACCAGAGGGCAAAATAAATAAAGAAAGAATCCACAGATCACCTTCTGAAAGAGATCCAAAAAAAGAAACTCCTAGGAATATTATAGCCAAATTCCAGAGTTACCAAGTCTAGGAAAAAATATTGCAAGCACCTTGAAATAAACAATTTCAATATTGTGGAAATATAATCAGCATAACACAAGATCTAGCAGCTTCTACATTAAAGGATCAAAGGGCATGGAATATGATATTCCAGAAGTCAAAGGAACTAGGACTAAAACCAAGAATCACCTACCCAGCAAAACTGAGTATAATACTTCAGGGGAAAAATTGGTCTTTCAGTGAAATAGAGGACTTTCAAGCATTCTTGATGAAAAGATCAGAGCTGAAAAGAAAATTTGACTTTCAAACACAAGAATGAAGAGAAGCATGAAAAGGTAAACAGCAAAGAGAAGTCATGAGGGACTTACTAAAGTTGAACTGTTTACATTCCTACATGGAAAGACAATATTTGTAACTCTTGAAACTTTTTTCAGTATCTGGGTAGTGGGTAGGATTACACATGCACACACACACACACACACACACACACACAAAGAGAGACAGAGAGCACAGGGTGAATTGAATAGGATAGGATCATATCTTTAAAAAATAAAATTAAGTGGTGAGAGAGAAATATGTTGGGAGGAGAAAGGGAGAAATGGAATGGGGAAGGTTATCTCTCATAAAAGAGACAAATAAAAGATTTTTCAGTGGAGGGAAAAAGAGGGGAGGTGAGAGAAAAAACATGAAGCTTACTCTCATCACATTCGACTAAAGGAAGGAATAAAATGCACACTCATTTTGGTATGAAAGCCTATCTTACAATACAGAAAAGTGAGGGAGAAGGGGATCAACAGGGTGGGGGGGGATGAGGGCAGTGGGAGGAGGGAGCAATTTGAAGTCAACACTCTTGGCGAGGGACAGGATCAAAAGAGAGAACAGAAGCAATTAGGGTCAGGATAGAATGGAGGGAATTATAGTTAGTCATATATAACATGACTATTATGGAAGTAATTTGCAAAACTACACAGATATGGCCTATATTGAATTGCCTGCCTTCCCAAAGGGAATGGGTGGGGAGGGAGGGGTGGGGAGAAGTTGGAACTCAAAGTTTTAGGAACAACTGTTGAGTATTGTTCTTGCAACTAGGAAATAGAAATACAGGTAATGGGGTATAGAAAGTTATTTGGCTCTACAGGAAAAAAGAGAAGCTGGGGATAAGGGAAGGGAGGGATGTTAGAAAAGAGGGCAGATTGGTGATAGGGACAATTAGTATGCTTGGGGTTTTGGTGTGGGGGAGCGGAGAAATGGGGAGAAAATTTGGAACCCAAAATTTTGTGAAAATGAATGTTAGAAGTTAAATAAATAAATTTAAAATAAAAAAACAACAAAAACATATATATTCTCCATCTTCCTTTCCCTTCTCCTCTTCCAGGTGCTTAGCACAGGGTCATTCATAGAAACTCAGCATGTTAGAGTCACAAGAACATTAAATATCATCCAGTCTAGTACGGTCATTAGTACTCTCATTTTTATTTTTTTAGGTAAGGAAAATGGTCCTAGAAACTAAAGTTGTTCAAAAGCCACATTTGTTACTAGTGACGGAACTAGGACTTAAACTCAGATCTCCATAGGCTTAGTTTTTTCAGTATTAATTTTACTTCATCACACATCCTCCTCCACAAAAGTATTGAAAAGATGGGAAGGAGGGAGGAAAGGAGGAAGCTAGGAAGGAAGGAAGGAAGGAAGGAAAGAAATGATGGAGGGAGGGGAGGAAGGAGAGAAATGAAAAAGGAGGGAGGGAAAAAAAGAGAAGAAGAGAAAGGAAGTGTAGAAAGAAGGAAGAAATCTGTAGAGTTCTGATGTGAAGCCCTGAATTGCTTCACTTTCCTATGATTCAGCCTGGGTCTTGAGAAAGGACTTTGTTGCCACTGCTTCTGTCAACTGCAACAAAAAGCCCAGTCAGTTCATATCCATAAAGAGCCCTTTGAAGTAATGTGTAGCATTGTATATAAAAGGTACAGTCAAGTTTGGATTTTGGCAAAAGATAGTCTTCTGTGGGTCTATGTAAAAACATGGTTCAATAACTGGGAAAACCACATTGTCAATACTTTCTTTCTTGAGACTCATGATTCAACACAGTTGTGTTGTTTTGTATCCCGTCTAAGTGCTATGGTTTTTTACAGTGTTCAGCAGGAAAAAAAAAGAAAACTCAATAAATTCATGCATTTTTACTGTCTTTGCCAAATTTGACATCTTTCAAAGTAACTGTGAGAAGCATGCACAATTTCTGCCAACTGCATGATTTAGTGGCTATAAAATCCCTCTGAATCAAACTCATTTCAAAATAAAAAAGGAACCTGCTTGAGAATTTCATTGCCCTGTTGGATATCCACTCAAAGATCAATCACCTCTCTTTATTCTGTATTCCTGGTATATTTTTAAGTTTAATCTCTGTGCAGCTTACCTATTTCGTTAAGGGTAGAATTTTAAGAGACTAGGGATTGAACTTGAAGGAGGAGGATATAGAGTCTGAATAATGGGTCCTTTTATGCTCTATATAATGGAACTGAAAAAATGGGCCACTTTTTTCAGTTCTCTCTCTCTCTCTAACCATTCTTGTCATCCAGTCTTAAGACCTGAGTGTTCTTATCCCAAAGGAAAATAGCATTTCTCCACAGGATGCCTAGTAAGACAAAACAGCCGTGTTACCTACTTTATAGGGAACTGCCCCTGGTGGAGGTTTATATTTTAGACACAGAATGTTATTATGCATACAACAGGCTAAATACATTGTTTATAGCCTGGCACTTGGGTTCAACGGAAAGTTTTCAGGCCAAGAAAATTAACTGAAACAATATCTTTGTTAGAGAAATTAATGTTATACATAATATATTAGTGGCAATGATTGTTGAAGGTGAAAAATCAAAAATTTCAGAAAAATAAAAAGAAGATAAATAAAGACTGGTAAATGACTGGTAAAGGAGGAGGATTAAAACAATACACCAATAAAGGTATTGTCTTTGAATTTCTTTTAGCATGGAAAATTAAAAACCGACTCAAATGCACAATTGCTCTTACATAGCTTTATTAGATTTATATTTTAACTATGATATTATTTATTAATATTAGAAAAAGAAGAAAGGAATTCCTGACTTGAAATAACTCTATATTTAGGGTATAATCGTTATATTTTGAATCAGTGAGAAATTTCTGAAACTCAAAGAACACTAACAACATTCCCATTAAAAGGTAGTAGCACTCTTATAATAGCACCCTAAAATGCGAAGTCTTTGATTTTAGAAGCAGAATATGAGAGTGGGAAAGGTCACTTGTTTAGATTTGTTTTCTGTCCACCACTTTTCTCAATCCTTGATTCCTATAGAACTCAATAACAATATCCAATTGTTATCTGGAAAATGACCCCATATCATTCTAAGACTATTACTGTTCTATAATTGTAACTTAAGATGAATCAACATGGTGCTTATATCATAATAACAGCATGACAACACCATTAGAATAATTTTAATAGCACCAAATATAGTGACAGATACTCTGTTTCCATGATCTTGCAACAATGGTTGTGATGTAGTTGATGTCATCACATTGGCACAAAATTATGGTGATGTAACCCTATTATAATTCCCTTATACAACTCAACATGAATGTGAAAGTGTGTATTAGTCTGTCAATAAGCATTTATTAAGCTCTTCCTATGCTCCAAGAATTATATGAAACACCAGGCATACAAAGAAGCTCATATTTTAATAGGGAAGAAAATAAAAGATATGTATAGAAGAGATAGAAAGTAATCATAGAGGGAAAATATTAGCAGCAGGAAGAAGTGCGTGCGTGCATGCGTGTGTGTGTGTGTGTGTGTGTCTGAATCTGTGTATCTGTGTCTGTGTGTGTTTAAGAGCCAGAAATAATGGATTATCCCTATGTTACAAATAAACCAGGAATGTATCATCTGAATTGATTCTCCTAATACTTGAGACGGACACAATGATACCTTTTATATGAGCAATAGTGCTTATCTTAAGGGTCATGAAATTCCCCAACAAAATCTATATGTTTCTAAAGTAAAAGACACCTTCCCCAGCCCTTCCTTTGATGGGATTCTAAATGGATGCTTTTATTATGGCAAATTTGACTCTTTAGTAAAAAAGTGCTTTAGTATGGTGTTTCTTTGTCTTACAATTCACTTTTTATATGTAAATGCAAACTACTCAAGGAAGTTTATCTTCTAATCATTTGTCTTTATTTTTTAAACATTATAATTAATCTGTGAAGACTAAAAATTTATCTTATCTATTTCTGAGGGAAGTCTATGCTAATCTATTATGTCATCATGGCATTGAGTTGACCGGTGTCATAACTAGGGTTTGATAGCAGGCACATTCACCTAAGTGATAATGTTGAAGGGTACATTATCTCTATGCTGCAGCTTAGAGATCAAGATCCTCATGTTTTATGATTCACTATCAACTTATGCCCACACTAAAATTGAGAGTTACCAGAAGATTAGAAAGTGGGCCAGCAAAAGTAGGTTAAGAAGTGGAAGGAAATGGGTGTTTCCCTTCCCCACCATGACTACATCAGTAATTCAAATGTGTTCTCCATGGTTAAGTCACTTCCCCTACTAAACTCAGGGGTGTACGGGATGCTCAGGAGGACTAGCGCTTCTGGTAGGAGGATTTGCTGAATGCTTTTCAGGGCTTCTCATTCACTTTCAGTGATTTATTCAGAAGCTGTATCATGTGCAGCAGCCACACCCCAGGAAATAATCTTGGCAGACAAGATAAGCAAGGTTGAAAGCAACAGATCAGCTTCAAACCTGTCAGTGAGATAGAGAGATGTCTACCACAGTAATGTGAAGGTTTTCCCTGACAGAATGAGCAAAGAAGAACAGCTAGCTCCAATGTCAATAAAGGTCATTGAAACACATTCTGTGGAGTGCTTAGAGCTTGGTCAGACATCAAAGATGCCAAAGCCATCCACTATATCATGAGTCATTGCTGGTTGTCCTGATTTTTGTCTTGTCACTGGACTTCGATAACTCATGGATGTGCTTGATGACTTTGTGAAACTCTGTCTCACTTAAATTCGTTTCACACATGAGTCAAGACATCACCCTGTGATGTCATTGGTCCTCTTCAAGACCAGGGACAAGCAAACAACAACTGCAAAGCTTAGTACAGGAATAGACCCATGGTATATGCTTAATATTTTTTTTACTGATTTATTGACAGACTGACTGCCAGCAACCTTTTTGTTTTAATAGTTCCATAAAATATTTGGTAGTCTCCTTTTTACATAAAAATATTGATGGGAAGATTCAGTTGACAAAACTTTTGTTTAGAACCTAAATCAACCTGACTAATAGTCTAGATTTTTTTACACATTCTATTTCTAAGTCCTCTGGTACATATCCTAATATGCATGACAAAATGAGAAAAGAAATTTTCAAAAATATTTCATATGGACAAGGAAATTATAATTATTCTGGGCACAAATGATCTAATTTCTATGCGAACTCTCTTGTGAGGTTAAGCATTATCTACCAACTAGTAGTTAAATTGCTGGTTTGTACCAAATTATTTGGAATCAAAGAATAAAATTTGAGATTAATGAAAAGATTTGCTTCCTTGACTTGAACATTATGAACATGTAATTAAACAACAAGAATGATGGGTACTACTTGAACTATCTCAAGAATAAGGAATTATTAGAAATTAATTTGATGGTTCACTCTCTCAAACACTTATAAAAAGTCTTCACAGAAGGCCACCTATTAAAATGATTGACTATCACTGCAACCATGTAACCAAAGATCCAGTAAGTTAATTAAAGTTATTTCATTCTAATAACTCATATAATGAGAAAGAAGTTTGTTAAATTTAGCGCAGTAAAATGTTTTGTGATTTTGCTTCCTAATAAATTATGCACATACTATGTATATGTCTGCATAACATGTTAGGCAGATGATAAATGATATGTTTACATATATGTTTATGCATGTGTTTACTTATTAAATGTTGTTGTTGTGTGTATGTGTATTATCAGATGCCAAGTTTTATTTGAAGAAATATACCAAAATGCACAGTAGAAATGCCTTTTTTTTTTTTTGCAAAACTCACCAATCAGGCTTCTAAAACCCAACTGTGATTTAGATTGTTAGCAGTAGTTACTCAAATTATTTTTATCACCCATTTAGAATATCTGATTACTAATTTATGTAGGTAAGGCAGTAGCATAAAATGAATGTTTAAGTTACTTTTGGAAAAAAGTCTTTTTCTAATTGAAAGTGAGTATCACCTTGCTTTCAACCTGAGAATCCAAGTGATGCAAATTTTCTTCTAGCTCTGTGCATGCAAGTTATTTGAGGTGTGAGAATTCCAGAAAGTTCACTACATATTAATAAAAAGAAGTATGGAAGAAAAATAATCTGTTCTTTGATTGTGAAGTAGTTGTCTGTACTCCTTATTTCTAAAGTAGTTCATTTAATAACCATTTGGATTTAGTGTTGATTACTAAAACTGTTTTGAGAGTCAACAACATTGTTTAATTTTAAAATGGTCAATTTTGTAATATCAATTTGAAAACAGAAAAGCATTTTATAAGTTCACAGAAAGTATTCCCGAATTTATTCCATTTTCCCCCAAAATATGTTTCCTCTTTCTTTATATGTCTACCCAAGAGACTAGGCAAGGTATTAAATGTGAATAAGGGTAGGAATCTTTCAGGGAAGAGTATTACACATTTTCCTATTTTTAATACTACATACACACACATGCACAAATATTTGTATGTGTAATATGAGTGCATGTATTATATATGTGTGTATGTATGTATGTATGATTTACAATTGTCAAAATGACAATTCACAAGTTGACAGCCATGAATAAGGAGCAGATTTGTGATGAAGTTTGTGGGTCTAAACTACTGTACCATTCCCTCTGGGCTCACTCTTCCAAAAACACAAGCACCATAGTCACTCCTTGATAGAAGCAGGCTTTAAGACCAGTTGTAGAAATGTATTGATTTTTCTATATAATCTATTATAAAGAGCAAACGTGAACATGCTGTAATGCCTGCAACCTCATTGGCCAATCTCTCTATTATACTAGTATATCTATATTTAAATTGAAGGTTTGGATAGAATTTCACAAATTAAAGTGGGAATATCTGATGAATTCACAGTTTCATGCATACATCAAAGCAAAACACAATCCATGTGGTCTACTAGACACATTTTAAGGCATTTACTTGAAACATATGGAATTTAAGGGACCTCCCAGCATCATACAAGTGTTAGAGATTGATTTTGAATTTAGGTCTTACTAAATCCAAATCAACACCATTATTACTATGTCACTCATTCCCCTCAATAAAATAATATCCAGAGTCATATAGAAATTTATTTCTTTCCAGGACTTTTCTTATCTTCCTGCAGAAAGCTGCTATGTTGAGTCACTCATATTTGTCCTTTTCTCTATCCACACTCTATTAAACAAGGGTCTTTCCTAGCCCCAGTTTATAGATTCTGCACAAAGTAGTCAAAATCAGGACAAAATATCTGCTTCTATCCCTTAAAACAAATGTGAAAATTGGAAGAAAAATGAAATAAAATCAGATTTCAAGAGAGAAATGATTGATTTTATAATCACTAATTAGTGATCATGAAATGATATAAGATTGTTGAATTTTGAATAATCCCCCTAACTTGATTAAGTAATAGAGCTCCAGTATATTTTTAAATATTAACAGATTGCATGCCTTTAATAAAATAGCCACTACATATTTGTCAATTAGTTTAAATATACTAATAGACATGCTAGTTATTTCTCCAAGGTCATCAGTATATAGCAAGGGCCAATAAAGTAACAGGGTTAGAAATAAAAAAAAAAAATTTCCAAGACTCAGGTCTTGGTTCACAAAATGTTTCAACTTGATACACTAAATCTTATGAATATTTATTTTAAAAAAGATGAATGTCAAGCAAACTAAAAATGTCTTTTATATTGTTGCGATACAATCTCTTTTTTAGTTTCTTTTAAGTGTAAATATTAATGACAAGGAGAAGACAATTTTCTATAATTATAAATTATTTGTCTATTATAAATTGGTACATCTAAATATTATTATTGTTCATGACACAGATGAGGTAAGTTATGTATTTATTTCTACTGCATTTTCCAATCGCTATAAATATAAATGTTCTATTCAGTTTCATTACTTTATTTTTTCACATCAGTGGGTCATTCTAGTCTGCCACTATCCAATACAATGATTTTTAAAGCCTCTTGAACTGTAAATTTTAAGAATCATCCATATTTCATTTTATGCCTTAAGGATGAAGTTGATTTATTAAACATGCCCTCCCTTGCCAAGAGTTGAATCAGAAACATAACTTACATTGCTTCCTTCTCCTTCAATTAATTTATTGACTGATACTTTCCACAATTCACCTGCTATTGGGCTATTTTTCTCCATTCATTTCTTTCATGTACTATCATTCTGACCCATGCTCTTTAAAATACTCTCACAAATGAAATAGAATTCCACTGGCAGAAGTTAATAATGCATGGCGCCTAGAAAAGTGTCTCGTGTCTTAATGGCATATTTTCTCATCTGTAATTCCACTTCTATTACTGATTTGCTTTGTGAGCTGTGGTAAGTCACTTAACCTTTTTGAAAGTCTCTTAGCATTTTTCCATTCCATCCTTTGAAAATGTGGGTAACAATAGGTACAGTGCTTACTTTGGAGACGTGGCAGGAGTATTAATCAACTAAAGTTTGTTAAGAGTTATATAAATGCTAAGTATGATGATTTTTCTTAAGTCGTTATCACTACAAAATATTACAGCTTTCTCTCTTCAGTGAAATGAAGTAATTTTTATTAGAAACCTAAATTTATGACTCTGATATTCTTAAAAGGCTACAATTAACTAATATCAAGTGAAATTTCTACAATTAGACAACAGAGTTTTCAAAGGGATAGAAAGTTTCACTCCTAATGTGACATTGAGGAATCTACAATTTCAGTCCTCTATGCTTGCATTTACAAATTTATTAAACCGAGAATACTTTTTATTTAGAAGACAATCATAGAGAGTGACAAAGGACCTTAGAGATCATATAACCCAGCCTCCTCATTTTACAGATAAGAAACTGAGGTGCAAAAATATTGAGTAAAGAATGGGGAATTGGTAAAGAACTGTCACTGCCATTTTAGGAAAAAGAACATGAGAATTCTAAGAAGTGAAGTGACTTATTCAGGATTATTTTGCTAGCTAGTAAGTTTCATAGCTAGGAATAAAATTCAGTTCTCCTGAGTAGAAGTCAACAGAAGAATTTCAGATGCTCAGAATAAGCAGAGCCTACAGGAAGGAAGCAAGAGTCCCACTGACCTCTACCATGGTCAGCAAGCAAAAGGAAAATGGTTCACTTCTGTGTATCACATTTTAGTTGGGGAAGGGGAAGGGAATAATAAGTGATACATTATCTGGAGAAAATAAATATGTTGTGTGCTGGAGGGACACAAAGTTTTTCATATAATAATCATTTGAAGAATTTGAGAATGTTTATCCTGGAAAAAAGTATACTAAAGGAAGCTATGTTCTATACATTTAAGTATTTGAAAGACCTTCTGTGTTGAAGGATTAGATATTTTTTCCCCTCTTGACTCCAAGTAAAAGCACATGAAAAAGATAGAAGTCTCAGGGTGGGGATGGGGCAATTTCTGCTTAACAAAAGTAAATGCTCCTAACAGTCTCATTCATGTAAAAGGAGAATACCTTATATTAGGAGATAGTTTCTCATAATTAGAGCTCTTCATAATGCCATAGAGGAGATGCTTAAGCATAACTCAAACTAATTGACCTTCAAGGTCTCTTCTAATTCAAATATTTTATGACTCTTTGATCTTTAATACTCTTTGCTGGCCTCTGTCGTGCACTCTTGTGTACAGTACCATCCTGCCTATGTACATATTCCTATGGAATGCTACAGTTTTCAAGACATTTTCTTCAAAAGAGTCCTAAGACATAGGTACTTTAAATAAATTATACCTATTTAAGGGAAGCTAGATGATGCAGTGGATAGAGCACCAAACCTGGAACCTTGAAGACCAGAGTACAAATTCAGCCTCAGACACAAGCTGTGTGATTCTGTACAAATTACTCAACCTTTGCTTCTGTTTCCTAATTTGTAAAATGAGTTGGGATACCCACTACCATATCTTTGCCAAGAAAACCCTAAAAGGGATCATGAAATGTTACACATGACTGAAATGACTATCCCTATTTAACAAGTAAGGAAACTGAGGCTTAGAGTAATTAACTTATCAAAAGTTACATTGATATTACATGTCAGAACTGGGACTCAAAAAGACATTATGAGTTCTATCTCTATGTATCTCAAAGATCTTGAAAATTACAATTGATCAAGAAATCATACAAGTCCCTAAAATGAGAGAATATTAATCTGAATATTTTAATAATGATGGATTTTGGTCAAAACTGTATACAAGTACAGTCATCAAATGACACTTGTCCAAATAAATATTTTCCTGAGTCATATGGTTCAAATTAGTGGGGAGGAAAAAAAATTAGTTAGGAATGGTCTTCTTACATAACCAGTTTCACAAAAAGATACAGTAAATCAATCTCATCAAGATGCGTAATGAACAAGACATATTCTGTTGGATGACTGGACTCCTTCAGCTTTTAAAACTATGTTATCAGAGAATATCTAAACAAAAACAGGAAATGGGTTTTGCTCATGGGCTACATAAGTATTTTTCATGAAGCTGTTGACATTGTCTTTGAGAAAAAAACTACTGTAATTATAAAATAAAATGTCTATGACTTCCCAATGAAAACTTATTGATGTGGAATAAAAACTGCTAGGCTGAAACCCATAGGATTATCAACTTCTATTTTTTATTCATTCTCAGCAAAGAAGAATGGTACAGTAGAAAGACTTGAAGGACTTGGAGTCAGAAGACTTAGTTTATTTTTTAATATATATATATATATATAATTGCATTAAATATTTCCCAATCATGTAAAAAATAGCATTTTTAAATGATTTGAGTTCCAAATTCTCTCCTTCCCTCTCACCTCTCCACCTTCCTTGGAAAGGCAAGCGATATGTGAATTATATTTATGAAGTCATGCAAAACATTTCAGTATTAGCCATGCTGCAAAAAAAACACACAAAAAGCAAGAAAAACAAAGAAATTTTAAAAGAAACATATTTTACTTGTTAATCAAAGATCATTAGTTCTCTTGCTCTCTGGAAGTGGATGGTATTTTTTGTCATGTGTCCCTTGGAATTGTCTTGAATTGTTGTCTTCAACAGAGTAGCTAATAGACAGTTTCAAAAGCTAAGCTGACACGTTACTAGCTGTATGACCTTGGACAAGACACTTTCCCTCTTTGAGCATCACTTTCCTCATATGTAAAATGAAGGCCTTGGTCACTAAGGTCCTCTCTTGCTTTAAATACTGGAATTTTTTGATATGATAATCAGTAGAGTTATCACAGAGGTAAGAGAAAGGAGATAGACTCCCAGAGATAGACTCAATGAATGAATGATTCTCCAAATCAAGCACAAGCAAAAAACTTACTTCAGGGTCATGCCACTTTCAATGAATAGTGATTTTTCTCTTTGGCTCTTTTTTGATGTAGATTAATCTTAACTTGTAAAACACAGTTTATTATAACAATGTTCATTTTTGTTTAGCAACTGAATATTTATATACACATTAAATAATCACTGAGTTTTTAAATGAAAACTTAATTTTTACAGATAAGGAAACTAAGTTCCAAAGATATTATGACTTCCCAGATGTCAGAATTCTTGTAAGTAACAGAAGAAAAATACAAACCCAGAAATTCTAACTACAAGTGTCTTTCCATAATACTACATAATCTAAACACAGTTGATTAAAGGTAAAAATTGTGAAGTGGCACAATTGTAAAACTCGGTGGGTACACAATCTGTACCTTAATTAAAAATTCCCTCATCTGTTATCTGCCTAGAGACAAAAAAAGGGAAGAAAGTACCCAGATTTTTATACTTACTGAAAATAACTACTGAAAGCAATCATGTGTGGAATTGTTGTCCCTTTTAATTTAAACAAAAAAGAAAACCAATCTGAGTTGATAATTTATTATTATAGATTCATTTGTTTTTCTTGTGAAGTAAAGTTAATATCATATGGTGCCAATATATTTCGAGCAAAATAATACCAATATTATGTCTATGATCTTTTCACCTGTAATTAGCTCCAATTGAAATTAGATTCAGTGAAGCCATAGTTCCAATTATACCTAAATCAAAGTAAAATAGAAAGCTTGATTTTATGCAGTAGAATTGTCAAAGGAGAAAGAGGAGCATTCCCAGGAAGATACTTGAGTGACAAGCCAAAAGATTATCTAACTCTTCAAAACTTCTGCCAAAAATAGCAATAGTAACACAAAAAAGGAAGTAAAAATACTAGAAATTCTCAAAAGAAAATTTAAGAATTGGTCCTAGAACTGAATATATCAAAGAACAGGTTTGGAAAACTGAAATATTGTTGTTGCCTAAAACAGGAAGGAGAAAAATAATACTAGAAGAAAAGTTTATGAAAACAGTAGTAAATATAGCTTCAGAAAGTTAGAATTTTCTCAAAATGTAATAATAATAAACACAAGAAATACAAGAAACAAAAATAATACTAAGAAGAACAATGTAAAAATGAATTGTTTCAAAATTAAAGTAACAAAAACAACACAGGATGAAAGAAAAAAGGTTCTACATATGACCACAAAATCCGGATTAGGCTGAACTCAACTGTTCAGAGATATCTGTAGAAAATACACACACAGATGCATGCACACACATACATACACACAAATTACATGTAATGTAAAATTATTCTTCCATACAAAAGAATGGTGGAAGGAATCACAGATTTAGTAACAGAAGAGATTTTAAAGGCCTGGAAGTTCAATTTTGTTATTGCACAGATAAGGAAACCGATGTTCAAAGATTTATCCAATGTAGCAGACTTAAGCATAAAAGGTGGATTGTACTGTCTCCAAATCCATTACCTTATACATTACCCAAAATTACTTGTTGAGGGAAAAGTAGAAGACAAACAAACTCATAATATCATGCAACCAGCAAAATGTTTAGAAACATTTCTAAATTTAGAACTCTACCCAAAAAGCAATTTAAAAGCAAGGTTGACAAAATGATATATACAGAAGTTGCACTAATGTAAGAAAATTTAAGAATTAATAGCTTCCAGAAAACTAAAAAAACAAAAACAAAAACAACTATATGATCACTCTTTGAAGTAGCAGTGGTGTGTTGGAAGGGATACAGCAAGAGCATTTGTTTTTTTAAGTCAAACAATTACTTTAATCATAAATAACAGTAATGCCAATGCAATACCCATAGCAACCACTATGGATATGCCTGCTTATTTCCAGGGTAAATTTGCAAAACATAAACTCTCTTTCTCAACGACAAAACCAAAATATTTACTCAAATCCCAGAAAGTCAATTCCACTGTAGTAACAGTGAAGTTTGTACACATTACCAATAAAGGGAATAAGGCCATCCCCAGGTTTTCCCTCTGTTAGGCCTCCCCACAAACAAGCTAGGCATAATCACTCCCTCTCACTCACACTAGTTGCTCTCCCTTAGTTCTGCCTCTTCTCTCTCTCTCTCTCTCTCTCTCTCTCTCTCTCTCTCTCTCTCTCTCTCTCTCTCTCTCAGCTCTACCTCACTCTCTCTTCCTGTTGCAACCTTCTCGCTCCACCTATTTGGCAAGCTCCTCCCACCATCCACTTTTTGCAACTCAAGCTGTGGGCTGGGCCAAAGCTCAAAGCAGATCACATGGGCCTATTAAGGGGCAGGGAAGACCTTCAAATTCTCTTACCATTACAACAATTTTAACATATAATCTACTTTAACCCTTAAAAACTACTTTTCAGCTCACAAGGAAAAGGGTAACACGAATCTGTTATAGAACCGTCAATTTATTCCAATGCACAAAAGGAACACTAAGCATAAAAGATAGCAAAAAGAAACAAAACTTAAACAACATTCAATAACATAATTGTTGCATTGTGCTCAAAACAAATATTTAAGACTTCATCAGAATATAAAATATTTTTTGAGATTGTTAATAAGTCATTTTATAATTCACTCTGTATACTGTACAAATTGATCCTAGCACAAGCTGTCTAATAAACTTGATGGACATTAGTCAATGGCCTTCCTTTCCAAGATTACTGGAACAGCTTCATCATATTTATGTTTCCAGTCATATTGACCTAATTGAACGTCAGAGCCTCTCAGAACCATTAAGTTATCTCCATGTCCAGATATGTCCATCTCAACATAGGAGACACTTCATCTAAGATCAGGAAAGACCAAACAAAAAAGATTCAGTCCAAATCCAAGTTGAAGCTTGTCTAGGCTGGGTACATGTTTTAGATGCCAAGCTGGGAAATGCTGAATAGTCAAACCTATGCTTTCCTTAAACTCCACTAAGGAGACAACTCAAAAGATTCTGGATATAACTGGAAATCATAATGGATGAGGGGGTCAAAAGAGATAATTGCTTTATACATTCATTGAGTAATCAGCTCTTCTCTGTCTACAGCCAATAAATTGAGCCTTTCTCAGATCCAAGTGAAATCCTTGCACAAAAGAAGAAGCCACAAACCTCTCTTGTTGAGGGCCACAACTATGAATATCACTTTGGAGCTTTCCTCCATGCATGTGCTCCACAGGCAATTTCAGTCTCACTACACTACTATTTAAATGCAATTATCTGAGAGGGATTAATAATGACACTACTAATATTTTTGGTAAATCACTGGATGACACAGGGAAACATGAGAAAAAACAGAAGAGAAAGAAGAATAATGAGTGCTTTGGCTGTTGTCCTTTGTTCTTTAAGAGGATCAAAATGGTATCACCATGTTGGAGTCTGTCTGACTATGGCTGATCAGATCAACGAGTTCAGAAGGCTCTATCACAGATTGGGCACAAATAATCCATATGAACATCTGAAATGGAGATGTTTTTAAATTTGTGTATCTCAGGTTTCTTTTGAGCAACTGCAATTCTGTTTTGCTGATAGAACTCAGTGCATTCTTTTAGCTGGGTATACAATACTGGTTGATCCTTTGCTAGTATCTCCTACGTCATTCAATTGATTCCAAAATTCCTCAGAGAGACCTTGAGAGTGTTCTTGTATCACTTTTTCTGATCACCATGTGAATGCCTGCCTTGCATGAGTCCTCTATGAAAAGAAAGATAGTGTTGGTGATGAGGTCAAGAGAGGCACAAATCCTCAGTAGTAAGTGACTGTTGCTGTTTTCAACTTTATTCCTCCCAAGCTCTCCCTGCCATGAATGGTAGTCTGTGCTTACTCTTGTGTTAAAGTCACTTAATTATAAGCTTGTCCTCTTTCATCACATTGATGATGAAGCTCCCCAGGTCTTCATATTTTTTTTCTTTGACCTCTTCAGGGTTCATCATGGTGGAAGGACACACACAGATGATGGTGGCAGGACACATTCTTGCAAGTGACAATAGCTTTGTCATGAACCTATCATTAGCTCCTTTTAGGAGGCACACAACTTTATTGACTAGATTAGTTCTGACTGCAAAACCTGCTTCAACTTCATGATACCCTTTATTTTGACCACTCCAGAAAAATAGGTGTCTAGCTCTGAATTGGTAATCTGACTTTCATTTGTCAGCCTTGTCACATTCAAGGCTGATCTTTGGATGAAATACTTGCTGAGTTCTTTCACAAGAGCTGTTCATCCTTCAGGTCTACTAGATTTCATGTTGTCTATAAGAGTGCACACATTCCATGTACCAACAGTGAGTGAAATCATCTACGTAAAAGTTTTTGCACATTTTTTTTGTCTTTTGACTACAAGATAGAATCCCTTCAAGCCACAGTGGAGATAAGCAATTTTAGGCCACCTTTTGCACTCCATTCTTCATGCCAGGAGGTGAGCAGTGCAGTCCTCAAAAAACTTCTCAGAGACCTAGGGGGCTTCTGAATCCCACTGCTACTTCCAATGAGAAGATTATCCTATGGTCTGTGTGTAGGGTTTTGACTAAAGTTCCCACTGTATCCACATCTGCTGCTACATCACTTGTCTGTCCCCATAGGACTTTGAGATAAGTAAAAATGGTAGGTATGGGTTATATCCTTTGATTTTGACATCAGTTGTGTTTTAGTAAAGCAGAGTTGCACAAAGTTGTTGACTTCACTCTCTCTTTCAGAGCCATCATAGTCCAAGGGCAAAAAGAAGTCAAAACAACTGGCCTAGATGAAGTAGATGACCTAGATGTCTTCAATGTCCAATGAAGCTCATATGTTCCATAATACCTGGTTAAAGTTGCCTTCATGGCCGCTGAAGTAAGCTTTTTCTCACCTGCCCTTTCAATAAGGGAAGGTCTTCACATGTCTGGAGGTAGACAATGTCCTGAATTATGAAATGGTTTGAATCTCTATGGTTAGCCTTAACCTGGTTTAACCCATCTACTCAAATGGTTTACCAGGGTGTGGCCAATGCATTTCCTAAACTTGGAACCAAAGGTGAGAATTGAGTGGATCAGGTGGACACCAAAGATGGAAATGTGTCCTGAAAAGGGTTTCACATCCCTCACACCAGAGGTATTAGTCTTCCTTTAACACATCCTACACTCCCGTAAGTTCATTACAGCATTTGTAGAAGGGGGCAAAGATCATTGAAATAAAGATGGAAAATAATATATATGTGTATATATGTGTGTATGTGTATATGTTTGCATGTATATATATATATGTTTGCATGTGTGTATATATACATATATACATATATATGTGTGTATATATATATATATATATATATATATATATATATAATATGTGTGTATAACCTTATATTTCCTTGATAATTTCCCTTATGTCTCTTCTATGTGTGTCATTACTGAAAATATTCTTAAGACTACTTGGACGCATCATGTAAAATTGTTTTAATTATCCTAAAATAAAAAAGATGGGCAAGTGGATTAAAAAAATTTATCAGTTAAAGTTATCCTTATATGTAACTGAGGAAAATGCATTCTTTAAATTCTTTTAAATGAATAATTTGTGGCCTATAAGATATATATCTAATCTGTGTATATCTGTCTCTTATATGCATATATATGTATATATATATATATGTGTATATGTGTGTATACATATGTATACATATATATGTATACATATGTATACATATATATGTATATAAGAATTTCAGGTGCTATAATAAGTTAAAATTAATTATAAGTTATTTCTCTCCAGAAAATTCAAAGGAGCATAATGACACCTGACAAAGCTGAATCTGAATGAGAAAATACCAAGAAAAATACAAGGAAAACAAATGATGCTCAAATGGACCATTTACAGGAAGAAAAATAGCATTATACTTCTTTCCACTTGATGCCATAATTACTAAATTTATCAAGAGAAAGTTAACTGTATTATAAGAAGAATAGGAAAACCAATAAAACTTGGGAATTCCAGTATCCTATCAATGAAATAAGATAAATTCAGTACAAATATAAACAAGAAGTCATTGACTTAAATGGAGTATTAAAGAAAATACCTTTAAGACACATATGAATATTCATTTAGTTTTCAAATACATATCATATGTTTTTCCAATAATAACTGTCTGGAGGACAAATAAATTTTAGTCAAAGTAGAAATGGATGAACTTTTCAATGCTACCTAATGTAATAAAATAATACATCCAAATATGAATATAAAAATACATAAGACTGTGGAACATAATAAGATTTATTGAATGGTTCATGGATTAAAGAATAAATTCTAGAAACAAAATTGGATTAATATTCAAGTTAGAAGTAATATTTGATGCAGATAAATAAATCTTCAGAAGCCATTATATATCCCAGTAATACTTATTTTAGCCGGAGAAAAGAAAAAAAAAATGTAAAAAGAGAAAAAAATGAAAATCATGAAGTCAGTGTATTAAAAGACGATATAAAGAATTTAACTGTGAGAATAAAATAATAGATTAATGAAAAGTAGAAGAATAGTCGAACTGATAAAACAGAAATCTAGTTTCCCCTCCCCCTCAGGTTAAAGGGAGGCAATATTTTTAACAACTCCTTTAAGTTTGCACCAGTCCCAAGTAGAGAGAAGAGTGTATCTTCAGTTTGTGATAGTGTCATATTTTGGTCTTTGCTATACTTTATAAGTAAATATCTCTTTGTCAAAATTAATTTATGCTATTTAGTTAATATATATTAGGGAAATTTCACCTGGTGAAGTGACTTTGGGAAGCATAATGAATAATAAAGCTTATTTATATGAGGTGTTAAGCATCTCTTGCAGGCCCTAGTCTAGAGGTTACTCATAAAATGCTGAGAAGTGTAGTCTTCTAAGAACCTGGTCACCAAAGTAAGTGAGGTCATAGAGTAAGCTCAGAGCTGTCTCAACAATAAAAAAAGGGATGGCAATGTATAGATTCCTATATAGATTTATATAACCTGAGAATGAGAAATAGTAGTTAATATGAATGCATAAAAGCTACTAAAATTATTTTCTATGCCAATAATATAAAAAAAAGCTGCTTACTGCCATCAGCAAAATTTATGCTTATTTTTTCTTCACTCTTGCGGATTTGAAATCTGCTTTCCATGCTTTGATGACAACCAAATTGGATTATCCTAAGTATTTATTTGAAACTTTTTTTCTCTGTATCATTTTTTTTAAATATGGGAAATGTAGCCCAGACTTTATTGGACTGATTTCTGGTACTTCGAATAACAAATATAATTTAGTGATTTAGTAATTTATAATTTATATAATATTATATATTTAAAATTTATATAACAATTTATAATTTAGCCTATTACTTAATGATTTCTTTCTATTGTAATCTTAATGTTAGACTTCAGGGAGGTGGTATTAATTGCATCATCTTAACTGCTATGTGAAAAATATCTGCCAAGATTTTTGAAACACATTATTTTCTCCATCAATGACAGTCATCATATTTGGCTTCAGCATCACACTTCCCAGTATGGTATATGAGGAAATTGAGAGGATACTTAAGAAAGATGTGAAAAGTAGCAGTAAAACATGCATGTATCTATTTATATGGATATGTATATATATATATATATATACATATATATATATGTACAAGTATTCATGTATCTTATATAAAGTTACATATTATATAGGTTACCATATATTTCTATTTAGGATAGACTGTGCGCGCACGTGTGTGTGTGTCTGTGTGTGTGTGTGTGTGTGTGTGTGTGTATTCATGTGTGATGTAGTGGAAAAAAGGTTGAATTCAGAGTGATGAAGATTGGGGTTCAAGTTCTGCCTCTAACACATACTGGCTCTGCAACTCTGGGCAAACCACTTAACTTCTCCATACTCTTGGAAACTCTAACACTATAAATTGCAGAGAAGGTAAAAATGGGCATTATTAAAGGGAATTTCTTCATCTAGGAAACTGAGTGCCAGTGAAATCAAAGGTTGAGTTCTGGTCCCTAAAATAGATAAATACAGCAGCCCCAATACAAATCTTAAAGTGAAAATAGCTGTTGCTGGAATAACAGGATCCATTTAAAATAAAATGAGCTTTGCAGGTGTTTTAAATGTCATATTAAGTACTGGTGGGAACACAAACCTTGATAATTTATGGTTCTCTGGAAGATTACATTCTCAGAGGGCAGTCACATAGAGTCAAATATTTGTTAACTGATATGTGTGGCATTATGGTGCAGCTCCAGACAATCCCTGTCCTTGAGGATCTTACTAATAGAAAAGTCACATGTTAAGGGAAATTTCTAATTTCTTGGAAATTGATGGCCACAGTATGGAAATGGCCCTAAAGCAGTGACTCTTTGAAAAAGTAAAAGTTCACTTATCATAATTGGCCTACCCAGGGTCCGAGTCCAAAAGTGGATTGTAGCAAAGATAAGTATGATGTCCAGGCGGCATAGTGAAGAGATGCCTAGAAAATATCTTGAAGGGAAATATGGGTATAGAGAGGATTTTTTTTTTTACAATTTTATGTCTGTTTTATTTTTGTCAATTGCATGTAAAAAAATCTTAAGATTCATTTTTGTAAAAAATGAGTTTCTAATTCTCTCCTTCTTTCCCACCTTCCCTATCTTGACAAGGAAAGCAATTTGATATAGATTATACTTATAAAATCATTCACAATATAGTTCCATATTAGTAAAGGTGCAAAAGAAAATACAGGTAAAAAAAGAGAATAAAAAAACATGCTTTGTTCTGCATTTAGACTTCAGCAGTTCCTTTTCTGGAGATGGATAGCATTTTTTATCAAAAGTTCTTCAGATTTGTCTTAGATCATTGTATTGCTGAGAAGAGCTAAGTCATTCTCAATTGATTATCATACAATATTGTTGTTACTGCATACAATGTTCTTTTCCTGGTTGTGTCCATTTCATCATCCATAAGTTCACATATCTTCTCAGGATTTTCTGAAATGAACCTGCTCTTCATTTCTTATAGCACAATAGTATTTCATCACAATCATGTCATACAACTTGTTGATCCATTCCTTAATTGATAACATCCCTTCAATTGCTAATTCTTTGCTACCACAAAAATAAGCGCTATAAATATTTTACATGTATGAGTTATTTTCCTTTTTCTTTTATCTGTTTAGAATATAGAACTAATAGTGGTATCAGGGTGGGTATTACAGCCCTTTGGACATAGAATTACTCTTCTGAATATTGGGATCAGTTCATAGTTCCACCAACAGTACTTTAGTGTCTTCATTTTTCACATATCTTTTTCCTTTTCTATCATGTTAGCGAATTTGATAGTTATGAGTTGGTACCTCAGAGTTTTATTTTTGTTTTTCATTTCTTTAATCAATACTGACAAAGAACATTTTATATGACTATATATAGCTTTGATTTCTTCCAGAGATAACTGTTCATATCCTTGGACCATTGATCAATTGGGGAAGGGCTCATATTCTTATAAATTCTCTAGTTCTCTAGATATTTGAGAAATGAGGCCTATATCATAGAAACTTCCTGTAAAAAATTTTTCCCAGTTTTGTGCTTTCTTTCTTATCTTGGCTGAATTGATTTTGCCTGGGGAAAAACTTTTTAAAATTAATTTAGCCATAATTATTTATTTTTTATCCTGCAATATTATCTAGCTATTGTTTGGCCATGAATTGTTCTCTTATCTACAAATCTAACAGATAATACTTTCTGTGCTCCCCGAATTTGCTTATGATATCCTGCTTTATGCAAATCATGGACCCATTTTGACCTTACTTTAGAAATGATATGAGTTTGTTTTGTTTTGTTTTTTTAATGATGAGGGAAGCTTGAACATATTTGTAGGCAGCAGGGAAGGAACCACTATGTAGCGAGAAATCAAAGAATAAAAAAAGGGAACCTATGATTGTAGAGACAGCATACTGGAGAATATAGTTGGAGATGAGATCAAGGATGCATATAGAGCCATTGACCTTTGTAAAAATAAGGTTATTTTATCACGGAATAAAATAAATTAAGAGACAATGGGAAATGACATCAAGTAATTGTGGAATATAGAGTAAAGAGAGAGAGCTCATGGTTATTTGGCCTCTATATTTTCAGTAAAGTATGAGGCAAGGTCTATAGCTGACAGTTGAAGGAAATGAGGTGTAGGAAAGTGGGGGTGGAAAAGGTCAGGAATAGCCCCTCTGGTAAGTTCAAAAATTTGGTAACAAGTACTGTCTTGCTGTAGTTGAGGTCCAATTGAGATTTGATAACATACATTTCAGTAGACCCAGTGAGTAGAGTTATGTGACTTATTTTAGATCCATTCAGCAGAGTAGAAGTAGAGTGGTGCTAGAAATTCATCAGGGGGAAGTGACAGGGCGTAGTATCTAGAAATTTAGCCACTCAACCAGGAAAATCTGGGTTCATTTTCTGTCTCTGATACATATTGGCTACCTGACCTTGGAAAAGTTACTTAAACTATCAGTGTCCTAGGAAACATGGGATTATTTTGAAGAAAAAATGGGATGATATATTCAAAATATTTTACAAACCTTAACTCATTACATAAATGTTAGCTCTTAGTTGCATGCATATATGCATTATGTACGTATATTATGTATACATAGTGCTTTGTAATCCTTGAAGTGGCACAAATATGTTCACGTGTGAGAGAGTGTGTATTTTCAAAAGTTAGCTTACTTTCATTATCCCCATCCTTTACTCCTATGAATGAGCTGGTTAATGGAACTTGGAGAGGTAATCATACATCTGTGTTTACTGAATCAACTGCAGATTTATGTTCTCACCTCAACTGAGACCTCAGTGTGACCTGAAAATACATGCGTATATTCCAAATTAGATTGTGTATCTGTATGTTTGGAAATGGAGTTTTGCATGTGAGCAAATCCAGTTTGACTAGATTGCATTGTGTAGGAGATGGAGTTAATATGCAGTAAGCCTAGAAACGTTGGGGCCAAATTGTGCCTGGTTATAAAAGCTAATCAGGGAAGGCAATAAGAACCCACCAGAGTTGATCAAGAAGGGGATACTCATGGTCATAGCTATACTTAAGGAAAATTGCTTTCACCTCAATATATAGTAGAGACTAGAGTGCTGAGGGACTTGAGGCAGGGAGACCAAGAGTAAGGGAAGCTGTTATAATCTAGGGCAGTGAAGGAGAATGAGGGGCCTGAAGTAATGGAGTAGGTGTGTGAGTAGGAGAAACCATCAGATGGAGATGTTATAGAGATAGAAAACACAAAATTAGGAAACTGATTGGATGTGTAGGGTAAGGGAGAGTAATGAGTTCCATGGATAATACCAAAATTTCAAACTTGAGAAACTAGGAGGATGGTTTTGCTGTATCAGAAATAGGGAATTCTATAAAGGAGAGATTTGAGGGTAGAAGACAAGGAAGTCAGTTTTAGACATGTTGAGATTAAGATATTCCCAAAATAATCCAGTTTGAAGTGGTCAATAGGGAACTGGTAATGAATGAAGTTCAGGGGGAGAGATTAGAACTGTATACTTAAATCTAGAAATCACCTCCAATGAAATTATTGTTAAACCCACTGAAATTGATAGTGTTACCATGAGAATGTGTGTGTGTTTGTCCTTTGTTGCCAAAGAAGACCATGCCATCAGAGAAATGATGATGTGACTTTCACTTGACTTTGTTTTGAGTGAGGGAGGGCTGTGCAGGTCACCAGCCTCACTTCCCCTCCGGAGTCATCTGAATCCAGTGACCAGATATTCATCAGGATGACTGGAGATGACCCAGGATGAGGCAATTGGGGTTAAGTGACTTGCCCAAGGTCACACAGCACCTGAGTAATGAAGAGAAAGGGGAAAATGGACAAAGTACTGAGGAATTCTGAGGAATATTTAAGGAAGAAGAATAATAATAGCTGGGTAGCTAAGTGGCACCATGGATAAAGTGCTGGCCCTAGATGATCCTGGGGTCAAGTGGACAGTTGTTTAGCAAATATCTGTATCATTACTGTGAGAAATGTGGATCTTTCTCAACCCAAAATAAAGATGGGTCACTATACAAAAGGATGTTTTGTGTGTGTATGTGTTCGTCCTTCATTGCCTAAGAGGACCATGCCGTCAGAGAAATGATGACATGACTTGCACTTGACTTTGTTTTGAGTGAGGGAGGGCTGTGCAGGTCACTAGCCTCACTTCTCCTCCAGAGTCATCTGAATACAGTGACCAGGTATTCATCAGGATGACTGGAGATAACCCAGGATGAGGCAATTGGGGTTAAGTGACTTGCCCAAAGTCACACAGCTAGTGAGTGTCAAGTATCTGAAGTAAGATTTGAGCTCAGGTCCTCCTGACACCTGCACTGGTGTTCTATCCACTGCACCACCTACCTGCCTTAACCATGACAACATAGAGGGAGAAGAGAGGAGGACCTAAGACAGAACCTTGGTGAACACCCATAGCTAGAAAACGTGGCAGGGGTTATGCTCCAGTAAAAGAGACTAAGGAGTAGTCAAACAGATAAGAAAAAAAAGTATAAAGTAGAATCACAAAAATCTTATAAAAGAGCATTCATGAGAAGGGGGTTATTAACATTATCAAATGCAGTTAGCACTTAAATGTTTGTTCGATGATTCATCTGCATTGTACAGATATGAAAACTGAGTGGTGGAATGTTTTGCCCATGGGCACATAACCTGCCAAGATGAGTTTTGAATCCAGGTCTCTCTTAATTGTAATTCCAACAGTCTTTCAACTATACAACATTGCCTCCCCATGAGCAAACCAAAAGAATAATTGCATAGACATATGGGAGTTCATTTAGAGGTTTGTGCATTTTTCCCTCTGAAGTTTAGTTTAGGTGTCTGATCCCTACTCTCAAGGGTCCACTGTTTGTTACTACTTCAAACTTTAAAACAATTCTAATATTGAAAGCTTTTCATCTTCAGTTTTGCATGTGAAATTCATCCTCCAAAAGTACAGAACACTGCTTAATTTAAAAAATTTTGAAATGTAAGTTAACATGACATTTTCATTTTGTCGTCATTGAACTTTCCTCTCATGAACACTGCCAGATGGGGAACCCAAGAGACTGCAATCTTCTATCTATTCATAGAGTAAATAGTACCAAGGACAAATTTCTGAACTTCTTTAAAATATATCCCTCCTCCAACAGACAGAAGAGACTGAAAAGGACCATTTCTTTCAGGGCTGGCCTGAGGCAAATTCCAAAGTAGTAAGATTGCCTTTAGTGAACTCCCTTCTCCCTTTTATTCAGTAAATGTCCCTTTGCCAGAGTTCCCTTTGTTTCTTATCTACTCAGACACTTCTATCTGGCTACCTAACTCAGACCTGATCTCTATGGAATCATCCAATCATGGAGAATTTTTCCATCCAATCAACTCCTGTGACCCCTTTCACCTCTAGTATCAAATATATAATCTTCTTTTTGATTTTTAATCTCTTTGTTACTTTTCCACCTCATATCTTTCTTACTATCTTATATCTCACCCCTCCCCCCATCCCTGCCCCACTATTTACTCCAAAATTTAGTGACAATGACCTCTTTGCTGCTCCTTACACATGATACTGATGTGGATAGAAACACGGTCCCAGGGGTTGAGTTGCTGTTCCAGTACTTTGTGAAGCCCCTGGTTTATTCTCTAACCTGAAGGCATCCTGAAGTCTCTTCCACTTATCTTGAAATTCCATAAACTGTACCCCTTATCCTGGACCACAAAATGCCTTTTGTTTCCCTCATCTTAGGTCATAAATTTTCCCCTGTCCCCCTTATCCTATCCTTATAAAAACAAGCTGATGTCTGTCTGTAAATTATTAGTCCCTCTTCCAGGGCTAGCCCACTGCTTTTGCATCAATAAAGCTCCCCTTAGTTAGGAGAAAATCTTCTAAGTGAATTCTTTCACATCTGAATGTGCTCCCCCAACTCAGACCTCAACAATTCTCTGTCTCCTACCTTTATGTCTTTGTCCTGTTTCTTCTCAATGCTTGGAATTTTCTCCTTCCTTATCTTTATCTACTGGTTTCCTTGACTTTTTAAAGCCTCAACTAAAATTCCACATTCCGTAAGAAGACATTCCATTCCATTAGTTCGATTGAATGCTAGTAATTTCTATTGATTATCTACAGTTTTTCCTGTATGTATCTGGTTTAAACATCACTGCCTGAATGTTGTCTCCTTCATTAGACTGTGAGTTTCTTGAGAAAAGGGAATGCGTTTTCCTCTTCCTTGTACCCTCATTGCTTAACACAGTGCCTGAAGTATAGTAGATACATAATGAAGTCTTACTAACTTGTCCCCAGTCGATCTTCCACTTAACTGCTGAAATGAACTTCCTAAAGGACAAGTCTGTTCATTTCATATACAAAGACTCAAATAAATTCCACTTGCTCTGAATTTGAATCAACATTGTCAGTCTGGAATTAGAGGACATCAGATGAAATTTAAGGACTTAAGAGGTCAACAATTCCTGTTATCTCCAAGATCAAATATAAAATCTTCTCTTTGAATTTCAAAGTACCTCATTACATGAGTGCTTCCTCTATTTCCAGTCTTCTTACCTTGTACTTGCTTCCCCTTACTCTATAATCCATTGACAGTGCCCTCTTTACTGTTTGCCAAACTTGATATTCCATCTCTTAACTCTGTGACTTTTTCACTGGCTGTCCCTAAAATGTCTTCTTTCCTCATCTCTGCCTGCTGGCTTCTCTGGCTTCCTTTAAGTCCAACCTAAAATCCAACCCTCTGCTTTCCTTGTCCCTCTAAATGTTGGGATTGTACCATGGAGATTATCTCCAATTTAATTCCTCTCTCTATGTATATTATATGTACACAGTTGCTTTCATGTCTTCTCAATTATCAAAATTTTAGCTTCTTAAGAGCAGCCTTTCTTTTTATCCCTACCACTCAGCATGGTGTCTTGTGCACAGCAGGTGATTAATAAATGCTTATTGACTTAAATTGCTTTATTTATAAGCACTAGCTCATTGGATGGATTGCAATTCTTTTTAAAGTATATATCTATATCTACATCCTATATGAAACTAGAATGTTAACCTTCATATAATAGCCCTGGGATACAAAGTAAACTAACACTTTATGATTTATGCATTTTGCATTGAACTATCGCTCAATAAAACAGTTCTAATGCTGAAAGCTTTCATATTCATTTTTTTAATTTTATTTTTCATTTTTAACACAGTTTATAACAGATAAAACAATTCAAACTTTTGGTCAGATAATACTTCTTTTTAAAGTATTTACAATATGGACCACAAAGAATTTTTTTTTTAACATTAACAAACTGAGATACAAATAATATTTATGTTGCTAACTTCACAAGCTCTTGACCTAATTGTCTCCATAGTATTACTAAGAATTAAAGGACCCTAACTTAATGTTGTTGGTCTAAAGTCCTATGCCTAATAGCTTAATTTTAGACTTAATCTCGGATGTTCCCCTACCAATAATCCCTAATTTAATAGATCTAGTGCTAAGCTTACAAACCTTTTGACTATAGGAAATTGCCATCAAGTGTAGGGCCACTGCAGGGATACAATATCTCCCCAACTTCATGTCAATTCCAGGCAAGGTTAGATTGTCCACTTGCATTCAGTCATTTTTGTAAGTAAAATTCATCATCCAAAGATAAAGAAGAATTGCTTAAGTTAAAGAATTTTGAAATGTAAGTTAAAATCACATTTTAATTTTGTCATCATTGAACTTTTCCGCAGAAGGTTAAATTCAGGTTTGAGTTGATACCCAATTCATCTTTGTCCATACTAAAAGGGACCTATACAATATTAAAAATGAACTCAATCACAATGGTACTCCCACCCACTTTTCTTTCCTTGTCCTAAGTTTTCATTTACCATTTGCCAGATTCACTCCTCAAAGGAATCAAATTTCTAAGTATTTTATTTCTTTTTAGCCAGTCAGTACATATCACTTATTCATATGAAATACTACTAGTATTGGTTGTAAAGGATATTTGAACTAAGACACAAAATAAACAATTGGACTGCAGATATCTGGTGAAATCCATAGCCATCTCAGAAATTGAAATAGCAGAGGTAGATGATTTTCTAGGACAACTGGAGACACATTGTAGAAGATGAGCTATTGTAAAAACAAACAAAATTCAACTGGCACATTATTAGATGTTCCTTGACATGGAAAACAGTAAACCTCTGTCATTCATGTTGGTAACAGTAATATAGTGAAGCTGGAAACCTGGTTTGATCTGGTTCCTTGCCTTAACTAAGTATTCCTAAGGTACTTTATATAGCAGGCATGCTCTGAGAGTTTGGTGCATAGCTGAGGATCTGAAAGAGATTTCAGTCTACAAATGTCTGACAATTCATTTCATATACTCTGTGAATGAGTCTGTGTGCTTTGTCTGGGTTCCAACTCATTTTGCAGACCCAGTCACACTCATACTAATCTAAGTCACATCTTGAAATCCTAGTTCCCTTGTACTACCCACCAATACTACCCAGGCATGATCTTTCCTACTAGAAATTGTCAGAGGTCCAAAATTTGCTATTTCAAATATGAGACATTGCATCATACTATTATCATTGTGCCTCGAATTAATAGTGGCATCATTACCCAAGAGGGTACTAGGAATTGGAATCAACACAACAATTTCAATGCTTAATTAATAAATGGGATACATCAGTCTCTGCTTGCTATTACCACACAAGTACCCCCTCCAAATTGCCACAGAATAAATCTCAATCTCATCTCTTCTAGAATCAGGCACAATAATCTGGACTTAACTTTGCTCCTAATGTCATATACAAACTCTGAGAGTTTTCATACCTATTCTGTCAGTTACCATTACTCAACACACCATTCCCCATTTGCATTGGTTTTGAGTCACACTCAATTCTCTACCTCATCTCCTCATTCTCACTCCCACCCTCCATACAACTCAGTCTTTTCAAACCTTTTTCTGGAGCTTAAAGAAATGGTAAAGAAGTAGAAAGTAGTTCTTTCCCACATATATTATTCTAGCAAAGATCATAGCAAAGCATAAGACCAAATGGTGATCAGAAAATCCAAGGAGAAATACCATAGTGGATCATTTATTTAACCCAGGTGAGCACAGGGAGAAAGTCAGAGACCCTTAGGCACTGGGGAAAATGCTAAATTAGGAAGGTAGTCAATATGAAATATGATAACTTTTCTAGCAAAATGAATAAAAGTCTACAGGTTGAAAATAGACATTTAATTAAATAGGACAGTTCCAATGATTCCTGTATAAACTTTGCAATGAAAACACAGGAGTCAAGAGAAATATAAAAAAATGCAAATACATTTAAGCAATTGTATGAGATTATAACAAGATATACTCTATATTCTAACAAAGGAAGAAGAAACAACTGTCTCCTCAAATCTTCTCACCATTAACAGTAAAAGAAAGTAAAGAAGGGCCAGGATTTAACCTCTCCAGTTTAACAATATCCTTCATATAGTTTTGTGCCCAGAACTTAGCACAACATTCTATATACGGTCTGCATAGGTAAAGCTAGGTAAATCTAGGCTTGTTCCCACAAGAGTGTGTCCTGTATGTAAATTCCTGAGAGAAGTGAAAGGTTTGAGGAAATTTGATAGTCATTGTGGGGACATAGACAGCAGGAAAGAGCCAGATCTTTCACATGATCTCTTGAGATTTCTTTTTTTTAATGAGATTTCTTAAGGATAAATTATGACCCGAAACTTTTGTAAATAGGTTAGTAATTTTATAGTGTAATTAAACCTCCTCATCTCCATTTCTAATGAACTATGAAGGGTCTTTTCTTTATTGTGTTCTCTCATTGCATAAAAGTGGCTTGAAAGTTTCTACAGTTTGAAGGCCAGATGTTCTGTAAAGATTTATGTAGGTCTAAGTTTTACCCTCTATAATTTTCTATATATTTGCTTCTGACACATTCAAACACTGCATTGTTCATATTTATGTCTTTCCAGCTGCTCATGTTTGGGCTTATGTCATAACACTCTCAATACTTCAGGGGAAAGGCAAAGAAGGACTATCTTTAAGTGCTGCCTCAAAACCTTCACTATGTAGTTCTCTCATAGTCTGGCAGATACAGAGTGGCTTTGACGTCTTATGATTCAAACTGTAACTCAACCACTGAACTCAGTCAAGAAGCATTTATGAGGTGTCTACTATGTGCCTGGCAGTGCACTAAATATTGGATATACACAGAAAAGCAAAAAAAAAAAAAATCCCTGCCCTTACAAAGGTTTTCTTCTAATAGGGCATGACAATATGCAAATAATGAGGCATGGAAGGATATCTCCAATGGGACAGCATATGATAGAGGTAGGATACCATAAGACTTCCTGTAGAGTGTGGGTTTGGAGTTCAACATTGAAGTACACTAGGAAAACTAAGAAGCAAAGAAGAGGAGGAAAAATGTTCCATGTATGGGTAAACAAAGACTTCAAAGGCATAGAGAAAGGTTACCATGCACAAGGAACAACAAGTTGGCTAGCATAGCTGCATCACATAATCTGTGGAGAGGAATAAAGTATGAGATAACTGATAAAGTCAATTTCCCTCTGAATTCTTACTGCAATTTATCACATCTCTGAGATGTATGATTTCAAGTCAACTCCATTATAACACCTCTCATTTTGTGTGCATTTATAATGTACAAAATGATGATGATGATGATGATGATGATGATGATGGTGATGATGATGATGAAGATGATGAAAGTGTGTGCCTCTGGAAGAAAAGATAAAATTAAAAGGTAAATTGTTAGCTTTGGTGTGTCTGTATATGTATGTGTGAATGTAAGTGTTAATGAATGTGTGTGTGTATATATGTACATATATATATGTCTTGAAGTTAACAATTTACCTTCTACACATGCATGTATACACATACATACATATGTATTGCATGTATGCATGTGGTAGTATGTATGTGTACTTATATATACACATACATACACATGTGCTTTACTTATATTGTGCTTCTAAGTTTTGCAAATCATTGTACAAATATCATTTCACTTTACTTTCCCAAATAACCCTGAGAGGTAGGCACTATTATCTCCATTTTATGGTCAAAGAAAATGAGGCAAAGGTTAAGTGACTTGGCCAGGGTCACACAACTATTATCTAAAGTCATATTTAAAATGAGCTATTTCTAACTCTAGGACCAGTACTCTAGCTACTATGTGATCTAACTGTCTTATATAATATAAATATTAATATAATATATTGATATAATAATTAATATAAAACTTATTTCTTATATAATATAACTATTAATATAATATATTAATACAATAATTAATATAAAAGTAATTTCTGCATGTGTTTGTATATAAATCAATTTTGGCAACAATGTCATGTATATTTGCTAAAAAGCATATGGACCTGGAGGGGAATGGAGATTCTATGAATTTTAACCCAAAAAAATCACCTGGTGATAGAGTTTAGGTAAGAGGTTTCTGAACTGGGTTATACTGGTCCACCTATCACAGACATAGATTTCGTCAGTAGGCCCATGCTAGGAAGCCTTTGAGATTTATGAGATCAGACTTGTACTCTGCTGGTATATCCTTTACTAAGCCAGCATCACTTACCTGCCATGATACAGCTCTAGGGGAGCACTTGTCATAATGCCAGAACATTGGCATACTAAGAACAAATTAATATAATAAAGTAGATTCCATAGGTCTTGTTATTCTAAACTCTTTTCACCAGGGCCAGGAGATGCATGTTCTGATTAAATCAAATAAATACTGTGTTATGCCTTGTGTACACAATAAATAGACTTAAAATTTATTTATTTTAAAATCTAAGACAATTTCCTTTGTCCAAGCACAAACATTTATTCTAAATATTCAGCTAGTCATGATTTTACCATTTACTAACCCAGTGGCCTTGAGCAAGTCTTGTAATAACACTGAGACTCAGTTTCCTCCATCTTTGCAATGGAAATTATTGCATATGTCCTACTTTTAATCATAGGGGATGCTCTAAGGATCAACTTAGATAATTCACATAAAATACTTTGAAAAAATATGTGTCTATATAGATTTCAAATATAAATGCTATTTTGTCCCCCAAATAATTAACAAGTGGTATTATCACTGTGTAAACCCTTTGTCACAGGTTTATCACTACTAGGCCTATAGAGTGCAAATATACCAAATAAGGAGGAAAAAGACACATTCTTGAGAAACATGTTCATAGCAATTCTTTTTGTACTAGAAACTAAGAGGTTGTCCTTGTATATGCATGTAATTGAATATTATTGTGTCATAAGAAATGATGAAATTGACAGATTCAAAGAAATCTGAGGGGAATTTTGTGAACTGATGTAGTATAAAGTATGAAGAACTTGAACAATTTATACAATTATGAAAACATTATAAAGAAAAAAAACAGCTTCATAAAGCTACAACACAGCAATAAACAATAGGAGAAAAGAATGAATATGAGAACATCACATATCACCTAACAGAATGGCTGGGCAATTAGGTGGTACAGTGGATAGAGCACCAGTGCAGGAGTCAGGAGGACCTGAGTTCAAATCTCACCTCAGACACTTGACACTCACTAGCTGTGTGGCCTTGGGTAAGTCACTTAACCCCAATTGCCTCATCCTGGGTCATCTCCAGTCATCCTGATGAATATCTGGTCACTAAATTCAGATGGCTGTGGAGGAGAAGTGAGGCTGGTGACCTGCACAGCCCTCCCTCACTCAAAACAAAGTCAAGTGCAAGTCATGTCATTTCTCTGATGGCATGGTCTTCTTCAACAATGAAGGAGGAACATGCAACAGAATGGTGATGAGTTTTAAATATAGAAATTATGTTTTTTACATGACAAGTGTGGGAATCTATTTTTCCAGAACATGTAGATATGTATTGGGGTAATGTATGTTTTGTCCCTTTAAAAAATTGCTCAATTGAGAAGAGGTAGTAGGAGAAACAAGTTCACCTTAAAAAAAATACTTGTTACTTGAATTCTTTTTTTTAAATAAAAGATTGTATTGTTACCCTTTAGTATTTTTCCCTTTCACTGGTTTAATATTTTGAATGAGAGAAGAAAGTCAAAAAAGTAATGATCTTAGCATTAATAGACCTAATAGTTCTAATTAGATTTTATGTATATGCAATTGAATCTTATGATGATAAGTTTCAAAGTGAATTTAAAAGAATTTTGGGGAAAACATACAAAAAAATCATAAAATTTGAAAACTTTTTTTCATGTTAAACATAAACTCTTTGACGAGTAAATAGTTAATTACATATTATGTATGTATGTATACATGCTGTATGTGTGTATATATGTATATATTTACACATATCAAAAACAGAGAACAAAGAGTAGATGGTTAGCCTAGTTTAATGTTGAAACATAAAGACTTTGACATGCACTCTACAGCTGTGGTAGTAGTATAAGAAAAATGAAATTAAATCACTGGATTTACATAACTGACATAAGAAAATCGTAATATGACAGCTTCTCATTGGTCAAAGGAGCCTAATCTGGGGCCTGTCAGTATATTTCACGAGGAGAATGAACTTGAGTAGAATGAAATACACATTTATTTTCACTTACATTTAACAGAAATTGTGCCATTCCTTCAATTATTTAAAAAACTTGATTCTGAGAAGGGGTCCATCCACAGGTTTCCAAAGACTACTAGAGAAGACCACGGCACACATAAATTGTTAAGAAACTCTGTACTACATGGAGTTTGAACGTTTTCTCACAGGGACCTGATGAGAAAAATAATGCAAATGCTTGCATTTGCATTTTATAGAAGAGGAAATGAGTTTGAGAAATTGACTGATGCCCATAATCACAAGGCCAGTAAAGTATTTACTGGGGTAGTTGAATCTATATTTTCCTAACTCCAAGTCCAACATATTATCCTTGCTATCTATCCTTGCTATAAGATAGACATAGCTAAAGTGCTACAAAACACCCAAGAAAGAAAAAAAAAATTACATCAGGTTGGGAATATCAACAGACTTCCTCATTCAGGTGAACTGATCTAGGTTTTGAAATACAGAACTTTCAAATGTTGAATTGGAAGGAGGGACATAGAGAACAGCATGACCAGAACCAGGAAGGTTGGAGATTTCTAGTCCTGTACAAGGAGAAATTGGTAATTGCTGTGTTCAATTGCTTATCATCATAGGTAACACTGCTTGATGAAATGTCTTCAATGACAGTGTCCAACGTCTTGAGTAGTGTATTATATTGTATCTGGACTTGGGTAAGTGATCAAGGAAGAGCTAGGAGCTAGATTTTCTGACAAGGAAAAAACCAGCATAAAAATACACATACAGTGTGGTGCAAAGGTTTGATTTTTCCCTGCAAATGGTGCTTATTAATTGAACAAAAAATTAAAAGAGGAAAGTACACATAAAATCTGCCAAAGGGTCAGGGAGGGAGAAATATACAATATTGAAGAGGAGATTTTACCAAATATTCAGCACTGCAAAGGAAGTGTGTGTATACCATCAATATGAAACAGTTATTAATATGAAAACATTTGCATCTAAGAGTGAAAATGGAGTCAATAATGTAAGACCAAACTGCTAAGAGAGAAGGTCAAGGAAACTATCCAGATGTAAAGAGTTTGTCACAGTTTCTTCCTCTTTGAGATCTGAAAGTCGCTATTGATTGTAAACTGTGTTGAGAACCTAGATGAACCCATTAGTTCTCTGAAATAGGCAATTGCTATGGAAGGCATTCACTGCATTATGAAATGCAATAGTTGAATTGGTCTAGAGTATGATATTTGTGGAAAGTAGTAGTGTGAGATAAGATTAGAATATTTGAGTGCAACTTTAGAACTAGAAGGGACCTTAGAGGTCATCTAACTCAATACCCTAGTTTACAGGTAAGGAAAGTGAGTTTCAAACAGATTAACCTTCTTGCCAAATTTTGCACAGCTAGTAAACGAGAGAGCTAGGTTACAAATTCAGTTCCTCTGAATCCAGTTCAGTGCTTTTCTCACTACAGTTGGAGAATCACTCTTACCTGTGGCTCCAAGAATCTGTAGCCTTCACAAAGGCCCCACCCTGCTCAAACCATCTTGGCAGACATGCTAAACCAGGTTGAATGTAATCAATAAGCTGCAAACCTGATGGTGAAGGGGAGGGGGGTATCTACTCAAGCATGTGAAGACTTCCCTCAGTGGAATGGGGAGATAAGAATACTTTGTTCCAATGGCCATGAAGGTAGCTGAAGCAGGTGCTATGGAGGAGGGCTTCTAGCTTGTTCAGACATAGAAGACAACAAGATTATCTACTATATCCCAGGCTATCTTCAGTCTTCTTGACTTTCACCTTGCCACTGAACTTCAATGACTCTGGAAGAGAGAATGAGGCTGACCCACATAAATCCAATTCTTATACAAGTCAATGATGTCATTGTTCCTCTTCAAAAATCAAGGATGAATAACAACTTTCTCCACCATACCATGCTGCTATGGAAGACCTCATATATCATGCTAAGGAGTTTTGACTATTGTCTAGGCAATAGGAAGGCATTGAAAAGTTTTGTGCAGTGGAGTGACCTGATTAGATAAAAGGAAGATGAATCTGGATAATATGTGATAGATACATCACAAGGGGAAGAGATCAGAGCTAGGTAAAACCATAAGTATGCAATGCAATAGTATTTTGGGGTAGAAATAAGTTCCTGCCCTAGGATGGTGGCAGTGGGAATTAAAAGAAGAAGACAGATTTTAGAGATACCCTTGATGCAAAATTGACATAAACTGGTAATTGAAGAGAGAGAAAAATCAAAGACCAAGTGACTAAGTTAATAGTAAAGCCATTACCATAAAGAATTTTCTTCAAAATTTCAAAGATAAATTTCTTCAAAAGGAAGAGTCATTTTTAAGGGGAAAGATGCTAAGATCAGTTATAAAGAATGAAATTTCAGAAAAGGATTTTGACAGTGTGTTTAGGGTGGTGGCTACAGATAGGCATAGGCATAAACATTTATAAATCAGGAAAAAGAAGATACTATGGAAAATACTCACAAGGTCAAATAAACCAGAAAATGTTTAAGTACTGGTCTGATGATGCTCTGTTTTCTATTGCCAAAAGTTCAGACTAGGTAAGTCTGGAGTAGCACGCTATCAGGCTGATTCTGTAGTGATGGATGTCTCAGTCATGGAGACATGAAGATCATCTATTCACTGATAGAGGCACTATGCTCTTCATTGATAGAAGAAGCACCCATACCAATAGAATCACATGCCTGAAGGATTGACATATTGGGCAATGACATCTAAAATAAGGTATTCAAACTACATTTTATGATAGGACTTTAATTTATTCAATTTATTTCTTAAACTATTTGTTTGTATCTTTCGGGGACTTTCACCACTTGACATGTGAGAGCAACTATAAACAGATCATTAATACATGAAAGCAGTAGGAAAGTTCTATTTTTGACCTCTTAAGTCCTTAAATGTCATCTGATGTCCTCCAATTCCAGACTGACAAGGCTGATTCAAATTCAGACTACCTGATTAAGAATGGACTCTCTCTTCCCTATGAAAAGGGCTTCAAAGATCAAAACTTATAAAAATTCATTAGTAATGAATATTGAAACATTACAGGAAAATTAATCAGTATTATTAAACACTCAAAATTTAATGCTGACTCTGTCTATGGAAGATAAGACCTCTCACTCCAGGACAGACAATAAAAACACTGGAATGGTGGAGGAGGGGAAGGAAGTGAAAAAGAGACAGAAAGAACAAGGGTAAACTTTTGAAAAGCTAGCCAAGGTCACAAAGTAAAGGGAAATTGAAGAGGAGAGTTCATTGGCATCAAAGATCCTAAATGGGCTTACTCCACAGTCTTGTCATGTCAGCTAAATTCATATTGACTGTTCTTGAAGTGACTCTTTGCAAAGTAAAGAAAGGGAGTTTGACTTTTTGGTTTAGCTGAGAAACGCTGTGGATTTAGTGGGTAGCCAATGATTCAGGTGAGCCCTTGACAACCCAATCAAATAATGATAATCCCATGTGCTTTCCAAGAAGAAATTACTGTTTTCTTTTGATGTAGATTATGACTTGTTTAAGCCCCAGGGGTTGCTCAGTTCCTTCTTGCTAAGGACAAATATTTGCTAATTAAGGTTCAGAAAAGAGAGAGACAGCAGGTCAATCTGTTTGTTTTTTGCTGGAAGTCTATTTAAGAAATTGAAGCCACATTAAACACAGGACAACATATCCAAATGTGAGTTTCTCCTTCTGTCTCATTCTACCCATCACACAAATACATACCTCTGACTCTCAGAATACAAATTAGGAACAAGGGGCATAATTTAAATGGAGATGGCTATGAGTGTGGTGAATTATTATTTTTTTTGTCTTTTCTAGTTTGTCATTTTTGCCCATCAGAGTTTGGATGAAAAGGAAAAGTTGTTGGACAAAGTTGCTGTCCGTTGTAGGTTCAAGAGATGACAAAGGAACGTAAAACTGAATTTTGTAAAACTGACTGAATAAATCTCAATGTTTGACCATCACCAACTTTATTTGAAGATTGCCACTGTAGGCAAGGGGTAGAGGCATAAGAAGCAGGGGCACTGGTATCCAATTCTATTTCCAGATAGGTTTAAATGTGTGAAAGTTTTCCTTTAAACTGCATCAATATTGCTTCTTCACATCATCTTTGTATTATTCCATTTTATTCTTGGATACTAAATAGAATAATTTTAATCCAGCTTCTATGGGTTAGTTATTCATGTACTTGAAGAAGCTAGCATATCTTCTCTAAGTCTTCTTGTCTCTTGGCCAGTTCTCCCCGGCTAAGCTATGTGAGCCTCATATGGAAAATTTTCAAGGCATTTCACCATTCTAGTTGGCCTCCTCTTAATTTTCTCCAAATTATCAACATTTCCTTAAACTGTGGAACCTAGATTTGTTGTAGGTGTCGTTCAGTTGTTTTTCAGTTGTGTCTGACTTTTTGTGATCCCATTTAGAGTTTCTTTGGCAAAGATATCAGTTATTTTTCATTTCCTTTTCCAGTTCATTTGACAGGTGAAGATACTGAGGCAAAGAGAGTTAAATGACTTTCCCAGGATCACACAGCTGATAAGGATCTGAGACCAGATTTGAACTCTGAAAGAGGAGTCTTCCTGATGCCAAGCATAGCACTCTATCCACTGTACCACCCAGCTGTCCTAGAACCCAGAATACAATCCTCCAAATGTTGCCTGGCCACAGCCTCATATATTGGGAATACCTCCTCCTTATTTCTAGAAGTTAAGTTCCTCTTATTCCAGCTCAAAATCATGTTTTCGGAGATTCCATATCAGACTATTGACTCATATTGAACTTGTAAGCCACCAAAACACCTTAATCTTTTTTTCACAGAAGCTACTATCTAATGATACCTTCCTTATGTTGGACTTTTAAAGTTGGGGCAGCTAGGTAGTGTAGTGGATAGAACAGAAGTGCAGGAGTAAGAAGGACTGAATTCAAATCTCACCTCAGACACTTGACACTCACTAGCTGTGTGACCTTGGACAATTCACTTAACCCCAATTGCCTCATCCTGGATCATCTCCAGTCATCCTGATGAATATCTGGTCACTGGATTCAGATGACTCCGGAGGAGAAGTGAGGCTGGTGACCTGCACAGTCCTCCCTCCCTCAAAAGAGAGTCAAGTGCAAGTCATGTCATCATTTCTCTGATGGCATGGTCTTCTTCGGCAGCAAAGGACGAACACACACATGCACATACTTATAAATTCAATTTCTGGAATCCAAATATGTCTCCATTTACTATCATTAAATTTTATATTATCAGTTTTAAAATCCCTAGTATCTTTTAGGGCCTTACTATGTGCCAGATACTTTGCTTGGAGCTAGGAATATATTTATACGAAAGAGAGACACATCCTATGATTAGTTAGTCAACAAACATTTATTAAGTGCTTACCATGGCCCAGGCTTTATGCTAAGTGTTTGGGATACAAAGAAAGGTGAAAAAACACAGCCTTTGCCCTCAAGAACCCACAGGAAGAAAACATGTAAGTAACTACTACAAAGCAGAATAAATGGAATTCCATCTCTGAGGCAATTCACTAACAGGGAGAGAAGGAAGGAGGTAAAGGGGGAGAGGACTAAGACTTTCATAAGGTGAAATTTGAGCAGAATCTTGAAGGAAACCAGGGGAACAAAGAGGCAGAGGGTCAGAGGGAGATTTTTTTTTTGAAAGGAGGACAGATGATAATATATAATAGCTGTCAGATAGAATGCTGTTTGCAAGGAAGAAGTAGGCCAGTACATGTGGCTTATAAAGGATGTGGAGGAGAGTAATATATAAGAAGATTAGAAGGCTTGGAAGGGGCCAAGTTGTATTCTACTGAAGAAGATATTACATGCTGGATCTTTTCTAGATGGACTTTTATTTATCTACATCCTCCCTAAAATGTAACACCAAGAACCTAATATGGTACTTTAGATATGATTGGAACAGTGCATGACACATACACACTATAACTTCTCCTTTGATTTGAATTCTCTGTTTCTATTAATGTACCAAAGACTATATGAATTTCATGGATAACATGTCACAACTGACTTAAATTGTGCTTGGAGTACACTAAAATGATTATGTACTTACAGATGAACCAGTGATTGGCTATGTCTTCTTCATTCTATATTTGTAGAGTTTATCTGGGAAGTATTAGCCTAGGATTTTATATTAACCCTGTTAAATTTCATTTTGCTACATTCAGTCCAATGATCTAACTTGTCAAAATCAATATTCTTTTCCTTCTTTCACCACCCTAGTACAGCCTCACTACACCTACATGTACCTTAACAATAGCCTTCTAACAAATTTTATCTACTGTCTCTTTACTTCAGTTCATTCTTCGTACTGCCAAACTTACATAGGCATATTCATATTCCTCAATAATATTTAGTAGCTCCGGCTATCTACCAAATAAAGTTTGGATTCCTTTGACAGGAATTTAAAATTTTCCTCAGTCTTCCACTGTCTTCCCTTTCCAGTCATATCATGCATCACTTTCTTTTATGTCTTTACATATTAGACAAACTCTACTGTTCACTGCTCCTCAAATATGCCTTACTCTCTTCTATCTGCCTTTGCTCAATTTATTTCCTTTACCTAAAGTATTCTCCCCATATGTCATCTCCTATTTAATTTGTAGTCATCTTTTAAAGAATAAATTAGTTAAATTTCACTATGAAGTATTGTCTGATCAACTTACCATTAATGACACTAGAACTCATACACGGTTTTTTAAAAAAACTTAGAATATACCCATGGTATTTACTATTTTATATTACAGCTATCTAGCAATGTCATATTTCTTGCAAACTATAAGTTCCATGAGGAGAGATGGAAGGAAGGAGTAAGGATTTATATAGAACCTGCTGTATGTCAGGCACTGTTCTAGGAGCTTTTAATAAATATTATCTCATTTCAGCCTCACAGCAATCCTGCAAATTAGGTGTTTTTATTTTCCTCATTTTACAGTTCAGGAAATGAAAGTAAATGGAAACTAATTAACTTTCTCAGGGTCATGCAGGTAGTGTCTGAGGTTGGATCTGAACTCTGGTCTTCCTAAATCGAGAACCAGCAGTTCCATTTACTTGGCAACCAGCTACCTTGAGGGTAGGAATCATGCATAATGTAAGTTTTGTCTGTCTTTTAACGCTTTAACAGTGACCTGAATCAATATGTGCTTTCAAGAATAGTCATTAAATGAATGAATGAGAGATTTTGCCAAATGAACTACTAAAATTCAGTTATATTCTGTCTGGGGTATTCCCTTTGATCTATACCAGATATTAATATTGTTATTAGAATATCAAGAAGACCAGATATCTTTATGTCGTTGCAAAACCTGTAGATTTCAGATTCTACAAATCACATGCAGAATCACAGTCATCCATCACTGTCAATCATGGGAATCCATTTAAAATAATTTCAGATTGAAAAAGCTAAGTGGTACAGGTCTGGAGTCAGGAAGCTCTGAGTTTAAATCTTACCTCAGACACTTTCTATTTTGATGGCCAGAAGCTGCCCAATAAATTTAGAGTTTACTGGCTACACTTCTTTCTTTTCCTTCTTTCTTTCCTTCCATTCTTTCTCCCTTCTTTCCTTCCTCCCTTCCCTCCCCTCCCCTCCCCTCCCCATCTATTTCTTTCACAAAACCTTAAGCCCAGTTGACTTCAAAGCTCATAGATAGGTCCCTGCCCAAGTTCCAATTAATGGCTGTGTTTTGGGCCCTCTGGGCTTAGAGTGAATGTCAGTGATAACTGTTTCTCTTTGGAAAAGCAATTCTAAGGGTCTTCCTTCTTGATTTTTTGATTTTTTCTTTTTTCTTTTTCTAATTAAAAGGGTCATCCCTTGACTCATTTCTTAAGGAGATCACTGAATGGGAATTACCTCACTCAAAGTAAGAATCTAAAAAGGCCTTAGCCTAAAAGGTCCAGGGTCTCCCATTGCATCCTGGTCATCTCGAGTAATCATGATGAATATCTGGCCACTGGATCCAGATGGATCTGGAGAAGAACATGAGACTGGTGACCTTGCACAACCCTCACTCACTGAAATCAAAATCAGCTGCAAGTTACTCTGATGTCATCTTCCGGTTTGAAAACAAAGGACAAACACAACAAGAATGTCTCTGAGCAAGTCACAATTTTTGTTTACCTCAGCTTCCTCATCTGTAAAATGAGGAAAACAGAAGCACCTACCTTCCCAGGTTGTAGTGAGGATCAAATGAGATAATAGTTGTAAAGCACCTTAGCACTGTACCTGGAAAATAGTAAGCACTATAAATGTTCGCTATTGTTATTAAAAGAAGAATTGTGTTAGCTATTGTTGGTGTAACTTTTGTAGTGGTAGATATCTACAATGTAGAACCACAGTGGAAGGACCAGGCTTCCTAATAGACTCAATGCAGCTGTTCCCTTAAATAACTATTCACTCGTTTCTACTACTAGGGATAGCCTGAAACCAAGAGAAGCTTCTGGTAAATAAAAATGATTGATCCTGCCACGTTGTGGGACTTCAGTGAACTTCAGAAGTATGGACACCTGGAGAGCAATAGTTGTAATGCAGACCTGAAGAAGACAGAACCCATTGAAAAATGACTGGTGAGAACTTCAAATGGGAGCCTACAGAGTGCATGGTGGTAAGTGACTAAGCTGCTCATTGGCAACCTGTCAATATTTTCTGTGACTATTTTTTTTTTATTTTGAAGGAGGGGGTTTACTTTATTGATTCATGGAGCCTTCACTGAAGCCCCCATTGGGCTTGAGCAGGGTTTGCTGCTTCCTTTTCTTAGGCTGCTGTTTCTCTTGCAGTGTTTGCTCCCTAGTCTTCAATCCCTCATCCATTTCCTGGAACAGCAGCACAATTCATCTTGCAAACTTTTCTCTCTGTCTTTCCTTGGAGTTGACCTTTCATTGGGGCAGCACATCTGCCATTTGCATGGGACCAATAGGCCAGCTTGGTGAAGGGCCCATAAGCTGAGGGGTTGGTAGCCAGGCCCTGCTGGATGCTCCACATGCCATCAGACTGGACCACAATGCTCAAATGTAGCTGTTGCTCACCCAGCCACACAATAGCCAGCCCAGTCATGCCAAGAGGAAGCCTGAGAAACACTGGCTCTTTGTAAAAAGAATTCTTTTTCTCTCTCTAAATAAATTTTGTTTCTAGAGCTTTGTGATTTATGGGCCTGCAACGAGTCAATCACAACTCACTGGGCAGTGTCACAGTAAAGTTTTGGCATTTTCCAAGTGGGGACAATGAATTAAATCAATAAGCATTTATTAAGCACCAACTACATGCCAGACAATGTGCTCAGCAGTAGGGGCTACAAAGAAAGGCAAAAGAGTATCCTATCCTTGCTTTCAAGGAGATCACAGGCTGATTGCAGAGACAACATACAGACAGCTATGCACAAGTCTGCTATATACAGGATAAATTAGGTATTCTCAGAGGGAAGGAACAAACATTAAGTAATATTGAGACTTCTTACAGAAGGTGAGTTTCTCACTGAGAAGCACACAAGATATGAGAAATCATCTAAAGGATTTCATAGTCCATTGTGTTGTGAGAGACTGTTAGAAGATTCTATCCAGTTTGTGAATTAAACATGAAATCCCTCTGTGGTTCCATGATGTCTCTTGTTTGGTTTTATTTTTAATATAGATTTCAGAAGAAGAACACCAGATGGTAGACAGTGGGAAAAAAGGAAGAAAAATCTTAAATAGAGCATTTTAACCATTTGAATTTCCAAATAAAAACTGTTTTCTTTCTTTTTCTAAGGATGTTATTGGGGAAAAAATGTAGTATCAGACAATGTGAACTCCCTGTTCATTCCTATATTTGTTTGACTAGAGAAGATAAAACTCTTTGGCAAAATGTAAAGAATTGACCAAGAAATATTAAATTAAAGTGACTTTGTGGCTATTTTCACATCTTTGAGGGAGAAGTCTTATATAGTTTAATAGAAATAGGACAGAGTTTGGAGTAAAAATAAACCTGGGTTCATATTCCAGGGATGCCATTTATTTCCATTCTTTTATCTCAGTTTGTTCATGTATGAGATGGAGGAGAGAAGGGAGTAAGAGTAGATTCTAAAGTCCTTCCTGGAATCTTAACATTCTGTAATCTGTGAAGTATTCAGTTTCTAACATGTAAATCCCTGTTTCTTTATGTATAGTTCAGTCACTTTCAGTTATATCCAAGTATTTGTCACCCCATTTGAGGTTTTCTTTTTTTTTTTTTTTGTGCAGTAATTCCTTGTTTATTTTTCACTTCCAACAAAAGAGAACATTTTGAACAAATGGCACAAAATGATGCTTCATATCACAATGGACAATAAGCTGTCTCACGCATATTTTTACATAGTAATATCGTAGTGAATTGGTCATGAAGTACTCAGAAGCATTCTTACCCTTCCCACTTGAGCCCTCCCCCAAAGTGTAATCCATTATTTTATTCCCTAAAATATTAATGACACTCAAAGTGAAAAATAAGGGACTGGACTTGACACCAATACATCCACAAAGGAAAAAAAGGGAGTGGAGATGGTACAGGTTAGACATCTCAACTGATATACAGTCTTTTTCAGTTGCTGTAGTCTAATATTTTGCCATTTATTTGAATAAGGAGTCTTTTCCATTCAAAAAAACATGGCAAACAAAATTGTTTTAATGAGGTAGTCACATATAGTATACACATTTTCCTCCCTAAAGAGAAAGTGTACACTCTCATACAAGAAGAGATGAATATACAGTAATCATTCAATACATTCTGTCAGAGCAGATTAAATTCTCTTTTCATACCTTTGCCTTGAGGTGATACAGTAAAAGGTAGAGAATTTCCTTAACAGTTTATGATTAAATTTGTCTAATAAGGCTCTTTCTGAATGGTTTGCAACAATACCATTCTGTGAAACAATAGGTAAGCTAAGAACTAGACTTAAAGGGTTCAGGTCCTACTGGTTTAACTGGAGTTTCTTAGGTAGGACTGGGGCCCTTTGGCAGATTCTTTCAGCCAAGATCTTCACATATAAAGTTAACACCCTATCACTTCTAAAACTTCACCAAATAGTGAAGGCAACAAGAGCTGCATATTGTTTGTTTTTTTAAATTCTAGTAAGACCATTTAGTGATCATTCACTTCAGGGAAGTGTAAGAATGAAACAACTTCTAACTAAAACAAAAAAGCCATTACTTCCTTTTTAAAAATGGTAACCAAAAATCCATTTGCTTCAGTAAATCTATTGCCCAATGCTACAGTAATTATTTTCTGCTTTTCACTACGTAGATAGGCAAAAAAGCCTGCAATATATTTGACTGTATATATTTACTTATTTTTGCACTTCACTCTAAAGATATCCATTTGGGGTTTTCTTGGCAAAGATACTGGCGTGGTTTGCCATTTGCTTCTCATTTGACAGATGAGGAAAATGAGGCAAACAGAATCAAGTGACTTGCCCAGGGTTATAAAGCTAGTAAGTATCTGAGACCAGATTTTAACTCAGGAAGATGGGTCTTCCTGATTCGAGCCCAGGCACTCTATCCACTGTGCCACCTAGCTGTCCCATATAACCCCTTTATTTACATGTGTGAAATATGAAATTATATCAATCACTCAGAAATCAGGAAGCTAAACCAGGCTGAAGAATAAAATTCAATTCACTAGTTTCAGAGATCAGACCAGACAATTCAATACCCAAGAGCTCACTGTATTTTTTTTAGAAGGCAGATTGTACTGCTGCCCATTGCCCTTTGAATGCAATGGAATTGAGTCAATATGAAAGGGAAGACCATGGTCACACACGTACACAGTTCAGCACTGAGGCAGATAATATGATTGTTATTTCACACTGGTTCAAAAACAGAGACAAGAAAACAATAGAGACCATAATTAAATAGAGAGCAGAATAGTTTTTTAAAAGATTGTTCATATACATTTTTAGTCTTGTGCGCAGACAGGACAACAACTTATAATCAAAGAATAAATGGAATCTAACATTTAAATGTCTGTCTGGCTGAGCTTTAAGATCCTTAAAAAGCCGTAGGAATCCCCTGGCACAAATCTTCAATAAATGGGTAAGATAGTAATAAAGAGTCTCTTATTTATTTGTTTTTTTCCCTAAAATCTCTGTTTGAATTATCTTAATTAGAATACTTTGGAAAACACAGCTGAGCATCAAACTGAGTGAAACCAAAAACTCAGAACATTCTTACTTTCAGGTTGTGACTTACTGATTGAAGAAACATTTCATTGGCCCCCAGGAACAATAAAGGGACACCATGGGGTTCTCTTGAGCTTTGTCATCCTATATTTGAGCTGAAACAAAAGAAAGAAAAGATTCTTTTCATCACTCTCCTTGGATAAAGAAGGATTATTCAATTTTTAACTGTTTCCAAAATGACACTAAATACCAAGCACAACTTCATAGAAAAGAACAATTAACTACTTAAACTGGAAAGTATCATCTTAAGGAATTGCAATTTAAAAAGAGGGCGACAGAAACATTGCTTTGCCATTCATTATTGCCCCCAGGCTTGTTGATCAACTTTATGCTCCTTTTATGTGTCCATAAATCATCATGTGAAATTAAAAGAGTGTGGTTGACACGAATATCACCCACTTCACAAATGAAGGACAAGGAGAAGTAAAAACTTCATGCAAAGGCATGAAGATATAATAAAAAATTCTACACAATTATTATCTCTGCTTCACCACAAAAGTGAGATTACTCTCTTGGTGGATGTCACTAAAATGAAGCTTTAAAACGGAGGTGCCGAGCTGTAAATTACATTTCTGAATCAATTACAGTTCTATCAGAAAGGCTATAAATAACATGCAAAATGACCAGATGTGTGGTTTTTTTTTGGTTACACTTGAACATTTGGCATATTTAAAACATTTAAGTGAGGAACTTGGGTTAAGCAATGAATTTCACAGATCCATCTGACAAGACAGAAAAATGGGAATTAAAATTATAATGACTTTGCCTCAAGGAGACTTCCCAAGACAAGGTCATCTCAAGAATTAGTGAAATCGTGGGCTACCTTCATTACTTTTAAAATTATTTGGAAACAGCCCTTGAAGCTCTGTAGTTTCTAGTTCCCTAGAAATTTTTATGAAACTGGGCAGAGTAAATACTTTTAAGCTCATGATCTGAACACACTCTGATTCACTGATCAATCTATATTTGCTAGCTTTTCAATTTGATTTATCTTGTCAACTTCTTACAAAGTCTAAATGAAATGCTGTTCAGTGGTTTATGATAAAAGACAAAATAATCTCAAACATTAGGTTACTAGAACTTGCAAACGAGGAGTAATGAAGCTACTGTGAACATAGAAAGTAATTCAGTTCATCACCAAGTCACAGAGAGAATGATCCAGGAGTTCTAGCCTTGATCGAGGTCCTTTCATAAAGGTTTTGTTTTCCTTTTCAATGCAAATTCTTTTTTCTTCTAATCTTATACATAAGTAAGTGGATTATTAGAGTTGAAAACTAACAAGAATAGGTCACAAGAGGAAAATATGCTTCTCTACTCAGAGAAAGATAATAGGTGTCTCTGGAAGGTGTGTGCAGCACTTATGTGCACTACTCAAAGACTCTATCGTATCTTGCTGGAGTAAAACTCTGCCTTCATCTGAAGGAAAGAAATAATGGAAACAGTTATGAAATTATAAATTGTTAATGTGCCTTCTCATTTAACTGAGTCAAAAATAATTAGAATATTAATAGCAGAAGTCTGAACAAAATCCCCAAGTCCTCAAATATTCAGCTTTAAGTTTTATATACCTCTCCTTTCTATTTGGGAAGTCATTTTGTGGTTCTTTTCATTACAATGCCTACGATGAGAGCAGTGTCAAGTTTCTGCGTTGATGTACAATTGTCACACATCCCATCATCCGCAGTTATATTATTTACACATTTGCAACTTTTCTTGTTTGTTTAAAGGTAAATATTTTTTCCTCCTACCACAATGACAGGTTGATAGACAGAATTCACAAACAATGCTCAGACTTTTTTGCATTTTTTATATAATCATAAAATCTAGTCAAAGGAAGAAAATTCCTCACAACTTCAGCAAAATACTGAAGAAAATTGATGGGGTCAAATCTCTTCATATGGAAACAGGTAAGATTCAGTAAATAAAGAAGAAAAGTAAAGTACTCTGGAAGTAAAAGGTTCAATGCAACTCACACAAAATTTGTGGAAAGAGTTGGATATAGCACAGGTAAAAACAAGGAACACATTTTTAATTTAATACTTAGTCAAATGTGACCCAGTTGACTAGAAGACAAAACGACCATCCACACAACTTGAATTTATTTAACTATATGTCCTGCATTTTATGAATATGGAATAATACAATGGTTTCCTTATGATTTAATTTCATTCTTTTTCTAAATTCTTCCTTTCCAAAGAATAAAAATAGAACAAGGAAAACAATGAAATTACTCCTAAATGTGTAAAACTAAATATACCTACATATCGAAATGGAAAAATTGACTTCATTTTAGACAATTGTTTAAAATAGTTTTTGTTGTAAATCTCAAAAAATATTAAAAGAAGACTTTTTAAATTAGATAATTGAGTTAGTTCTTCATGTATTTTTTATAGAGAGAGGATGTTTCAGTCATTTCTTTTGCAAAGTTGTAGGAACTCATAGCTCTATATGGAAAAAATGGAGCCTATGCCTGACCTTCTTCATTGGATATGGTCTTAAATCTCCTTTTCATTCTCTCATTCCAACTACATTCAGGATATGGGCATATACTAAGTGATTTGCTGGATGTAGTTAAATATTATCAATACTGTCAAGATTGTTTAATATTTATTGAGTTCTCAATGCTGAGAAAACTATCAACCTGGGAAGACATAGAAATTGAGTGATGTCTCTTTTAGGCTGAGAGGAAGCCACCTGCCATATTTCATTCTGTTGGCTGTTGCAATAGTTTAAGTAAGTGAAAGTATGTGAACATCACAAATATTGTCATATCTCAGAGTCAGCCTTGTACTTCAGAAAATTGTGATTCCTTGGCAAAATGATAAATAAACAGAGCATAGAGTGATTTCAACACAGCTATGGATACATAGAAAGTAAAACATACATAGCTTATGAGCAAATACAGAGGACTGATGGATCCGGGCACCTGAGTAGCATCCTGCACTTGTCAGCCTATTAGTTGGTGACATACTTTACATTGGGATATGGTCAAGAGTGCTGCATGATGAACAAAAGTTATTCATTCATTATCTCCACTGTGAATGGCTGTCTTCATGTAACAAAGGCCTCTGGTTTGTATTCCTTATTTAGGAGGGATTTGGAGAAACAAGAGAAGGTTCAGAAAAAGAAACGAAAAAAAGAAAAAAAAGGGACTGCCTTGATTCAAGAGCACTGAGTATCAGCAGTATCATCTGTTTCATTTTTAATTTTGCATATCTAGCCCCCAGTAAGGTACCTGGCATAAACTAGTTGCTTAGTAAATGTTTGTTAAATAGACTATATCTTAAATAGACTATATCTTATCTGATGAGTAAGTTGGAGGATTTCATTCATAATATTGTACTAGGCTTGAACAACAAGCAAAATGCAATAATATGAAATTTAATAGAGTTAAAACTAACAATAATTATTAACCGCAGAAAGAGCTAACAGTGAGAATGTCCTTTCTTCTTTTTCTTCCCTTCCCCTTCTTACCTAGTGTTCAGGATGAGCAGAAACCCTGGGCCATCAGAGTAGTAAGAGTAACATAGGTGCTCACACCACTTGGACAAGCTGGTAGTCACCAAGAACCATCCTTCTGGTAAAATGAAGGACCTATCCTGCCTATCCTATCCTGCCACTCAGTTTTGATGGTCTATAGGCTTTGTTATCACCCTACTTCTATGACTTCCAGATATTTAGAAGCTGTCACCTAAATGTCCACTAAGCATCCCAAGGCCTTGCCATTTGCCCTGAAACTGAACATATTTACATGTGTTGTCACTGCTAATTAAACTCTGATCTTATTAAGAGTATAAATGTCTCAATGTTTTTTGTTGTCTTTATAATAGCTAAATAATAGACCAGTGTTTGGTATAGAGTGAATAAAATAAAGTCAACAAACATTTACAAAGGACCATGGCAGGTACAGTGCTATGTGTTGGGGACATAAAGAAAGGCAAAAATAGTCCCTACTCTGACTATTGGAGGAGACAATATGCAAACAGCTATGTACAAACAAGGATAAATAGTAAGTGCTTTATTAATTTTTTTTTTCAAACAGGAAACCTTGCGGTAAGATTGTGACAGAACTGGATCCTTGTTTTAAGTATTTTAGAAAAACTGTGTCTTGACCGTACGTGTTGCCTGGGCCTTGTATTTTAGTATTCCATTATTTGTTGCCTCATCTTAATCTCCACTTGTTAAATGTCTCCTCAGCAGACTATAAACTTCTTGAGGGCAATAAACACATCATACTTCTCCATTTCTTCAGATATCACCACCCCCTTCTTGTGGAATGGAAATATCCAAGCACTTGGCATAGGTTCATCTTTTGTTCGGTTTTCCAATCAGCCACACCAGGAGAAGGGCATTTATGAAGAGGATTGGTTTAAAGTTGGAAAGAAACTTCGAGATCTCCATATATAGCTAATTGCCCATTTCTTTGCCACATTTAAATTTCAGGGGAAAGATCGTAATTTTAAGATGTCATTTTTTCTTCATCTAAAAAAAACAACCTGTAACTGACTGAAAATTGAAGTGGTCATTAAGCAGACTGATCGCATTTCCTTTGCATAAATGTTTATAGCAGGCCTCTTTAAAATGTTAAGTATATAACACTTCTTCCACATAACTAAATCAGCCAATATTGGAAAAACTTAGTCACCTCCTCATCTTCTCAGGTTGTGGAGGGGAAAAAAAGTGAATGCTTATAGGCTACATAAAAGGAACATAACAATTATTGCAGAAATGTAGGTAATAAATACCAGGCTATGTGGTTCATTTTGTATGTATATTTTTTCATTGTGAAGGGAACTCCGCGTCCCAACTCTTCTTTCAAGTGTTATTTTAATATAATCCTCAGTTGCTTGGGGAATCAAGTATAATTCCCAGTTGCCTGGGGAATTAATGCCTGTAGAAATTAATGATTTACCCCAAGTCTCACATCCTGTACCTGTCAGAAATGGGGCTTAAGCCCCAAACTCCCTAACTCCAAGACTGACACTCTGCCCAGTGTTGCTTCTCACATTGACTATGAACATACAAATACATAATGACCTTAGAAATCAGTTACTAAACTATACATTTCTCTGAATATGGTAAGCTTCATAATCAATAAGTCTCAACATAATTTTATAGTGATTTTAACATTAGCAATTTTCATTAAAAGAGCAAATACTATGTGCAAGGCCCTGAATCAAACCACGAATCTTATGGCTTTGGCAGACTGCCACAGAAGGCAGGGCTCTCCTATTCCCAACATCTGACATAGAAATGGAAAGGTCAGTATTCCAGCACAGTTTCACCTGGGGGCAGTAATAATGATCACATCTTTACCAAGATTTAGCAGAGTTAAGCTAACATAGAGACAGAGAGCATAGTCTTGTAGTTAATGCAAACACATACACGTGAATTGAAATATTTGCCATCAGAATTAGGGAATAAGGGAGATGTAGTTATATAAGTACAAGTTCATATTCAGTAAGTTAGCATGAAGAGTATTCGTCCAATAACAGTTGGTCTAGTACCAATTGGTATAGTCTGAAAGTTTTGGGTCATGTGGTAGGTAGTCTACCAGAAATGACTGCATAAGAAAGTTATAGATTGAAGTGAATTCACATAAAAAGAGATATCATATCATCTAATAGCATCATTAGCAGTGAAATTAATTAATTACAGGGGATTTTGTAAGCTGGCTACCTCAATCCTGAAAGATTCAAAAAGTCAGTTTTCAGGAAAAAAAATTTTAATACTACCCCTTGCCCTGCAGACTAGGTGAAAAAATATCAAGAAAGGAGCTTTTTCCTCCCTTCTCCCTATTGAATCTAATTTCTATAATGGGAATAGACATCAAAGAAAAGAAGTGTATAATTGAGACTATGACCCTAAGCTTAGTACTTCATCACTTTTTCAAGATGAAATCTTCCCTGGTACAAGGCATCTGCACAAAGGGAGATGCCCTATCTCTGGTGCTAAGGAAAAAGTTAGGAGCTAAGGAAAAAGGGTCTGGGGGTAGGGGGGGATCAATTCAGCAAGCATTTATTAAGCATCTATTGTGTAAAAGGCATAGTGTTAAGCTGAGATTACAAAGATAAAACTGAACAAAGAACTCCTTTCCTTCAAGGAGCTTATATATTACTTGGAGAGTTGCGATATGTATACAAACATGCAAATGAAAAAATAATGTAAATAATTGTGACAGAGAAAGTGTTCATGATCATTTGAGAAGTAGAAACATGTTATCAGGAAAGATCTCATCTAGGGAGTGGTGCTTGAACTGTGTTTTGAAGAAAGTTGAGTATTCTACAAGGCAAAAATGAAGAAGGAATATGTTCAAGATATAGGTTTCCAGAGGAACAAAAACAGAGAGACAGGGGATGGGATATTATCGAAGAAGAACAGCTATCAGAAGAGCTAGACTAAAATGGAAAATAGAAAGAAGCCAAATTGCAAAGGGTTTTAAGTGCCAAGGAGAGGATTTAAAATTTTATTCTCAAGGCAGTTAGTAACCATCGAAGACTTATAAGAGTTCATATGACATAATCAAATTTTGCTTTAAGGAATATAAATTTGGATGATTATGTATACGGATTGGGAAGGGAAGAGACTGGAGGCAATAAAGCCAGTTTGGAGATGAAAAAGCCAGGTGTTCCAGGTAAGAAGTGATGAGTCTCATTCAAGGTAACAGCTATGTGGTTGGAGAAAAGGGAAAAATGTGAGAAAAATGGAGGAAGAATCAACAAATAAGTAGGGAAATAAAACTCATGACATTCATATGTGACTATCACAAAGTTAATCAGTATTGTGAGCATAAGATGTAGGCATTTCCAAATGACTGACAGGCCCAAAACACCAATGTTGTCCACCACAGACACCTGCTCTTAAAAGCAACCAATTCCAATGTTTACTAAACAGTTTTTTTCATTTAAATAATTTTGTGGAATTAATTTTCCATTTCACCTCCACTGGAGAGCTTCACTTATAATTAGCTTGGTGAGCTGGTACAACCTTTGTTTGGGGAGGTTAATTAGTTTAACTTTCCAGTATTCACAGCTCCAACAGCCACCAGGTACTCGTTTACTTGGTGAGTATGCATGCTTAGAGGGAAATTCTTAAAGGTTAGCCCAATTTATTGTTTTCCTCCCCTCAAAATTGCAAAGTCATTAGATAGACAACTATGCCCAAATGATTTTTTGAAAGAGCAGGCATGTGTCAAATTAACCCTCAAGTTTTTGGATTTGTGATTAGTTAAAATTTTAGTGAGAAGCATATAGAAATTAGAGTAGAAATGATAGATCATCAAGCTAACTAAACTTATAAATACTGAAATTACAAATCACGTTTACACCCTAATGGTTATAGCTATAAAATTTTAAAGTGTAATAGTATATCATATCTGAATACCATGGTCCAAATTTTCCATTCAAAGGAAGTTTGATATTTTAATCTGTTACACTCAAATTTCCAAGACCTGAGGTTTTTCAGATCTCGGTACTGTCCCCCAATATACAGACACCCTTTGGCTTGAATATGCACTAGTTCTAGCTAATTTTTTTGAGTTATTGTGAAAAAAACTACTACTTGGTAGTTAACATTCTTATGATAAGTTTCTCTGTACTTATGTTAGTTTTCAGATGACAAATTCACAGTCGTTTTTTTTTTTTTTTCAGTGAGGTAGGACCTGTAAAACTTGGACCTCAGTTTTTTGTCTTACTTTAATTTTAGACTTGAATACACAATAGAGAAGAGAAAAAGAAACATATAAGCAAATACAAAATAAGAAATCAAAAAATAAACATGCAATGTACACAGAAGAAAGTGAGAGATAATTCAAAATATAAAGGATAAATTTCCATTTCAAGAAAGTCTATATAATAAATAGTATGTTTTTTTACTGAGAGCTGTCCATCTGTTCTTTGCTTCCTTGTAAGTTTTCTTTTGTTCTCTGCTGTGTACTTTTTACTTTATTCTTTTTCCACCTTCTTTCTCCCCTCCCACAGAAAGATACAATGAAGGATGGATAGATAGATAGATAGATAGATAGATAGATAGATAGATAGATAGATAGATAGATAGATAGACAGATTGATAGATGGATAGATAGATGGATGGATGAATGGATGGATGGATGGATGGATGGATGGATGGATGGATGGATGGATGAATGGATAGATGGAGAGAGAGAGAGAGAGAGAGAGAGAGAGAGAGAGAGAGAGAGAGAGAGAGAGAGAGAGAGAGAGAGAGAGATGGGTGATAGATACATAAGTATGTGTGTGTTCGTCCTTTGTTGCCGAAGAAGACCATGCCATCAGAGAAATAATAACATGACTTGCACTTGACTTTGTTTTGAGGGAGGGAAGGCTGTGCAGGTCACCAGTCTCACTTCTCCTTCTGAGCCATCTGAATCCAGTGACCAGATATTCATCAGGATGACTGGAGATGACCCAGAATGAGGCAGTTGGGGTTCAGTGACTTGCCGAAGGTCACACAGCTAGTGAGTGTCAAGTGTCTGAGGTAAGATTGGAACTCAGGTCCTCCTGACTCCTGCACTGGTGCTCTATCCACTGCACCACCTAGCTGTCACCCCACATAGATATATACATATGTACACATATATACATATAAAATATGCTTTCCATAACAAATTCTACTCCTGATCTTTCTTTTTATGTTTGTGTTTATCTCTTATTTCCTATCCCTCTTCTATCCTCTACTTTACTTCTACCTACTCAATTGTCTTCCTATTACTTGACCTATGCCCCCCTCCAAAGATTCCTTCTTTATCCTCCCATTCCCATTAATCTAAACACCCTTCTATATCCCTTTTTTTTTTACCTATTTCCTCAGCCTCCCCTCTAAAGATCTCTCCTTTACCCTCTCCCCCTCCCTATCACCTTAGCATTTTGTTTCTTTCTAAATTTAGAAGACTTTTATACTCTTCTGGATATATATGTATTCCTCCCTCTCGAATTCATTCGCAGTGAGAGTAGGCTTTCAGAATTAATAGTCCTGCTCCCCCATCTAAATCCTCTGTGCCAGTTTTCACACCTTATTTGTACAAGATAATTACTCTTTTTAACTGTTCCTAAATGGTTTTACTATTTAAAATCATATCATACTCAGGTCTACACCAAAATTTTTTGTGAACTACCCCAGTTACCAATAACAATCTTAGACATACATTCTACATCTTACATACATAAAAGGCAAACAGTTTGTCCTTATTGAGACACTTGTAATTAGTCCTTGGTATGTACCTTATGTTTCTCTTTGACTCTTGTATGTCAAAACTTCTACTAAGTTCAGCGTTGCTAGGTTTTTGTTTTTGTTTTTTTTTTAGCAATGTTCTGAAAGTCTGACAATTCATTAGATATCATTTTTTTCCCATTGAGGATTATGCTTAGCTTTGCTGTGTATGAGATTTTTGGCTGAAACCTCAGCTCTTTTACTCTTTGATATGTAGTGTTCTGAGATCTGTGGTCTTTTAGTGTCACCAGTGCTAGGTTTTGTGGGATTTTAATTGTGGCACTGTTATATGTAAATTTTTCCCCTTGTTCCTTGTAATATTTTATCCTTGTGCTATTTCAGAATTTAACAATAATATTCCATGGGTTATTCTCATAGGATTTCTTTCAGTTGATTGATGGATTTTTTTTCTATTTCTACTTTCCCCTCTTGTTTTAATGTGTCAAGACAATTTTCTTTAAATATTTCTTATATGATATTGTCAAGATTCTTTTTTTAATCACAGTTTTGAGGTAGTCTGATTATTCTGATGTTTTCTCTTCTTGATCTATTCTTCAGATCAACTGTTTTTCTTATGAGATGTTTTACATTCTCTTCTAATTTTTTCATTCTTAGTATTTTGTTTTACTATTTCTTGATCTCTCATAACTTCACTGGCCTTTCCTTGCACAATTCTGATTTTCAGGGAAAGACTCCAAATTTCCTTTTCTAATTGGTTGATTTTTTTTTCAAAATCTTCTTGTTTTTCTTGAATTGTTCTTTTTTTACATTTTTCCCTCAATTTCTCTCATTTGATATTAAAAGTATTTTTTTTAAGTTCTATGAATTCTTTTGGGGCAGGTTACTGTTTGATCTTACTCTTTGGAGTAGAAGAAAGTTTATTTGATTCAGTTTCCCCCTCTGAAGATGAATCCCAGTCTTCTCTATTCCCATAGTAACTCTCTAGGATTGGATTATTTATTTTTCCTTTGCCTATGCATTTATTTTATGTGTGGTAGATTAGTTTTTGTAATGACCTCTAGCACTGGGGTCTGAGAGATGGTGCCTCTAGCCTCAGAACCTCCTTCAGTTCTCCCCTCTGGCCTAGAAGTGAAACCAAGACTTACAGCATCATTTATGTGATCATGGCTAGCTGCAACCCCTCTCCATTGTGTCTGCATTCATGAAACCTGAACTGACTCCTTCTTGTCCAGAGCCACATTGCCACAGCATGGTGGGATCTGGCATTCCTTGTCAGTAGAGGTTCCCTAGATCTTCCCTGGCTCAGATGCCCAACTGCCCTCACTGTGCTCCTGTGGGGGGAATATGATATGGGGGACTGAGGCCAAGGCAGCCTCCCAACCCAGCAAACCCCAGGGCTTGCTGCTTATTGTTTTAGCAGTCCTAGCCTAAAGGTATTTACTCTTCACAGGGACCAAACCTCATCATGGGATTTTTCTCAAAATCTTCTCTAATTATCCCAGGAGCACCCTTGTTCTGTCCTACTCTTATTTATTTTTGCCATTCTATATTTTCTCTGAGGTGCCATTTTATCTCATCTGTGGGGGAAAAATCTTGAGAGCTTGGAATTTTCTGACATACTCTACTATCTTCCCAAAATCTTTCAGGCTTCAATCTTTTAATACCTAAGGTTATAGCTAAATAAAATTAGTATATACCTCCAAATTGGCTTCTCTGTGTAGAATTATAGTAATTGGTGAGGCAGTAATGATACCTAACTATTTTGTAGAGGGAATTCCTGTTCAGAAACGAGGTCTACAGAATACTTTGAGGTTCCTTTGAACTCTGAAACTATATGATTCTCTAAGTCTGACTGAGCCCTCCCCAATTCCTTGCTCACTCTCATGAAGACTCAAATCTGAATTCAGACATTTAATCTCTAAGTAACCGAAGATATGCCACTTAAATTTGGGTTGTTTCATCTACTATAAAATGGAAATTATAACGACAGTTACCTCCCAGGATTTTTTTGAGGATCAAATGGGATAATATTTATAAAGTGCTTAGCATGGGGCCTAGCACCTAGTAGAAACTTAATGCTTGCTACTTCCTCCTTCAGGTTTCTTTCAGTGATCTACACGTTATAATTTTGAGGCTTATCTTTGTTGCCTTCTTCTAGATGTGATTTCCCTTTTCTTTTATAAAATGTGGCATCCATATTCAAGATATAGTCTTAATAGCACTAAGCATAAATGAGATTATCCATTATCATTTTTTGGACACTAGTTCTATCAATACAGCCTGATTGTCCACTAAGATATCCCAATACTTTTGACATATATTGTTGTCTATTCACATCTCCTCTATCTAAGTTTAATTTGCTTATTCAGTGCCATACCAAACTGTCAAAAATTATTTTGTAGAGCTATAAAAAATAAAAATAAAATTCATCTGGAAGAACAAAAGGTCAAGAATATCAAGGGAACTAATGAAAAACTGAAAAGGAAGCTGTCCCAGTTATGCCAGATTTAAAACTATATTACCAAGCAGCAATCATAAAAATTGTTTGACACTGGCTAAGAAATAGAGTGGCAGATCAGTGGAATAGGTTAGGTACATAAGACACAGTGGCAAATAACTATAGTAGTCCATTGTTTGATAAAACCAAAGACTTCAGCTTCTGGAATAAGAATTCACTATTTGAAAAAAAACTGCTGGAAAAACTGGAAAATGACAGAAACTAGAAATAATACATCATCTCATACTCTATATGAAGACAAGGTCAAAATGATTATATGATTTAGACATAATGGTTGAGGTTATAAGCAAATTAGGAAAGCAAGGAATAGTTTACCTATCAGATCTATGGAGAAGAGAAGAATTTATGACCAAACAAGTGACTGACAACATTATGTAATACAAAATGAATAATGTTGATTACATTAAATTAATAAGGTTTTGCACAAACAAAACTAATGCAGCTAAGATTAGAATGAAATGGCAAAGCTACAAAACAATTTTTACAGCCAGTGTTTCTGAATTAGGGCTCATTTACAAAATATATAGAGGACTATATTTTGATTTGATTTGCATCAAATCTATAAAAATTCAAGTTATTCCCCAATTGATAAGTGGTCAAAAGATATGAAAAGTAAGTTTTCAGATGAAGAAATTAAAGTTATCCATAGTCAAATAAAAATACTCTAAATCACTAGTGAGTAGAGAAATTAATTTAAAACAACTCTGAAGTACTACCTCATATCTATCAGATTGGCTAGCATGACAGAAAAGGAAAATTATAAATATTGGAGAGGATGTGGGAAAATTGGAAATTTATTGCATTCTGGTAGAGTTGTGAAACAATCCAACCATTCTGGAAAGCAGTTTGGAAGTTGACCCAAAGGGCTATAAAACTGCATACCCTTTGATCCAGCAATACCACCACTGGATCTGTATCCCAAAGATTTCATAAAAAATGAAAAATGAAAAAATGTTTATGGCAACTCTTTTTGTGATGGCAAGGAATTGAAAACTGAGAGAATAACCATCATGTGGGGAATGACTGAACAAGTTGTGGCATATAAATGTAATGGAATATTATTGTACTATAAGAAATGATAAGCAGGCAGATTTCAGAAAAATCTGGAAATACTTACATGGACTGATACTGAGTGAAGTGAGAAGAACCAGAAATACATTTTATATAGTAACAGAAATCTTGTACAATGATCATCTGTAATAAACTTAGCTCTTCTCAGGAACAGAATGTTCCAAAACAATTTCAAAAGAGTAATGAAGGAAAGATTCTATCCACATCCAGAGAAAAAGCTATGGAGTCTGAATGAAGATTGAAGCATGCTAGTTTCACTTATTTTGTTCTTTTTTTCTTTCTCATGGTTTTCCCATTTGTTCTATTTCTTCCTTCACAAAGTGACTAATTTGGAAATATATTTACATTATCTCACATGTATAACCCACATCAGATTGCTTACTATCATGGAGAGTGAGGAGGAGAGAGAGAGGGAGAAAAATTTGAAAGTCAAAGTCTTATAAAAGTGAATGTTAAAAACAATTTTACATGTAATTGGAAAAAATAAAATACTATCAAGAAGAAAAAATAAAAATCCATTATTCTTGGGGGAAAATAACTAAGAAATTAAATCCCACATTGTCATCACCAACTAGGGCTCTTTGTAAAGAGTAAAAAAATGCCTGGCAATATACCTCTTCTATCTGAGATAAATAGATTGTATTCTTTTTACATCTTTCTATTTGTGAATTCTTTTCAAATGTCCTCTGCTTTATTTTCCATCTAACCAGTCTTAGGTGAGGCTTAAAGACTAAAAGATTACAAATAGGGAAGTAAATGGCCAAAGACTACCCTTAATTTGTCTTCAAAACCTGTTAATTCTTCCCCATCATAAAAATCCTTTTATTTCCATGGAGGATACACATCCTTCCTAGTTTCTATGTGATCCCTTTGCAGTTCAATGCTTGGTATATATGAGCCACATAGTAAATGCACAACACTGACACTGCAATAAAAATATAGTATTTTCTGGTGTAAAGAGTCTGGTAGCAAAACACATGAGTAAGTCCAAATTTCACAATATGAACAAGCCAGTTGAGGAGTAATGGGCTTAGAAAGTCTTATTCCTGGGTTTTACTGTAGATGTACAGATTAAAAAAGTAACAACGAACCTTTGCTATAAAGCATCATAATACCAGCTTTAATTATATTATGTACCCATTGTAGATGGTTAAGGCGTTCTTATAAATTTCCTTTTTGAGAAATATACTGGATTTTTTTCCACACATATAGCAACATATATCATTTCAAGAGCGGTGTCTTGATATTAATCAGAAATATTAGCTCAAAATACAACCTAGAATAGTCATATGTGATATCAGAAAAAATAAGGATTTACATAAGCTTCTCTATACCCCCTTTAAAAACACTTTTCTACTTAATATGTAGTGACATATATAAAAGCATAATGTAACTTAACTGAATAGAGAGAAAAAGTCAGTGTCCCTGTCCTCTTGGGTCTTACAACCAAAGATAAATGAGCCTTTTCAGTTAATATTCCTATATTATTTTCTTACTTTTGTATATTGAGAATTTAGCATAATATCTTTTTTTAGCAAAAAAGAAACATTTAATTACTGTTTTATCTATTAATCTTTTTATCTTTAACTAGAACGTACCATAGCAAATGGCCAAGAACCAATACTCTTGATTGATATGGACATACCTTGAGGGCATACCTATAGTGTAATTGTATTACACTATAATATTTCTTTGGCTCAGTTTTTCATTAGAAACATCAGAAGTTGTCTTGTTTTGACTACCTCAGAACACTATGATTTGACTCATGTCTACATCTACATTGATAAGGTAAAAGGTTCTCCAACTAATGAACCATTAAATTGGTTGGGCTCCATTTAAGTCAACAGAAATAAAACTTCTATGCTTTATCCTTTGGTATCTCTCTTTCTGATTCTTATGAGCTCCACTTCATCAGATCTATACATCTGACCTGATTTATCATCATTTTAAGGCAAAACAAAACAAAAAACTTAGTGGTTGCTAAAGAATCCAAGGACCAAGAGGTGGAAATTGCAAAGGGAAGAATTTTGGCTTGATGACAGGTCAAACTTCTTAAGAATAAGTTTTCAAAAAATATATTAACTACCTCCAGAGATGATGGCTCCTCTTCACTGAAAATCTCCACACAAAAGCCAAATTCCTACTTCTCCCTTGCATTGTGTGAATCTTTTTTTTTCCTGACATGGATAAGACTAGTTGACCTCTAAGGTAATTCCCAAATCTGAAATCCTGTGTAAGGGAGGCATTTTACCCTTACATTGAACTCCTACATCCTCCCAGATTTATGCAGTCTGTCAAACATATAGCATGAGCAGAGGTTGAGGTACTTTGCACATGGAAAACAATCAGTGTATCTAAAATATCAATGCCTTTCCTTGGGTCATCCCAAGTAAATGGAAAGGTTTCTTAGGTTTAGAATTAGAAGAGATTTCAGAGTTCATAAACTTCAACAAATTCTGTAGTTTTACAGATAAAGAAATGAAAGACCAGAAAAGTTAAATGGTACAAATAGCAGCTGGATAGCACATTGGATAATGTACTGGACTAACAGACAGGCATTTATGAAGTGTGCAAGACACAATGAAAGGAAAGAAATAACAGTCCCTGCCCTCAAGTGGCTCACAGTCTCTTTGCCTCTGTTTCCTTGTCTGTAAAATGGAAATAATAATATTTTAATTCTCAATGTTGTTGTGAGGATCAAATGTGATAACTTATATAAAATGCTTTGCAAGCATTAAAGTAATGTCTAAATACAAGAAGCTTCTAGTAATGAGAAACTCTGGATTTCTCCTGTATCAGAGTTCCCTCTTTCCCCTTGATCTTCCTCAGCTCTTGCTTGATCCAGGAGCTTTTCCATTATTACTCAACTGTTAATGGCATGCATTCCAACAACTCACATTTTGGTTTAAGGACTCTGTCACTCAGATGCAGATAACTTCATCAGTTATCATGTCTAAGTTCATGTCTTGTGGGATTGTCCTCAAAGGAACAGACCTTGAGTTTCTATTTACATCCCATTCTCCCCTTTGCATTTCTTAGTGCCTGTACTAGTACCTGTACTTAGTACTTCTCTTCTTCATTTGTCTGACTTTTGTTTTCCAACTCTCTTCTTAAAGGCTGAGCCTAAGAACACAGCTCAAGTGTACAACTATCTTCTGACTAGATCAATCATCTTTTAACACAGTATAACCCTAGGATGGTTTGTTTACCTCTAATGAAAGAGATGCTACCATGCTTATAAACAAAAAAGTTGGCTTTCACAGGGGGAATCTCAAATCTCCTTACCAAGACATGGAGTGATTCATAAAAGCCTTACCACAATTCTCCTGGGAAAACTCTCTTTGAGAGGGGATTTGAAAGAGACTAGAGAGAAATAAAGTTTGAAAGTTAAGTCAGAACCAGATTAAAGAAAATGTAAAATATTAAGGTACAATTATTAAAGGTTGGTTAGTTGTTGGTTGTTGTCCTACGTTTTTGAAGAGGACCAAAATGACATCACCATGATAAAGTGAAGTTTCAGTTTGTCTGACTGTGACCGATCAGACCAATGAAAGCTAGGGATGCTCTTATACACGTTGGGCACAGATAGTCTGTATCAATATTTGGGGTGGATACTCCAAATTTGTGCATCCTACATTTATTTAAAATTAATAAGTAGTCACTGAAGTTTTGGGGGCATGTAAGTGGCATGATTAAACCTGTGCATCATGGCAAGAGTTCTTAAGATGAAGATGAACAGATTTGGGAGAGGAGAAGGATCTGTAGACTGAAATGGGGGAAAATCACATCTGTACTTTGACTAAGCCCTAAAATTTAGTATTTCCTTTGATTACGACTACAGATAATAAAACCAATTCTGAGGAGATAATATGCTTCAACAGACTGCCATTTAGGAGGATTTCTTGAAATATATAAAAGGATTAATTGGAAAAGTGATAGACTGTAACTAAGAAGGTCAATGATGCTATTACATCATAGAGTCTAAATGAGAAGTAACATATTCTGAACTGGGATAGGTTCAAAGGGCATGGAAAACAAAGTAACTATAGTGTATCGAAGATCTTCATTTTGGATCATAATGGTTTCATTAAGGTAAGAATCACTGTTGGAACTTCATAGATTGTCCAGAAGATGTATTTCCTGTCTATGATGCAATCATCTGCCACAAGCAGTTATGGAATATTCCCTCACTTGAGGAATAGCCATATCTGTCAGCGCTTGTTTATCCTCACCAGAATGATACACATTATATTATAGTAGAAAGATTGCTTGACTGGGAATCAGGAGAAATTTGGAATGTACATAGAAAGTAAGTATATACAGAGTAAATACAAAGTCTATTTTCATGGAGCTAGAGCATTAGCAATTGTAGCGGTCAAAAGAGTAATATGGCGCTTACTCTGTGCTTTGAGAGAAGCTTGGGGATTTTGTGAGGCAGAGATGAGGAGGAATAACGTTCCTGTGGATAGCTTATACCAAGAAATAGAGGGAAGACAAGATGGGATATCATATTTAAGGAATAGAAATAGGCTAGTTTTAGTTGGATTATTATGTATATGAGGAACAGTGACTTGAGATCACCACATTGATTCAGATTGAGATGGACTGGGATTGTAGAGATCATCAAATGCAAACAGAACTATCAGTATTTTATGCTAAGGGAAATAGAGAAGCAGTGAAGCTTCTTGAGAAGAATGACATGAATACATCTGTACTTTAGAAATAACAAATTTTCCAGCTATGTAGAGGATGGATTGGAAAAGAGAGAGGTAAGAAATAGGAAAACTAACTGATTGTCTACTTCAATAGTTCAAGGAAAAAGAAATGAAGACCTGAATTAGAATGGTTATGGTGAAATACAAAGGGACAGATATGAGACATACTGTAGAGACAGAATTGACAGTGCTTGGCAATGAAATTGGTGATATAGTGAGGGACAGAGAATTAAAAGTAAAGTAGGACTGAAACTGAGAAACGTAATGATTGGAAGGATGGCAGTCCCCACTGAAGAAGTTAGAAAGAGGAAGGAAAGCTAAAAAGTTCTATTTTGGACACATTGTATTTGAGATGTCTATTGGATATCTATTGCTGAAAATGCCTGGTATGATACTGGTTAGGTGTCATTACAGCTCAGGAAAGAGATGATCGATAGACACATAGATTTGGTTGTTGTCTGCATTGAGATGAGAATTCAAACTCATTGAAGCTGATGAAATTAGAGAGCATTTAGAGAGAAAGGAAAGTACAAAGTCTTAGGGTACATTAATTAAAATGAGATGACATTCATAGTGATTGAGAAAAGGATACTAAAAAAGAAAGGTCAGAAAGGTAGAATCAAAACAGAAAAACATAAAAGTCATTGAAAATCTCAGGAGGAACAAATGTCTAGGAGGAATAATGGTCAGTAATTGTAGAAAGGAATTAAAAGGATAAGAACTTTAAAAAACCACTGAAATTAACACTTAAGAGATAACTGTTCATCATGGAAATGGTAATTTCATTTATGTGCTGGATCTGAAAATTATATTTCAAGGGATTGAGAGAGGAGATGGTAGTTTGAAAATGGAATCAATGGGTCTAAATAGCAATCATTTTCCCCTTATAAGTTTCACAATGAAAGAGAGAGGATACATAATGGCATGGCTTAAGGAGAATCCGTGGTTAAATGAATATTCTTTTAAGACCAAGGGAGACATCAGAGTATTTGTTGGCATTATGAAAGTGTAACATGGACATAGAGATGGTAAATATGCTAAAAAAAGAGGAGACTATTAGAGAAGCAAACTTACAGAGGAGAAATAAGGGAATGGGGTCAACAGCAGAGGAAAAGGAGTTAGACTTGGTAAGCAGTAAAACTATGTCTTCTTCCATGGATTGAACAAAAAAGGAAAGAAAGAATAAAGATGTTGAGGAAATTTGAGGTGCAGAACTGGGAAAATTAGGAAACTCTTAGTCTCAATTTTCTCAGTAAATTATGAAAGAAAATCTCTGCTGAGAGTGAGGATATTGAAGCGTTTAGGTAGCATGAGGAAAGAAAGTGCAGAATAAATGTTTTTGGCAGTGATATAGTGACTTTCTGGACTTATATATATAATCATATACGGTTTGGAATACTTTTGCATGTCTGTTTTCCCAATGTTTTTAACTCCCATGCTCTTTAGGAGAGCTTTCCTATTCATCCCTATCCTCTAGGTGCTAACATATGTGTACACAAACACACACATAGATGATATATATCATCTATTTGTGTACATATTTATGTTCAGACAAACTTTACCTACTCTGCTTATTTCTTGTATGGACCTGATCATTTACATATGTTTTTATGCAATAAGAATTACAGTTCTTGAGGGCAGGGGATTTTTTTTTTAAATTTTCTTTGTATCTCCAGCAATTTGCTGAGTGTCTGAAAGATGAAGTGCTTAATATGTGCTTTTTGACTAATTGACCAAGAATGTTGAACATACCTGGGTCCCTGGTATAAATCTATCTTGATTGCTGTGAATATTTTTTGAATACATTACTGTAATCTTTTTGACATGATTTGAATTAAAATTTTAGAACTGATATGAGTTAATGATGTTGTCTCTAGATTTCCTATTTTGCTTTCTTCTCCCTGGTTTAGTTATTAAACTATCTTTGTTTCATTAAAAGAAGTTTGGTTATTTTTTTAAAATCTTTCTCCATTGAGGATAATTTGTGTACTCTAGGTTTGAATTGTTTAAAAGCTTTGAAAATTTCACTTCTAAATATATCTGGAACAGAAGCTCCTTGCCTTTGTAGTATGTCTTCTGCTTGTTTGCTTTTCTTTTCTGAAATTGGAGCAAGATTTTAATTCTATTAATTTGTTGGGGTTTTTTTGGTAACATTTTATTTTCATACAGTTGTGTATAGTAGGCTCTTTTAAAATTTATTCTCTATTATAATTTGAACTTTACCTTACAAATCAGGAAACTTATTAAACTTATGAAATTTATTAAGTGCCAGACTATATAAGTAATTTTTGCAAACCCCCATAAGTAGTCATTGCACAATCTATTCTATGCCCCACATTAGTATTAACTGACTCAAGCAGTGGACTTGAAGTCAGAAGATCAAATCTTGCTTCAGGTGTTTATTAGCTGCATTACCCTAAGAGAGTAATTTAATCTTTTTTAGCCTCAGTTCCCTTATCCACAAAATGAGAGTGTTAGACTCAATAGTCTCCAAGGTTACTTTCACTTTTAAATCTATGATCTTACGATCCTTGTTAGTGACATTTTGCATTGACAATAAACTAGCTCCTTTGTCCAGTCTGTCCAATTTTCTTACCCAGATCCTAGCCCATGACTTGATTCTGACAACAGCTGACCGACTAAAATGAAAGCATTCATTTCCATTTCAATTTCTTGATCCAGTGTCTGAAACCTATGAAGGCATTTCTTAGTAATAAAAACTATAGTCTGAATATCACTTCCTCCATGGTAAATTTCAAGTGAAGAGAAAAGGATAAATAGTGCTATTGTCTTGTCCTCATTTAAATAATCTATTTCTTTGTTTTCATCATTGATATTTACCATTGTCTTTTGGTACTTTTCTTGCTCATAATGAAAATCTCTACAGTAAATAGAATCCCGGAAACAAGTTAGCTTGTGCCATGCTATTTGAATAACTTATCATTTAACCTTCTTTGAAACATACACATTAGAAGAGACTTGTGACCTTTGTTTTATAAAAAATGAAGAAAACTGGAAAACTTGTCAGTTCTCAAGAAGTTGACTTGAGAATCCATGTGAAAAAATGTTTCATTTCTAAAAATAACTTTTCCTCCACAGAATAGCTAAACTCTTCACATATCTGCAGAGCTTAGATTGAGAATTATGGAGCCTGAGATGAAGGGGAACAGAAAGAGCCCAAGAGGCCAGATTTGAGAAGGGAGGACAGAGCCAATTCAAGGAGAAAATTGCTCAAAGTATAGTAAGTCCTAGGAACGCTAATTTTGAGGCAATGCTGATTTTTACCTTTATACCATCAGTGACTTTCCTTTAATGCACTTGTGGTGAGATTCAGGTATACTATCCATTGGAGATTGTCTCTTCATGGCTCTTCACACTCACAGAAGACAGTGGGGAGAAGGGAGTGACAGTTTCTGAGTAGCCAGCTGTGAGAAGGTAGGGAGCTTTCCCAAGCAAAGAATTGTTTAGAGTTGTTGAGAATGTGGGACCCATGTATTGGTGCCAGAGACAGAGGGAGTATTTGTTTCTCAAATTCTCAGCCTCTCCCTCCACATACATCAGAATCTTAGGCCCCCCTCACCTTCAGATTGCTGTGGAAACTGTCCCCCTTTTCCCTCCATGAATTGTCCTAGGCAGACCTCTGATGGTGAGGCTTTTGAAATGATTCTGGAAATCTTTTCTAATAGCAGATTTTGGTAGTTGGAAGCATTTTCCCCCCCAGGGGAAAGAAGCCTGTGCCTTACTCTGAATTTACTAGTAGTGAAAGGAAAGTGATTTATAATGATAGTTGTTTTTACACTTTAAAAACTGGCCCCATCCACTCCTCCTACACCCAGATAATAAGGCAATAAGGCTAGAAACTTTGAAATAAAAGAAGCACTAGTGTAATTTAAACTTACTGTGTCTTTGTGTCAAAAAAAAAAAATCAAAGCTTTGATTCTAGAACACACGGAGAAAAAAAAGACTCAATTCAGAACAGAAGAAATTAGTACCAAGCAGAAGGAACCCTGCCCACATTAGATGATTGGTTTAGGAAACCAAGGGACAAAGTCTTTGGTAGTCTAACTCTTTTTACATATATTGCTGGTAGCTAATTTATCTGTGGCTTCAGCCTGAGAAAGGAAATAGCACATCTCTAAATATCAGTGCCTGGAGCAAAGCCCAGTTTTCCTGCCCTAGTTATAGTTCTGTTTATCTATGTGTGGTACTTCCACTTACCCAGTCTCTCATATTCAAAAGTCTAGTGTTATCTTCAATTCTGCCCTCTGCCCAGCTCTAATGTTGATTCCTCTTCTGTGTAGTATCTCTTATGTGCCTCTTCTTAATTTCTACTGCCAGTACTTAAGAACAGAACTGGTATCTTTTCCAATAACTTCACAGATAAAGTGTTTAACTGGGTAAAGAACCTGGAATCATACATGTAAAACTCCATATCTATTTTATTAGCTGAGTTTCATAAATCAGAGAACACCTCACTTTCACACTCTCATCCCCATAAACAAATAATTGATCTCAAAGATACTAAATCATAGATCTGGAAGCAGAGATAGAATATAATATCTTGCTCCACCAGATACCATCTTGAAACATGTGAAAAGTTGTGAGCACCCAGAGCAATTATCAGAGATGGAACCTTTCTTATACAAAAGAAAATTCTGGGAAGCCAACTTTGGAGCTGCCTTATCACCATCTCAACCCAGATGCAAATTTGGAGGGCTGCAATATCCCATTTTCATCCACAAACTATTGAGACCTTGGTTGGTTGCAGAAGATATCCATCAATCTTTTTTTTCAAATGATTAATTTGTTTGTTTTCAGTTTTCTACAATCACTTACATAATCCTTAGATTTTCTCCCCCTCCCATCTCCCTCCTCAAGAAAGCATACAATCGTATGTGGGTTCTACACATACATTCTTATTAAAAATATTTTCACATTAGTCATGTAGCATAGAAGAATTAAAACGAATGGGAGAAACTACAAGAAAAAAACACAACACCAGAGAAAATATTTTGCTTCATTCTGCATTCCCATTCCATAGTTCTTTCTCTGGAGGTGGATGCCATTTTGCCTCAAGGATCCTTTGGGAATATTTTAGGCCCTTACATTGCTGTGAAGAGCTAAGTCTACCAGAAATATTCCTCACACACTGTGTACACTGTTCTTCTGGTTCTGCTCATTTCACTCAGCAACAGTTCATATAAATCCTTCTAGGTTTCTCTGAAGTCTTTCTGCTCATCATTTCTTATAGCACAATAGTATTCCATTACAATATACCACAACTTGTTCAGCCATTAATGGGTCAATTGATGGGCATCCCCTCTATTTCCAGTTCTTGGCCACCACAAAGAGAGCTGCTATTTATTTATGTACATGTGGGACCTTTTCCCATGTTTATGATCTCTTTAAGATACAGTCATAGAAGCAGTATTGCTGGGTCGAAGGGTATGCACATTTTTGTAGCCTTTTGGGCATAGCTTCAAATTGCTCTCCAGAATGGTTGGATAAACTCACAGCTCCACCAACAACGAATTGGCATTCCAACTCTCCCACATCTTCTTCAACATATATCATCTTCCTGTTTTGTCATGTTAGCCTATCTGATATATGTGGTGTGGTACCTCAGAGCTGTTTTGATTTGTATCTCTCTAACCAATAGTGATTCAGAGCACTTTTTCATATGGCTATAGATAGCTTTAATTTCTTCCTCTGAAAACTTCCTGTTCATATCCTTTGACCATTTATCAATTGGGGAATGACTTCTATTCTTGCAAATTTGACTCAGTCTTTTTCTAGACAAATAAGTCTTATAATTGGTTTCCTTTTCCTCTCCTTAATGTGGATGGCAGGATTACCACATAATCATACATTTAGAGGCATTTGTCACTAAATAAAGAAATTGTAATGGGCAGGAAAATGAACCTTGTCTCATATTTCTTCCAGCTCAAGGAAGTTCATTCCACTTGCTGTAGTGAGAAGTTATGATATACCCTTCCTTTCCTTCACACCTCAGTAGCCACCTCCTCTTAGGAACATTTTCTAATCTCTTCAGTTGTTAATACTCTCTTTCTCAACAAATTACATTATTTCATCAATTTGCATGTTGAATTTAGTAGCAGGCTGGAAGTTACTTCAGGATAAAGATCCATTATTTGTTTTTATCTTGTATCTTCAACACCTAGTGAAGTTCCCTGAACACACTGGATATTTAATAAATATCTGTTGAATTAGCTTGAACTGAACCTGGAATGTTCTTGCTTGTCTTCATCTTCTGGTGAATTCCTATCCATCCTTTACACCTCAAGTACAATGGAGCATTTCTACCACTACACAATAATAATATTCTCCTAAGATGTCACTTATAAACTCATTCTGCAAGTATTTAGTGTTCTTTTATGCAGCTATGTGGTGTACTACATAGAGCATTACGACTGAAGTCAAGAATATATGAGTTCAAATCCACCTCAGATAATTTCCAACTTTGTAATCCTAGACAAGTTTGTCTACCTCAGTATTTTTGTTCAGTAAAATTTTCTACAAGATATATTTTAGTATATTATATAATAGAGATGTGATATTGTATATATATATATATATATATATATATATATATATGTATATATATTTATTATACCTATTTATTAGGTTTTATGGAGTGTTCCAGGAGGACTAGCACCTCTGCTGTGAGGGCTTGCTGAATTCTTTTCAAGGCTGCTTTTTGGTGTCCACCTGGCACTCAACTCTCACCTGTGGTTCCAAGAAAATATAATATGTGCAGTGACCACACCTGGTAAAAATCATCTCAGTAGATAGGATAAACCAGGTTGAGGGTAACTGACAGGTCTCAAACAGAATCAGGGATGTCTCCCCCAGACATATGAAGAATTTCCCTGGAACAATAGGCAGATGAGAACAATTTGTTACAACAGCCTTGAAAGTGCCTAAAGCAGGCACTGTGGAGTTCTTGGAACTTGGTCAGATATGGAAGATTCCAAGGTCATGTGCTGCATCCCAGGTCATCGCCAATCATCTTGACTTTTGCCACTGGACTTCAATAACTCTGGAAGAGAAAGTGAAGCTAATGACTTTATCCAACTGCATCTCACTCAAATTCAGTTCGCGTATAAGTAAAACAATCACCCCTTCATGCCATTAGTCATCTTTGAAAATGAAGGACAAGCAAGAACAGAGTTTTACAGATAGTAGCTTAACATATGTTTGTTGAATGTCAAATGAATTCTTTACAGGCCTTTACAGGACAGAGGGATGTCATAGTTGCCTTTTTCCCCACATATCTTCTTTAAATTCTTTGACCTATCCTGAAGTGATGAAAGCCTGATAGAATTATCCCCCATTTGATAGACAGAGAAACAGAGGAGCATAAATGACTTGTTCATAGTTAAACAGTGAGTGTCCATCAAAGGCAGGAATAAAACCTTGGCCTCTGGGCCTGTGAATAATTCTCTAGCCACCTGACTATATCTTGTCTTCCCTAGGAGTTTCTAAGGGTTGAGATTGTGTCTTATGTGATTTTTTATTAATCAGTGTCTCAGAAACAAATTGGTATAGTCAACACTGAAAACTATCCTTGGATAATCACTAAATGAACTATAAGAAGTATTTATATGGTTGAAAGAGATGATTTTCTCAGTTATGTCACCTGATTCCTACTGTTGCACCCATGAGTAGTAAATACAAAATCAAAGTGCCAAGTCACCAAACAGTTTGCCCAGAAGTAGCACCTGGCATCTTGGCAGTTGTAAGACTGACTGTCTCTTTTAAATTGCTTTTGGAAGGGCACGCAATATAGCACCAAGAAGTGACTTTAGCTTCTTAGTTCTTCTAAATGATTTTGTGTGTTGAATATAAATTTCCCCTTCATGAATATAACTTTATAAGTCATATTTTTTTCAAGGGTAGGTTGGTAGTTAGAGATGGTAATGGTATCTATCATCATCACCATCATCATTATCACATGTAATGAAAAATAGTGTTGACATGAATTATTAAGCACAGAAGTGAGATTTTTATTGTTTTAAAATTAACTAGGTGTGAGCCTGCTTTAAAACTTAAGACATGGAAATCATAAATTGTTGGAATGATCCAGTGATGGAATAAGAAAAAAAAGAGTCACTCTACATAGACAAACATCTGTTCACAGATTTTATAATTGAGGGAAAGGAGTCAAAAACCTTGTCTGACAATCTCAGATTTTCTATGTATTAAAAGTCAGCCTCATGGATTTTCATTTTTCTTAATATTCCCCTTTATTCTGTAAAGAAAAATTATAAGAAACAGAGGTATAGCAAGCATACTACTGTTTAAACTGGACTTTTAATTACATTGCTGTGAGTAGTTCCTGGGGAGAAAATTCCCTCTACCAAAGGAAATCAACAATTACTCTCCAAGTCAGAGTCCTAAAGAGGTTCCTAGAGGTACCAAAGGTTGAGATTTTGCAGAGTTATGTAGCCATTATGTATAAAACATGGGACTTGAACCCATGTCTTCTTGGCTTTCTCTTCACCATGCTACACTGCTTCTCTAAATAGTCACTGTGAATAATGGGAAATAAAAGGAGGACACAGACCTTGTTTCCAGTGAGATCACAAGCCAGTTAGTGAATGTAACTTGATAGGTGGATCCATTTTTTTGAATCTCCATCTCCAGTCACAGTTATCTTGTTGTACCAATAAACAGCACTATAAGTAAGCTCCCAACTCAGTAATTTTCCACCTCTAAGTGGGAATTTATGAGGGGATTTCAAAAGATATAGATACATATTCCCTTAATATATTCAAACCTTTTATAACCATAATGTAAGAAACATATATACATTTGTAACTAGTCCTTAGTGCATAGAGATGCTAGAGGGAAAGAGTTCAGATCAGAATACTGCGTGTACTGAGATTTAACTATAGTTAGGAAACAAGTAGCAAGAGTAGACAGGATGAAAAACCAAAGGTATAGGCTAGGGGTCTAATGGATAGACCATTAGGCTGAAGTTGGAAAAAGTAGTTCAGGTTTTCTACTCATCTCTGTACTCTATGACTTTTCAAATTTTGTCTTTTAGGGACACCACCCTAATTTTTGATGACTAGCCCAATATATTACCCCAGTTCTAATTTAAACTCCTGCAAATGATTGCCTGCGGGGAAAAATAAAGGAGCAGGGCAGTTTATATACTTAAGTAAGCTAATTGTCTCTGCTAGTGTTTTGATAAATAACTGAGTCACCGAAAGCCTCAGAAACTCTTCCAAGGTGTAGAATGACTCATTTATACTAGAAAGGACCTGACTTTTTATGTGTCATTGGTTCTTTGACCTTTTTCTCCTTTAATTTTGCTAGGTGTTAACAGAGCACACTGGTACACTTATATCAAGACAAAAGCTGTCTCTATACCTTCTACAAACTGCTCCTAATTCCACCTGTAACACCAAGCAGAAGTATAATTCCTCTTCCACATAACAGCTCCTAAAACATTTGAAGACACTTATTTTGCCCCTGAGTTCTTGTTCAGGTTAAATATGCAGGTTCTTTCAACTGTAACATGCCTTTGATTCTCTACCATTCAGGTTGTCCAGCTCTGAATATTTTTTTTTTTTCAGTTTGCCAATGAACTTTCAAAAATGTAGTTTACAGAATTATACATAACAATACCAATTTCATCTGACTAGGACAGAGTATAGCAGAATCATCACCTCTTTTATCCTGACCACTATGCTAATGTTAATGCAGCCTCAGATTGCATTAGTTTAGTTTTCTAGCTGCCGTTTCACATTAAATGTCACTTTAAAATTGGCAGATATTTTACCTCAATTACTGCCTAGTCTGCCTAGCTTCATTCTGTATTTTGGAATATGAAAGTAAGGAAGTTCAGAAGATGCATTGGGTTTGATGGGGGAACAAGATGTGTGTATGTATGGGGCGGAGATGACATGATGGAGAGGGCGGTCAGACAATGAGTTTTTTGGGGGGATGTTGAGTTAAAGATAAAAATGAAGTAATCATATGAATAGTTAAAATGCAAAGCAGAAAGCCATCTATGTTATACTATAGTTTGAGGCACAATTTAAGGCTATATATTTAAAAATCAGGGAGGGTGCTTACATGTAGAGATGATACTGACTTGTGTGGTCTTAGACAAATTAGTCAATATCTCAAGCATCAATTTCCTCCTTTGTAAATTAAAAGGGTTCAATTGAATAATATCAAAGTTTCTTTTTAGCTCTAAACTATGATGCCATTGTAGCAAATGTAAGCTATAGAGGTCCTTATCCCAATTCCCACTAGTACTGGCAAAGCAGCAAGTCCCCAGAATGTGGCTGGCTATATCTTTCCTAAGGTTTTAAGTGAAATTTAAAGGATTTTCTAATGCTATCATCTCAAGCCACTATTTTGGTGTATTCTATCCAATGTCAATCACTAGATACCATTAATATCTCCCCTGTATCACTGAATGACTTAGTCTTTAGTACCTCAATGTAACTTAACTAATTAACACCACATAGCTTTAACAGAGGGATATTAAGTAAAAAGATACAGAAAGAACCAAAATATAAAAATAGTTTCCTGAACTAGAGCTACATCCTCCTTACAATTGTCTTGGTTCCTATGAAAAATAGCTCGAACTTAAAGTGTTTTCTATAAAGCATTCACTCCAGTAATTTTACTTCCAACGAGGTATAATAATATAGTCTCTGGACAAGTTGATACTTGATTGCAGAAAATGACATCTTGGCTACTGAACTGACTGTATCACTGGGATGAATTCTGAATGTTTCTCCGTAGGGCTGTGTGGGAGTATCAGGCTTTGGTGTTGGCAAATGCTAGTATGGATTTCTATCATGGGACCTCTGCTCCTCTGAACTTCCCAAGCTTGCCAGGTTTTTAGCACAATCAGTTCTAGCTTTAATATTCCTTCATCCAAGAGAAGAAAAAAATAGACACACACACACACACACACACACACACACAAAAACAACAGAAGCAATAGTGGGGCCGTTTGTTTACAATCTATGTGGTAGTGGGCAAGGTGGGTAGATAAAAATTCAAAGCTTCTTTCTATTCCCACTTAGAATTCTACATTTGCCCTCAGGACAGGAAAGAGTGAACAATTTCTCTAGTTAATCTCTTTTGTAGGCACACTAAGTTACAGTTTAATAGCTAGCTAAAAGGACTTTTTTTTTCCTTGCCATAAGCAGAAAAGAAACAGTAGAATACTAGAAACATAGAATACTTTTGCATGCTCTAAAGTGAAAAGCCAGGATCCTCCATTCCACATTATCACAAACTGCCATAGGCTGCCTCCCCACATCTCATCACATGGATTAAATGATATGGAAGCAGGTAGATGGTATTACATGGCATTACATGGCATTACATGGCAACAGGTAAAGTCATTCCCTACTCCCAAACCTTGCAGATCATATGCTTCTCAGAAATTCACCCCATTGACCATTTCCAAACCGGACTAGGAATCAGTCAACAAAAATTTACTAAGTACCTATTATTTTTCAAGCTCCAAGGAAATTTTTTAAAAGCAAATAACAGACCCTGACTTCAAGCAGCTTACAATCTAGTAGAGGAGACAACATGCAAATAAATATATACAGAAAAAGCTATATGGAGAATAAATAAGAAATAATTAAGAGAGAATTTAGGAGGGTTGGAGAAGTCTTCCTATAGAAGATGTGATTTTAGATGGGACTTTTTAAAAAGTTAAGGAGTTCAGCAATTACAGCAGATTAGGGAGAGCATTCCAGTCATATGGGACAGCCAGGGAAATGCCTGGAGCTGGGAGATAGTGTCTTGTTCATGGAACAGCAAGGAGGGGGCAATGTCACTAGATCAAGGAATACATATCAGGGAATAAGATGCATGAAAACTTGGAAAGGTAAAAGGGAATAGGTTTGAATTCCAAAGAAAGGATTTTGTATTTGCTCCTGAAGGTAATCAGAAGCCACAGGAGTTTACTGAATAGGGGTATGTGCATGTGTGTGTGCATATGTGTGTGTGTGTGTGAGACAGGATCAAACCTGTGTTCTAGGAAAACCACATTAGGGCCTGAATGCAGAATGGACTGGAGTAGGGAGAGACTTGAGGCAGCCAGACTTATCCATAGCCTGTTGGGATAATCATATAATAACCTTATGAGGTGATGAGGGCCTGTACTAGCATGGCATCAATGTCAGAGGACCAAGTGGGGAGGAAGTTGGAGAGATTAGCTTTGGTGGATAAGGTCAGAAACCAAATTTTAAGGTGTAGAAATGGAATGAATAATGAATTTACAAATCCTCTTGATTTGCTTGAACTCCCTAATTATCCCAAAGAAGCTGAAATAATCTGATAATCAAAATCAGCCAATCAGGAAGCAGAATGAATGCTGCTCAAGTTTGACATGCCAGCGATCTTTTGTGGTGTCTACTGGGTGAACCCAGAACACCTCATCTGTGCCAGCAAGCACAGGGCCTGCTCATACTGGTCCATACGAGGCCCAAATGGACACGGATATCCTGATACTCTGTATTCCTCTTTTCTTCCTGCCTTCCTTTGTGGACATACACCCTCAAACTTTGGGGTCTGTTCCCCACACATGTATATTGTACCCATCTAGGGTTTTGCATTTGAACCATGCCTCCATCTCCTCTGTTCAGTAACATTGCACCTCTATTATTTATTCTGCCACAATTAATCAGAGGGTTTAAGAAGAGAATGAGAGAAAAGTGGAAGCATCTGCTGTAGACAGCCTTTTAAAGGAGTTTAGTTACAAAGAGCAGAAGTATAGGAAGATAATGGAGATAAACAATCAAGTGAGGGTTATTTCAGGATAGGGGAGACATGGGCATGTTTGTAGGAATTAGGGAATAAGTTGGTAGACAGGGGGAGATTGAAAATTAGTAATAGAGTAGAGATGTTAGAGGAGAAAACCTACTGGAGAAGCAGAATGGAATGGGATTGCTTGAACAAACAGCAGTCAGGCCTCTTCATCATGGGAGATAGGGTGAAGGAGGAGACAATGGCAAATGATGGGGAGGAGACAGAAAATGACCTTAATTTTAAAGTAAAAAATGAGGCAGTGTTCTCCCCTAAGATTATAGGGGGAAGAGGAGCTATGGGAGGTCTGAGGAGGGATGAAACTTTTTAACCTCTCCTTAGACAGATGAGCCACTATGGAGAGTGGGATAATGAGTTCATTAGGAAGATATAGTAGGATTGCCCAGCAGCAGTGAGAAATATTGTGTGGTAAAGAATGTATCTCCCCTGGGTATTAAAGAGTAAGAAACTTATTTGGATCCCTTTCCTATATTTCCCCTTTATCTAAGCTTCTCCATAGCCCATGGAAAAGGGATATAGATACCTTTTAAGAATTCTATTATTATCTCTGTGAAGAAGTATATCAAATGAGTTAACATATGTAAAATGCCTTTTGAACTTTCAATCGTTAAATAAATTCTAGCTCATCATTATGAGTGCTGTATTATTATAATTACTATTATTTTTAATCTCTTTTCACCATGCATACGTTGATGCACATGAAAAGAGCCAAAGGAACGCCCAATTCCTGTTGCCCGCTAGAGAGAGAAGCAGGCGAGACTGTTGACTCTAGATAGACTATTGCAAAAGGGTGTGTTGTTTAAAGTGTGTTGCTTATTGAATATGGCATGCTTTCTGTAACAAAAGCTTAGTCTCAGGAATTTAATTAATAATAATAGATGGCATTTATATAGCTCTTTGAGGTTTCATAAATGCTTTACATGCATTATCTTGTTTGAACCTCACAGGCTAAAAAGAAGTTAAGACTGTCCTTTTCTCTTATTCCTTCTTGATTTTCTAGGGTCCCCTTTACCATAGAATTTCATTTCCTTAAAGGACCTCAGAGACTAGCTAGCCAGTCAGTACTTCACCTCTGTAATCTACTGCAGAAATAATTATGCTTATTTTATTACATTGATTTTGCTTTGATGTTCCTCTCTGCCTTTAATTTCCCCTTAGGTTTCCCAGAAATCCATTGGCTAAAGTTTCTCAAGGGTCCTTGAGGACTTAGGACTGTTTTATTTTTGTCTGTGTGAATCTCTCTCATTTAACATTCAGCAAGAGTTTAATAATTGCTTATTGATTGATGGCCAATTGGAATTTCCAGTTGCCAAGAAATATTGCTTCTCTTAAAGATAATGATTGAATTTCATCTTTATTGCTTTATCCTTTCCTAGAAGTACTTTTCATTCAACCTACAACAATCTTTTTTCTTTTTATATGCTTATGCAGATGTGCACATTTTAGTTTGTATATATCTACATGTCTTCCTTCTACTTTCTCTCCTTCTAGTCTCTTGAAAACCTTCAGTCATCTGACTTCTGACCTAATTACTCAACTGATACTGCTTTCTCCAACATAATGATCTGCAAGTATAAATGGGTGTAAGAGTTAATGCCCAGATAAAGAATAGAGAAGCTAATAAAAGGTAAAATTGACAATTGTGATCATATAAAACTTAAAATTTGAAAAAAAAATCAATGACTTTAAAAATGAAAGAGAAGTAGTTACCTGAGGAAAAATCAGGACACATTTCTCTGATAAAATTCAGATATCTGAGACATATAAGGGATTAATTCAAATATGAAAGAATGACATCAATTCCTCAATGAATAAATCATTAAAGGATGAAAATCTACATAAGAGGATTCTCAAAAAGCAATCTAAGTGAGCAACAAACATTTTTAAAGTGCACCAAATCACTGGGAAATTCAACTTCAATTAAGGAGTTTCCACTTCATATCCATCAACTTGCAAAGATGACAATAAGGGAAAATGACAATTTTGGGCAGGGGAAGAGAGACACAGTTAGTACACTGCTGGCACAGCTGGGATTGATGTAGTCACTCTAGAAATAAATTTGGAACTACATGCCAAAAGCCACTCAACTTTTCATTCCCCTTAAGCCATCCATGCTATCACAAGACTCATTCCCTTTGACTCGGCAATCCCACTACCTGGTTTATACTTCTAAGAGTTAAGCCAGGTCAAGTCAACAAACATTTAATAAGGATCTAGTATGTGCCAGACTCCGTGCTTCCCGTGGGGATACAAAAAAGGGGAAAAAAGAAACCAGCCAGTTCCTGCCCTCACAGCCTCTTGCTTAGCACAGGGCCTGGGACCTGACAGGAACTTGATAAATGTTTGTACATTTATTCATTGGTTAACTGGGGAAACAACAAGCAAACACTTATGTGCAAATTGGATAGATAAGAGTAGGAATTAGAGATAATCAACTGAGGGGAAAGATTAAGGAGTATTAAGAAAAGCTTTTTTCAGAAAACGGAATTTTATCTGGGATTTGAAGGAAGCCAAGGAAACTAGGAGAAAGAAATGAGAAAGGTAAAAGTGGACAGAGGGAGACAAAGACATCAGAGAAAGAGGGAAAAGCCTGATAGGAACAAAATACTTATGGCAGCTCTTTAAGTTGTAGCAAAGAATTGTAAACAAAAAGGATACCTATTAACTGGAGAATAACTCAACAAATTCTGGCATACAAATGCAGTAGAATATTATTATACCTTATGAGGGAAGGAACAGTTTTAGAGGAACCTAGGAAGATTGTATAAATTGAGGCAGAGTAATATGAGAATTAAAAACAGGAGGAAAATATATTCAATAAAATAATATTTGTTACGAAAACCAAGTACTAAGAGACTTAACTCTTATCAATGCAGTGACTAACCAAGACTCCACAGGTCCGATGATGTTTTACCCAGCTCCTGATAGTTGGTATGGAAAAAGACATACATTTTTTGGATATGACAAATATGTGGATTTTTTCTGTTTGACTATGTTTACTGGTTACAAGTATTGTTGAGGGATAAGTAGGGAGAGGAAGCTAGTGACAGTTTTGCTCCATCCTTCCAAAAAAAGGAAAGGAAAACAAGAGTATCATTGTATTACCTTTGAAAATAATGCAGAAAATGGTTCAGAGAGAAATGCAGACAAGTAGGATATATTTGAAAGAATAATGTTGAATATATTGTATGCTTTTTTAAAAAGCAAGCTGTAGTAGTTTGACATAATTATTTTTCTATTCTAGCTTGAATATGCAAATATTGTTTTTTGATGATTTTTGAATTAAAAACATTTTAAATAAGCTAATAATGATATTTAATTTGTTAAATCTGATGAACTTTAACAAATTCTAATTCTCCTGGACTTCATCATTTGGCACTTTGAACTATGTACCAGCAAGGTAACATAGTGGATAGAGAGTGGAACTTGGAATTAGGAAGAGCTGAGATAAAATTCTGCCCTACATATAGGCTAGTTTTGTCCCATTGTGTCTCATAACCTCTCTCATCTCTGCAAATTGGGCGTAATGATTAGTATTATTCTTCAGAGTTGTGGTAAAGATTAAATGAGATACCTATGCCAAATCCTTTTGCAAATCTTAAAATGCTAGATATTGTTATTATCCTCTTCCAATTCTAGATTTATTCTTCACTTTGGGTTTTCATGATATTACTCTCTCTTGGATTTTCTCCCATTTTCCTGATTGCTCTTCAGTCCCTTTTTTTGGATCATAATCCGTGCTATACACTCCTACCCCACTGTGAACACCCATGATTTTGTGCTAGGTCTTCCTCTCTTTATTCTCTACACTCTGTTACTTAGTTACCTCATAAACCCCCATGAGTTTAACTATCATCTCTATGAAGATTATTCTCAGATCTATATATCCAGTACTAATCTTTCTCCTGAGGTCCAGTCCCACATCAACTTCCTATTGAATATATCTAACAGGATATCTTGTAGGTACCTCGATGGTTCTTCCCTCCAAACTGATCCCTTCTTCTCTCTAAAGTACTATCATTTTTCTTGTTATCTAGATACATAAACTCAATGTCATCATAATTTTGTCTTCATTTACATAGTCACCACCCTAATTTAACCTTTATTACTCCTTACTTGGGTTATTGCCATTGTCTCCTAAATACTCTATCTTCCCTCCACTCCAATGCATCCTCCACACAAAGTATGATTTGATTTTCCTAAAGAACAGGTCTGATCACTTGATACTACCTGGGAGGTCAAAAATAATTTTATATTTGGCATTTAAAGTTCTTCACAACCTGCCCCTCCTATCTTTGCCTTCATCTTACACATCATTCCCTTCAGTATAATCTAAAGACCAACCAAACTGACCTCTTAGTAGTCTTCACACGTCACTGACCATTCCTCAAATATCTCTGTTTATATTGCTCATTCCAGTAGAATGTAAGGACTTTAAAGGCTGAGACTGTTGTTTTATAAATCCCCTATAACTAAATTGAACCTGGTACATGTGGAGTAGTAGCTGACTCATTGGGGACCCAACTGACAGCTCCAATTGGGTAACACTCTTCCTTCCTTTCTTCCTTCCTTCTTTCCTTCCTTTCTTCCTTCTTTCCTTCCTTCCTCCTTCCCTTCTTTCATTCCCTCCTTCCTTCCCTCCCTTCCTTCTCTCCCTCCCTTTCCTTCTTTTCTTCTACCTATTCCTTCCCTCTGTTCTTTCCTCCTTCCTTATTTCCTTCTCCCCTTCCCTCCTCTTCCTCTGTCCACATAGGAAATCATACCTTATCTGTGGGTGCACTGCCCAAAGGAATATAAATTTGAAAGCTTACCAAATATCTTCAGGTGTACTGTCTAGATTTCTTTTTTTAAGGACCATGCCTTAAACTCAACTCACTTTGACTCTCCTTGATTGGCCAACAATAGGTCCCAGCTCAAGCCCCATTTGGTCATTGTTTGGGCTGTGATCGCTCTGAGTGAGTATAAATAACAATTGTTTCTGTTTTGGACAGAATCCTAGAAGGAATTCCTTTCCCAGATTGATTTGATATGATTAGACCATTTAGGAAAGAGTGAGGCTGCTGACTGCATAGCCTTGCCTCACTTAAATCAAATGCACTTGCAAGTCATGGCATCACCTTCCCAATGTCATCATCTTCCTAAAGAATGAAGGACTAATGAGGAGAACACAAGAAACAATAATAACAAACTCTCTGGGAGAAAAAAAAATCTCTGTGAGATAGAAGTCAAATTTATTCTGTGTGACTAGCATTTTTTAAACTCAATTAATAAAATACTATATTAAGCCCTGATATGTAGCATTTGTATATTTCCAAGGTGTAAATGCTCACATGTAAAATTTAACAATAGGCTTCCTAGCCAGTGGGAGCTAGCTCCAGACTGGCCCTAGTTGGAGGGGATTTCCACTCTAGGTTTTTACCTACAGTGAGAGGAAATCTATTATCTTCAAGGCTGCCCTTTGGCTGCTGAAACCATCTAGTGATGTAGATGGTACTTTGGCCATCTTGACACTATTTTCCACCCCTGGCCTTCAACAGGTGACCTCTACCTTGGGACACTGTACTCTTGATTGGTAAGAGTCCATCATCACTCACTGCATCCTCGCCGCAACACACTCCACTCCTGTGACCTTCTTACTATGCTACTAAGCATCTCCTCTATCTCATCCCACTATATACAACTTCCATCTCTTAGTCTAGGAACAATAATCCAATGAACACTTCTGTTTCTGAATAAAATGATCCCAACAATTATCCTGTAACTCCACCAATCACCCTAGTGACTTCCTAGACCAAAACACACCATCCCCTTTTCTCTTCCCTACTCGTTTATGTGACATAGTGATGTCATTTTGATTCTCTTCAGAAACAAAGGACAACAACCAACCAACTCATTTATATGTGGCGTTGCAGTTCCAGTGCTTAGGATATTGCCTGACACATAGTGAGGGTTTAATAACTTTAAAAAAAATAATTAACTGATTCATTAGTACTCTGTAATTTATGTTATTGGAGAATTGACTAATTAAACCAAAAATGAAATGACTTATGGGGTGTAGTAGATAGAGTATTGGACCTAGAGTCAGGAAGATTCTTCTTCCTGAGTTCAAATCTGCCCTCAGATACTTACTAGCTGTGTGACCCTGAGCAAGTTCCTTAAGCCTGTTTGCCTCACTTGGCAAACCACTCCCATATCTTTGCTAAGTAAACCCCAAATTGGGTCACAAAGAGTCAGACACAACTGGCACAGCTGAACAACAACAACGGAGTAACTTCTTATGGTCATATAGCCAGTATATGTCAGAGATGGGACTAGAACACAGGTCTTGCTGACTTGAAGGAAGGAAGGAAGGAAGGAAGGAAGGAAGGAAGGAAGGAAGGAAGGAAAGAGGAAATGATTTAGGAATGAAGCCATTTCATGAATATTAAATGCAAGTAAGTCTTGCTTAGATCAGAGAAATTATACTTAGGGAAGTTTTAACCTATGGCAAAAAACAGCAGATAGTTGGCAGAGTAGACAGAGTGCTGGTTTGGGAGCCAGGAAGACTCATCTTCTTGAATTCAAATTTGGCATCAGACATTTACTAGCTGTGTGACCCTGGACAAGTCCCTAAATCCTGTTTCTCTCAGTTCCTCATCTGTTAAAGGAGTTGGAGAAGGAAATGGCAAACCAATCTAGTATCTTTGCCAAGAAAACCCCAGAATAGGTCGCAAAGAGTCAGACATGACTCAAAAATGATTGAATAACAACAATAATAAATACAGTTATGGTATGGCATACCAAGGCCTTTCAAAGGAACACCTAAGTGAAAAGGGTGTATTAGTAGTTTACTGAAAGATCATGTAAGAAAGAGAAGATACTCAACTTTGACATCTAGTTACAGACCATCTTTTCATTATCCTTGTACTCTTTTGGCCCATGGAATTTGGTCCCTCACCCTTTCCTGGGGACCATATCTCCCCTGCCTCATCTTTCACTGGGAAATGTGAGAGGACCACACATCAAGAGGCTTGACACAAGGATAAAATATCCTATTCTAGGGTTCTAATACCTGTGAAAAAACTCTCGTCTCTTCACCATAGTGGACTTTGAGATACATTTCCTTAACACAAGTCCATATTGCCCGTTGCCCCACAAAATCTATTTTCTTTAAAAGGTGCCTACATAAATCAAAGGAGAATTACCAATTGTTTTATTCTCCTCAATTGATATTGTTTTTAGGTTTGTTATTCAAGAACCCCAGAAAATCTGGATCTCTACAAATCTTATTTTACTTTCCTTTCTTTCTTTTAGAGTAAAAAATAAAACAAAAAAACAAACAAAATTGAAATCATGTTTTGGCAAAAGTCATCTTGTAATTTAACAACTTCTCCTAGGTGGCATATTATTGGAGATTTGACTAATTAAACAGAAAGTGAAGTGACTTATAGAGTGTAGTAGATAGAGTATTGGACCTAGAGTCAGGAAGATTCCTCTTTCGGAGTTCGGATCTCTCCTCAGATACTTACTAGCTGTGTGACCCTGAGCAAGTTTCTTAACTCTCTTTGCCTCACTTGGCAAACCACTCCCATATCTTTGCTGAGTAAACCCCAAATTGGGTCACAAAGAGTCAGACATGACTGACACAAATGAACAGCAACAACAGAGTGACTGACTCATGGTCAGATATCCAGTATATGTCAGAAATGAGACTAGAACCTACCTTTCTTTCCTACCTTCTTACTTCCTTCATTTTCTTTTTCTTTCTTCATTTCTTCTTATCTTTCTTTTTTCATTTAAAACTGCAGTTTTAAATTTTATATATTACTAATGATGCTAGAGGGGAAGAACATTTTTGGAAAAGGTTCTACTCAACCATCCATTTCATTTTATCATGGAAAAGTTTGACTTGCCTGGTTGTCTATAGAAATTTGAATTTGATTGTTTATCAAATTGAAATAAGTTTCGTAAAGACAGATCATAAACACTAGAAAAGACTTTGGATCAGTGCACAATAATTAGAAATATGTAAAGAGATCAATAGTTATCATGTTTCAAGACCAAATTGCAAAAATGTCTTAGGAAAAAGGGAAACTGTGCTAACTAGTAACTTGCATTAGTATGTTACAAGAGATCTACAAATAATTAGTGGTTATGAAAATGGAATGGGGGATCAAAGCTAGGATATAAACATAGAATTAGAATGGGTTGAAAGTGATTTAAAAGTAGCACAATGTAGATGTAAAAATCAATTATAAGTGAAAAAAGAAAGCCTAGAGGAGCTGAATAGTAGGAAAGGACTGCAATAAACATGAAAAAAAAGAAAATATAAGAGTCTACCTAGACAAACATGAAGTAGAAAAGCAGCTAAATGTTCTTCACTTACACAGAGTCCAAGAAAAGATTCTTCTTTTCACATCAGCTATAGGAGATTCTATCAAGGGTTGTCACACAGAACTGAAAAGAGAAAAGAAAAGTAATGGCTTGAAGAAGTGGTGACATCAGTTTAAAGAAGCATATAGATCTTTTTGAGGTTAAAAAATAGCAAGATATTCAGGTACTGTGACTGCCATCAACTTAACCTGGAGTAATATCCATTATAAATATCAGCTTACCTTGATTAAAAACAAAAAGGCAAATTCATTCCATGAAAGGAACCTCAGTGAGTTCAGAATGAACTGATATCAGATTCAGGAATCAAAATTTTCTTATACTTAATAAGGCTTAATATCTAAATGGTTAAGTGGAGTTCAATGAAATTTAATTCAATACTTTTTATTGAACAATAAACACTAAGTGGATATAAGGAAAAATGGCAGCCATTTTCACTTTAATGGAACTCACCTTCTACTGCTGGTGTAGAAAACAAGTACTGCATGCAAAATCAAAATAATGTAGGTGGAGGGCCAAAATCTGGAAAGAATGGAAAATGCATCACTTAATCTAAGCTTTGAAGGGAGTATTGTGAAGTCCAGAAATATGTATTGAAATCTTAAAGATCTGTAAATTCCAAACAAAGAAGTTTATATTTCTTCCTGAAAGCAATTGGGAGCTGCTGAGACTTCCTGAGCCGGGAAGTGACATGGTCAAACCTGTGCTTGGAAAAATTAAAGGGAGACCTTTTAACAGGTCATTGAAGTATTCTAGGTAAAATTAGACATGAGTGCCAGAGGTAGAATTTACAAGACTTAGCAACTGATTAGAGGGCATGAGGAAGTGTGAGGAGTTAACGATTCTCAGAGTGAGAACCCTGGTGACTGCTCTGTGATGTTACAATTAATAGTAATAGGAAGGTTAGGAAGAATGGTAGATTTAAATTAATGGAGAACAAGTTCCGTTTTGGACAAGTTACATTTGATCTGCCTATTCGGTAACTAGATAGTGCTGTCTAATAGGCAGTTGAAGATTCAGGCCTGGAATTTAAGAGAGACACATGTAAGATTACTATTAACCCACAAACAAACCATATAATTTTTCCTTTCTCTCTAGTAAGTTCTATTTTCCTAAAAGTCTACTCATACTCAGAGTGCTTGCAGTTTAGATGAGCCTAAGAAGGAAGTCAAACTTGAAACTGCTAAATAATGAATAAGTCCTTCAACAATCAGTGACTTCCACAGGGTTTTCCACAGAGATACATGCAGCTCCAAGATCTATATTTACTCCTAAGAAGAAAATAAACTTGGGGATACCAAATAGGCAACAGCAAATGTTCCAGTGAATTCTTCTTTTATGACACTACAATCTATACAAAAAATGAAAAAAAAACACATCAAAGAAATCATGACAGCCCATGAGCTATGTATCAAAACATATAAAGGAAGCCTATCACTTCATAAATAATCAGCAAGGTTTTTTCTCTTTTAGTGAGTCTCATTTTCCATAGAATCCTAAAACTCTCCAAAATCATTAACTGTGATTTGTAACACCTCCCCCTCTCCTTGCTCTCTCCAAAGGGAAACAAACTTTGATTGCATCTCCAAGTTGTGATATATCCATGACTTAGGAGCAGTTAGGGGTTGGAAAGGTGGAGTGGTATAAGAAGATGCTGGAGGGGAGGAAAAAACTGGAACCTGGTTTCAGGATCTGATAGTGTCTTCCAATACTATTGGATTCTTCCAGTGCCATTGAATTCTTCCACTACTATTGGATTCATCCAATACTATACTTTTGTTTTCTCTTTGTCTTTGTACAACTTTCTAAGTCCCCTCAACTTCTGATCATTCACAGAGTTTACAGAATCACAGAGTATGAGCTTTAAAAAAAACCCTCAGGTTCTTTATTATGTGTATATATATATATATATATATATATATATGTGTGTGTGTGTGTGTGTGTGTGTGTGTGTGTGTGTGTGTGTAATTTATATAATTATATAATCCATAATTAAATAATTTGTATAATATATAAAAAAGAATCCCTTCTGTATAACATACCCAACAAGTGGTTATCCAGCCTCTGCTTGAAGATATTCAAGAAGAACCATGATTTTTTTTCAAGTAATCAATAAATATTTATTTAGCACCTACTATGTGCCAGGTACAATACTAAGCAGCAGGGATGCAAAACGAGACAAAAGGCAGTTCTTGTCTTTAAGGAGTTTACAATCTATTGGGGGAGACAATATGCCAACAAATATATAAAAAGCAAACTATATACAGGATAAATTGGATATCATTAACAGATGGAAGACACTGGAATTGAGAAGTTGGGAAAGGCCTCCAGCAGAAGGAGGGATTTTTGTTAGGACTTAAGGAAAGCTAGAGAGGTCAATAGGTAAAGTAGAGGAGGGATCTTATTATTCCAGGTATGGAGGATAACCAGAGAAAATGCTGCAAGCCAAGAGGTAGAATGTCTTATTTGTGGAATAGCCAGGAGGCAAGTGTCACTAGATTGAGGGGTGCATACGGGGAAGCAAGGTGTGAGAAGACTGAAACAGAAGGAGCAGACAGATATTGAAGAACTTTGAATAGCAAAAATATATAATTTTGTACTAATTTCAATAGGGATACTCCACTTTTCTCTTCTCTCCTCCCTTTTCCTCTTTGATGGTCCCAGTATGCTCTGCTATTTTCATCTGGAGTACTACGTTCAGTTTGGGGTGCTATTATTTAAGCTGGGTTAGCTGGGTTTCAGAGGTGAACAATCAGGATGGTGAAGAGCACTGAGTAGATGTTATCTGAGAATTTGCTGAAGAAACTGGGCATGTTTAGCCTAGAAAAGACTCAAAGGGGTTGATAGCTGTCTTCAAGCATTTGAAGGGTGGTCATATGGAGCAGGGATCAGAGTTATTTTTGTCCCCAGAAGTCAGAACCAGGAGCAATGGATGGAAGTTACAAATATATTAATAAAGGCTTGATGCATGAAAAATGTGCTAAAAGTTATAACTGCCCAAAAGCAGAATATAGTGCCTTGAAAAATCATGGTTCTTCCCTAGAGCCATGAATCTATCAGCCAAGAGACTAAGAAATCACATCAGGGCCCTGAGCTAGCTGCCATTATGTCAGTACTTTCCTGGAATCTTCATAGAATCACAGAATTAGAACTAGGAGAGATGAACTTTAAAGACCATCAAGTTCAGGGATCTTAACCTGGGGCTAGTGAACTTCAAATATGTGTGTGTGTGTGTGTGTGTGTGTGTGTAATATACATATATACACATATATGTATATATACATATATTATACATGTATGTATTTCAATGTAATTAGTGTCATTTAAAACCTTATATATATTATGTCATTAAGATCATTATTCTGAGGAAATCTATAGGCTGTGCTGGATTGTTAAAATGGTCCATGATACCAAGGAAAAAGTCAAGAATTCCTGATCTTGTCCCACAAATTCATTTTCTAGATAAGGAAACTGACTCTAGATACATTGTTCTTTTCCACTGTGCCATATTTCATTAAAAGTCACTCTGGATTAACCACTTCCAAGAGAAAGTTAATAGACCCCATAAACAATGACCTTGTATGTGCCTAGCCTCAGCATGAGTATGAAACATACAATGAGATATATCCGTGCCATGAGCTGAAGAAGATTGAGGCCGGCAAGAGTCCTGAGACTCTCTAAGTAACTCCTCATGCAGAGCAAGGACACTAGACACACAGTGATCTCATCATTGCTTCTGAACTGACCCAGAAATGGAATCGTATGGAAAGAAAGAGGGTTCTAATTGAAATGATTCTGTCTCCTTTTATGAAAATTATCTTGGAAGGAGGGGCTTTTCTTTTTTTCCCACTTTTTATTTTTTCCACTTAATAGAATTTTACTTTTTTCTAATTACATATATAGATTCACTTTTATAAGATTCTGAGTTTCAATTTTTTTCTATTTTCCTCCCTTCCCTCTCTGTCTTCTCCCTCGCCAAGATGGCAAGCAATTTGATATAGATAATATGTGTATGGTCATGTTAAACATATTCCCACATTAGTCATCTTGTGAGAGAAGAATCAGAACAAAAGGGAAAAAAAAACCACAAGAAATAAAAAAAAGTAAAAATAGTATACGTTGATCTGCATTCAGGCTTCCTTGTCCTTTCTCTAGATATGGATAGCATTTTCCATTATGGGAATTATCTAAGATCATTGCATTGCTGAGAAGAGAGGTCTATCAAAGTTAATCATTGCACAATATTGTTTTTATAATGTACAATGTTCTCCTGGTTCTTCTCACTTCGCTCAGCATCAGTTCATATAAGTCTTTCTATGTTTTTCTGACATCCTCCTGCTCATCACTTCTTATAGCATAGTAGCACTTCATTATATTCAGATATTTGAATATAATGAAATTGATTATTTAGTGATCCCTGATTGATGGACATCTCTTAAATTTTCAGTTCTTTGCTACCACAAAAAGAGCTGCTACAAATATTTTTGCACATGTGGATCTTTTTCTTGTTTTTATGATCTCTTTGGGATACAGACCTAGTAGCGGTATTGCTGGATCAAAGGGTATGCACAGTTTTATAGCCCTTTGGGCTGAGTTCCAAATTGCTAGGAGAGGCTATTCACAGAGAAAAATAATCTTGACTGTACCAGTACAGTCAGGAAGCTAGGTAGTACAGTAGATAGAACACTAGAGCCTGTAGTCAAGAAGACCTGAGTTCAAATCAGGCCACTGACACATGCTAGCTGTGTGACCTTCATAACAACCTCTGCCTGCCACAATTTCTTACATGATAATATAGGGATAATAATAGCATTTACTTCTCAGGGTTGTTGTGAAAATCAAACTGATAGTACTTGTAAAGTGTTTAGCACAGTGACTGGCATATAGTAGGCACTTAATAAATGCTTGTATCCTTACTGCCAATAGTTGTAAATTAAGATCTTTCATTATTATTCACATTTAATATTCCTAAACATAAGAAGAGAGCTAGAGAGAAAGTAAATGAGAGACCATCTTTTAAATAAAATAAAATTCTAAGCAATTAAGCTGTTATTCAAAATCGTAGGTTTTTATTATGGTTTCTTTTTCATTTCATAAGGTGACTACATTTTTAACTGGAAGGGACTTGGAAAAAAAACTTCCTAATCAAAACTCTATATTTTGCAAATGAGAAAGCTGAGGCCTGTAGAGGAGTGTTATTTGCCCCAGCTCACATAGGTACTTACAGAGCTTGACATTTGAATTCAGTACTTATGGATTTTTTTTCCCCACTACCTTCATGCTGCCTCTGTCCCTTTCCTTGAATCTTACTGCTTACCAGGCAAAATCAAAAAAATAATTTTGTACATAATATATCAGTCTTGTATATCATTGTAGTCTGCTATATAAATGTAATTGCCTAAGCACTCGAGAAATTATATTGTACCATATAGTTCAAGAACTAGGAAATGAATTAGCCAAACTAATATTCCAAAATTAGCTTGTTCTAAACACATAACTATTTAATAGTCAAGTGCCATTACTGGCAGAAGGTAAAGAAGGAGGTTTTCTGCAATAGAGGACATCCATTTCATGAATTAATTATTGCAAAAGTGATAGTGATCATTGGAACCCATGCTGTTCTTGTTCTCATTATCTTTCACTCTTACTCTAAGTCTTCCCTCTCCTCCTCTACTCATATTTGTCCTTGATTAATGCATTAACACAACTTCTCAATTAAAAAATATATCACTAAGCATTTATTAGTCACCTATTATAGGTCAGACATTGTGTTACGCACAGCACAGGAATTCTCAAATGGATCTGTGATATCATATATTTGGAATCTGGATCTGAAGTCTTACACATCAGAAGTCATTCATACCTGTACATCTTTTCCTTATTCTCCCCTGTTTGAAACAGGACACCTAGCCATCGTGCAACAGGCTTCCTTTACTTATTCCTCATATTGTGAAGATAATAGACCATCACTATTACAGTTCATCTGTTATCCATGATCCCATGAATTAAATCCATTTTTGGATTGAAATAACTGAATGTTTGAGTGTATAGTATATCAATTTAATTTAGATAGTCTTATCAATTCTTCATACTATTTTTCTACCTCTTTATTTTAAGAAAACTATATGTTGACATGTAAGCTACAATTTTTATGATGGTGCATTTTTGAGTAGTTATCATCAATATTGTAATACAAAAAATAGAGTTACTATGAATAGTTTTCTGTTACCCAGGTTCTGGGGATACACTGTCTTAAGTCCCTACACTCAAGGAGCCTAAATTCTATCATACAAGTCACTATTATTAATATTTACTCCATCCTACTTATTCTCACAAAATATCCTTCAACTGCCCTTGGGAGTAACTGCCATTTTAATTCTTCTAAGTTTGTGTTGTTTTATTATTGAAAACCATATAACATCACTTAGCGAATTGTATCTTATTCTTTAATTGCATCTGTTGTTTTAGCTTAACAAGTTAGATTTCTGTCATTCTATTACTTTCTTACCAAGTATATTTATCCATTCAATCAGTGTTGTGTGTGTGTGTATGTGTGTGTGTGTTCATCCTTCATTGCTGAAGAAGACCATGCCATCAGAGACATGATGACATGAATTGCACTTGACTTTGTTTTGAGTGAGGGAGGGCTGCGTGGGTCACCTGCCTCACTTCTTCTCCAGAGCCATCTGAATCCAGTGACCAGATATTCATCAGGATGACTGGAGATGACCCAGAATGAGGCAATTGGGGTTAAGTGACTTGTTCAAGGTTACACAACTAGTGAATGTCAAGTGTCTGAGGTGAAATTTGAACTCAGGTCCTCCTGACTCCTGCACTGGTGCTCCATCCACTGCACCACCTAGCTGCCCCATCCATTCAATCAATATCTATTGAGATTGCTATTGTCATTCAAATATCTATAACTAATTTAATTTCTTCCTCTTAAACCAATCTCTTTTGATAAGGAAAGAGATTGCCAGTTTCATCTTTTTACACTGCTACCAGATTAGCCTTTTAAAATACCCCTTTTAGTATGTCACTTGTCTTCTCAAAATTCTGTGATTTAGCTTTTAAGGACTTTTATAACATGACCATACCTTTAAAGCTGTGTTGTAAGTTGGATACAAACCAAGAAAACTGGGTATTTTGACATCTCCAAGGAAGTAGAACAAATCCAAGAGAGGTGTAAATTAGCAAGTCAGAGGCCAGTGAAGACATCCAAATCAAGAAATCAGGGAAACAAGATAAATATAAATTTCAAAAGCAATATAAATTGTTAACAATTACAAATGTACAAAAGTTGTAAGGGGCTGCAGTTGATCTTTAACTGCAATTTTAATTCATGAGTTCTTACCTTTTTCCATGACAAGGACTTCCTTAAAGAATGATAGCTTAATACATAAAATAAAATATAAAGGATTACAAAAGAAAGCAATTATGTTGAAATATAGCTATTGAAATATTTTTAAAACAAGTTCAGAAACTGAATTTTAAGAATTCTTGTTTTATAGTCTTTCCATCCTGCTGACAACCAATATTTATTGAGACTGACCTAAAAATCTGACTGCCGATAGTAGTGAATAGCTGAGTGATAAACTCAGGTCTAGGGAATAGACAGAGACAGTTTATTCATAACATTGTTTATTGAACCATGTTTTTTAACTACAACTTTAAAGCATACTTCCTCCTTAGATAGACTTGATTGATCATAAAGTTAACGTAAGTCTATTCTTTCCTCTCTGCCTTCATCTAATTGTCTATCCACCTCCTTTTCCCTTCCTTTGTATCCAAGGTTTACTGATACTTCAAGGTGTGGTGCAAGTCCTATCTCCATGTTGATTTCAGTGGATATTCCATTCCTCAGTGATCTCTTTGTCCTACATATTTTCATAGCATTTTAGGATATAGTCTATATAATTGGTTCTTGTTAAGTTGTTTTTCAGTTATGTCTGACTCTTTGTGACCCCATTTGGGCTTTTCCTGGCAAAGACAATGGGGTAATTTGCCATTTCCTTCTCCAGCTCATTTTACAGATAAGGAATTGAGGCAAACAGGGTTGTGACTTGTCCAGGGTCACATATCTAGTAAGTGTCTGAGGCCAGATGTGAACTTAGGAAAATGGGTCTTCCTGAGTGTTTACTTGGCACTCAATTGACTGTATCATCTAGCTACCTTCACATTATTAACACCATATCACTAAATTTACCAATTTATTTTTGAGGAGAGTATCTTTATCCACTGACATGACAGATTTCATTCAGCCACAACCTTTAGCAACACTATCCCAAGCTGAGAAAGATTAAATCATTGCTCTAAAGACAGGGACTGGACTGTGCTATCTCAAATTCAGGTGCAAATAATTTTTAAATCATGCCTCAAAATGACTTCTGGAGTGGCAAAACAAACAGAAGGACAAGATGAAAAAAATTTCCAGGTCAAGGCAACTTAGGAAATTGGCAGAAAAGTATGTCTTATTTGAGTCAGAAGAGAACACAGTCCAGCCCAGGCTGACCCAGCATAGGAGATGCAAGGAAAGCCCATAGCATGACATGGGGCTGACTGAATCAGTAGCAGCAACTTCTTAAGCTCCATAGTTGTTAAGGGAGTTAGACACCTGCTAGGAAGGTGTCCAGAAAGAAGACCCTTTGGTAGTACTGGGAGCAGGATTTAGTTGCATTGCTCATACATGCTTCCAGATTACAATCCCAGGGCAAGAAGGAGCACTAGCAAGAACAGGGACCATGGTCATAGGACCAGGACAGAAAAAAAAGTGCTTGTTGTTTCACACAGTCCAAATAATATGTTATACAAAGAGTGACAACATCTCTCCTTAGATAATACTAGTTGGAAAAACTGAAAACTCACAGACTCCAAAAGTGAGCTCTAAAAACAGCAGCACAGATACACACACACAGACACACAGACACACACACACACACACACACACACACACAACAAAAAAAACCTCAACACCCTGAAGCTGGGGATAGTGCCCCCTCCACACTGGAAGAAAAATTCTACTTTAACAAGCAGTTACAAGTGAAGAAATGTAATGGAAAAAAATGATCAAAGAACCAAAAATGAAAATGAGTATAGAAAATTACTATTGTGACAGGAAGATTAAATTATAAACTCAGGAGAAGACAATGAAATCAAAGCAACCACATAAAAAGTCTCAAACAAAAATATGAATTGGTCTCAAGACTCAGAACTAAAAAAGTGATTTGAAATATAAAATAAGAGAGGTATAGTAAAGTTGGGAAAATAAATTAGAGTGACTGAAGAAAATCATGAGATAAAAGTGGCACAGGTAAAATACTGAAGACAATAACACCCTAAAAAGTTTTGCAAAAAATAAAAGAGGCCCAAAAATCAAATGAAGAGAAGAACATTATAAAAAGTAGAACTGGCCAAATGGAAAATAAAATATAAAAGTTTATTGAAGAAAATAACTCCTTAAAAATTAAAATTGAACAAATGGAAGCTAATGACTGCACAAAACATTAAGAACCAATGAAACTAAATCAAAAGAATAAAAAAATAGAAGAAAATATGTCATTGGCAATACAACTGATCTGAAGAATAGATCAAGAAGAGACATATTAGGAATTATTGGAATATTTGAAAGCCAAGATTAAAAAAAAATAGCCTGGACAGTACCATTCAAAAATTATCAAGGAAAATGGACCTGATATCCTGGAATGGGAGGGTAAAGTAGAAATTGAAAGAATCCACTGATCATCCCTTGAAAGCAATACCAAAATGAAAATTGCCAAGAATATTATAGCCAAATTTCAGACTTCTCAGCGTGAGGAGAACATATGGCAAGCAGCCAGAAAAAAATAATTCAAATATTGTAAAGCCACAATCACAATAACACAAGATTTAACAGCTTCTAAATTGAAAGATCAGAGGGCTTAGAATATAATGGAAGGCAAAGAAGTTAACATTACAATCAAGAATCACTTACCCAGTAAATATAATCACTTACCCAGTAATACAATCCTTCATGGATGGAGGGATGATATTTAATGAAATAAAGGACTTTCAATTCTTCTTTATGAAAAGACGGGAGTTGAATAGAAAATTGACTTTCAGTTACAAGACCTGAGAAAAATACAGAAATGCAAACAAGAAAGTGAAATCACAAGGGATTTAATGAAGTTAAAGTGTATACATTTCTATATGGCAAGTTGATACATGTAACTTCTAAGAATATTAGAGTAGTTAGAAGGTGTAAACATAGGTAGATGGCATTGATTGATATGACTTGTGTATTATGAGATGGTATAAAAAAATAAAATTAGTGTGTGAAAAAGGATATGCTGGAGGAAGTCAGAAGACAGAAGTAGAATGGGGCAATTTTTCTTGCATAAAAGAGATATGAAAAAGATTGTACAAAAGTAGGGAAAATGGGTGGGTAGCAGACAACCCTTGTACATTACTCTCAATGGAATTGGCTTAAAGAGGGAATAACATACAAATTTAGTTGGGTATAGAAATCAATCATACCCTACAGGGAAGTAGGAGAGGAGCAAGATAATAGAAGCAGGAGGTGATAGAAGAGATGGAGGATTGACAAGGGTAGTGATCAGAAGTATAACACATTTGAAGAGGAACCATGTAAGAGAGAGAGAGAGAGAGAGAGAGAGAGAGAGAGAGAGAGAGAGAGAGAGAGAGAGAGAGAGAGAGAGAGAGAGAGATTGAGAGAGAAGGATAAGTGGGGGAAAACTTGAGATGAAAGAACATATGCAGTAATCCTAACTGTGAATGTGAATGGGATGAACTCACCCATAAAATGGAAGCAGATATAAGATTGTATTAAAAAACAGAATTCTACAATATACTGTTTACAAGAAACACACTTGAAAGCAAAGAAAAATAGACAAAGTAAATGTAAGGGGCTAGAGTAGAATTTATTATACTTCATCTAAAGTAAAAAAATAGCAAGAGTAGTAATCATGATCTCAGACAAAGCAAAAGCAAAAATATATCACATAAAAAGAAATAAGCATGGAAACTATATGTCACTAAAAATGCCATAGACAATGAAGTAATATGAATGCTAAACATATATACACCAAATTCCTTTTTAAAGGAAAATTAAATGAGTTATAGGAGGAAGCAGAAAGTATATTCATTCTAGTGGGGTATCTCAGCTTTCCCTTCTCAAAATTAGATGAATCTAAGCAAAAAATAAACAAAAAAGTTAAGGAGATAAATAGAAATTTGAAAAGTTAGACATCATAGATCTCTGAAGGAAACTGTATATAAATAGAATGGAACATACCTTTTTCTCAGTGGTACATGGAATCTATATAAAAATTGACCATGTATTATGGCATAAAATTCTTATAACCAAATTTAAAAAAGCAGAAATATCCTTTTCAAATCATATGTAATGTAAATTGTAATGTAAATTACATTCAAGAAGGAGCCAGGGGAAGACAGATTAACAATTAATTGGAGACTAAATGATCTAATCTTAAAAAAATAGTGGGCCAAAAAAACAAATCATAGAAACAATCAGTAATTTCATTAAGGAGGATAACAATGAGAACACATATTAAAATTTATGGGATGCAGCCAAAGCAGTACTCAGAGGAAAATTTAGATTTCTAAATGCTTACATCAATAAAATAATGGCAGATCAATGAATTACACATGCAACTTTTAAAACTAGAAAAAAGAACAAATGGAAAATCTCAAATTAAATAACAAATTTTTCATCCTGAACATCAAAGGAGAAATTAACAAAATTGGAAGTAAAAAAAAGAGAAATTGAACTAATAAATGAAAAAAGAAGCTGGCTTATGAAAAAATAGATAATTAATTAATTTGACTAAAAAGAAACACAATTACCAAAATAAAAAATAAAAAAGAGTGATTGCACCACTAATGAAGATAAAATTAAAGCAATTGTTGAGAGCTGTTTTGCCAAATTATATGCCAACAAATCTAACAAATAAAAAGGATTAATATTTGCAAAAATATAAATGGTTCAGTTTAACAAAAGAGCAACTAGAGTACTTAAATAACCCTGTCTTAGAAAAAAAGAAATTTAACAAGCCATTAATAAGCTCCCTAAGTAAAAATCCTCAGAACCCAGATAGATTTACAAGTGAATTCTACCAAGTATTTAAATAACAATTCTAATATTATTTAAATAATAGCAAAGGAATGCTGTCAAGTTCCTTTTATAAAGCAAATATTATGTTATCTAAATCAGAAAAAGCCAAAAAAGAGAAAGAAAACGACAGATCAATTTCCTTAAAGAATGTAATTTTTAAAAAAAAATAAAACACTAGCTTGGAAATTACTGAAATGTATCACAAAGGTAATATCTTATGACAGGTGGAATTCTTACTAGGAATTCAGGGCTTTTTCAATACTATAAAAAAAAATCAGCAAAAATCACACGATTATCTAGTAGATGCAGAAAACCCTTTTGAGAAAATATAACTTATTGCAGATATAGAAAGGATATGAATAAATTGTTTCCCTTAAAATGATAAGTAGTATCTATATAAAACCATCAACAAGCATTATCTGTAGTGAGAATAATCTATAAATCTTCCCAGTAAGATCAGGAGTGAGGCAAAGATGCCCTTTATCATCACGATCATTCAATATTGCACTAGAAATGCTAGCTTAGCAGTAAGAGAAGAAAAACTAATTGAGGGAAATGGAATAGGCAATTAGGAAATAAAACTATCACTCTTTGAAGATAATATGATAATCGTACTTGCAGAATACCAGAGAATCAACTGAAAAACCAATTGAAATAATTAACAACTTTAGCAGTTACAGGACATAAAATAAACCCATCTCAATAGCCAGAATTTCTATATATTATTAACAAAGTTCAGTAGCAAGAGATAGAAAGCAAAATTACATTTAAAATAACTGCAGGCAATATAAAATACTACTAGGAAAAACCCAGGAAATCAAGGAATTCAGCTACAGAACACTTTTCACACACATAAAGTCAGGCCTAAACAGATGGAGAAATATTAATTCCTCATTTATAGGGTGAGTTAATATAATAAAAATGACAATTCTATTTAATTTTTGTCAAGCTAGAAAAAATAATAAAAATTCTTCTGGAATGAAAAAGAGGTTAAGAATATCCAAGGAATAATTGAAAAAATGTGAAGGAAGGTATCTTAACATTAGCAGATCTCAAAGTGCATTAAAAAACAATAATCATTTAAACAATCTGGTATTGGCTAAGAACTAGAGTGGTCTATCAGTGGAATAAATTAGGTACACAATGCACAGTAGTAAGTGACCATAAAAGCTTATGTTTGATAAACCGAAAGATGCAACTTTTGGGACAAGAATTCAATATTTAACAAAAGCTCCTGGGAAAACAGGAAAGCAGTTTGAAAGAAACTAAGCATAAACCAACATTTCACAATGTATAAGAGTCAAAACATGTAAATTATATAGATATACAGGGTGATATCATAAGCAAATTTGTCAGATTTGTGGATAAGGGAAGAATTTATGACTAAACAAGAGATAGAGCATTACAGGATATAAAATGGATATTTTTCATTACATTAAATTGAAAAGGTTTTACACAAAGAAAACTAACATAGTTAAGATTAGAATAAAAGCAGAAAACTTGGGGTGGGGGTAAGTTTGCAGCAAATTTCTCTGATAAAGGCCTCATTTCTCCAATATACAGAGAAATGAGTCAGATTTACAAGAATTCAAGTCATTCTCCCATTGATAGACGGCCAAAAGGAAATGAATAGGCAAAATTCAGATGAAGAAATTAAAACTATCTATAATCATGAAAAAATGCTCTAAATACAGCTGATTTGCAAAATTCAAATTAAAACAACTCTGAAGTACAACATCACATATATAAGACTTGCTAATATGACAGAAAAGGAAAATGAAAAATATCAGAGGGCATGTGGGAAAAGTGAGACACTAAGGCACTGTTCATGGTGTTGTGAACTGATCCAACCATTCTACAGAGCAGCTTGGAACTTTGGCACAAAAGTTATGAAACTATGTCTACCTATTGACCCATAATTAAACTAAGTCCATATCCCAAAGAGCAAAAGACAGAAAGAATGGAAGGAAAGAAGGAAGGAAGGAAGGAAGGAAGGAAGGAAGGAAGGAAGGAAGGAAGGAAGGAAGGAAGGAAGGAAGGAAGGAAGGAAGGAAGGAAAGGACTTATTTGCATAAAAATATTTTTAGCAGCAATGTTTGTCATGATAAAGAATTGGAAACTGAGAAGATTCCCCATCAATTAGTAAATGGCTGAACAAGTTGTGGTATATTACTGTGACTGAATACTACTGTGCTATAAGAAATGATGACCAGGAAACTTTCAGAAAAACCTAGAAAGACTTATGTGAACTAATGCAAAGCGAACCAAGGAGAAACAGAACATTGCATACAGTACCTACACTGTTGAACAATGATTAATTGTGAATGACTTAGCCGTTCTTCCTAATACAATGATCTAAGGCAATTTTTAAGGACCCATGATGAAAAATGCTATTCACCTCCAGAGAAAGAATTGATGGAGTCTGAATGCACATTAAAGCATACTTTTTCTTCTAAATTTTAAATTTTCTTTTTTTTAGTCTGTTTTCTTTCACAATATGACTAATATGGAAATATGTATTGCATGATGACACATGTATAACATATCAGATTACTTGCCTTCTCAGTGAAGGGGGTAGGTGGTGGAGGGAGGGAAATAATTTGGAATTTAGGATTATAAAAATTGATGTATTATTGGTAATAAAATAAAACAATTAAAATAAATAATAATCTAAAATCAAATCAATCCAATTTATTCATTGACTCATGTAACATATTTTTAATAAACATTCATCTGATTTCTCAACCTACAGCATCTTAGACCAAACTAGAAGGAGTTGGAATAGCTATGGAATGAGATATGATGATGATGATAGTAATGTCAGCTGACAGCCTGACACTGGGAAAGGAAAAAGAAAATATGATAAAGTGTGCATACAACTTTTGTTAAAGCACAGTACAATAATGGAGATCATAATGATGACACTGAGTCATTGTAAAAAATTTAAATTATCTTCCAGTTTCTTTGTTTAAAGAAATGAAGCTATAATTTAACTTATAAATGCTTCCATTAAAAAATGTTTAAATTTTAAAAGTTGTAGCATGAAAGATAATTGTAATTTTTCTTGAAAATGCTCCTTACTTTTGGACTTTAGGAACCTGGATTTTTTTTTTTGGCATTGGTCTTTTTTTATCTATCTATCTATCTATCTATCTATCTATCTATCTATCTATCTATCTATCTATCTATCTATTTATCTGTCTGTCTGTCTGTCTGTCTGTCTACCTATCCAAAATGTGATATTTGAGAGCTATTTTCCTCATCCTGCAATGAATCCATTAGGCTCTCTGACATTAACTAGTCTGGTCATTAACCAACAGACAGTCCATCAACTACTTGGGACTCAAAATATTTCCACCTTATAGTAACCTCTCAGAGCTAGCCTTCAAGACCTCAGGGTTCCCACTCTTAGGGCTATATCCCAAAGAAATCATAAAAATGGGAAAAGGACCCACTTGTATTTATAGCAGTTCTTTTTGTGGTGGCCAAGAACTGGAAACTGAGGGAATGCCCATTAGTTGGGGAATGACTGACCAACTTGTGGTACATGAATATAAAAGAATTCTATTGTGCTATAAGAAATGATAAACAGATAAATTTCAGAAGATCTTGGAAAGACTTATGTGCATTCATGCTGAGTGAAATGAGCAGAACCATGACAACATTGATCACAGAAACAGTCACAGTGTACAATGACTGATTTTGATGGGCTTACCCTTCTCAGCAACACAAGGACCTAAAACAATTCAAAAGAACTCATAATGGTAAATGCCATCCATATCCAAAGAAAGAACTATGGAGTCTGAATGCAGAGTAAAGCAGACTACTTTCTTTTTGGTTTTGTTTTCTCCTCTCTCATGGTTTCTCCCATTGACTATAATTCTTTTATGCAACATGACTAATGTGAAAATGTTTTAATAGGAATATACGTGTAGAGTCACATCAGATTGCTTGGCAACTTAAGGAGGGAGTGGTGAGGGAGAGAAAATTTAAAACTTACAGAAGTGAATGTTAAAAACTAAAAACAAATAAATTGGAAAAAATTTAAAAAACAATTCAGGGTTCCTTCAAATCCCAATAAATCATTTGATTATGACTTTAGATATATCTAAATACAAACTTTATTTTTCAAAGATTCATTTAGTCAGTCAGTCAGTTAACATTTGTTAGGTATCTTTTACATGAACAAGGAGTATTAAAACATAGTGTTTGTCCTCATATAGCTTCTGGTTTATCAGGAGAGCTTACAATTAAATATTGTGATGCTAGATAAATGAGATGTCACCCTACTGATTATCTTCTCTAGTTCCCTGTTGTTTCATGATGTCTTTCTTTTTCCTCACAGAGTTGGAATACAGTAACCATGATCACTAGACAAGGACTGAAAATTGCAGCCTCTTTGCTTTGGTCTACCAGAGATTTTGCACCTTTTATGTACCAAAATGAAAAAAAATTTCATAAAAAAATACTTAATGTATCATAACAGTAGTATTATATACAGTTAACATTATATATATACATATACATATATATATATGTATGTATGTATATATATATATATATATATATATATATATATATATATATATATATATATATATATATATATATATATATATATATATATATATATTGTTCAGCCTAGAGGCCAATGAGCTACCCAAGTCTTCTTACCTTTCATCCAGGTCTTTGGTGGCCAACTGGATAAACGTATTGAGAGAAGAGATTTTCCAGAGTCAAACAAGGGTTAGGCTTTATTCAGTGTCTTAGTTACGTATCCATATGCAGGGTGAGTTCTTCCTCAGGAGAAAGAAATCCTCCTCCTCCCAAGGGGCAATGATCATACAGCAAGAGAATGGGAGTGGAAGAGGGAGGGACCCTCTTCCCTCCAAGGGCCCGCAGCAATAAGAGGGCCTTCAGGCTTTCTTGTCCCTACTTAAGCTCTGCCGCCGCATAGTTTGCATGTGAATACCGTGCGTGTTCTCAGCCCCTAGCTAATTAACAACAGGTGTGATCAGACCACGGACCAATCTCAAGGGTGGGATGCTCTCCCCAGCAAGTTTCCCACTGAGAAGAGGTGGAAATACACAAGAGAGCTCATGTTTCATGCCTCAATCCCCAACTGTTCCTTGGGGGGGCCTTGTGAGAACTCTGAGGTTTAGAAGCCCTCACTTTTACCTGCCCAAAATCGTTCACGTGAAAACTGAGCTTACACCCCCAACAATATATATATATATATATTTTTGGTTTTTTTGTTTCTCCTCTTGCTCCTCAACCCTCTCTTCTATTGCAATCATTGGGTAATTTAGTGATATATGTAAACCACAAAGTAATATAGAGAATAATTTAAATACTTTATTAATCCTTCATAAGTCTGACTAAATGCAATTTGAAGCAAGCTTGTTGCCGATATATAACCTGAGTACAACTCTTCCCCTGGACCCAGAATATTGTATTTCATAAATCTTCTCTTCCCTTCCCACTTTTCAGACTCTGGCAGGTGTGCTCCTCCTTCCTCTTTTTCTAAATACACTCAGTCTTCATTTCCAGATGTTGCACTTCTATTACTGTTCATTTTGACTTTCATATCCTTACACATGCTCAATCCAAGCCACAGCTAAAGATGGAGAGATAACTCTTGTCACACCAACTTTATGTTGTCAGTGCTTTAGTTTGTTTTCTGGTTATTTTGTGAGACTATTGATTGTGCATTCTTATGGTTCTGATGTTGTATAAATCATGTTTCAGACCCAAAGACAAAAGCCACCCACTCTTTTTATGATTTTTTATTTCTCTAAGTATCCTTAAGATAACAGGTTTAAAAGAACATGTTTTGAAATCAAAGTCAACATAGTTATTGAAAATACCCTTGACAGCTCCTCCACTCAGATTTTCTTTAACCCCAATTTTAGTAATTTAAATACTTTCATAACATGAAGTTTTCTTTAGGCAGGTTTGTGATGTCATCAGCACCCATGATGCAATTATCATCTCTATTCAGAGGATTCCCAGATCTATATTTCTAGCTCAAAACTCTTTGCTAAGCTTCAATCCCACATAACAGACTACCTTTAGACATCATGAATTACATGTCCAGTAAACATCTCAAACTCAACATGTCCAAAACAGAACCCATTATCTTCCCTCAAACCTTGTCCTCTTTTCAACTTTTCTATTACTATCAAAGGTACAACCATCTTATCCCAGTCATAGGCCTCAATGTCCACCTTGACTTCTCACTCACTCTTATTCCAAAAATCCAATCTATCACCAAAGAGTATAATTTCTAAATTCATATTTCTCATTTTTTCCCCCTCTTTCTACTCATATAGCCAGCATTTTCTCCTTATCTCCTCTTATCATCTCTAACTTAGACCATAGCTACCTTCTAATTAGTCTCTCTGGCTAAATTCTCTCCCCAGTCTCATCCAGCCTCCACTCTTTTGCAGAGGTGATTTTCCAAAAACTCAGGTCTGACAATATCACTTCCTACTCCATAAACTCCAGTTGCTCTATATATTCTCTAGGATAAAATACAAAATCCTTTTTGGCATTTGAATCCCTTCATAACAGGTGCCATTCCTACCTTTCTGATTTTATGCATTACTGTTTCTGACACTTTATAATCCAGCTACACTTGCTTACTTGATGTTCCTCACACATGATTCTCTACATATCTACCTTTTGTATTTGAACTGGGTGTTCCTCATTCCTGGAATACTCCCACATCTCCTTGTCTCCACCAAGTGGCTTCCTTAGAGTACCTATCATTTATATTGTAAATATCTTGCAAATACATAATTATTTGTTTTTAGTCTCCACCATTAGAATGTGAGCTCCTTGAAGATAGAGAGCAGCATAGAGTATGTCATATTGTAAGACTTAATAAATATTTGTTGATTACCTGGCTTCCCCCATATGGAGTAGAATACAAAATCCTTAAAAGTAGAGAATGTGCACATTCAAAATCTTGTGAAGTAAAATGGAAATTCTTGAGGGCAGGAACATTTTATAAGGTAGATCAGGGGCATTGTAGATAGAACACTGTATCTGGAGTCAGAAAGACCTGAATTCAAATCCAGGTTAAGATACTTCCAATCTGTATGACCCTGAGCAAATTATATAATCTATCTGCCACAGTTTCCTCATGTGTAAAATACATAGAATGATAACACCTACCTCCCAGGGTGATTGTAAGGATAAAATGAGACAGAATTTATAAAGATTTTTGAAATCCTTAAAACAGGGCAAGTAGGTGGTGAAATGGATTCAGGAAGAATCATTTTTCTGAGTTAACATCTGGCCTCAAACAAGCTACATGCACCTGAGCAAGTCACTTGATCCTGTTTGCCTGAATTTCTTTAGCTATCAAATGAGCTGGAGAAGGAAATGGCAAACCACACTAGTATCTTCTCCAACAAAACCCAAAAATGGGACATGGAGAGTCAGACACAACTGAAATGACTGAGCAATAGCAGCAAAATCTTAAAGCACTCTATTGATAAGAGCTATTATTATTTTACATTTTTGTCTTTGTAGCCCCTGTACTTAGCACAGTACCTTGCATATAGCAGGTGATAAATAAATTCTTTTTAAAAGAAGTCAAATTGAATTGGACTTCCTCTAACAGCTAGCATAGTGATGAGTGCACAGTAGGTACTTAATACATACTTGTTGAGTGGATTAAACACAGTTCTAATAATTTTGTTTCAAATCTGGAAAGCATGTACCCTGAAATAATGAGATTCAAAGAAGTTTTTCAAGTTGAAAATTTTTCAAATTGAAAATGACTATATATAACAGTGGAAGTAACCCAACCTGACCATTAGACCAACAGCTGGTCAAAGAGGGAGAGAGGAATGCTTTGAAATAGTCTTTTCCAAGCAATCAGCCCTTATGGTAAGGGAAGATAACTTAAATGAAAAGTACCTAAAAGGAAGAAAATGAAAAGCATCAACTGATTAGCCAAGCCAGAGTCCAGGAAACAAAGAAATACAGTAGGTCTACAATAGATTGTGTGAATCAGGCAGCAACAAAAGGATGCTTTAGGTAATCACCAAATACATGAATTAGTCAGCTATTCAAGTCTTCTTCCCCTATAAGGCAAATTAGTATTGAATGGCAAAGATAAATGAAGAAATACTTTTGGAATTAAATCTTATTTTTATGAATCAGAGCATTTGAATAAAACAGAAAAATCATGAAGTTTTCCTGTAATTAATTTAACAAAAGGGACCAAGTTGTTATCTTGGTTACATTAATTTCAGGTATCATTTAGAAATTTTTGCCACGATAACCATATTATTATAGTCACCATTTGGGAAACCAGAAGGAAGTAAATAGATTTGGGTGAGCACTTACAGAGGCTGATGGGATTAAATAGGAATCAAATGGACTGCTAGATAAGGAGGCATAAGGGGAAAGCAGACAAGAATTTCAGTGTTTAGGTATATAATTAATAATATTAACAGCAATAATAACATTTATCTAGTAATTACCATGTGCCAGACACTGTGCTAGACACCTTATTTGCATTGATTTATCCATATTCATCCAGTTTTTTAAAAAAAAATTCTTAATAACCAGAATGGAGAAATATGTTTAAATACTTAAGGGGAATCTACACACGTTAGTATAAATTTGGAATCTAAACATTTGATGCAAAGTTTAAAGCAAGTGGACAAAAGTGAACATGGGACAATTGGGTCCTCAGGCAGTTGGGTTCTACTCCCCAGATAAGTTAGGACTGGTCAACAAGTTTGTTTTTTTTTTTTCTTTCTGAGGCTTTTATCATAGCTTATATTTGGTATAACAAATTCTACAAAAACTTCTGAATTTTGGAGCTTTAAAAAGTGGGAAATATGAGCCTATGTTAGAATCAATAAATCAAGGAGGATTTATTTTAGGTACTGTTATGTGCCAGTTACTGTGGTATGCACTGGTGATATGAAGAAATATGAAAATCACTATCCTTAAAGATTTCACATTTTATCAATGAGAATGAGATCATATGCATGCAAAATATAGACATGATATCCTCTTTACAACTGTATTCAATAACTAATGTAATGTGTGTGTTTGTCCTTTGTTGCCGAAGAAGACCATGCTATCAGAGAAATAATGACATGACTTGCACTTGACTTTTTTTTAAAATTTATTTATTTATTTAACTTTTCAGCATTCATTTCCACAAAATTTTGGGTTCCAAATTTTCTCCCCATTTCTTCCCTTCCCCCACCCCAAAACGCCAAGCATTCTAATTGCCCCTATCATCAATCTGCCCTCTCTTCTAACATCCCTCCCTTCCCTTATCCCCAGCTTCTCTTTTGTCCTATAGGGCAAGATAACTTTCTATACCCCATTATCTGTATTTCTATTTCCTAGTTGCAGGAGCAGTTGTTCCTAATACTTTGAATTCCAACTTCTCCCCATCCCTCCCTCCCAACCCATTCCCTTTGGGAAGGCAGGCAATTCAATATAGTGTAGTTTTGCAAATGACTTCCATAATAGTCGTGTTGTGTATGACTAACTATAATTTTCTCCATCCTATCCTGACCCCCATTGCTTCTATTCTCTCTTTTGATCCTGTCCCTCCCCAAGAGTGTTGACTTCTAATTGCTCCCTCCTCCCACTGCCCTCCCTTCTATCATCCCCCCCACCCTGCTGATCCCCTTCCCCCCACTTTTCTGTATTGTAAGATAGGCTTTCATACCAAAATGAGTGTGCATTTTATTCCTTCCTTTAGTCAAATGTGATGAGAGTAAGCTTCATGTTTTTTCTCTCACCTCCCCTCTTTTTCCCTCCACTGAAAAGTCTTTTATTTGCCTCTTTTATGAGAGATAACCTTCCCCATTCCATTTCTCCCTTTCTCCTCCCAACATATTTCTCTCTTACCACTGAATTTAATTTTTAAAGATATGATCCCATCCTATTCAATTCAGCTTGTGCTCTCTCTCTCTCTCTCTCTCTCTCTCTCTCTCTCTCTCTCTCTCTCTCTCTCTCTTTCTCTCTCTCTCTCTCTCTGTCTCTGTGTGTGTGTGTCTCTGAGTGTGTGTGTGTGTGTGTTTGTGTGTGTGTAATTCCACCAACTACCCAGATACTGAAATTAGTTTCAAGAGTTACAAATATTGTCTTTCCATGTAGGAATGTAAACAGTTCAACTTTAGTAAGTCCCTTATGATTTCTCTTTGCTGTTTACCCTTCCATACTTGTCTTGATTCTTGTGTTTGAAGGTCAAATTTTCTTTTCAGCTCTGGTCTTTTCATCAAGAATGCTTGAAAGTCCTTGATTTCATTGAAAGACCATTTTTTCCCCTGAAGTATTATAATCAGTTTTGCTGGGTAGGCGATTCTTGGTTTTAGTCCTAGTTCCTTTGACGTCTGGAATATCTTATTCCACACCCTTCAATCCCTTAATGTAGAAGCTGCTAGATCTTCCGTTATCCTGATTGTATTTTCACAATACTTGAATTGTTTCTTTCTAGCTGCTTGCAATATTTTCTCCTTGACCTAGGAACTGTGGAATCTGGCCACAATGTTCCTAGGAGTTTCTGTTCTTGGATCTCTTTCAGGTGGTGATCGGTGGATTCTTTCAAAACTTATTTTGCCCTCTGGTTCTAGAATGTCAGGGCAGTTTTCCTTGATAATTTCATGAAAAATAATGTCTAGACTCTTTTTTTTTGATGATGGCTTTCAGGTAGTCCCATAATTTTTAAATTGTTTCTCCTCGATCTGTTTTCTAGGTCAGTTGTTTCTCCAATGAGATATTTCACATTATCTTCCATTTTTTCATTCTTTTGATTTTGTTTTGTGATTTCTTGGTGTCTCATAAAGTCATTGGCCTCCATCTGTTCCATTCTAATTTTGAAAGAACTATTTTCTTCAGTGAGCTTTTGAACCTCTTTTTCCATTTGGCTGATTCTACTTTTTAAAGCATTCTTCTTCTCCTCATTGGTTTTTTGAACCTCTTTTGCCAGTTGAGTTAGCTTATTTTTCAAGGTATTATTTTCTTCAGCATTTTTTGGGGTCTCCTTTAGCAAGGTGTTGACCTGCTTTTCATGCTTTTCTTGCATCTATCTCATTTCTCTTCCCAGTTTTTCCTCCACCTCTCTAACTTGATTTTCAAAATCCTTTTTGAGCTCTTCCATGGCCTGAGCCAACTGAATATTTATTTTGGATGTTTGGGTTACAGAAGCTTTGACTTTTATGTCTTTCCCTGATGGAGAGCATTGTTCTTCCTCATCTGAAAGGAGGGGAGGAGATATCTGTTCACCAAGAAAGTAACCTTCTGTAGTCATTTTTTTCCCTTTTCTGGGCATTTTCCCAACCAGTTACTTCACTTTTGGGTCCTTTGTCAAGAGTAGGGTATACTCTGGGAGCCTGTAAGATATCAGTTCCTCCAAGGTGGCACAATCAAGTGTGTGCTGTTCTGAGCGCAGGGAAGGATTTTTGTGGCCAGAATCTTAGCAGCGTTTCCTCTACACAGGCACCTGACCTCCAATTCTGCCAAGCTAGCACTGGGGGGGTGGGATTCCAGTGCCTCAGGGCATCTACACAGGGCTGAGGTAAGACTCAGCTCTTCAGTGCCCCCAGGGGTTTTTATGATCCAGTTATGGCCTCAAGCTGCTGTAGGGGCTGCCCTGAGAACTCCTGCCACCTCACTGATGTGAAGGCCCTTCTCCCTTCCTAGCTAGCTGAATAAACCCCGTCACTGACCTTTAGCACCTATGGGTTGAAGGATCTGTGGACCCTCTGCTGCTGGGACTGAGGATTCCACAAATGGAGATACTACCCCAGAGGGCTGTTCCTGAGCTGTGCACGCATGGCCAAGGCTGGGCTGGGCTCTGCGCTCTGAGGTCCACTCTGCATTCAGTGCAACTGACATTTCCTGTGAGTCTTTTAGGTTACCCTGGGCTGGAAATCTCCTCCACTCTGTTGTTCTCCAGTTCTGCTGCTCCAAAATTTTTTGAGAGTCCCTCTCTACAGGTGTTTTATGGGTTGTGTGGGGGCAGTCTCCATATGTGTGTCTTTCTACTCTGCCATCTTCCTGACTTTTGTTTTGAGTGAGGGAGGGCTGTGCAGATCACCAGACTCACTTCTCCTCCAGAGCCATCTGAATCCAGTGACTAGATATTCATCAGGATGACTGGAGATGATCCAGGATGAGGCAATTGGGGTTAAGTGACTTGTCCAAGGTCACACAGCTAGTGAGTGTCGAGTATCTGAGGTGAAATTTGAACTCAGGTCCTCCTGACTCCTGCACTGGTGCTCTATCCACTGCACCACCTAGCTGCCCCTGACTACCACAATAAAGATTATTAGAAAGCCACTGGACCAGAAGTCAGTAGACTTGAATATGTGTGCCAACTTTACCACCAACTATATTTCCCTGGACAAGTCACTTGGCCTCCTCAGTTCACAGGTTACTCATCCATAAAATATAGCGAATGGATAGGACTATGAAAAGAGCCATGGCTCCAGAGTCTGAAAACCTGGGTTCACATTCTGCTTCTGATGACCTACTATCTGTGTGAACTTGGGCAAGTCATTGCCTCACTTTCGTCATCAATTAAAGGAAGGAATTAGATGAGATTATCTTTGATGCCCCTTCTAGCCGTGGATCTGTGATTTTATGATTCTTCCAAATATTAAAACCATCTCTGAAGGAGCTAGAGATGCAGAGATACCAGCAAAAGAAATTAAAACAATAGCCTAAGCTCAAACAGACTCCACTCCATTGTAAAATGAATCTTTGGTTGCCTTTTAATATCTTCTGGAGAGAGAGAAGCACTGTGTACATATACATCCATTTCTCCAAACACTTAATTATGTAAAGAAACCCTCAAAGACTTGAATGCCTGATCCTCAGAACATTAGACACTTTCTGCAAATTTAGCTGAAATGAAAGGTGAAATAAAATGTATAAATGTAATATTTAGGAACCCTAGAACACTCTTGATGTTTAGTACAGTCTTGAATTAGTAGGTATCACTCAACTAGACCTCTTTCTTCAAAAGCAATCAATAACTTCATAATGTGTAAACCTGATGTCCTTTTCTAGCTCCTCATCTTCTTTTAATTCTCATACCTTTTCCTTTCTTTGTATGCCTAGTACTTAGCACAGTTCCTGAAATACAATAAACATTTAATGAATTCTTGCTGCTCAACTTTGATTAACCAAACTTTTGTCACTCTCTTCTACTTTGACTTCCAGGAATTACACTGATTTTCCTCTTACCTGCTTTATTATTTCTTCTTAATTTACTAGTCTGGTTCATTGATCTATTTCCTATCCTATTGCTAAGCTTGGGTTTGTGTGTATGGAGTGGTAGTACCCAAAGACTTTATCCTAGGTCATTACTTTTCTAACTGCTCTCTCCCAGGATGATCTCTTCTCCCATGAGTTTATGCATGGTATTTCTGAACATGACATATCCAAATCTAATCTCTCTCCGAAGAATAATCCTGCTTTAACAAATGCCCCCAGAAAATCTACCTGAACAACCTACTCAGCATTTCAAAATCAACAATCCAAAACTTACCTCATTGTCTCTCCTCATAAATTGATTTCCTAATCAAATTGCCTCTATTTCTGTCAAGAATATAAACATGCTCATGCTCATACAGACTCAGAACCTCTTGAATCACCCTGATTCTTCCCTTTACTTCAGCCTCCATATCTATCCATTGTCTTCATGCTAAATCTACTTTTATAATATCTCTAACATTTACTTTTTCCCTTTCTCTCCACTCCTTCATTCAGCAAACATTTATTAGGAACTTGTTACATGCCAGTTAGAATGCCAAACACTGAGAGTACAAAAAGAAGCAAAAGGAGGTCATATGGAAAAATCCTTGTTTAGGTCCTCATCATTCCTTATCTAGGTTACTATAATATCCTCCTAATCACCTTCCTTGACTCCAGTCTCTCCTTTCTCCAACTCATCATTTTGAAAATTATGTGAACAATCTTTTCTATAGCACACACACACACACACACACACATATGTATATGTATATGTATATATATATATGTATGTATATATATATATATGATCACATTAATCTCCCCCACAAAAATTTTATTGATTATCCTTTGCTTCTGGGATGAAATACAATTGTCTAAGTCAAGCATTCTTTCATGTTACTTGGCATAAATACTCCAGATTCCAGACAAATCAGACTATCTATGGCCATATTTGACACCATATTCCTCGTGTTTCTGAATTCATATTAGTTAGTTCCATGACTGGTAAATATTCTTTCTTCATCTCCACCTTTCAAAATCTTTGACTTCAAGATTTAACTCAGGAGACACTCTCTACATGAAGCCTTACCTAATCCTGGCAGTTTTTCTCCATCCTAAAATTACCTTGTATTATACTTGTGTTCATCAATCTTCTTTACCTCTCATATCCAGTAAAATATAAGCTTCTTGATGATGAAGATTATTTTAATTTTATCTTTGTGTTTTCAATGCCTAGAACATAGTCTTTGGTTTAAGAAATGTAATGGGTACTTAAAATATTTTTATTGAATTTTTGAGTAGTAGGTAGGAGACAAATAATCACATCACCTATATTATATTCATTACTGGTTTTTGTAAATCTTCAGGAGCATAATTCATATATTATATATGTACACACATACATACATATACACACATATATACATACACATACATGCATATATAGCCACACATATATACATACATGCGTATATACACATGTATGTATACACACATATACATATATATTCCATACTGTATGTGGTGAATATTTAGTGGAAGGTGCTTAGTATCACTTTAAAATTCTATTAATCTTTGATCAGCTTTTATTTAATCTCCATCCAAATGAAAATATAAGGATCATTCCATAAGATGTAGTTCAAAATTGAAAGGAATTTAATAAAGCAAATGACAACTATTGATTATGATTTATAGCACATTATTTTATAAGTTCAAGTAACTCTTGATCAAGACAGTTTTTAAAATATAAAGAGACTGAATAAAGTATTTTCTTCTTCAAACTTTTTTCATTAATAAACTTTTAATTAAAGTTGAGAGTAATGAAGAGACACATGTCAGACATAGCAAACTGTGAAGCATTCCAATAATCACTTGTTTGCAGGGAAAAAAAGGCATAGAAGATAAAAAGGCAACATGAATAGAAAAGGATATGAGCTGGTTGGGTAGGAAGAGGGAGGTATGACCACTGAATGATAGCCCATCAGATGCACTGGTAGCCTTGCAAAAAAATCCAAAGCTATGCTTTCAGCATATTTATGCATCTTCTCTAAAGAATTTATAGAATGATGATGAGATTTCCCAGGATGAGAAGACAGGTCACTATCTCAATTTGTCTTCAGCAAAATATATGAAAAACTCTTTCATTCTGTCCTGTTACAAGAGACAAGAAATGTGGACTTGATGGTAAGACAAATAAATGGATGCTGAACTGATTGAATGGCAATATAAAAGGAGTAGCTAGTAATAGGTTTATATCAATTCAGAGGGTGATTTCTAGCAGTTTGTCTTTGACTCTGTTCTGCTTTGTTTATTTGATTTAATGAATGACTTGGATAAACGTATAAATGACATACTTATATCGGATTGATGCATGACAGAGAGCTAAGTAAAATCAGTAATATGTTCAATGACAGGATCAAAGTCCCAAAAAGTTCTTAATAAGCTAGGACAATGAGTCAAAACCAAGGGGACAAAGTGCAATAGGGATAACTGAAAAGTCTCAAATTTGGATTTAAAATACCAATTACATAACACATTGGGAAGTAAGGAGTGCCTAGAAAGCAGCTTCTTTTGAAAAAGTCCTGGTAGTTTTAAAGTCTATGAAGTAATATAAGTAATCAGCAGTGAAACAAGGCAGCCAGAAAAGTTATCAAGATTTTAGGCTACCTCATTTAGGAATAGTGTCCAAAATAATTGAGGATTAGCATCCTTCCTTATTCCCCCCTGATCACACTGTACCTGATGTCCTGTACTTCATTATGGACACTACATTTTAGGAAAAACATTGTCAAAATGGAATATCATTCATAAAATGTAAGGCAGTGTGGCAAAACAGGAGCATAAGAATCAATTGAAGAAATTCAATATATTTAGCATGGAAAAGAGAAGACACAGAATAGCTAACTTTAAATATTTTACTGGTTATAAGGGAAGAAAACATATGTTTTATATTTAATACTAGAGGGTAAAAACAGGAAGAGAAAAGTGATGATGAAGATAGTGATGATGATATAACCATGATAACATGATATAATATGATCTGACACATAACAGCACAGTAACTACTGTAACACATTGAGGTTTGGAAACAGTTTTACCCATATTTTGTTGATATGTATGGAAGTTGCAGAGAGGCATAACTGCATGTAAACGATGACTTCTAAAGATGACAGCTATCAAAAAATGGAACAGGCTACCTCTGTAGAAGGAGGTTACTTTCTCATTCAAGGATTTCAAGTGGAAGCTGGATGACTTCCTGGTATGAGTTGGTGTTTAGTCATTTTTCAATCATATTCAACTGTGACTTCTTTTGGGGTTTACTTGGAAAAGATATTGGAGTGGATTACCATGTTCTTCTCCAGCTCATTTTGCAGATGAGGAAACTGTGGCAAAGAGGATCAAGTAACTTGCCAGGGTCACACAGCTAGTATCTGAGGCCAGATTTAAGCTCAAATTTTCCTGACTCTAGGCCCAGTACTATATCCACTGTGCATCTAGCTGTCTCCAGGTATAGGTTATTGAAAAGAACACAATTAATCAGTTGCTAGTTGAACTAAATGGTCTTTAATTTTTCTTCCATTTCTAAGAGTCTACGATTCTGAGCCTGAAACCTTAGAAAGTTTTTATTTTTCCCTTGAAAAGTTACCTTTTCTGGATGTTGGGAAGTTACTTGCCCAATTATTGAAGCATAATAGCATTTGAGATAAAATGCTTCTCTGAATTATTCTGACACCTGGTAATTTGAGGGGCTTTATCTATATTTACCTTTGACTAGAATATGTTGTCTTTCTGCCCTCATTTATATAAAATGCTTTTATTTTTGTTCCACTAATTTGTATAATCTGTGGCTTAGTTTCATCTTAAATGCTAATAATTGGTACACAGAGGCAATCATTTAACTTGGCATTAAACTTGCATTTAAGAAAGCAAAATGATGTGAAGGGGTGAAGGGAGGAATGGAAAGCTCTTTCTGGCTTAAATGAATTTGTGAAAGAAATTCCAAAATTAATGAAAGTCATTTATATGATAGAAAAATGATTATTCACAAATTGTTAAGAGAAGGGATTGAAGTCAGAATTCTTTTAACCATTTGTGTATCTATGCCTTCTATTTTAAAATGGTAAAAAAAATACTTGGAAAATTATATACATTAAAATATACTGTGTACTTCTATAGGAAAATGTTTTATTTGTTGACTAAACCCTGATCAGTGACCCCTCTCACAATACAATGTGAATTCAGCCTATGTAGCATATCTAATGATTTATTTCAACTTAATGTTTTAGAACAAGTAAACATTTGGTGCCTGCACTCTTCATTAGGATATGTTAGTGCATATAAATTGAGGATAAGAAATAATGATTAGTTTAAGGAACCAAAAAGCAAACATAAGTACAACTTTTATAAAGACACAATTCTGTATTCTATGCACAAGGACGTTTTTGTCCTTAGGTAAGCTGCTTTGTAGTTTGACCACATTAGAATTTATTCTGTGAACTGCTTTTCAAACTCTGCTTTGCTCTATCAAATTGTTTTTTCTTCATTCCTCTCTATCTGGGTGTAATTTAGTTACATTCCACCATCAAATTGGATTTTGGACATAAGCCCTAAACTGCCTATATTTTACAAGGGTTCAATAGAAAATGCAACAAAGGAAAATCTTGAAATAGTCTTTATTTAGCTTAACCATGTATAAAACTATGACAGAATCTCCAATTTAGAAAGAACCTCAAAAGCTTATCTAACCTACAAATGAACAAAAATTCTCTAACTTTCTCAAAAAGTGATCGTTCATCTGCATTTTGAATACATCTAGAGATGGAGACCTCACTAGCTTCCAAGGTAGTTCTTTTCAACAGTTCTAACTATTGAAATGGTTCTTCCTTATTTTGAGCCTAAATATGATTCTTTGCAACTTCTACTCTTGGTTTCTCAAAATCATAAAATTACAGTACTTGAAAATTTAAAGGCACCACAATGTCTATTTATTTCAACCCTTTTCCCCAAATGATTCCTCACTGCTGCATATCTAAGAAGCAATTATCTCACCTTTGCTTGAAGATCAACAGTGGGAAGTGTCTACCTCCAGAGAGAGTCTATTCCACCTTGGAACAGCTCTAATTTTTAAGAATTGTTTTCTCTGCAACTCTTTGCTTAAAAGGCCAAGTGCATGGGAATCTCTCTGTCAAAGATTAATTTCTCAATGCCCCATTACTGTGTGAGGGGCAGGCAGAGTTAGAGAGAGGAGAGGAGATGTGATCTCTTGGACTACTTTGGCTTCTAGCTTTGAAAGAGATACGTGATTCCAACCTCTCTTCAGATTCATGAAGGAAGAAAAGATTCCAGGAAGAAGCTGATGTATAGAACTTCGGTTTTGTCATTATTTCCATATTGCTACCTTATAGACTCAAAGATGAATAAGAAATGAGAACCGTGGTGGAGAGTGCAGGTTCCTTTTCCTGGGAACCATCCTCATCTGTGCCCTATAAAAGTGAACCTTGTAAGGGATTCAAACCCTTCACTTAGGACTCTTCTTTTCTCTCCATTTTCCTTCCCTTGGAATTTCAGCAAAGTAGAAGAAAAAATAAATTTCTCCTCATTTTACCACCTCCCCAAAACACATGTTCATAGGCAGAAATGGAAGAATCACATGGCAGATGTGAAATTTATCAAGGTGAGAGGCTTAAAGTTCCCTGTAACCTCAAGTTCCAGTGTGCTTTCCTCTGCTTTTATGTTTCCTTTTTTGACCATAGGTAAGTAACTAGCAATCATGAAAATGGATTTTTCTAGCCTTGCTTGTTTTACCTTATGGGCAATTATGAGTATCTGAGTCAGATAATTAGTCTCTAGGAGAGATAAGATTTCTTTGACAACACATTTCTAGGGGGATAAGAAGACCACCACCAGAAATTAGGTTGTGACTTGGGGACTAAAACCACACAATGAAAGAATAAGGAGATCTGTACCTTGTCAATGGTTTGAGTTGTTTGCAAAGTACTAGACTGAAAAAAATGCAAATACCCCCTTAAGCAGTTGCAAAAAGGCCCTTTACTTTTGAAAGAATACAATGAAGCTAACAGGTTATTTGAATGTTTTATGTTTTAATATTTCTTCATGCATACTATGAGTTCGTTGCATCTTATGTAGTTTCTCTAGTAGAGGAAACTTTTTTAAAAGTACCATAACCAAATATGTATTTTTTCACTGAGCATCTCTGTGGAAGGGAATCCTGATTTGGTGGACACCCTAGACATGAATCATATTTATGCTTTTTTTAGAAATTTCCCTAGAATTTTACTCTAGGGGCAGAACAAGAGAGAGAAACTGATCCACTTTGAGTAAGCACTACATACTATCTTCCTCAATCTATATGAACTCAGATCTCCTTTTTGGGAGAGCAGGGAAGGGCCCTGGGTCATGTTCTGACATCAACAAATATATCCTGAGTATATACATAGGGCAGAAAATTATTTTATCTTGTGGTGAAACTGAAAGTGGGAAAGCTTGTTACTATGTTATTATAATAGTTTCACTGAGAGCCAATAAGAGGCTACACTTGGGTCATGGAAGTAGGATTAGTAAGGTATGATGCCAAGTGAAAGAAGCATACCCAAAACTGAGTGTACACAGGGACTAAAACCATGTCAGTAAAAATAACACCAGAAGGCAACAAAATGTGACTCCAATTCAATGAGCAGTGTTGGTACATAGATATTAAAGGGTAGATTCTTCCTTTCTGTTATCAACTTGTAAATGACAAATGAGGAAAGTGACAAGATCAACCTCAGTCGTGTGTGTGTGTGTGTGTGTGTGTGTGTGTATGTGTTGGGGGGGGTGGAAATGTATAAAATAAAACATTAGAAATATAGGACACAACATGATCAAGGACATCTACATAGAATGCAAATGTCAATTCTTACTAAAACAGTAAAATGTGGCCAGCTGGTCATGTTCAATGTTAATCAAACAAGAAGCTAGGAAAGAGTTCAAGAAGATCTTATGCATTAAAATAGCAGGAACTTCAAATAGGAACTTGGGGGTGTTTTTGTAAACAGGGATAAATGGAGCCTTTTCTTTCACTCAGGTCCTCTACTTTTTATTCCCCCCCTCCATCTCCTCTAATTTCTATGAATCCTATGAATGATATTCATCATTCCTTATGGCTCACTAACATTCCATGTCATTAGTATAGTTGCTTTGTTTAGCTGTTGTCTGGTTGCTGGGCACAGATTTTGTTTGCAGTTTTATATTTGTTACATATATTTTCTTTTCTCATTGCCACTCACTTGCAGTATAATTCCCCCGGTGTGCTTCCTATGGCAGACAATGAACAATTTAATCACTCTTCTTGCATAGTTGTAAGCTGGGCCAGCTCGGTGGTACAGTGGATAGAGCACCAGTGCAGGAATCAGGAGGACTTGAGTTCAAATGTTACCTCAGACACTTGACACTCATGGCTGTATGACCTTGGGCAAGTCACTTAACCCCATTTGCCTCATTGGGTCATCTCCAGTCATTCTGATGAATATCTGGTCACTGAATTCAGATGGCTCTGGAGGAGAAGTGAGGCTGGTGGCCTGCACAGCCTTCCCTCACTCAAAACAAAGTCAAGTGCAAGTCATGTCATTATTTCTCTGATGGCATGGTCTTCTTTAGCAACGAAGGGCAAATACACAGTTCAAAAGTAAGGTCAAAAGAGATGAAACAGCAATTAAAGAGGCAGCTTACATGTTTAAATACACAGCCAAGAAGACCATGAAAAATCTCAACAGACTAAAACAATGAATAAAATTTGCTATTCTATTTTAAAAATCAGTGATTATTTTTTAGAGTAGAACTCTAACAATGCAGATCAAAATTCCATGATTCCTTACTGAAAGGTCTTTGGGAATTTCTAAGCCTGAAAAGAAAAACATTGTCCTATTACTATGCTTTGAGTTGTGAGCCTTTCCCTACTTCGCCAGGTTGGCTATTATACCATAGACAGTACATTGCTAAGTTTGTATTGAATATAAACTTTTTCAACTTTTCTGTAGCTCACCAATCCTGTGATCTTTTGGAACAGCCTTAAAGAAGGCTTTAATTCCCTTCCTTGCTTCCTTCCTACTTTCTACATCATAATGAGGCATAGATTTAGAATTATAGTGGAGAATGATCAAATATAATATGGAAAAATGTAAAATCCTATGCATGTATTAAAACACTAAATCAATCACACACAAATTTGGTCAAAGGAAGCATGACTATTAACAGCTCACATAGAGAAAGACATGACAGTTTTATTACACTGCTAGCTCTATAAAAGTATGATATTTTTTTACAGGCCAAATGGAATGAAAGCTTCTTTTACAACTGAAAGTTAACCTCAGCATTTCACATTCTGTCACAATATACAATCTGTTGAGAAGTCTTATTGATTCTACTACTATAATACCACTCGTGAAATAGCCCCTTTTTCTATTCACACCATAACTACTCTAGTTCAGACCCGAGTTATCTGTTTCCTAGACTAATACAATTGTCCCCTAATTGATTTAGCTGCTATGATTCATCTTTTGTTCTTGAAGAGGACCAATGACATCACAAAGGTGATGTCTTGACTTGCCCAAGAATTGGATTTAAGTGAGGTATTCAGTCTCACTTCTTCAGAGTCATCAAAGTTCAGTGGCAAGACAAAAGGTGAGATGACTGCTGATGGCTTGGGATGCAATGAATGATGTTGGCATCTTTAATGTCTGGCCAAGTTCTAAGCACTCCCACAGTGCTGGCTTCAGTCACATTCATGGCCATTGGAACAGATTGTTATCATCCACCCATTCTGCCAGAGGAAGTCTACAAATGCTTGCGGTAGATACCCACTAAATCACTAACAGACTCAAGACCTTTTGGTTATACTCAACCTGTTTAACTGTCTGCCAAGATGGTTTTACTGTGGTGTGGCCACATGATCTTTCTCTTTGTTTATAGTTGTATTCCCAGAACTTAGAACAATGCCTTGCACAAAGAAAGAGCTTAATAAATGGTTCTTTCTCCCCCTCCCTCATTTCCTTCTTCTCTTTCCCCCTTCATTCCTTATTTATTTTCCCTCCTTCCCTCCCTTCTCTCCTCCCCTTCCTTCCTTCCTGCCTACCTTCCTGCCTTTCTCCCTTCCTGCTTTCCTGCCTTCCTTCTTTCCTTCCCTCTTGGAATATGTTCGTGCATTCAAGGCTCAGTACAAAATGTACAGAGATTGATTCTCCTCCCTCCCCCCACTCTACCAGTTACTAGTCTCTCTACTATCAATTTACTTTATATGTAGTTTGGATTTACTCGTCTTCATATATGCTGCATCTTGCTCCTAATAGAATATAAGTTTCTTGAGGACAGGTCCAGTCTTGATTTTGTCTTTTTACCATTAGCACCCATCTTAGTTCCTAGAACATAATAGACATGTAGTAAATGTTAATTGGATTTAAATGAATTGAATTTAAATGAATTAATGCATTCATAGCATCTAGAACAAGAAATACGATAGCTCTGCCATACTGTACCCTAATCAGACTGCCCAATAAGTATTATATTCACTTTAGGGATCCATTTTTATCAGTGAAAGTGATAAGCAAGATGTCCAGAGAAAGGTGACAAGGATAGTGAAGGAACTTATAATTATGTAATATAAAGGCTTGTTAAATAAATTAAAAAGTCAGAAGTCACAATTCAAAGAAAAGTCATTCAAAGAAATAGCATAATAAAGATAATGTAATATTTCTGTACATGACTTTGAGCTCACACACACACACACACACACACACACCAGGAAGAAATGCTATTTCCAGTAATCATTTATGGAGCATACACTTGTTCCCTAGGCACATTTATAAAGGATCAGCTGATGCCTCTAATGTTTCACAGCTTTTGATGTCTTTGGGTGATATCAAGTTGATAACTTTGCTCCCTACTGGGTGCTGCTCTCCACTGCGCCTCATTGCATGCTGCTTCTTTCCCCTAATGGACTTTCAACTGTCTAGTTATAATTGGGGACACAATATACTCAACCCAACTCCCATTGGAAATGCTGTGGTTATTAAGTCTCTCCTCACACTGAAAAAGAGTAATGTGTGGGGCCCACCTTTGTGGATAATCCCACATGTTATGGAAGACCTATTATTGAGAGTGCCTCAAAGGCAGGCAAAATAGGCATCTCTAGCTTTTTTCTCCTCCCATCCTACTCCAAGGGAGTCTTCCATTCCTTCCAGGAGGGGAAGCAAGACATAGGCCCAGAGATCACCATTCTGTTTTGCTCAGAGAAAAGGGATAACAGATTGGAAGTATATCAGTCCATTCCCTTAAAGATTATAAGGATAGAGGATATGATCAGATTTAAACTGTTTTTATCACTTCGTCATTTTGTAGGAAAGTGAGACCCCAACTTTATACCTGTCTTGATCCTTTCCCCACCTAATGCCAATTCTACAATTAACTCACATAACAAACAGCAAAGAAACTTATTTATCCAACTAATAGCAAAACAGAAATTAGAGAAGATATACATAGAAAAATATATAGCAAATAATATAGAGTGAAGGAACTTTCTTACTGGGAGCAGGATAACTCAGCTCAACCAAGAGTCCTAGATTTATCCAAACAGAAACTCTGCAAAGTGCCTAGAGTAACAAGCTGAAAATAAGGACATGATGGAACCCACTCACTCCTCTCATATTTTCCCAAAGTCTCACTTGGAGATTTCTGAAAGGGCCACTGACCCTGAAAACTCCCAAAGGGAACTTGAAGCTTGATAAATCCCCCAAAGAGGGCTTGAAGTTGACTGGCAAAAGTTTAAGCTTTCTGACTCCTCACCAACTCTTCCCTCCACCCATGCAGGGCAGGATATTCATCTGGGTTAATAGGGAAAGAGGCTCATACCAAAGGATTTTGGGCCTGGGTTGCATAAGTATCAAAAGCAGAATCTGAATCCAGATATGTTGACCCCAGAGCTAGTGGTCTTAACCACAAACCAGACTGCTTTCCCAAAACTGATGAGGAAATTATGTTCAACTACTCTCTGTTTTGCAACTCTGTTACATGAAAATTCTGGGATGGTTAGTAAAAAATGAAAAGGCTGGTGACTTATGACCTACTTACTGCCAGCAACAAATCACAGCTAGGCTTCTTTCTGATCTCTCTACAAAAGAAAGATTAGACATAATAAAAAACGCTTGTTCATTAGAAGCAAAGAATTATAGTTGTAGAGTGGCGAATTTTGTCCTGATTAAAGAAAAAAATCTTCTTAAGGCCAGAATTGCCTTAGAAGGGAATGGGCAGCTCCTGATGTTGGGCTACATTTTCACTGGAAGTCTTTAGGTAGAGACTGTACAACTGTATATTGGGGATATCGTACATGGGGGTTCTTGTTTTGTACTTAGATGATCTCCAAGGTCTCTTATGATTCATTTTAAGCCAACTCAAAATTCAAAATTTCATATTGAGGTAATATTAAAAAGGGGTTGAATTTTGATCTATTACTCTCTTTTTAAAAAACAAAATCTCCTTTCCATATTGAAACCATCTTATCCAGTTTGTAATTTTTTAAAAGTTGCCTGCTAGGTTTTATTTCCACTACAATTTCTACCAAAAAAGATTGCTATGGTCAGAACACAGGACTAGGCACTTGATTAGGGACAAAGATCAAGCAAGATACAGCCCTTGTCTTCACTGCTCACCAGAGCACAGGTTGCATAATTGCTCAGGAAATTAATGAGGGTAACAGGAGATCTTCAACTGAAGGGAGTTCAATAGAAGTTTGAAAGAAGGAACCTGCTGTGCACAGCCTGACTTTAAAACTCACATGTATTAATAGAGTGGAAAGTGTGGCAAATTGGAGCCTTCTCTGTTTAGTTTAAACCCCATAGTATACCATCTACTGAATCCTTGATTCCTGAAACACGTACTTTGCCTCTAGACTTAGTGATGGCCCTGGTTTTGACCTAGCCTCCTCTTCAAGCATAGCTGTTGCTTCAGACACATTCAAATTCTGAAACTTACACTTCTAACTACCATCAGTGACTGCTGACATACTGAGCTTACAGTATAGATCTTCAATGAGGAATATATCTTACATGATAAAACTAGAGTCCTACTACCCCACCCTACACCAACATACTCCACCTAACATGCACATACACATCAGATGCAAGTAGCACATCTTGTCAATATAACCCCAACAACCCTGATTTTCTTAGCTTGATAAAATGGTTAATAAAATGGTACTCTGCTCAAGATCAGCATAATAAAATGTTGGAACAGATGGATTCTGCCTTCCTGTACCTATATTTTCATGAAAATCTTCACTTTTTTCTTTGATTACTTATTGAAAATATATGTATGCATGTATGTATGTATATATATATATATATATATGTAGCTTAAGAATGATTGCCAAATAGACTAAAATTTAAAAAACTTGGCACTGTGTTAATTTTTTCTCTATACTACATAAGCAAATGGAACCTTTTTAGGAGATGACATCATAACCTAGAATGTATCTAAATGATGATAACCAGGATGGTAAGGGGTCTGGAATCATAATATTAATAATTGGCATTTAAATAAACAGCTGATGGCCCAGTGCACTAGACTTGAAGTCAAGAAGAGCTGAGTTTGATTCCTGTCTCAGACACTTACTAGCTATGTGACCCTGAAAAAGTCACTTAACCCATCTCAGTTTCAATTTCCACATCTGTAAAATGAGTTTATAATAACATCCATGGTAAACACCTGTTGTGAAAATCAAATGAGATTATAATTAGTGATAATAATAATGGCTAGCATTTTTTAGTACTTTAGTATCAGACACTAGGCTAAATACTTTGCAATTATCACATTTGGTCACACAGATCTGAAAGACAAGTGCTATTATTATCCCCATTTTGTAGGAGGAAACTGAGGCAAACAGATAAGTGACTAGATCAGGGTCACACAGCTAGTAAGTGTCTGAGATAATATACGCATTGCTTTGCAAATTGTGAAGAGCTATTCAAATACTAGCTATTATTATATATCATGTAATGATTATAAAGTACACAATAGTTCACGTTTTCCTATAAGCTTTCATTATAAATAAGTGCAATGAGAATTATTCCCATTGTAGAGATGACAAAATGGATAATTAAGCAACTTGCTCATGGTCACACAAGTGTTGTTGTTCAACCATTTCAGTCATGCTAACTTTTCATGACACCATTTGATGTTTTCTTGGCAAAGATACTGAAGTGGTTCGCCATTTCCTTCTCTGGATCATTGACAAATAAGGAAACTTAGAAAACAGGGTTAAGTAACTTGTAAGTATCTGAGGCCAGATTTGAATTCAGATCTTCCTGACTCCAGACCTGGTGTTCTATCCACTGTGCCATTAAGCTGACCTTTAAGCTTACTTTACTTATCAGTTTAAATAAACATTGCTGTATTCTTTGAATTCTTCATACATATCGTTTCTTACTGCAAAATTACATGAGGAAGTGGCATCTAAGTCATCAAACATGCTTATGTCTACTCAAGCCAAACCTCAGCTGAGAACATTCAAAATTTGGTTAACTGAGTGATTTTTAACACCTCCCTCCCCCACACACAAACACTCCTTGTAGAGATGAAAAACCTGAGAAAGTAATGCAGCACCAAGAATGGGTTCTTAGCTTTAAGTCTTGGTTAAAAGGGATGCTTTGGACAGAACCAATTTTCAGCAGGACTCTTTTGCTAGAATAGCATTATAGATTTATTATTTTTGATTTCTCTGAGTGAACTTGTAAGCTGAAAGAGATTTTCTGCCTTATTTTAGTATTTGTTAACTGTTGGAAAATGTCACTATTAAGCAGCAGAATCAATAAAGTTCCCAGTTACTGTTTTGGGCTTTAATGGAGTTTATATATCCCCTTTCCAAAAAATAAAAAGCATTTTTAGAGAGATGGTTAGTCAAAATTTGATATTCAATCTTGTCAGGTATTTTTTGTTTGGGGTTTTTGGGGGAGCATGGGGGTGGGAGGTTGATCTAATGTCTGATGAAATATGTTTTCACTCTTCTCTGTAAAAAGCATCTTGTAATATAGAGATGAATGGAACCTAAGACTTCATGAAGAAAGGACTTTCCGAGTCCTAGAAACAGTAGTTGATAGAATTCCTATAGAAATATATGGCAAAAGCAGATGTAGTTACCCACTAAGTCTGGGATGGTAAGGATGGGGTGGGGGTAGTTCCTGCAGCTAAATCTCATGTAGAAAGGTTTTTTTGTTTAATTTCCTAGATAACATGATGATAAAATCTGGAGGTGTTGCCAGAAAAAGAGATTTCTTCATTCAGTGCCATCCTTAGAAGTTATCTTGTGGATAACTTAAATTTGATAATCTTAAAATTTGACTTTGAAGACAGAGAAGGATAATTTCCTGGGTGGATGCTGCTTGGAGGTTAGGGCTTACCTCAAGTTTGGGAATTTGCAGACCTGCCTTTTTAGTGAAAAGCAACATTCCTGAAGAGTGGTGCTCCTTGTAAGAAGAAAAAGATTATCTACATGGCTTCTGTAGAAGAGTAGCCAAGCAGTGATATAGAGGTATATAAAAACAGCAAACAAGTATGGGAATTGACCAGTGAGGCAGTACTATAGTTCAGAATTTGTCAGTTCTAGACTCGGAGCCAGAAGTTGAAGAAAGAGTCCCCTGAGAGGGATTTACTCTTGAAAAGAAGGAAAAGGAAATCAACTTTCCTACCTACCTCCATTGACCATGCCATTACAGACACTATGCCCAAAAAGAATTATGTGATGAGGAATCTACAAAGGTAGAAAAGACTTTCATGCTCTTAATGATAGGAATCATGAGTTACTCTTGGCCACATATATCCTACATATATACCTCAACTTGGAGTCTACTCTTTCCATAAATGCTGTGTATTTTTGGGTGAGTATAGCTTAGGCTTTGGGGGAGAATTTTTGTACCAATTATTCTGATATCATCTTAGTAATGATCTTTGATGAAAGATAATTAAGCCTATTGCTAGACTGTAAATGGGAAGCACACTGTTGAACTGTGGTGTAAGGAGTAGTTACTTAGGATTATTCATAAAATCCAAGGCTAGTAGTCACCCTCAGAGGACCCAAAATTTGAGCAGTCCCAAATATAGTGTTATATAAGAGTAACAGGTTTGGGGTTTTTTTGGTGCTGTTGTTGTCTACAAATACCAATCACCTATTATGACTTAATGTGTAATCTTTATCCCATGAACTAGTTTTTATACTCCCAGGGGCATACTTGGGCCTCTTGTAGTGATAATAATAATGAAAAGTAGTAGTAGTAGTAGTAGTAGTAGTAGTAGTAGTAGTAGTAGTAGTAGTAGTAGTAGTAGACATGGAATTCATGTTGAACTTAAAACTTTGTGAACCATTTTACATATGTCATCTCAGGGGAAACTTACAACAATCCTGTGAGTAGGTGCCATTATTATGCAGATAGGTGGTATAGTGAGAAGCCTGATAGACTTGGGGTGAAGACCTAAGTTCATACATTTCCTAGCTATGTCACAATAAACTAATCATTTAGTCTTTCTCAGCCTTGATTTCTTCATGAGTACCTTCCAGAAGTTTTGGGAAGATCAAAATACGATAGCATGTGTATAGAGCTTTGTAAACCCCAAAACACTAGTTATTATTATGATCCTCATTTGATATATTTGGAAACTAAAGCACAGAGAAATTAAATGACTTGTCCGGGCCACACAGCTAATAAAGTAACTGCTTGAAGAAAGATTCAAACTCAGTTCTTTCTCACTCGGAGTCAGGAAGTGTTCTATCCTCTACACCACCTGAGGGTAATTGCATATTATGGTTCCACATTTCCTGAGGATATTATGAAGAGAATTATATGAAGACCTTAAAAATACCCTCCAAACTAAGTCAACTTAACCCATAGAATAATGCAGCAAAGAAACACAGGTGAGTGAATCCAGACTGTGAGAGGAGAGTACAGACTTGCTATTTAAGAATTTCCACAATGAAGCAGCATTACTGACACAGATCTTCTAATCAAGCATTTAATTTCTCTTTGCTGCTTGGAAAATACTTTTCATTTAAATTCACCTCCTAGGTGTTCTATGTCAGGCAATTACTCCATTGAAAGGTTTTCAAAGTCTAAGAAAATTAAATAGGTGGTTCTTAAAGCAACACTGCCTCTAAAGCATAATTGCGGTTAAAAAGTAACAAACCTGAAAGTACAAATTGGGTTTTCTTCTTCCCTCAATACAGAGCTGCAACTTTCATTAATGCTAATGTGGGTTCCAAGTGCACACTGAAAGAAAACCAGAAGCCCATGCCCACAGTAATTGCCCTCATGATCTAGAAAATGAATACACATGGCCAAGTAAATCATATTAGGTTTGCTGAAAATTAAACTCTCTTTTGCTTAGTTATTTATTTAGTTTATTGCATTTTTATAGCCTGAAGCTCAATTACTTGAGGCTCTGATGTGAAAAATAGAGCCAGATTATACCCAGCAAATTGTAGGTCGGGAAACATAGGGGCCATAGATAGTGCGGCCAGGAGTGATGATGATAGAATTCAGGCCATCCAAGGTCACTGCATTCTGATACCCTCCCTCCAAGACGGAACCTGTAATATCCAGGAAAGATCAGGGCCAGTGCTGGTCTTGAAACCTCTTTAACACAAAGAATTTCACAATATCTTGGTCCTGGTATTTCAGAACTTTTTGAAAAATTATTTTTTACAGCTTCATATGTTCACTTTTAGTGTCAGACTAGACGAGGTCAATTCCAGCATCTAGCTTAGTGGCTTGGACTTTGGAAATGCTTAATGCCTACTTGTTGGATGAATTGCTCTATTGAATAGAATTCACCTTTCTTTACCATAGAATGGAATCCCTCCATGATATAGTAGGTAGACTTCATTAGTTAATTGTGGCTAAATACATGCCTTTGTTGAACAATCTTCTGGTAATGAGTTATTCTGACATTAACTAGACTAGTCTTGAATGACAGTCATCAATAAGCTTATACTCTAAACTTTCTCAACTTAGTTTGATCTAACAAAGATTGTACTCTGCTGACATAACCTGTGATATCACAGGTCTCTTGAATACTCTTGGAAGATGAAATGTTTTGTCTTGTCTTTCATGATTGAGAATGATAAGGCATGCACAATTGTCTTAGGGCTGGCTGAGAATACCACTAGGATCAACCAGAAATTGAAGAGGGAGAATAATACCTTCTACCTTTACTTTAACCATTATCTCTGAACATCTCTATACTTTGATAAAGCATCAAAGGAGTTTAGTTGGTAGTGGAATGCCATAAACTTTTACTGTTAAAATTTTTCCAGAGGTTGTTTTATAAGAACCAACCAATAAATCAAAATTCATTCATTAAGTGACCACTCTGTGCCAAAGTTTCAGATAAAAAGAAAAAAGAATGAGACAATCCTTACCCTCTATAGTCTACCGGGGGAGATAACATATACTCAAATATGTACATACAGAATACATATAGATGGGAATCTGAATGAAAGTCTATGACCATGAGTGAGACAATGACAAATTACAATAGGGTTTCATATAGATAAACGCAGAGTAGGCATACACCTCACATAAACAGACACAGAGAAGGTACACACATGTGCCCAAGAGAAGCTATGAAACTTCAGGAGAGGTACTAGTACTAGTACACAACACAAGAAGAATAACTGTCTCCTACTTGCTTCTAGGTTTTCCTTCTCCAATCTCTCCTCCATACAGCTGACAAAATAATTTTTATGTTCAAATCTGACCATGTCACACCATAATTACCTATAAAATAAAAAAGAAATTCTTCATTCTGGTACTTAAAACCCTCTATGATCTAGATACAGCCTGCCTTTAATTTGGAAAATTTATTCTAGAGAAAAGCAGAGCAAGAACCAAAATAAAAACAATACAACAAACAACTGATTAGACTATCCAGAAAGGCAGTATTACATAGTTTAAAAGATCAGAAACTAATTTGTCTTCAAATACTCCATGTTCAAGTCAGTTTGGACTTCTACAAACTCATTGTTCCACTTCTTGATTCGATGTGTTTGTATATCAACCCCTCTAATGCACTGCTGTCTGTCTCTCAGAACATTTCAATGATTAAATTAGGTTTCCTTTATTTGCTATGTTATCAGTGCTTTTTGCCTCCTCAAATAATCTGACATTTACTTACTTTTATATATATTATTTTGGTAGAATATAAATTCTTCAAAGGGAGGAGCTCTTTCCTTTTAGACTTTGCATGCTCAACACCTAGATTTCCATAAGGGGTTGTCATTCAATTATTTTCAGTTATGTCCCACTCTTTATGACCCCTTTTGAGACTTTCTTGGCAGATATAGTCAAGTGGTTTGCCATTTCCTTCTGCACCTCATTTTACAGATGAGGAACTGAGGTAAACAGGGTTAAGTGACTTACCCAGGGTCACACAGCTAGTAAGTGTCTGAGACCAGACTCATGAAGATGAGTCTTCCTAATATCAGGCCTGCTGCTCTATCCACTGCACCACCTAGATACCCCTTTCCACATGGTAGGTGCCTTAAAAACGCTTGTTGAGTTGAATTGCTAGAACTATTCAAAATAAAAGCAGTCTTTTATAGTACAATGACTACTGCCCCTGGAGTCAGGAAACCTGAATTTGAATCCCACTTCTGACATTTCGTAGCTGTAAGATTCTACACAATTCAGTTAACTTCTTTAAGCAGTTTCCTCATCTATAAGGTGAATTCAACACTTTTACTACCATCCTCATGGGAAGGAAGGAAAAGCATTTCATGAGCCTCAAAGCACTACATAAGAAAGTTAGTGTTAGTATATACTATTAGGCAGACAACAACCTCTAAGTAAATGTTTGCTGAATAAAAACTGGATGAATCCACCTTGCTAGGAGGGTGAGTGGCAATAATCACTGTGTAGGAATGGAAATTTCCAGTCTATTTAATAATTAAGATAAATCAATAAGTAATGTTCAAAAAATGCTAAGAATCTCCATGAATCAATAAACTTGGAAAGGTGGTGAATAATGACTGACATTCTACTTTTTTATAATTGTATTGGGGGTGTCTCTCAGCATTTTTTCTATGTGTTTTATGCCTTCACCAACTTGTATCAGAAGCTGCAGGGAGATATGGTGGAAAGGAGCATCGGTTTGGAGCTCAAGAGACTTGGGTCTTAATTCTAGCTCTGCCACTGACTTTGTGACCTTGGAAAAATCACTTTCTCTTGCTATACCTCAGTCTTCTCCTCTATCAGTTAACAGGGTTGTATTGAATAACCTCTATAGGTGATGATTTTTTTTTATATAAAGCCCTCTATATTGAAGACAATCTTGATTCCTAAAGAAACTGATTAGGAATACAGTGCACTTAACACAATAGGACATCATAGTGTTATAATTCAAAGTATTGCAAAGTACAAAGAACTAGTATAGAGGTGAGCAAAAGGGATGCAGGGATAAAATTGTAAATCAAGGGGTTTTAATTCTACCAATGCAAGACTATATAAATATAGGTAAAGAAGGAAGGGAAAGGGAGGAAGGGAAGGGAAGGGAAAAAGAAGGGAAAAAAGGAAAGGAAGGAAAAAGATGGGAAGGAAAAAGAGGAGAGAAGAAAGAAGGGAAGCAGGAAAAGTTGCTAAAATGTCATAGTCCTTGACTCAGTGACCTGATGCTAGCCATGAATTACAATAAGATTAAAACAGAAAAGAAACATTTTATATACACCAAAATATTCATAACAGTGCTTTTTGTGATATCAGATAATTTGGGGAATAGAAAGAGTGTAGTACATTAATACAAAGGAATATTAGTATGTTATAAGAAAGAGTAAATATGACTAATTCAGAGAAATACAAGTAAGAACTGATGCAGAACAAAATACACAAAATAAGGAAAAATATACATAATAATTATATTATTATATGTAATGCAAACAGAAAGGACAACAAAACAAAACTGAATCCTGATCAGTTTGTCCTGAGAGAAAAGCTGAAAAAAAAGATACCTCTCTATCTTCATTTCATAGATAAGTGATAATGCCTGAGAATATCATACACAATTTCAAATATCATCTAACATTAATTGGTGTTACTCAATAGCTTTGTTTTAATTTTTTGCTTATTTGTTACAAGAGATGAATTGCTGGACAGAGGGAAAGGAATATATTCTGAAATGATTGTGAGATTTTTAAAAAGTAATGAAAAAAATAATAAATAGTTACACAGATTTGGTATATTAATATATTGAATGCTGTGTAATTACAATGATCAAGAAGGTTTGCCTGAAAGAAGACCAGAGGAAATAAACTTTTCTCCCTTCTTTACATAGGCAGTGGACTATGGGTATGGAGAATTACATATATAGCAATTCAAATGATGTGCAAATTAGTTTTATTGAACTACATTTTTCCTATTTCTTTTTTTTCTTTGTTATAAAAAGTCACTTTCAGGGTAGGAGGGGAGGAGGATATATTCAGCAATGAATATGATATAAAAATAAAAGATAACAATAGGAAATGAGAGAAATTATTACTAATAACTAATGATTTGGGGGAGATTCAGATTCCCCCTTTTTTGATTATCTTCCTTTCAAGACCCTAGGCTCTGATAGTTGAGGCAACCTTCTCCTCTCTACAGACCCCACCAAGGTGGGGCAGTTATTGTGTTCTACTCAAGTTGGGGTAAGGATAAATTCTTTGAATAAATTGCCCAAGACTGGGGCTACCATAGAAGTATTGGTGGTTGGTTGTCTGTTGTCCTTGATATCGCTATTAGGGTCCTTACAATGCATCTTACAGTGGCTGATCAGATCAACATGAGCTAAGAATGCTTTACCAAAGGTTTATTCAAAAGAAACAAACAGAATCAGTTTCCCCCTTAACTGAAAGTTTATCCAAAAGAACAAACAGAAAGAGATTCCACCTTACCAAAGGTTTGAATAAGAAAGAAACTGAATCAGATTGTACGTGTGCTATAATGTGCTTATTTTTCTCATTAAGCCAGAGAACCATGCATGATAGTCAGAAAAAAGTTCTGAACACAGAGGTAAACAAACTGAAAGAGACCCTTTATACACTTAGAGCAATCCTAGCTCAGGATGCCTACGTCAATCAAAATTATAGTCTCCACGTTTGTTAACGTGAGAAAGACATTTCTTAATAGGATAAGTTTTAAATATAATAAGATAAGAGAATGTCAAGGTGTCAATTGAAATTATAGATCCAGGATTCTGTGCTTCTTTTATATTAACATGATATAATATAATATTAGAAAACATGAGAAAAATTTCATTATTCAAGATAGTGTCTGGTTCAAGGTGCCTCTTCCTTTGCAGTAATAAAGAGAAGAATGTTTCTGGTCAGGTTCATCTGGCCTTGTATTTGCTGACACAGGAAAGGGCATTTTGGGTTCACATAGCAAAGCAAAATATGTTTGTTTCACCAGAGTATGTAAAGCATCATGGTAGGTTAACCTCAAAGTAAGCTAAAAATGTCTTTCTTCTGATTGGCCAGTTCAGGTTTTATGCCTTTCTCAAGTGATTGGGGGTGGGGGGGGGAGTGCAAAATATTTCTCAAGTAGAATCTCTAAATTTGCACATCTCACATTTCTTTTGAGTTCCTTCAGTTTTTCTTTGGGCATAGAGCATGGCACCTTCCCTGATGAGGGTGCTATGTAGTCCTGTGGCAGTGTCTCCCATGTCACATAATCAATTCGAAAGTTAGAAAAATCTTGAGAGTTTCCTTGTATCATCTCTTCTGACTACCATGTGAGCACTTGGCTTCTGTGAGTTCTCTATAAAAGTCATTTAGGCAAGCATACATTTGACGTTGGAACAACATGGCCAGTCATCATAATTAGACTGTCTGTAATAGAGAGTTTAGTTCAAGAAAGTGCCTCAGTGTCTGATAACTTATCCTGCCAGGTGATCTTCAGAATCTTCCTAAAACATTCAAATGGAAGCAATTCAATTTCATGGCATTAAGTTTGTTTACAGTGGCAGTATACTTTCTAGGAATGCACACATTGATAGTGAGATTGATGCACAAATTTACAAAGCTATCTTAGTGTTTGGGAGGATCTAAAGAAAGTGTGGGAGGGAAGAGATATTAGACTGACTACCAAACAAGGCCTACAGAGCCATTGTGCTGACTTCATTGTTATTGTATACCTTAGAAGTAAATGGTATAATCAAAGTCCAGGTTGAACTTTTTCATTGTAATATTAATTCTCTCTTTCATTGTTAACAAATCAAAATTGGTTGCTACCCTGGGGAACATGTCTCTTCCAAAAGGGCATATAAAGCATGAGCCTGCCATTATGATTGTATGTGGTCTGAGAGAAATGGCCAAATGACCATCCTTTTATTAAAACGCTGGCATTATTAATAAAATGATTAAATTACCCAGAAGTTGTATTGAACCTTTTTAAATGTCACAAAAATAGTTTTTTATTTAATTAAGAAGACAGTCTGTGAATAGGTGTATTGAAAATGTATTTTCATTTAGTGTTAATGTAGTTTTGCTTCTTAATGGGAAGATCTTTCTTATCCATTAATAGAACCATGTGACCTGCCTGGGTCACATGGAAATCTGAGTCATATGGAGCCTGTGGTGGGAGGAACTTACTGAACAGGAGCAACAGGAAGGGGTGGAGCAAGAGCAGAATGGAAAGGTAGTAAGTCAGAGACTAGTCCAAGCTGGGAAGTATGCAGAAAATCAGACAGTTGGTTAACTTGAGTGAGATAGCATGTTTGTAATTTTGTTTAAGGGAGCTGGTTTGTGGGAAATCTAACAGAGGGAATGTTTGACGATGGTATTGTCCTCTGCATTTTTATTGGGTGTAGATTTCTTTGTAACTGTGATGAATTTGGCTTTCTGGTGTCTGAATAAATGTTTTGGTTATGCCTTCAATGTGGAGAGTCTGTTGTACTTCACAATTTAGAATTGTGCCAGCATATCCATGGCCACCATAGGAGATGTGAATATTGTGTTGGAGCTTCAATAGGGAACTCCCCTTAAAATTTATTCTTTAGCAAACATTAACTCAAGCATAGAAAAAATTGTAGTGAAAAATCATTTCCCCCAAAACCAGGGGCACACTTTCCAAGCTATACACTGGAGAGTCCAAAGTGAGGAAGGGGGAATAGGAGGTGGGAAGAGTAGACAGGAAAATGGAACAAGATGTGTTCAAGGCAATTTAAACTCAAAAACTGCAAGGCTTTAATATCTTTCCTTTCTTGAGAAGGTTCTGTGGAGGTAGAGGTTGACTGTTGGACTTAGAGTCAGTCCTTCCATTTCTGAGATGGCTGGGTCCTCGGGGTCTAGAGTCACAGCTGGATTGGCAACTCAGATAAGCTTGTTCCTTGCAGAATACAGTGTCTCTGCTTGATGAACGGACCTACTCTTTAGCTGGTTAAAGCAGTTCATTCTGCTGCTGAATTAGCTCTTCACTGGGCTTGGCCACTGTTTTGCTGTACCAGAAAGTCTTCTCAGCTGCTAGAACACTGGGTTGCTGCTGAGCCAGGCAGAACAGTTTGTTCAGCTACTGGACAAGGCAAGATCAATTCCCTCTGCTAGGGACTCTTCTTTAACTTACAAAGATCAGTCCCAGTTCAGTGAGCTACTCTTCCCAGAAGCTTACTGTGGTATTATGCAAATGAATGACCAGGGACCAAGGCAGTAGTACATCTGTGCCATAAAGGCACTCACTGGGCCTTCCTCATATTTGGTGAAGCTATTTAAGTATCAGAAACTTTCTAAGGCCTTTTTGTCATTCCTGGAAATTGAAGATTCTATATCTTCATTTCTTTCCATTGAAAGTCTTTATTGTTAGCAATGCCCTCCTCTTCATCTCTACCTCCTGGCTCACCTGGATTCCTTGAAATCTCAGCTCAAACCCTGTCTTCTGCAAGAGACATTTCCTCACCCCCTCAATGCTAGTGCCAACCCTTTGAGCTTGTCTCTGATTTTCTATATACATATTGATAGACAGATAGATAGATAGACAGATAGGTGAGATAAATAAATAAATAAATGTGTATGTATGTGTATGTATATATATGTATGTATATACATATATATATAAAACCATAGCTAGGTATAGGCATATGCATGTGTGTATGCATGTATGTATGTGTGTACATATATGTGTACATATACATACATGTATACACAGGCATATGTGTGTATATATACACAGATATATACATAAGATATATGTGTGTATATGTATATGCACATATACATATTTATCTGGTACATACTTTTTCCACATACATGATTTACATTTTTTTTCATTTTTCTTCTTTATAATGTGGGATCCTTGAGGACAGGGACCATTTTTGCATTTCTTTGTATTCCCAGCATTTAACATAGTAATTAAATTTGTTGATGACTTAAATGTTTTCAACTAAAAAAGCTCATTCCTTTTCATGTCAGTGTCTCTGTCATTTTGTTTTTCCTTCTCTTCAGCTTTGCTGAAGTTTTTTCAAGGCACACTTTTAGGAAAACAGTCAAATTGAATTAAAATAGATCATTTTTTAAAAGATTTCAATAGGCAAAATACCTAAAAGTTTCCTTTTTCTGTCCAATTTTCCGCAGAGCATATGAAGTTATATAAATACTTCCGTAAGGTACACTTTGCTATATTTTTTCTGCTTGTAAAAAGACAAAAAGAGTAGGGCAGAAGGAGTAGGGGATGGCAGAGGCTGAAATGGATAGTATCATGAAAGCAGTGAATATAAGCTTGACAGACTTCAGGAGTTTGTGAAGGATAGAAGCTGGTGCACTATGGTCCATGGGGTTATGAAAGACTGGATGTGACTGAATCACTAAACAACCATGCTAGATCAAAGTAAATAGTATTTATTTGTCCTAATCAAGTTTTGAAAATGGTTTTCACTCAATAGAAGCAAATTTACTATATTCATTTCAAGACACGTCATCATTACTCATTATTCTCTGATGAACTCTACTTGTTTAGTGGGTGAATTTAGATTTTCAATCAGTGTTATATTCTCATTATATGGCCAAAGTATTTAAGCTTTAGTATTTATTCTTTTAATGAATAGTCTGAATTAATTTCTTTAAGTATTGACTGATTTGATTTTGTTGCAGTCCAAGGGACTCCCAAAACTCTTCTCTGGTACACAGTTCAAAAACACTGATTCTGCAGCACCTTACTTTCCTCCTAGTCAAACTCTCACAGTCATACATCACTACTAGAAAAAATAAAACATATTTTTGACTATATGGACCTTTGTCAGCAAGGTGATGTTTCTGTTTTTTAGCGTGTTTCCCAGATTGTCATAGCTTTCCTTCCAAAGCACAAATGTCTTTTAATTTCATGGCTCCTGTTGAGATATGCAGTGATCTTTGAGCTCAAGCATATAAAATCTGACACTGCTTCCATTTCCTCTCCCCCTATTTGTCAGAAAGTGATGGGGTAAATTGACAAGTTATTAAGATTTTGCTGTTCTCTTTTGTTTTTTATTCTAAGTTTCAAGCTAGCATTTATATTCTCCTCTTTCACTCTTATCATGAGACTTCTTAATTCTTCATTTTCTGCCATCAGAGTGGTAAAGGGTGAATATCTAAGACTGGTTGACATTTCTCCTATTTATTGCACCTTTTGTTTCATCCAGTCTGGAATTTTGTGTTATGTAGTATACATATAAGTTATATAAATTTAGTGATAATATACAGCCTTGTTCCATTCCTTTTTCAATCTTAATCCAATCAGTTGTTCCATGTTCAGTTCTAGTTGTTGCTTCTTGGCCTGCATACAGGTTTGTCAGGAGACGAAGAAGATGATTTGGTACTCCCATCTCTTTGAAGACTTGCCACATTTTTGGAGGGATCCATGTAGTCAAATGCTTTAATGAAGTCAATAAACAGAAGTAGATTTTTTTTTCTGGAATTCCTTCACTTTCTCAATAATGCTACAAATTTTTGCAATTTGGTCCCTATTTCCCCTGCCTCTTCAAAACTAGGCTGAATCTCTGATAATTCTCAGATAATTCTCATATTACTGTAGCCTAGCTTACAGAATCTTAAACATAATTTTGCTGACAAGTGAAATGAGTACAATTGTTCAGCAATTTAAACATTCTTTGTAATTATACTTCTTTAGGATTAGGATGTATACTGATGTTTTCCAATTCAATAGTCATTTCTAATTTTTCCAAACTTGCTGGCATATTGAGTATAGCACTTTAATAGCATCATTTTTTAGGATTTTAAACACTTCCACTGGAATTCTGTCACCTCTACTAGCTTTATTATTTTCAATGTTTCCTAAGGTCCATTTTACTTCATTCTCCAGTTTACCTGATCCTAAATCAATAACCACACCATCATGGTTATTGATGATATTAAGACTTTTGTTTTATAGTTTTATATATTCTTGCCACTTCTTGATTCCTTCTATTTCTGTTGACTTCCTACCATGATTATCATTTATCATGCAGTATTGCCAATGTGATATGAACAGCTGCTATGAATATGTATATATATATATATATATATATGTATATATGATCAAGAATCAAATCACATAGTATAATAAGCACTCTTCACTCAAAACTAAAGCAACACAACATTTATTCTGCAGATTAGGATAAAACTAAATATCATTATAGAAATATAGAAAGACAAAATTTCGCAAAGTAACAGAAATATTTACTCACCTCACCAGAACAGGGGAACACCAAAACCAAGGAAATAGCGATCTCCCTGAGTATATATGGTTTTCAAAGACTCATTACTAAATTAGTTCAGTGCCCAAAACCATGAAAATCCATGTGGTCCAGCACTTGAATGGCTCTGCACCAAGTCTCTATATGATTCAGAATGAGATGTATCATAGCTGTGAACTGGACCAGAGTTTAAAAGAGTAAGATATCTATAACTGGTAACGCAAAATTCTTGTGTGTACCTTTACAACCGGGAAGACGGCCTCTGTTCCAAGGAGAAAAGGGGAACACATAGTCATATAGTTCTATAAATGTACAGGGAAGATCTTTATATTCCATTAACCCCTCACATGCCCATGATGCATATCTCTAATTTTCTTGAGTAAATCTCTTGTCCATACATTATCTTATTTTCTTCTATTTCTTTGCATTGCTCATGTAAGAAAGTTTTCATATCCCTCCTTAATATTCTCGGGAATTCTATATTCAGTTTGCCATATTTTCCCTTTCTTTTCTTTTTCTTTTCTTCTTTTCTCAACTATTTGTAAAACCTCATCTGACAGTCATTTTGCTTCTTGCTCTTCTTTTTCTTTGAAATATTTTTGTTGTTGTTACTGCTCTTGCTGCTTCCTATAGAATATTTCAAACCTCAATTCTCCAAGCACTCAATCTATGAAATAGATGTACCTATCAGACTTATGGATAAGAGAATAATTTATGGATAAACAAGAGATAACATTGTAAAATATAAAATTGTTAAATTTTGACTACATTAAATTAAATGTCTGTATAAATTCAACCAATGTTGCCAAAATTAGGAAGTAGAAAATGGGTGAGGGGGGGACATTTTATTGATCATTTGTTGAATAGCAGTCTTGTATCTCAGATAGAGAACTTTTTTTTTAAAAGAATTTGAATCATTTCCCAATAATAAATGGTCAAAGTTTATGTATAGGCAGTTTTTGGATGAAAAAACCCAAGCTATGTATAGTCATATGAGAAATCCTCTACATCATTATTGTTTAGAGAAATGGAAATTAAAACAACTTTGGGATATCTCACAACCTATCAGGTTGACTAAGATGATAAAAGGGACAAATGACAAAATATTGGAGAGGATGTGGAAAAATCAAGACACTAATATACTGTTGCTGGAACTGTGAACTGATCCAGTCATTTGTAATAGCAATTTAAATGGAAAGATCTTTCTCATTAATTAATAGGCCCCTGTGATCTGCTTAAATCACTTAGAAGCCTAAGTCACATGTGGCAGGAGGAGCTTGCTGAAGAGGCAGAACAAGAAGGGTTGAGCAGAACCAGGAGAAAGTGAGCAAGTGGGCTCAGATCAGAGGGGATAGAACACATTTTGACAGTTGATAGTGAAAAGGCTCTGGATGAGGGAGGGGAGGTTTGAGAATGGCTTTGCCCTCTGCTGTGATCATGTTTATTAACTTCTTGGTCACCATGATGGATTTTGCTTTCTGGTTCTGGGATTTGATTTTCTGGTGTTCAAATAAATGGTTTTCTTCTGCCTTCTATATGGAGTCTTCTATATTTGTGATTAAGAACTATGCTGGCATATTCATAGTCATCACCAGTGCTGTGAATATTGCCTTGACAATACATTTGACATCATGGACAGGATCCCGAAGTAAAAAAATCTCTATTTGGAGGTAGAAATGATTTAGAGGAAGACATTAATGCTTCAGGATGGGAGGATTTGCTGTATTCCTCACTAGCAAGGGAGTGGGCTAAAGCACTGAACCCTGTGAAAACTGGGAAGTGAGGTTACAAGAGGGTGAACCTGGATATTTGTAAAGATGTTTGCAAGGAATACCAATAAGACCAAGGAAGGAGTTGGCATGGATAAGTAGAAGAGGCTGGATTTTACTGTTCACTGTATTATGTGTAGAAACAGAATGAGCTGCTAAAGGAAAAAATTCAGATGGAAAAAGAGTATGAGAACAATCTGGGTGGGTCTCAGGTGGAAGAAAAGGCTGTTCACCTGACAGGGTGTTGGAAACAGGAGAACCAAGGAGGTAACTCAACGTTTAGGGAAATAATTGAGAAATTTACTGAGCAGAAGGTCACAGAAATTTTCAGTATTAGTCAGAATCTTTATGTACAGCAAACTTTTAGAGATTACAATATACAAGGATTCTAACTAACGTCTATAAATTTCAGACAGTTTACAGGATCTAAAGCTATTCTTCCAGCTCCATCATCATTGATTTCTCACCATCCAAGATATTAATGATTCTTTCATCCTTTGGGTGAATTTATATGCCAGGTGAACAAGATGCAATTACCAATACTATAAAGCAATATGTTGAAGGAGGAGTGTTAGTCCCTAAAACCACTCAATGGAATAACTCTGTTTGGCCAGAATGAAAGTCAGATAGGACATGGAGGATGACAGTGGATTATAGACAATTGGATAAAGTCACTCCTCCCTTGTATGCTGCTTTTCCAAATACCATTACCTTAATAGAAAAAAATCCAGAAATATGATGAGACTTGGTATGCAGTTATTGATTTAGCCAATGCTTTCTTTACTATTCCAATAGATTTGAAACAATGGGACCAATTTGCTTTCACTTAGCAGAGCCAACAATATTCTTTTACATGCTTGCCACAGGGATATCTGCATAACCCCACTATGTGTCATAGGATTGTAGCTGAACATTTGGATGAATTAGAGCTACCTGGTATACAGCTTACCCACTATATAGATGATATTATGATATAGGGTAAAATTGTAGACGAAGTGGAGAAGAGTTTGACACTTTTAATTGAGCATATGAAAAACAAAGGATGAGAGATTAACCCTACAATGATTCAAGGGCCAGCTCAGACCTTACAGTTTTTGGGTATACAATGGAATTAGGGGCTGTGATAAATTTTCACACAAGCCCAACAAAAGATTCAGGATTTTGTTATCCCTACCAATAAGAAAGAGGCCCAAAAGTTTGTAGAATTATTTGGACATTGGCAACAACACAAACCACAACTAGGAAAAATTTTGAAGCCTTCATACAAAATTACTAGGAAAAACTATGAATTTGATTGGGAACTTGAGAAGATCAAAGTTTTTGATGATGCTAAGGTGGCTATGCAATTAGCCCTAGATTTATGGCCTATGCAAAGTGGCCCAGTGGAATTTCAAGTACCTTACAGGATGAATATTCAAAGTGGAGTTTATGGCAAAAACAACAAAGCCTAAATGTACCCTTAGGATTTTGCTGTAGGAAACTCCCTTCATCTGAAATTCAATATACCCCTTTTGAAAAGCAGTTGTTAACTGCATGTTGAGCTTTGTTAGAGACTGAACAGCTAACTTTAGGCCATGAGGTAATATTAAGGTCTGGAATCCCAGTTATGACCTGAGTAATGAGTACCCCAGCTTCTCATAGAGCTGGATGTGCATAGGAAGGTAGCATAATAAAATGGACATGATATATTCAAAATAGATCTAAAACAGGCAAAAGCAGAGTTTCTACTTTACATTAATCTGCTAACAAACATAAATAATGAGGGAAATGGTATATCCTCTGAAGCAAAGCAACAGTTGTTACAGTCCTTGGTAAAATGGAACGAGGGATATGATGCATTAACTGAAGAACAAAAGAGACATGCATTGTTTACTGATGGGACAGCAAAATATTTGAGCCACAAAAGACATTGGAAAGTGGTGGCCTATAACCCATGTACTAGGCAGATTTTGAAAAGCATGGGGATAGGTGGAAGTAGTCAATATGCTGAACTCATGGCAGTACACCAAGCTATCAAAACCGAACAAGGAGGACAATGTCATATATTCACTGATTCATGGGTGGTAGCTAATGTGTTAGCTACATGGATGCCCATGTGGAAAAATCAAAATTGGGAAATTCATGGCAAACAAGTCTGGGGCAAAGAATTATGGGAAGATATATGGGACATTTCTTTGCTTACTAATTTGTCAGTTTTTCATGTAGATGCTCATGTGGCCCTCACCACACCAGAATGTGAGAACTATGCACATGCTGATCAACTAGCAAAGACTGGTACTCAAAATATTGTCCTTTTTCTGACACCAACTAATAATCCAGTACTAGCAAAATAGGTCCATCAAACTGCTGGCCATTTAGAAATCCAGGCCACACACCACTGGACACAAGACTGAAGTATTAGTATCTCTCATTCATTGTTAAAACAAGTGGCTGAAGAACGTGATATATGTTGGTTGGAAAAGGAATGAACTGTTCCTCAGGTAGTAACTGAAGAGATTGCAAGGGGAAAAGTACCAGCCCATATTTGGCAGATAGATTATATTGGACCCCTACCCCAAGATAAAGGATACAAATTTATATGTACTTGTATTGACACCTATTCGGTATACCAGTGGCTTGTCCCTATAAGAATGCAACCCAGAAAAATACCTGTAAAACTTTCGATATCTTAAGTCTATATTATGGAACCTCCAATGCAGATTCAAAGCAACAATGGGTCACATTTCAAAAGTAATAAAATGAAGAGATATTGTGTCTTAAAAATATAGAATGGATATATGATATCCCATATATCTACAAGCATCTAGGCTAATTGAAAGAATGAATGGATTATTGAAAGAACAGTTAAGGAAGTTAAGTTCTAATAATTCTTTTCAACATTGGAAAGATAATTTGTTCATTGCCTTATGTAATTTGAATAATAGACTGCTGGGAGGCAGTATACCTCTAGCCAGAATGATGACCCCAAATCTGCAAATTACAAAACAACAAACACATAAGATCCCAAAAGTTAAGTATTGGAGTGTGAGGCCAGATCTTCTAGCACTGTATCCAGGGAGAACTGCTTCAACAGGATATGATTTAAATTGTTTGGAGGACTTTTGGTTGGATAGAAAAGAAATAAGAACAATCTCTCCTGGAATATGTATGAGAAACCCAAAAATTCATTTTGGACAGATATCAGCTAAATCAGAATTAGTAGCTCAAGGAATATATTGACTGGAGTGATAGATTCTACTTATCAAGGATAAATTATTGTAACATTCCGAAATTTAGGTGATGGACCCATACAGTTTCATAACATGAAAGAATAGTTCAAGAGATTATTATTCCTTGTGAAACAAGACTACTTATGAAAACTTACCCTCCTTCTGAAATAACTATCAGAGTAACTGAAGCATTGGGTTCTACTGATAGAATAAAATCAAGAGCTAAAGTATGTGTAAAAACAGAAGCCAGATGATGTTCCAAAGGCTGTGGAAATTATAGCACATGGGAAAGATAATACCCTAACTGTTGTTTATACAGGAGAGGATGATTACCAAATTGTACCCTTAACTCATACATTCTACCATGAATGAGGCTGTGATAGCGGGTTTATGAACTCCAGAACCACAGCTGACCCTGTATCTACCATGCTTCTGGTTATTGTTTCCTTCTTTTGCTTGTTTGCTTGTTGGTTTGTTTGTTGGATTTTCATCTGTCAAACTTGTTTGCTAGATTTGTTTCTTATAGGTTTAGTACCCGCCACCTGCAGATGCCTGATCACTTAAGATGGATGTCACTTCCTATCCATGACAGTGATGTGTCATCTCTTGACCTGAAGCTGACCAAACTCCAGACACCAGCTAAAGAACTGATCTCTCAAATGGGACCTCTTGGGGCAGGGACAGCTCTACGTCCAATTTTAGCAGGAAGCAATTGTGGAAGAGGAGATTTTCTCCCCTTACCCCAAGATTATGGGCCTCGTTTGTTGAGGGGGAATGATGGGTTCTTGTAATACTAGTTGCCCCACAGACCTATGTAATGAATATGAAAGATTTTGGGGCCAAATATAATAGTAATTTAAATGGAAAGATCTTTCTCATTAATTAATAGGCTCATGTGATCTGCTTAAATCACCTGGAAGCCTAAGTCACATGTGGTGGGAGAAGCTTGCTGAAGAGGCAGAACAGGAAGGGTGGAGTAGAACCAGGAGGAAGTGAGTGAGTGGGGTCAAGTCAGAGGGGATAGAACACAGGCCAACTGACACAGGTCTAATTGACACATTGTGACAGTTGATAGTGAAAAGGCCCTGGTTGAAGGAGGGGAGGTTTGAGAATGATTTTGCTCTCTGCTGTGATCATGTTTATTGACTTCTTAGTCACCATGATGGGTTTTGCTTTCTGGTTCTGGAATTTGACTTTCTGGTATTTAAATAAATGTTTTTCTTCTGCCTTCTATATGGAGTCTTTTATATTTTGTGACTGAGAACTATGCTAGGATATTTGTAGTCACCACCAATGCTGTGAATATTGCCTTGGTGATACATCATTATGAAGAATAATATGGATTTATGCCCAAAGGGTTACAAATTTGTATATGCCCTGAACACAACAATACCACTATTGCATCTTTTCCCCAAGGTGATACCCTGAAAAACAAAAAAGGAAAGAGATCAATATTTTCTAAAATGTTTATAGTAGTTCTCTTTGTGATATCAAAGATTGAAAAATGGGGGGATGCCCATCCACTAGGAAATGTCTAAACAAGTTGTGGCATACGATTGTGATGTAATACTATTATGCTATAAGAAATGCTGAGCAGTTTGATCTTATAAAAACATGGAAAGTCTTGTATGAAATAACAAAGGGTGAATGAGAAGAACCAAGAGAATGATGTACATAGTAACAACAATATTATTCAAAGAATAACTGTGAATAACTAGTTATTCTCAGTCTTCTAAATATTCAAATCAACTATAAAGGACCTATGAAGGAAGATGCTATTCACCAGAGAAAGAACTGATCAATAGCAGTATGCACAGTATGGTTTATATATATATATATATATATATATATATATATATATATATATATATATATATGTGTGTGTGTGTGTGTGTGTATATATATATACACATATATATACATATATATATACATGCACATATATACATACATATACATACATACATCTATACCTACGCACATGTATATATATATATATATATATATATATATATATATATACATATACACACACACACACACACACACACACATACACATATACATTTATATATGTAAGTATAATCTATGCCAAATGATGGCCTCCTGTAGTGTAGGGGAGGAAAGGATATACACCGTTTGAAACTAAAAATACACTTGAAAATAAATTAAATTTTAAAAATTAAATCCCTTAAATCTGTTCACTTCTCATGGTTTTCTCTACTTTCTTCAATTTAAGTCTGAGGGTTGCTATCAGAAACTCATAATCTGAGTCACAGTCAGCTTCAGAGTTTGTTTTAACTAACTGTATAGAACTTTTCTATCTTTGGCTGTAAATTACATAATCATTCTTGTTTTGCCTATCTGATGATGTCCGTATGTACAGTCACCCTTTGGGTTGTTGAAAAATAGTGTTTGCAATGACCAGTGAGTTATCTTGACAAAACTCTTTTAGAACCTGTAATGCTTCAGTATGTACTCCAAGGCCAAACTTGCCTATTTTTCAATTATCTTTTGATTTCTTACTTTAACATTCCAGTTCTCTATGATGAATGTGACATCTTTTTGGTGTTATTTCTAGAAGATGTTTTACATCTTCATAGAATTCATCGAATATGGCCTCTTTAGCATTAGTAATTGGAGCATAGATTTGAATTTCTATGAAGCTAGATGTTTTGTTTTGTATTCAAATAGATATCATTTTGTTATTTTTTTTTAGATTGTGTCCCAGTACTGCTTTTTTAAAAATTAAATTAATTTATTTATTTTTAGTTTTCAACATTAACTTTTATAAGATTTTGAGTTCTAAATTTTTCCCTCTCCTTCCCTCCACCATTCCCAAGACAGTATGCAATCTGATATAGGCTATGTATGTAAAATCATATTAAACATATTTCCACATTAATCTTGTAGTGAGAGAAAAAAAGAGAAAAAAAAACATAAAAAATGAGTAAATAATATACTTAAATCTCCATTCTGACTCTATAGTTCTTTCTCTGGATGTGGATAGAATTTCTCATCATGAATCTTTTGGAATTATCTTAGATGATTGCATTGTTGAGAAGAGCTAAGTCTATCAAAGTCAGTCATCACACAGTGTTACTGTTACTGTGTGCAATGTTCTCCTGGTACAGTTCACTTCACTCAGCATCAGTTCATGTAAATCTTTCAGGTTTTTATGAAATCTACTTCTTATCATTTCTTATGGAACAATAGTATACCATTACATTCGTATACCACAACTTGTTCAGCCATTCCCCAATTTATGGGCATGCCCTCAACTTCCAATTTTTGGCCACCACATAAAGAGCTGCTATAAATATTTTTTATATATGTGGGTTCCTTTCCCATTTTTATGTCTTTGAGATACAGACCTAGTAGTGGCATTTCTGGATCAAAGGATATCCAAATTTTTAAAGCCCTTTGGGCATAGTTCCAAATTACTCTCCTGAATGGTTGGATCTATTCACAACTCCACCAGCAATGCAATGGTGTTCCAATTTTCATACATTTTCTCCAACATTTATCATTTTCCTATTTTACCATGTTAGCCAGTCTCAGGGGAAGAGCCAAGATGGAGAGGCAGAAAGAAAGACCTGCTGTAGCTCTACCTCCAAAGTCCATCAAATACCTATAAAAATGACTCTAAACAAATTCTAGAGCAGCAGAAGTCATAAAACAACTGAGTGATGGAGATTTCCAGCCCAAAACAGCCTGGAAGGCTGACAGGAAAAGTCTATCACACCAGGCTCAGAGCAGAACATGGCACAGCAGAGACAGGACTGGAGTGGGCTTCAGGGTGTAGAATCATGGGCAGCAGCTGCATTCCCAAATTTCTCAACCCATAAATGCCAAAGACAGCTTCAAAGGTCAGTAAGGAAGCTCTTTCACCTGGGTGAGAAGGGAGCAGGGTCCAGCCCTAGCCCCCAGCCCAGGGCAGGGGAAGTCACTGTAGCAGCATCCCCTTTTGGAGCCCTCCAACTAAGGACCCTGGGAGAATATAGCAACTGATCTGGATCTCAGCCCTGAGGGGCAGTCCTGGAGTGAGGAGGAGCCCTGGCATGGTGTACCTGGAGGCAGTTGTGAAGAGGGAATTCTGCTCCCAGATTCTGGGCAGAAAAGCTTGTGGTTGCTCCCAGACCAGAGGGCAGGATAGGAGAGGAATAAACTCCTCTCCCTTGATTATGACACCTTGGAGGAACTGAGAGCCTATAGGTCCCTAAAGTATACCCTCCATTGGACAAAGGACTCAAAACTCAAAAAAACTGACTGGGAAAATGCCCAAAAAAGGAGAAAAAAATGACTATATAAGATTACTTCCTTGGTGAACAGGTATTTTCTTCCATTCTTTTGGATAAGGAAGAACAAAGCATACCATCAGAGGAAGCCATAAAAGTCAAGGCTTCTACATCCCAAACCTCCAAAATAAATGTGCAATAGTCTCAGGCCATGGAAGAGATCAAAAAGGATTTTGAAAATCAAGTAAGAGAGGTGGAGGAAAAATTGGGAAGAGAAATGACAGCAATGCATGTTAGTCAATCTGATAGGTGTAACATGGTACCTTAGATTTGTTTCTTAGTACTATTTTCCTCAGTTTTTTTTTTTAATTGACTGTGAAGGCTACTCAATCTCTTCAATAGGATTGTTGATCACAGTAGTATATGTAAGGATCACCCAAATAAAATTCACCCTTTCCCATCTATGTAGTTTCACTGACACCTAAGATGTTGCTGTTTATTCTTTCTATCTCTTGTTTGACCACATCCAGCTTGCCTTCATTCATAGATATTACATTTCAGCTTCCTGTGCAATATTGATCTTTACAGTGTCAGGCTTTCCTTTCATCACCAGATTCATCTACAGGTGGACTTCCTTTTGGTTTTGACCCAGCTGCTTGATTAGTATTGGAACTAATTATCATTGTCCTCTCCTCTTCTCCAGTAGCATATTGGACACTTTCCAACCTGAAGGGATGATCTTCTGGTGTCATATCTTTCTTTCTACTGTGCTTCTTACCCTCATGGGGGAATTAGAAGAGGGAGATTGAACCAGATAACCTTCAGGGTCTCTTCCAGCTCTAAATCAGTTGCATGGCACAGTGGATAGATAGATTTCTGAACATGGGATAAGGAAGTTCTGAGTTCAAATATGAACACAGATACTTATTAGCTGTGTTACACTAAGCAAAACACTTACAGTCTGCCTCAATTATCTTGTCCTTAAAATGAGGACAATAAATAGGGCCTATCTCCTACAGATAAACAGCAAGGGTTATTTTTAAAGTGTTTTGGAAATATGAAAACTACATAAATGCTAACTCTTCTTAAGTCTATTATTCCATGGTTCTATGATTATCTTAGCTGCACTCCTCCAGATGGATTCCTACTTACCAATGATTTTCTAGCAATGTGATCCTCAGGGAAAAACAAAGAAACAAAAAAAAAGAAAAAAACCAAACCAATACTGTAGATGTAAGATGATCAAAGCAGAATACAATGGTACTGTGCCTCCTTCATCCTGAATGCTGAACCATATATTCTTAATGCACCCTAAAATTAAATTAGACTTTATTGGGTAACACGTAGCACTTTGGACTTACATTAAGTTTGTAATCCACAAACTCACAGATCTTTTTCCTACTAATTACTACTGAATTCTAACTAATTTCTAATAATTATTGGGCCACATCTCTCCCATCTCCTTATATTTTATCATTTTCACACACACACACACACACACACACATATACATATATATATATATATATATATATATATATATATATATATATATATAATATTTTTTCTGAAATACTATCTGGCTTCCATTTAATTTCAATCACAGAATTCACTACAAGTAGCCCTAAACTACTTTTACATTTTTGTGCTTAATTTTCACATGGAAACAAAGAGCCAGTTACTCTTGATTTATTTCAATACCCTTTCTTTGTCCTTAAAAACAAATTTAAATGTCTCAACTGCTTAATACCACTTTAGAGACATCTTGATTCTGATAAATGATTTTTAAATGTCTTTAAAAAAACTTATTCTGGATGATTGTTCTAATCTTTCTTGATATTCTCATGTTCTTGTCATGAGTGCCACTGATGACTGCCTACAGAAACTAGATGTGGATGAGAGCAGGGGAAGGAACATATGCCTACAGGCAAAGGTAGGAATTAGTATGCATAGCCAACAATGATGACTCCTTGAATATTTAAAGTCAATTTTCCCTTTTTTCTCTTTTCTTCCATCAACAATTGAGTTATTCACTGTTAAAATAATGATCATTGATTTTCTGAAGAATTCAGGGTGGAAAAAGTTGACAATATTAACTACTATTCTCCTTGCATAACCAGCTTCTTATTAATGCAATGAATTGTTTTTTTACACCTTTTCAAAAAACACAAAAAGCATAAAAACATTATTATTAGGTTGATTTGCAATCAGCTCCCTATAAATCTGGGTCATAAAACAATTATTCATGCAAATCAAGGAAAATGCATAATCCATATCTGTGCCAAATTGTGAATGCTTTATTTTAATATAAATTGCATAATTAGTAGACATTGTAGAAAGTTATATTTGTTTCTTTTGCACAATTTGCTTTTCTATGAATATAAATCTATATTTCCTAAATGTGTTACCTGAGGCAAAACACTTTAACCTTTCCAGGTATCAGTTCCTCATTTGTAAAATGAAGTGAATGTACTAGATGATTTCTGAAGTCTTAAGTTCAGAGTTTGTCTCCCTATGAGCCCAACTCGGTATAGATAGATTAAGGAGAGCTAATGGAGAAAGGTCAGACTAGCTGACAAAGCTGAGCACTAAATATTCAGTATGAGTGTTTACATATCAGAAATTGACACATTCTACAAACCAGGGTTTGATCTGTTGTTTTGCTAATTTCTAGATTTAGGGAAGTGATAGAAAAATGTTAATAATTCAGATTAAACTTTAAAAAAATGTGTTGTACTTTTTTTTTCCCCAAAAAGCTGGTTGTTAATAATTTTCCAGAACACCTATCAATACATCTGTAAAACATCTAACCAAAAGAATTGATTAATAAGATTGCTCTACAAAAGACTTATCCAAGGAAAAATGGGTAATATTCTTGCCATCTTAGTTTTCTTTTATTTTGTTTTTTCATCTCTTCCCTTTCAGTAATCCAATTACTACCATATTTCTTCAAATTGGTCTTTATAAGGCTTTATGGATCCATCTAGGGTTTGCCCTGTTTTCTTGACATTGAATCATAGTATCATATTTTTTAGGGAAGAAAGAGACCTTAAACATTATCTAGTTTAACCTACTAATTGCACAAATGATAAGACTGTAGCCACAATAAGGGAAATGACTAGTATAAGATCACGTTAGAAGCAGAAAATGTGTCTGCTTGAATTTATTGCAGAGTTAGGAGATTACTGCAGATTAAATTCAGTTTTACATTGCTAGTAACAATCCAAAGCTCTTCTATGATGCCCTGAAGGCTATTTTTGAACCAAAGATCTTTGGTGCTCTGATGGAACCATGCTGAACAGTGATGAGGACATGATCCTAGAAAGATAGGCTGAACATTTCCATACTTTTCTCAACAGGTCATCATCAACCTATGCTCAAGTCACTGACTATATAGCTTAGGTAGAAGTCTATCCCTCTCTAGTCAGACTTCTAACTGAAGAAGAGGTTTTTAAATGCCATTAAGTTCCTGTCATGTGGCAAAGGCCTGACACTGATTCGATTTCAGCAGAATTCTATAAAGCAAGAGATCCACCACTCAAAAAATAATAGAAATATTCCAGGTTTTATGGCAAGATGAGATTGTCTACTATTATCCATATGTATAAAGGAAAAGGAAATAGGTTGTCATGTAACAATCATAGTATAGTTTCTCTCTTAATCATTGCCAGCAGAATTCTTGACAGAGTTATTCTTAACTGATTGATCCTTCACCAGGAAAATAGTCATTTACCTGACAGACAGTGTGGCTTCAGAAAGGGCCAAGGAATGGATAACATGGTGTTTGCAGACTAACAAGTCCAAGACAAATGCCAAGAGCAGAAAAGAAGCCTGCACACAACATTCATGGATCTGACCAAGGCCTTTGGTACTGTTATTCTGAAGGCTTGTGGAAGATCATGTCAAAATTTGGTCACCATAGGACTCCATCAATAGTGCAAACCAGTTCCATGACAGCATGCTTATATGGGTTCTGGATAAAGAAGGATGCTTTCACCCTTGCCTAGTCACCAGTGGAGACAATGGGTTGAAGCAAGGTTGTGCTTGCTCCTGTGATTTTTAGTATGATGCAGCAATGTTGTTAAAAGCCTTCAAGGAAGATGAAAATGACATCAAGGTCAGTTACTATACTGAAGGTAAATTATTTGACTTGAAAAGGTTACAAGTCAAGACTTAACTAAAGGGAGAACTGGTGCATGACTTTTTGTTTGCAGATGGCTATGTAATCAGTGCAGCCTCTTAAGCTGAAATTTAAGAGTATGCATTGATTCTCTGTCA